>NC_142025.1:20456076-21056076 GCF_049901735.1 Notechis scutatus
TCTTTAAAAACTATACTTTCCCTTCACTCTTACAAGGGATCCAAAAGTGACTACACAGACACACACACACACACACACACACACACCAATACCTCCAGCTTTGACAATGCTTCAGTCTCAGTATTTACACAAACCATTAGCAGCTGTTTACTCAATTAGAATTTTTTCCACTCATATCAAATTTTAGACTCATATCATCCAGGCATCTGATTTCTACAATAAGAACATCTTCAATTTTTCTAAAATTAAAATACTGATCAAAGACTTCCCAACGGTTCAAAAAGATACAAAATATGTCATTCAAAATTAAAATTCTGATATTGTTCAATATATAAGTTCTGAAATGGCTGATACTACAATAAATAGATACTGGAAAACAAAGGAGGCATTACTATGGTATTAAATCTGCTGGGATTATTTATCTAATCTGAAGAATATGCAAGCTGTGTTCTATATATCCTATTCAAAAATACTTCAAACAGATATAAAGCATACAGATATAAAAATAATCTCTTTCTCTTTTTTCCATTATATTTCAGGAAACTCTTTCCTTTATTTAAAATATACTCCTTAACAATCAGACACAGAATAACTTGACTTTTAAATTTAAGTCTAGGACAGCATAATAAAATAGTAAATAATAATAAATTTAAAATGTAGTAGAGTGAAAAGTTAACAAACCAGCATCAGAAAACGAGCCTTTAGGTAAGAACTGGCTTTTTAACACAGTATAAATACCAAACAACACTGCTAGAAAGACAAATAATCGAGTTCGTCTTAAGGAATCTGAAAGAGAAAAAAATATTTGTTTAGTCAGTTGATTATGGTGCACATATTCACTACATTAATCTGTGCAGCTGACAAAAACTGAAATAAGCACAACATAAAATATCATAAACACCCAATTTAAAACAAAAAAGTTGAGACTCCTTACAGATTCTTTGACAATACAAAAACCAAACATACGTATTACACCTCTTGGCCTCTGAATAAAAAAACCAGATCTTTAAGGCTTCCAGAACATTCCCAAGGATCAGGGCTGTCTGAAACTTAGGACGGAGAATCTTTCAAGTGACTGGCATTGTAACAGGGAAGGCATGCCTCCTGGGTCCTTCAAACTGACACTGTTTCACACCGTCCAATTTTTTTAAAGAGAAGCCCCCCCTCCCATACATTACACTGCAATAATTCAACTGGGTAATATGTCTTCAGTGACTATAGGAAGGGCCTCCCAATGTAGGAATGGGACATTTGATGCTCAAGATAGTACAGTGCATGGTACAGCTATGCCTGGCTATAGCTGCCATCCACCCCTCAAGCAGTAACCCTCTGATTGCACAACTTAGTCTGAGGAATGTTATCCTCTCTAGGTTAACAATGTTTTTTCCCTAACCAGAGTCTCAAAGCTTCCAGGCATCGAGAAAGAAACAGTAACTTTGGGTGCCCCAAATATGCTTTATTCAGAAGGCAACTGGACTTTCTTGTTTTTTCTTTTGAAGACGTTTAGCTTCTTATCCAAGAAGCTTCTTCAACTCTGACAGGATAGTGGGCAATGGAAGGATTTATATTCCTTGCAGACAGCTGGCCATTTGCATCCTTTTAGAGGGTCGCTGAAGCACTTGGAGGTTTATCTATGTCCTCAGGATCATCTGAGTTCCTGTAGTCTGCAATTTTTGGGGGGGAAATCCATCCCTACTCCCACACATTTCGAAGGCTGTTCATCCTGAATTGTTTAGCTAAAATCTGTAGAGATTCTCAGTTATCCAGATCATGTTTGCAAACCATGACATGGATGACTGAGAATCTCTACAGACTAATAACTTGGATGGCCTGAAACAAAGATGTATAGCTGAGTATGAACACTGTTGATACTTAGCCTTGTATCAAGAGATAACCTCACCCAGCAACTTCACATAGATATCTATTAGGAATGGGGAGTCAAGCTGTGCAAAAAACACAAAGCAGGGGCTTATAGCTACGTCTCTTCCCATCTGGTAACACCAATTGGAACTGCCCTCAAAGGAACAAGAAAACTATTACAAACAAACACTGATCATTTTACATGTGATGAAGACATGGAGGGGAGATGTACTTACCTATCACTAGACAAAACAGACATAAAGGAATTAATTTTACTACTTATTTAAAATATGTTCTCCCAATATTAAAAGGAAAGGAAATTTACAGAATAATAAAAAGTAATAAGAAAAGGAAAGGAAGTTTACAAATGATTACAAAATCTGCTTTAACAAAACAGATTAACTGACCAATTGTACGCTGTGCAAGTGCCTGTGATTTCAAAAAGCCCTCTGCAAACCCAGTTTTAAAAGCGTCTTGATGAGCTTCAGGTATGTTTTTTCTTTTCATCAGTTTGTCTAAACTTTCAATCTCAGATACTTTCTCTCTCAGTAAAAGACCCTAAGAACAAAACAGGAAATATTTATTATTTTTTAAAATCACCAAATCTCATGTTAAAACACAATTTCTCTGGAAGTATTTATAGTTTATATTTCTGTCATATGTAATTTCATGGCATTATTCAAACCTTTGTTTTTAAAAAGCTTTACACAGGACAGGGACAACTCGCCCCTGGTCAACTCATGCAGGACAATTCAACATGGGATAATTCAAGAGAGGGACAAGTGAATTGTGTTATCTTGCTTTAGATTTGAATCTTCTCAAGATAGAAGTTCTTGGGGTTGAGGTGAGCTGCAATTCTACTTGTCCCTCTCTTGAGTTAACTCACTTTGAATTGTCGCTTGGTGAGTTGGCCATGGTGAGTCAACCATGGCGAGATGGCTATGGCAAGTCACCTCTGGTGAGATGGCCAGGAAGAGTTGTTCCATTCCACATACACAGGTTAATTTTAGCAACAACAAAAAAAAGATTATACACTGGACGTTTACAAAGTGATTTCCTCCCCAAAAAGTACAGTTCTAAACCCAAGAACTCCTACTGAACTTTTAAGTTAATGTGCATTCCCCAAATAAACATGTTTTAGTTCCTTACATGAATAAGTCTTAAAACTACCAATCAAGGAAATGTGCTTGTCATATAAAATTACTAAACTATAATAAACATGTAACTAAATAAAGAATGGATTGGTAACACTATCACCCACATTTTTGAGAATCCTAGAAATTTTAAATAATTTTAAATAGACAAATCTTTAAAAATGTCAATAAACTGTCCCAAGATTTAAAGAGAACTATCAATATTTTATAAGATTTTAAAGCAAGAGTACCAAAATCTTACAAGTGGTGGCAATCTTGTGATAATTTGGTCTTTTAAAAAATACTTTTAAAATTATATATTAAGATGCAAAGATTACTAACTTTTGAATTAAAGTCATATATTAATTATGAAATCTAATTGTTTAGTTTTGCTTCCCATAAGCCGATATCCTCGGCTATGCTATTATGGTAGTAGAAGCCTAATACATCTAGCAAATATCAAGTAGGTGCAGTCTGTTCCAAGTATTTCACAGAAAATATTTTGCATATTCACTTATGTATACATTTTAATTCTTCACTGTCTGTACTAATTATTTAAAAATATAATTAATCTAACCCTATTTGCACAACCAACTTGATGCATAAAGTCCCTAACACTT
This sequence comes from Notechis scutatus, assembly GCF_049901735.1. Lineage (NCBI taxonomy): Eukaryota > Metazoa > Chordata > Lepidosauria > Squamata > Elapidae > Notechis > Notechis scutatus. The sequence goes on from NC_142025.1 coordinate 20,459,690, forward strand.
GGTAATATTTCTATTTCTATGGAACTTAAGAGCTGCTTGACATTTGACTACATTTTCTAACTTCAAATGTACTACTGTATGTATGTGGGCGACATTACATGGTAACAGTCACCGGAGAAGGTGTAAGATTCTGCTGTAAACATAATGTGCACATTCTCATAATTACCTTTACAAATGAGGGAGCTACATCTTCTGCTTCTGCTGAATGTTCTGATGTGGACTGTAGCCGTCTTGCTCTTGATTTCAGAGTCTTAAAACCCCGAGACGGAATGAAAACTTCATACAGAAAAAGAGATATTATACTCCAAGAACATGTGAGAGAAAACAGTGAGATGTGTTCAATAGTTTATCTGGAATACTGCTTAGATACTGATCCTTAATTGATATTGTAACATAAAAAGCTGTATAATCATTTCTCAATCCTATGTGCAAAGATTCACATTTTCAATACCAAAATAGCTACCTAAGCACCATTGTAGCAATGTGAGCTACCATATTTGAGAACTTGATTTTTTTGTATATATACATATACAGGTTAAAGGGATTTTTTTTCTGAGGGATCTCATGGTTGAATGCAAGGATATGAGAGCAACGAGGCAAGAAAAATAAAATAAATGGAAACAACCTGCCAACCGCCATCATGCTTATCTCTAAGCATGTTAGCGATAAGCTGCATAAGAGGAAAAATTTTTGTAACTTTGTGTTTGTGTGTGTTTCAAGTCCTGCAGGAGATGCCTGTGAAATAAGTGACCAATTCAGTTCAGAACTAAGAAAGAGAGAGGTAGATGACACGCAGCTGAGGAGTAGGAAGGCATCAGAAAATACCTACAGCACACAGGGAGGAAAAAAACCTAAGAGAAAAAAAAGAGAAAAAGAGAAAAAAAACCCTAAAACAATTATGTATAAGACAGCCCTTTGCAAATTCAGAACTCTTTTTTTAGAATGTCATGTTTGTCTCAGTTAAAAAGATACCATTTTTAAATATTGCTTTTGCATTCACTTCTGCAGGAAATTCTCGACTTACAACTGTTTAATGACCGCTCAAAGTTGCAATGGCACTGAAAAAAGCGAATTATGACCAGTTTTCACTTATGACTATTGCAACATCTCCCCAGTTGTGTGATCAAACTTTGAGTGCTGGCAACTGGTGTGCATTTTCTGTGGTTGCATTGTGCCATGGTCCTAGGGTTGTCATTTGTAATCTTTTAGGAAGCTTCTGACAAAGTCAACGGGGGAAGCCAGACTAACTTAACAACTGTAATAATTTGCTTAACAAAAAAAGGTCATAAAACAGGGCACGACTCATTTTAACAATTGTCTTGCTTAGCAGTGGAAATTTTAGGCTCAATTGTGGTTACAAGTCGAGAATTACCTATACATATATTCAAACAACATAAAGATGAAATTGTGAACAGTTATAGAGAGAAATAAATAATACTTTAGTTCATCTTTTTGCTCTGCTGTGTCATCCATTCCTATTCTTACTCAACTTCTGACAACCAAATAACATTTGCAAAGCAGAAAAGGGCTGATAGTTTGTGATTCTAATTGAAGTAACCACAATGTTTTTAAAAAATGCAAACTTCTGAAGTTATAACGAGTAAAAGATCCTCAATGTTGTTCCCCATAGTGTTCAGTGACAATTTATTCTGATAGCTCTGGAAAGTCTATAGAAATCTTCACTACACAGAATAGATTACAACACAGATTGGTAATAATTAAAACCTATTCTATTTAAACAAGGTATTTCAGACTAGTTCTCTGAAACATTTGCTTATTCTATATAGTTTCTTACTGACTAGGAATTATTCACATATAAATTATTGCACTTATTTTCATACTTTATAGAAATTACAATTCAAATTACAACTCCCAGTAAATCCAGACTTGCCTGCAAACAGTGGGTATACATGCGAATTCCTGGCCTTAAATGCACTTGTAACTGAGGTATCAGAAATGATACAGTGCTGCCTTAAATCAGTCTTATTGAGTACTATAGCAATATGTTTTTTAAAATCGCATAACTAATCAGATGTACTTTAAAATGTTAAAAATACCTTCAAGGCTGAAGTGCTACCTTCTATATTGGTGATAAAATGTTTTTGATTTTCCAAAAAGTATTGAATTGTATGTAACACCAACATCATCTCACTGGAATGTCTGGGAATTATAATTCAGTAATCTCTACAGGGCCATAATTGCCTGCATGATTAATATTTTTGTATACAGGCAGTCCTCATCTTACAACTACAACTGAGCCCAAAATTTCTGTTGCTAAACAAAACATTTGTTAAGTGAATGCTGCCCATTTTATGACCTTTCTTGCCACATTTGTTAACTGAATCATGCAATTGTTCAGTTAGTAACACAGATGAATGAATTTGGCTTTCCCCCATTGACTTTGCTTGTCAAAAGGTCGCAAAAGTTGATCACATGACCTCGGGACATTGCAAGTGTCATAAATATCATTTGCCAAGCATCTAAATTTTGATCACGTGACCATGGCGATGCGGCAACATTTGTAAGTGTGAAAAAGATCGTGTCCCTTTTTTTAATGCTGTTATAACTTTGAATGGTCACTAAACAAACTGTTATAAGACAAGGACTACATGTTCTGTAGTGTACTATGAACTAGTTCTCCTTCTACAGAGTGAAATACAAGGGATTATTCTTCTTTGGAAAAGCTTTTAGAGAACTCTTTTATACAAAGGAATACATGTTCTACTTATGGAAACTCCAATTATATTTCTCTTACTTTTGAAAAAGAAACATTTTTACTTCCTACCTGGCCAATGTTGAAGACTGGAACATATACTCTGGGGAGGATTAAGATGCTGTCTGTAGAGGTAAGAGGAACGTAAGACCCTAAATGTATCTGCAAAACCTAGGAAAGAATAAAAAGCTTATTTAGTATTTACTTAAATCTTACAGGAATAAGATCTTGTGCATTTAAAAATTTTAAATTATATACATATATACATACATCCCAGATACATGTAAATTAGACAATGTGCTAATACAGTCCCTTAAATAAGCAATTTTGCAATGATGATATACAGGTTACAAAATCAAAGATCACTCTCAATATTTTATGCTTAGTTATAATGGTGCTATGATACCTGAAAGAGAACAAAGAATATTTGTGTATGAGTAAACAGATTACTTTTCTCTCGAAAGTCAGGAAAGTGAATGTTAAACATGATATATGCTATGTATTCCTTGTTTAAAATTTGGATTAATGGCTTCTTGAGGACCAATTCCTACTCTAAGTAGAACCAAAGATGGGAGACGAAATGGAGAAAATGAACTATATAGACCAATGGATCTGAATTTTAAGTAACTGTGCAAAAACAAAAAGCAAAAACTCTTTAAAAATAGCAGGTGCTAATTTAGGTTTGAATATAGCTTCCCAAATGCTACTTACATTAGAAATTTGTAATATAGCAAAGGTTTATCCACCACCATGAGCCACGGTGGCGCAGTGGTTAGAGTGCAGTACTGCAGGCTACTTCTGCTGACTGCCGGCTGCCTGCAATTTGGCAGTTCAAATCTCACCGGGCTCAAGGTTGACTCAGCCTTCATCCTTCCGAGGTGGATAAAATGAGGACCCAAATTGTTATGGGCAATATGCTGACTCTGTAAACCACTTAGAGAGGGCTGTAAAGCACTGTAAAGTGGTATATAAGTCCAAATGCTATTGTGATTGCTATTATGAACCCACATCATCAGATAAGTAATAATTGCCTTTGTGCAATCCATATATTGAACAGGGAACTGCACTTAGCAAGCTCTAAACATGAAAACTGGAGTGAATATAGATTTTTAAGTATAACTGGGCTAAGCATCTCGAAAGTAACTTGTACATGCAAATTCCAACAATAATTTTGCTATGTAGTTGCAAATACAATTATACCATGATAATGGAAGAACACATAATAAAGGTTTCCTGTTATAAAAACATCCTATTTTTAATGAATTATGATGATTTTAACTTCCACCATAACAAAAGCCATATCATTCTTTGAATTATACTCCATCTTTCATTCAGTAACAGAAAGTGGTGTGCTATACTTCATCCTCTCATTTTATCCCACAATACCCCTGTGAGGTAGATTGGGCTAAGGAAGAATGGTTAAGAGGATTATAACTTGTCTCTCCAATGTCAGCCCAAAACTTTAGCCATGATATCACAGACTCACTGTACATGGTAGGATGGAATAAGCAAATAAATGAGAAATTATTTATTTACATGTTTAATATTTCAATCCTGTCTTTTCTCTAGTTAAGGGAGACATATTTCATTCTAACAATCCTGTCGTGTGTGTGTGTGTGTGTGTGTGTGTGTGTGTGTGTATGTGTATTAGTGTAGCAGTTTTGAAGAAGATACACAAATATGGTCTACTTAATATTTGGAAAAGGCATATATTATGTTGAAGTCAGAATACAAATTCTATAAATAAACACAAGGGATATTTCAGATTCAAGAGAACATAATAGCACTAGAAATAAGATGGATTAAGGGGCTAAGAGCAGACAAAATTTTGCCTGTAGGAAAGAGACTGGCTAAGCTAGGGTCAAACAGGGATTTAGTTTAGAATCTTTATGTGAACACAACAAGGTGAAGCATTCAACCCCTCCTTGAATGCTGTGAAACCTTATCTAGTATCACCCAGATGCAAATTGTCAGTCTAAGAAAATTCCTGTACATATGCTTGAGCAGGAAAACTGCCAACTGGACTGTTCAAGTATAGTTCTGGTTGTTTGGGCCTGACACTGCTATTTATTTATTTAAAATAATGATTTTCTGTATTAATTCCTTATTTGCAAATTATAGTTAACTATGTTTGATATTACAATCAATGTCATCAAGATTAATCCAGTATAATCAAGCTATATGATGTAAACAAGATAGTGTTGAATAAGCTGACCCTAGATGAGGAATGGCAAAAGCTAGAAATAAAACTAGCAATAATTCTGCATTTGGAACTGCATTACAGTGAAACAGTAATAGAATTAAAGCACTTTACAGAAGCATTACTCATGGGTGATATAGTTTATGAATAAATTAAATTACTGCCCAGATATGTTAAAATATCATCCTAAAGCATACCATATTTATTTTCAAAGAAAGACTCTGCTGATACATATGACGTTTGCCAATGTGAGGGTATTTTATTTTCTTCGCCAAAGCCAGGAATCAGTTTGTTCAGTACTTCATCAAGTTGGCTAATTTTCAAATCACCCAATCCTAGGTCTCGTAGATTAAGTAATGGCTGTAAAAATAATAAAGGATTCAAATTATAATTAAAAATTGGATTACTTCAAAAATAACATTTAACTTTTAAAATCTGACAGCCATGATTATTATGTGTTTAAGTGCCAGATTTATAAAAAGCTATGTTTTTGCTTATTCTATCTGAAACATGTGTTCATACTCAGTATCTATTGTACCATTATTTTACAATAGGAAATTATTAGAATATTTAAACATGGGAGTGTAAATTTCAGATGCTTTTTAATAGTCATGTAATATCACTTTCAGAGTATGCTATCAAATTAATGAACACTTAATCTCAAAGATGTATTTAATTTCTTTGTGAATTCATATTGAAATCCGAAGGACACATACTTAAAGCTAGGCATTCCTATCAATATAATAGAATTTTTTTCTCAGAGACGCATAATTCCAACCCAAGTCTATAACATTTTTATATTATAGAAAAATCACGTACACTTATTGATATTTTTGTAAAGTATAAATTATATGAAAAATATTCATAAATAAATTACACCATTCAAGGATTCTTACTTCAGGGCTCAACACATCATGTTCAGGTGGTGCTTCTTTCTGCACAGACTGGGTGGATGTTGGGATGAAAGACTGTGTTAAACTTTTGGGTGAATGAAATGCATTTATGAGGTGGCTCAAAGAAACTGTAACCTGGTAAAATACAAGGTATATTAAGTCACATGTTTTGTTTAGGTTTACTTTATTGTCATTGCACCTCATACAACAAAATTAAATGCCATCTTCAGTGTACATTATAACTATAAAAATAAAACACAAGCACACCCCTCACAATCTATACAACTGAACTGAAACGATGTACTATACAGTAGAATTCAATAGAGTTCCTGTCCTGGGATAGAATCTGTTTTTCAGCCTATTTGTCCTTGCTTTTATTATCCTGTACCGTCTGCCAGATAGTAATAGTTCAAAAAAAGGGTGTCCAGGATGAGATGGTTCTTTAAGAATGTTTTGAACTTTCTTAGGGCAGTGGGAGCTATAAAGCTCTTCCAAAGAGGGGAGAGGGCAACCAATGATCCTCCGGGCAATGACATTAACCCTCTGGAGTGCTTTCCTATCTACCACTGTGCAATTGGAAAACCATACACATGTGCAGTAAGTTAAAATACTCTCTATGGTGCAGCGGTAGAAAGTCACCAGCAGTTTTTCATTCAGTTGTTGTTTCCTGAGAAATCTCAGGTAGTATAATCTCTGCTGGGCCCTTTTGACCAGTGCGGCAATGTGATATTATATAATTTGGTTGTTCTTAAATAACTGTAAAATCCCTAAGCTTCCAGGAATAATGTAGAAGTCTATGTTTGCTTTAACAAGGTAAACAGCTGTTGCTGCACATTTCAAAATACAGTTTAAATACTGAATCAGTATCACAGAAATTTTAGTAACAGAAACACTGAAACCATAAAAAACTAGTTTAATTTTGCAAATATTTACAAACTTTTCAGAAGCAATCAATTACTGCAGAATACATTGTATAAAAATTCCTCTTACTTCGCAAAACTAACTTTAATATTTGATTTTGTGAAATAAATTATTCTTGTAACTGCTAATTAAATTAGAAAACTAAAACCGGGAATATGCATAGCATTATAGAAAATAATGATGTACTTACTTATCATGTTTGCAAAACTACCTGAAAACAAGCAAAACATGTATTGCCGGTATCTTATCTAATATGAAATAGAGAACACCTACTGACACCAAATATTTCTGAACATTTAATATCCTCTCCCAATTGTGAAAAAATACTATAAAAGATTTTTGAAACAGTTTGTTACATTAACAATAATTTTACTGAAAATATTTACAATCTATGTATGAGCCTTGAAACTGATATTAAGACCAGAATGATAAATTGTGCAGAATATGTGTTGTCCATAGTTTGTATTTCATCTACAGCAGAGGTGTCAAACTCGTATCAGGTCTTTCCCCCTTTGTTAAACCAGGTGTGGGCGTGACCAGCACATGACACATTCAACCCGCAGGCTGGGAGTTTGACAGCCCTGACCCTATTAATGCACAATGTTACTCTTAGAAGACAATTAGTTGAATAATGTAAATACAAATGAAGAATATTGATTCTATTTAATACACAATGTCCAGCCAGGGTTGAGACCCAGTTAATGGAATGGAAACAGAATAATTGCACTTGATGATCTCTGGCAAGATTGGGATGGGGCATGTGTATCCACCCTTGACCTCTCAATGGCCTTCAATACCACTGACCGTGGTATCCTTTTTGGGCCAGCTATGAGATTTGAAACTGGGCAGTCTTGAGCTGATTTGACTCCTTTCTCCAAGGCTAGTCTCTATTTGTGTTGACAGGGAATGAGAAGTCCAGTCCACAACTGTTCCTTTGTGGTGTGCTGCAGGATTCAGTACTCTCTCCACTCCTTTTTAGTATCTACATGAAGTCACTGAGTGAGATAATCTGCCCTCATGGAGTACCACCAGTATGCTGATGATATTCAACTTTACCTCTCCATCTCTGGTGGCCAAAGTGTTGCTGTCACTGCTCTCTTGCTGAGGTTATGAGGCTTGGGTGGGGGAACAACAGACTTTGACTGAACCCTGGTAAGATGGGAGAGGCTTTTGGAGTGTGGAGTTTCAGCAACAGGACTGTAACAACTTTACTTTGGGATGGAGTGACACTGCTCCAAACAGATCCAATGTGCAATTTGGGAGTTCTCTTGGAATTGCAACTTCTCAAAGAGCAGATGGAAGCTGTGGCCAAGATAGCTTATCCAACTATGTACTGTGCACCAATTGTGCCCTTTCCTGGATCAGAAATCCCTGCACTCGGTCACTTAAACCCTGGTCATGTCATGTTAGACTATTTCAACATCCTGTACATGGCTACACTCTTGAAGAATATTTGGCAGCTACAGCTGGTGCAGAAATAAGTTATGTGAATGTTTTTGTGGGGCTCTATGGCACCCATGTTATACTGATTTTATGTAAGCTGCACTGGTTGCCAATTTGCTTCTGGATCCAATTCAAGGTATTGATTAGCATCTTTAAACGCCACTATTGCACAGGATCAAGCTATCTGAGGAACCATCTCATCCTAATGGGATTCCCAATTTCACCCATGCTGACAGAAGAGGTGTGCTATGGACCCTGTTGGTCAAGGAATTCCAGCTGGCAGCTCCAGGAGAAAAGCCTTTTCTGCCGTGCCTTGTCCTTATGAACATTGTGCCCTACCCCCAAAATGAGATTTGCATCCAATTCTTTGGCCTTCTGAAAGAACCTTAAGACCTGCTCTGTTAGGTGGTTAAAGATAAAATGCCATCTCCTCCCTGTGTACATTTTGCCGTCTTCCTTCTCATCTTGTCAATATTAAATCAAATTAAGTGTTATTGCTTATTGTTTTAAGGTTTTGTCTTTAATTCTAAAATTACATGGGTGGCATATGTTTACTAAATAAATAAATAATAGAGGTAAAAGGACTGTCCTTTTTTGTAATTTCCATTAAAAATCATCTCATTTTCTCATCAATTGAGATTAAAGATAACATGCAACTTGTCACAGCTTTTGGCAGTATATTTTTATTTATTTGTATCCCACCTTTATTACTTTTACAAAGTAATTAAAGGTGGAAAATTTATCCAACACAACTTCCTCCTATTGTCCCTACCCACAATCCTGTGAGATGGGTTAGTCTGAGAGTGACCTTACACACCAAACCAAACTGGCTCTGGCCAACTGGCCAAAATAAAAAAAATATGCTTTTTAAAGACTGAAAGATCAATCTTTTACTGTAATACAAGACTTGGATCTTTGATAGATTGATTCTGATTATCTTAGTTTGTATCCTTCTGACCTCAGAATGCTTTGGTTCTATATCAAGGGAAACTTCTCCAATTAGATAGCCATTATGAGCAGGAATTATGAGCTGTGACCCAACTCAACAGGATACAAGATCAGAAAAGAATTAAAGTGGTTATTTACCATATTATTTTACAGATCCTCTATTGAATTATGCATAATCCTGGAATTTACCAAAAACTTTCCCCAGATCTCATTTGAACCTAAAATAAGATTTTGATTCCAGTAAAAGGCAGCTTAATAAGGTACTTTTAACATTTGGATGATGTGCTCAAAAACTCAAGTATTTGCTTTGGACACTTGAGATTATGGCGAAAATGTTAAGAGAGAGCCCGTAACATTAAGAAACGGAACATCTATGCGTTCTTCAATTCATAGTCACCCCAGTAAATTTGGAAATCAGGAGGCTCAGAACAAAAGTATGTCATAGTTAACGAACGGAAGTTATCTCCACAAAGCGATAGGCAGGCAAGTAAAATATTTTTTTTTTAAAAAAAATTAATGAAATAAAGGATAATTAGAGAAGGCATCGCCCTTCAAGAGCGTATCCCTTTACATTTCAGGGAAGGGGCTACAGTCTTGCATGTTTTCATTGGCTTCGACTAACTTCCATGAAGGTAAAATCCAGCACATTTTCAAAGGCTTTTTCCTTCCTCTCCCGCATATTGTCTAATAAACTTATTGGGCCAAGGAAGCCTCGCCTTCCCGTCCTCCCCCTGGCGGAACCTCCCTACTCACACCATTCCTTCGGGGTCCCGTTTCCCTTCCCGCCCCCGTTCTCCCTAACTACGCAGAACAATAGCGGCTTCCACAGCTGCTCTTAGGGAGGCCTTCACCTGGGGCTGCACCGTGGTAGAAAAAGAAAGCATCCTTCTCGCCACTCAAGCGGCCAGACAGGTTGAGACCGAGGACGCCTCTTCCTCTGCGGTTCCTCCGGCCTCGTTCTTCGCGGGAGAAGAGGATTCGTTGGTTTATCAACTCTTCCCGAAAATGGCCGCCTCTCACAGTTGGAACGGGCCCGGCTGAACCCCGCCCGGCAGCTGACGGTTATCGAGGAGTACTTCCGGGTGACCTCATAACCCCTCCCTAGCAACCGGCTGTGCCTGCGCTCAGATTTGTAAATTGTAGACGGTTGAGGGGGGAGTCTCTGAGCGTGTCCCGCCGCCTTTTGTAAAATGGTCGCGGCGGAGGAAAAAGTAATTTGGGCTGACATTGAGCTCGCGTCCGCGCGGTGCGGTGAATTAGAAGGAAGTGTTAGTGAAATGGAGGCGCTCTCTGTGGCGGAGGCCAACGAGACTGAAGCGAGTTATTGTTTGAACCAGGGCGGAAAGCGACTTAGACCGCTTCTTCTCTTCTTTTCTGGCTTCCCCATATCCTTTCCCTGTGCGCCTGTTAGTTCCTCTTCGCCGTCGGCATTGTTAGTGCTGAATAAAAGTGTCTGGGGGCATTTTGTTCCCTCTCCACCCGTGTGTAATAAAGGTAGTTTTATTTTAATCAAAGCCGCCTTCGAGAGATCGCCAGTACTGGACTGGCTCTGGTGATTTTCAGATCCATTCTTAAACCTCACTAGCGGGCTTTGTGCCGCCGCAATCTCCCACCCTCACAGGATTCTCTTTGGTATATGAAAGTCTTAAATTCCTGGATTAAATTCTTGCACACTGATAAAGACGAAAGTTGGAAATAAATTTGGGGAACAATACGTAATTTCAGGAGTAACGATACAGTTTGACAGATCGCGCTTGTTTTTAAATATACTTTGGCGGGGGGCAAAGATAAAATGACACCCAAAACAAACAGACACAATTGCGTTAGTGTTTTCCGGACCATAGAGAAGCGTCGCCGAGAGCGACAACCGAGCAGGAGCGACTAAACCGGAAGGTGGGTGGTGAGTCCGCCCCTACGCCGCCGTGCGTTGCCTTGGTGGCTAATATGTCTTGCGTCGGTTTCGGTTGACGTGCAAGTGGCGGAAGCAGGGGGGTGGAACTTAGTTTTGAATTGTGGCGGATCGAAGCGGCTGTTCGGGCTGGGCGCAGGGAGGCTTGGAGGAGAGTAGGACTGTGGCGTTAGCGATCGTGATGGCGGAAACTTCTGCACCCCAAGATAATGTGAGAAGGGAGGAAGAGAAGGGCGCCTCGTGCGGGAAGCGCATCACCGTACCCCAGCCGCCCTCCATCGAGGACTTTACCATCGTTAAACCGATCAGCCGAGGTGCTTTCGGGAAAGTTTATCTGGGTCGCAAAGGCGGAAAACTCTACGCCGTTAAGGTGAGGCTCCCCTCTTCTCGGCAATTGTCGCGGAATGCAGTTAAAAATGGTTAGCCCGAAAGTTCGCTTTAATTTTGATTGGTCACAGGCTTCAGTTGCAAAGTAGGCAAATGGCAATGGAGCCGAATTAAAAGTTGCAGAGCATCTGGGGACGATTTACAATTAGAAAAATGTGCGCCAGGAATATGGATCCTTCGTTTTTCTGGCATTGCTTCCTCCACCCCACCCCCACCCCAGCTGCTGCCCATGTCTACTTTCTTGTGGAGCATTGAGAATTTTAAAGAAATTAGTTATGTGCGATAAGTGGCAATGGATAACAAGCCAGGTGTCTTTCCCCTATGTAGCTTCGGTTTTGAAAAAAAATTATATTATCTCATGCCCCTTTGTAGATGATTAATACTTCCAATTTGCTTTCTAAAAAATCGAGTTTCTTAAACATTTAGATGGGCTAGAGTAGACCAAGTTAACAAACTTCATTATTAGAAAGGTAAATGAACCATGATATAAATGCCTAATCTTTCCATGTAATGGAATACAATCAACTTTATAAAGTTTAATTCCTAATTTTTTAAGGGCCTGAGTGAGGTTTTACAGATTTTGATTGTAAGTATACAAAAAGACTTAAGATATTCAGCATGAATGATTTATAGTATAATTAATAACTATATCGGGTACGAGTGTTTGGCATTAGTTGCATGGAGCATTCAGCAAAAATCCTTAGTATGGAGGATTTATGAATTATAGGCATAGGGAAAAATAACTTTATAATGTATTTTTCTGCAGTGGAGAAGTATAATGCACTATAGGCACAATTGTTTTTACAGGTGGTAAAAAAGGCTGATCTGATCAATAAAAATATGGCTCAGCAGGTACAGGCAGAAAGAGATGCCTTGGCTCTTAGTAAAAGTCCTTTCATAGTACACTTATTCTATTCGCTTCAATCTGCCAACAATGTCTACTTGGTGAGTAATCTAGTTCTTCGAAACCTGTTTCTTTTTAAGTGTGGTTTTGCTGTTGTCTCAATCCATTGTTTATATAGTGTCCATATCACCTCCTGTATGAATATCAACTTCAATTACCAATCTTAAATCAATAATATAAACCTGTAATTTTACTGAATATCAATTTTGGCCCATATAACATTCTACCTTAGCCTTTTATAGCCATTTCCTATTTCCAGATCATTCCTGAAAACAAATGAACTTTCTGTATTCTCTTATGAACTCATTATTTTTCTTTCCTCAGTTTGTGCCCTTCAAAGTCTTGAGTCTGAATTCATATAATTCTAAATCACATGTGTTGAAACCACAATACATAGGGATAGGAACTGAATAGGATAATCTGAAATTGTATTCTAAAGCCACAGTGAGCAATAATCCATAGTAAATACACCAGATCATTTTGATGCTTCGGGGAGAGCAGACAGGACCATCTCAGACATAAACAGAACTATGATTTTTCTGATTTTGCCTAGCTTTTGAGTTATAAAGATTATTTAACTGTTTAAGCCTAGGAATGTCAATAACCCTCAGTGTGACAGAAAAAGCATTATGAATAAAATAACAGAATTCGGAATGACCTTGAATTGGCTTTCCAGTCCAATTATCTGCTCAAGCAGAGACCCTATGCATTCTAGAGTTAGACAAATGGTGTCCAATCTCTCCTTAAAAACCCACAGCTTCTGGAAGCAAGCTGTTCCACTGATAAATTGTTCTCACTGTCAGGAAATTTCTCCTTAGTTCTAACTGGATCTCTCATTTATGGGTTTCCATCCATTACTTTTTGTCCTGTCCTCAGGTACTTTGGAGAATAACACAGCCCCTAATTATTGGAAGACTGCTATCATATAATCCCTAGTCCTTTCCTTTGTTAGACAAGAAATACTTAGTTCCTGCAATCCTTCATTGTATATATTAGCATCCAGCTCCTTAATGATCTTAGTTGCTCTTCTCTGCATTCTTTCTGGACGCAGTATTCTAGATGTGGTCTTACCAAAGCAGTATAAAGCAGTACTAATACTTCACTGGCCTTAATTCTGTCTCTCTGTTGATGCAACCTAGGACTGCATTTGCTGTTTTTGGCAGCTGCAGCACACTACTAGGTCATATTTAAGTGATTGTCCATTTCTCTCTACTGTTATTGAGCCATGTTTGCTATTTATTCTATACCTGTGCATTTGAGTTTTCTTGCCTATGTAAAACCTTATTTTTCTTGCCACTGAATTGCATTTTGTTGGACAGGGCCAATGTTCAAATCTGTCAAGATCTTTCTGTATCTTGAGTCTATCTTTTAAACTTTAACAGCCTTTTAAAACCCTTTAAAATTTAAAGGGTTGGCTATTTCCTCCAGTTTGGGGTCATCTGCAAATATGATGAATTCATCTTCTATCCCCTCAAATAAATAATTAATGAAGAAGTTGAAGAGTACTGGACCTAAGACAGAATCCCTCCATGTAGATACAGTTGCATTGAAAACTACATATTGATTGTTAAATAATCAATTATGAATCCATCTGGTGGTGATACTGTCTATCCCACATTTTTCTATCTTATTAATAGGTTGGTTGAGGTCTACTCTGTCAAATGCCTTACTGAAGTTCAAGTATACTATGCCCACAACATTTAGCTGGTCCACTACTTCAGTCACTGTCAAAGAATGCAGTAAGTTTTGTCTGACATGATCTATTTTTGACAAACCTATATTGACTTCCAGTAATGGCTTTGCTTGTTGCAGAATATAAATGAATAGAAATAACCAGAACCTGATGGATTACATTCCAGAGTTCTAAAGAAACTGGAAGAAGTTATCTTAGAACCATTATATCATATCTTTAAAATATCTTAGAGCACTTGAGAACTACCAGAGGATTGAAAAAAAGCTGATGTGGTTCCCATCTTCAAAAAAAGGGAAAAAACAGACCCAGGAAATCAGAGACCAATCAGTCTAACATCAATACATAAGAAGATACTGGGGAAAAAATCAAAAAACAGATCTGTGAACAACTGGAAACAAAGTTATAAATAGTAGCCAGCATGTATTTGTTAAAAACTGATCATTCTTTGACAAAGTTATTAAACTAAGTTATTAAAGTTATTATACTATCAAAATGCTGTGGACATAGTATACACAAACAACACAAGGTAGTGAGGGGAGGGGGGAAAGAGCAGAGGGGGGAACTTGCCCTACTCGCTCCATGCACCTGGCCTGGTCACCGGGCTGCTTCTTTCCGCTTCTTTTTTCTTCTGCTTTTGGCTGCACGCAAGGAAAACAGCCAAAGTCTTTCTTTCTCTCCCCCAAACTCCACCAGAAATGAGTCTTTGGGACTCCACAAGGCATCCTGCTCCAAGAGGCAAGTCTCCAAGAGACAAGTCTCACAAAGACTCATTTCTGGCGGAGTTTGGGGAAGAGAAAGAAAGACTTCTGCTGCTTCTCTTGCATGAAGCCAAAAGCCCCCCCCCCCAGCCTGCCCACCCCCCCACCCCCCGAGAATGGAGCTGGAGATGGTATGCTGCGATCTCAAATAAATAAATGATTGATTGGTAGGAAAATGGGGTGGGGAATTTTGCTATAGACTTTTGGGGGGATTTTCCCGGGGTTTCTGCAGCAGAGACCCTGGGAAAATGTCAGCAAGCCACTGTCAGTCAAAATGCATATTAGTGGTCCGCAAGATTTAAAATGATGAGTTTGGGGGTTCCTGAGGTCCAAAGGGTTGACAACCCCTGGAATAGACAACATCACAACCAGGTATGGAATGGAATGGAATTCTTTATTGGCCAAGTGTGATTGGACACACAAGGAATTTGTCTTGGTGCAAATGCTGCAGTGTACATAAAAGAAAATATACATGAGTCAAGAATCATAAGGTACAACACTTAATAATAGTCATAGGGTACAATAAGCAATCAAATCATACTAGGAAACAGTTAATATAAATTGTAAGGATACAAGGGACAAAGTTACAGTCATACATTCACAAGTGGGAGGGGATGGCGATAAGGTGTGATGAGAAGATTAATAGTAATAGTGCAGACTTTGTAAATAGTTGGACAGCGTTCAGGGAATTATTTGTTTAGCACAGTGGTGGCGTTTGGGAAAAAACTTTCCTTGTATCTAGTTGTTCTGGTGTGCAATGCCCTATAGCGTTGTTTTGAGGGTAGGAGTTGAAACAGTTTATGTCTGGGATGTGAGAAATCTGTAAATATTTTCACAGCCCTCTTTGACTCATGCAGTATACAGGTCCTCGATTGAAGGCAGGTTGGTAGTAATTGTTTTTTCTGCAGTCCTAATTATCCTCTGAAGTCTGTGTCTGTCCTGTTGGGATGCAGAAACAAACCCGACAGTTGCAGAGGTGCAGATGACAGACTCAGTAATTCTTCTGTAGAACTGTATCAGCAGCTCCTTGGGCAGTTTGAGCTTTCTGAGTTGGTGCAGAAAGAGCATTCTTTGTTGTGCTTTTTTGATGACGTTTTTGATGTTAAGTGTCCATTTTAGGTCTTGTGATATGATAGAACCTAGAAATTTGAAGGTCTCTGCTGTTGATACTGTGTTGGCTCGTATTGTAAAAGGTGGTAATATGGGAGGGTTTCTTCTAAAGTCTACCACCATTTCTACGGTTTTGAGTGTGTTCAGTTCCAGATTGTTCTGATTACACCACAAGGCAAGTTGTACAACCTCCTGTCTGTATGCGGATTCATCAATGTCTCAAATGAGACCAATCACTTTTGTGTCATCTGCAAACTTCAGCATTTTAACAGATTGATCCTTTGAGATGCAGTCATTGGTATAGAGAGAGAAGTGGAGAAAGCCTTGGGGGAGCCCTGTGCTAATTGTACAGGTATCAGGTGTGATTCTGCCTAGCTTCACCTGCTGGTTCCTGTCTATTAGGAAGCTTATGATAGCTGGTTTAGTTTAGTTAGAAAAATGTCTGGAATGATGGTATTGAATGCTGAACTGAAGTCTGCAAAGAGGAGTTGTCTATTCCACATTTGTCTATCAACAGTGGTACCACAAGGTTCTAGGCCCAGTACTCTTCAATATCTTCATAAATGACTTAGATGATGTTATACAACAGGAACTTATCAAATTTGCAGATGACACTAAGCTAGTAGGAATAGCCAACACCCCAGAAAACAAGCTAAGAATCCAAAAAGATATTGACATATTTAACTATGAGCCCTATGCAACAAAATGAAATTTAATGTGGAAGAAAGCAAGATTTTACAAGTACATATTAGGAGATGGCTCAAAAACAGTAACTATGAAAGGGACCTTGGAGACATAGTGAACAATCACTTAAACAAGAGTCAGCAGTATGCGGGAGCAGCCAAAAAAGCTAATACAATCCTTGGTATAGGCATAGAATCAAAATCACATGAAGTATTAGTACCACTTTAGTAAGCCTTAGTAAGAGCACACCTGGAATACTGCATCCAGTATTGGTTACCACATTACAAAAAAGATGTTGAGACTTTGGAAAAAAATGCAGAGAACAACAACTAGGGTGATTAAAGGCCTGGAGACTAAAACATGAAAAACGGTTGCAGAATTTGAATTTGTCTAGTCTGGGGAAAAAGGACTGAGGAGTCATGATTCCAGTATTTGAGAAGCTGCTACAAAGAGTAGGGGGTTCTATTTATTTTCCAAAGCACCAGAAGGCAGGACAAGAAACAATGGATGGAAACTAATCAAGGAGAGAAGTGACCTGAATTAAGGAGAAACTTCCTAACAGTGAGGACTATTAACCATTGGAACAGCTTGCTTTCAGAAGTTGTAGTGCTTCATCACTGGAGGTTTTTAAAAAGAGTCTGGGCAGTCACTGTCTGAAATGGTATAGGAATTCCTGCTTGAGCAGGGGCTAGATTAGAAAACCACCAAGGTCCCTTCCAGCTCTATTCTGATTCATATCAGTTGCTTAATTATCATTTGCAGAATCTTTCCAGGTATTGATATCAGATTGATTTGTCTGTAGTTTTATGAATCCATTTTTTCCTTTTCTGAAATGGGAATCACTCCAGCTCTTTTCCAGAATTAGGGTTAGCATTTCCAGTCCTATAATAATTCCCCTGGGCTCCAGGCTCTTTGACATTCTATGGTTCAGTGGTTCCAAGATCACATGTGCTAGCATGATTATTCTTAGTATTGCCTCCGAAGTTTAACAGAACAATTGGAATGGTCTCTAGGGCTATACAAAAAAATGGGAGGGTTCACATTAGCCTTATATTGCCTATCTTTGCTCTTAACAAATTAGTTCCCAAGTTTTACAAAGGTATTTTTTTTTTCTGGCAGGTAATGGAATATCTTATTGGCGGAGATGTTAAATCTCTTCTTCATATATGTGGTTACTTTGATGAAGAAACGGCAGTAAAGTATATTTCTGAAGTAGCACTGGCTCTTGATTACCTACACAGGCATGGAATAATCCATCGGTAAAAATCATGCTATGCTGGATTTCCATACAATTTAAACATTTTCAAATAGGCCATAGAGTTTACATATATTTCAAAAGGCTGAAACTTAACTCCTCATCTATAATAACTTTTGTGGTAAATCTGCTGCTTTAAGATTCAAGTTTAATAAATTTAGATCAACTTCAAAAGAAAAAGTTTGGAGCACTTTTTATCTTAAACAATTAGAAATATAATTTCAGAAGAACATTGAAATTAGTGTCCTTCTCTGAAATGCAGAATTATAGATATACACTATGAAATAAACCATTCTAAGAAGATTTATTCTGATTGCTTTTGTAATAATAAACTATAGGAATATTGCTGGCACAGAAAACCTGTTTTCTATTGAAGCAAGGGCATCTGTTTTCTGTACAGTATACTTGTACAGTATACTTAATAAACAGGGTCACTTTTTTGTTTATAATAACCATTTAATATATTATTACTTTGATCCAGCATAGATATCTTGGAACAATAATTAAGTTGTATAAAATTTATCTGAGAGCAGAGCATTAATTAATGTCTAAATCATATCATTCTCCAATCTAGTCTCTCCTCAATGTACTAGAATGATAATGGGTGATCATCAATATGGGAAGGTGCGTTACACTAAACTATACATAAACATTTCATTTATTAGAGCCAGTTTGACCTCGCGGTTAAGGCCGAAGCTAGAAAGTGGGAAACACAAGTTCTAATCCTGCCTTAGCTATGAAAGCCAGCTAGGTGCCCTTGGGCAGTCATTCTCTCTTAGCCCAGTTCACCTCAGAGAGTTATTGTAGAGAATTTAAGAGGAAAGAGATGTGTTGGATATGTTTGCCGGCTTGAGTTAATTGTAAAAGTAATAAAGGTGGGCTATAAATCAATATTTTTTTTTATTACTAGAGATTTAAAACCAGATAACATGCTGATATCTAATGAGGGTCACATTAAATTGACAGACTTTGGACTGTCCAGAGTTACTTTGAACAGAGGTAAGCCCTACACATCTTGATGTGTTTATGAATCTGTATATGTGTCAGTTGTTGCCAAATACTTTTATAACATGTAGTGTAAGTTTACATGCTAATTAAAATGTTGTTATTTCTTTGATTGCATGCTTATAAGTACCAAATAGAACCTAATGGTCATACTTTTTTCAGAAATAAATATGATAGATATACTCACTACACCATCAATGTCCAAACCTATGCAAGACTATTCTCGAACTCCTGGACAAGTATTATCTCTTATCAGCTCCTTTGGTTTTGTAAGTGTTCAAAATAATGTATTTATACAGTATTGTTTACAACATAATGAGTACAAAAAATTAAAATTTATAAATGTAAAACTGTCAGCTAACATACCTATCTTCTTACAACAATTAAGATCACACTGCAGATATAAAGTTGGAAATTACATAATAAAATACTTAAGTCTAAAAAAAATGTGACTAAGTACCCATGAAATAGCAATGAGTGGGAGAGAAAGTGGGAGAATACAAAGAATTTCTACTAAATTACATGAGGTGGATTTTAGCCATTTGAACAATTAATACATCCCAGCCTTTTGGCTGGCTTAGTCTCTGTCCATTGAAATAAACTTTTTAAAGCTTGTCATTCACATATCTAGCATTCAGCAGCATGTCAGTGGAACTCTGATTGTTATAGTGTTAGCTGATCTGTAGGGCTTTATTTTGGGAGAAAGCTTGAGATTATATGTATCTGTGTCTATCTATCTCACAAAAATTCAGATACCCAAGCATATGTTTAAGTTCAGAAATTATAAATTGCTATACCTGTGATAAATTTTGATACATCTATCTAATGAAAAATATATATTTATTTTAACAGTATACTCCAGTTGGAGGGAAAGGGCCTATGCAGAGTCCAAGCCCTGTTTCTGCAGATATTCCACAGCTGTCTCGAGAATTGGTTTCTCCTCTATCCATAAGTTGCAAAGATTACTCTATGGCATCAAGTAAGCTCCTGAGAGCATGTAAGTATCTAAATGGAAGGATTTGATCCTATCATCTATGGAGATTCTCAGTCATCAAGTCATGGTTGTTCCAAATGTGCTTTTTCAAAAGCTTTGTTTTTCCTTGAAGATGTTTCACTTCTCATCCAAGAAGCTTCTTCAGCTGTGACTGAATGGTGGAGGATGGAAGGATTTATAATCTTACAGTTATCTGGTCATTACCACTGATTCTGAGAGTCCTTGAGGCCACTTGGAAGTTTATCTGTGCCCTCAATAGTGCAAGTGGGTATGGATCCTTCTTGGAACTGCTGAAAGGACAGTATTGTAAATAGAAATTAGGTGGTATTGTATTCCTCTGTTAAAAGCGGGTTGTTCAATCTTAATGTAGGTGGCCCCTCTTTCAAACCAGTGGTAATCCTATCCTTTTAAAGAGATCAGTTTGTATGGAAAGGGCCGCTGAGGTGGTGCCCTGCCCTATTATTGGAATTCTATCCCAAATAGACAAATCCATTGTTCATCTTGATGGCATTTAAATTCTGAGCAATTCCTGAATGATTCTATCCTACTTTATGGCTATTGCAATGGAGAAAATAAGTCTTAATAAGCAAAATGGAGACTGCACCTTCTCCCAACAATTGCCTTTTCCATATGACAAAGATCAAAAGCCTACTCATAACTTTGTCTAATCCCATCAGTCCAATGTTGCCTCTCTCTCCCCCAAAACAAAGCCTCTTGCAATCCTATCTAAGCCAAAGAAGCCTCATAATAGAGCCCTATGGTAACCTTTACTATAAAATTGCAACATAAAGAAACTCTACCTTCCATCCGCTGTCACCTGATGAGCTTAACATTCTATCACCTTTAGCAAGAAACTTCTTCAGCTCTACCCTGCTACATAGCTCCCCCAAAGTGGCCAGGCAAATCAGATTCCCTAGGATTTCTTGCCTTGCAGCCCTCATCCTCAATGCATTTGTTTTTGTTTTTCCATTGTTCCACTGCCCATCTTTTTTATAAAGCAGATATCCAACCATTGCAATAAACTTGGCTCTTAGTGTTGTGATCCTTCAGAATAAATCCATGACAATTTAAGTCAGAAATTCACATTGGTGTGGTTTATGAGATGTATAATTATTTGTATAATTATAACTTTCTATATGAATGTAGATTTATATCAGTGTGTTTTTTTTTGACTTTTATACTTTTAGTACCTTTTCTAACCTTCCAGAAAATCATTTTAATTGAACAAATTCTAAATAAAATAATTAAAGTATAAATTACACTAGAAACTATTTTGAAGGCAGGAGAGAAATGTCTAATTTATTTAAAAGAAATGCATTTTACATTACTAATTTTAAGCAATTTTACTTCGTGGTTACTGGAAGACATTGTTTTATTAAACAGACAAAAATGACCTATTTCTTTTGAAGGCATTGATTCTTCAGCTGTTACGCCTGGAATGCCTATAAGAAGTTTAACACCAACTCTGCTTCAGTCCAGAAGAAGGTATGGAACATCTAGTGCCAGTAGCCATTCCCGGACCCAGCTGTCTAGTATGGAATCAGAGTGCTGCAGCAGCCCCAGGTGGGAAAAAGACATCCAGGTTAGGACTACTTTTTTTCTAAGAATTTGCTTTTTCTTAACTTGAATTATTCTCTGTTGGTACTGGACATTTCAAATGGTTTTAAAAATTGTTTTTCCACTTAGGGTAACCTTGCAAGAAATGGATAGCATATTCTGATGAAGAGATAGAATTATTAGTTATTTTGTTCTCTAAATATTTTTGGAAGGTTGTTCTGTCCAACCCTGTTACAAAGGATAGGAATACACATTTTCTAAAAGTTGGTTCAAATAATTGATAGCAATTTTGGGCTCACATGGCCTTCTTCTGACTGTTTTGTCCCCTCAACACATTCCATTCCTACATTAGTTAGCAGAGAATATGCCTGTAGAAACAGAAGCTCCCCCAAAGTTAGGAAAATATGTTCTACTTTCAAATAGTATCTGGATTGTATGGTGGTTCTGTCTTCAAGTTCAGTGGTTTATTTACTTGTTAGATTTATATTTATCTTTTTCCCAGAGCTCAGAATGTCATTCATAGAGTAATATTCTAGTCTTCAGTTTTATTCCTTTGAAGACAGTAAATTGAGACACTTTATTATACATTTCATAACTTAATATGCAAATAAATACTGGTTTGTATGATTTGGATGGCATGTGAAAAATAAGAGACTGTCCCTTTGTAACCCATGAGTTTCTATATCTAAATGTGGACTCAAAGCAAGGTCCTCTATAAGTAGAATATGAATTTTAAAACAAGTATAATATTTTTCTTGATCTTACCACATACAGTATTTCTTGAGAAGGGAACAAAAAGTGTATTACTAAACAAGATTCAAAGTAGTAGGCTTCTCAGTAATAGGCTCAACCCACCAAAAACGTAACTGTAAAAGACAGACCAGAAATAAAAGTTAAAATAAGCAAAAAAAATTGTAAGAGAACACCTGTCTGATCTTGATGAACACAAATCACCGGGGCCTGATGGATTACATCCCAGAGTTTTAAAAGAGCTGGCAGAGGTCATCTCAGAACCACCGCACCATATCTTTCAGAAATCCTGGAGCACCGGGGAACTACCAGAGGACTGGAAAAGAGCTGATGTGGTTCCCATTTTCACAAAAGGAAAAAAAAAAACAGATCCAGGAAACTATAGACCAATCAGCCTAACATCAATACCCGGGAAGATACTGGAAAATATAATTAAAAAACAGATCTGCCAACATCTAGAAACAAGTAAAGTAATAACTAGCAGTCAGCACGGGTTTGTTAAAAACAGATCATGCCAAACCAATCTTATTTCATTCTTCAACATAGTGACTACCGTATTTTCCGGACTATAAGCCGCTACTTTTTTCCCACACTTTGAACCCTGCGGCTTGTACAACAGTGCGGCTTATCTATATATTTTTCTTCGCTACCTGCCATCAGGGGGCACAAAAACATGACAGACGCAAGAGGTCAATACAAAGAAGAAGACGCTACTGGTAGTTTTTGGCGCGCTCAACGCAAGCAGCACGACATGCACGAACACAAAATATTTTTCACACCCTCATGGAAAGTACACGAAGAAAAGCATATGATGTAGCTTTTAAGTTGAAAGCAATCAATCTGTCTATCCAGGAAGGAAATAGAGCTGCTGCACGTTAGCTTGGTGTTAATGAATCAATGGTGAGACGTTGGAGATGTCTGGCCGCATGCGAAGAGCATTCTTCTCTTTCTGTGTAAATATCTCATTTCACAACGTATATATCTGCGGCTTATAGTCTGGTGTGGCTAATATATGTAAAAATATTTTTTTTCTTTTAAAATTTAGTGGGTGCGGCTTATATATGCGCTCGATAGTCCGGAAAATACGGTAAATTAGTAGACCAGCTAAATACTGTAGACATAATTTATTTAGATTTCAGCAAGGCATTCGACAAAGTATAGCACAGCCTACTTCTTAGTAAGCTAGAAAAAAGTGGAATAGATAGCACTACCATTAGATGGACTTGCAACTGGGTGACAAACCGTACTCAATGAGTAGTCCTTAATGGGTCTAAGTCTACATGGAGGAATGTAAGCAGTGGGGTGCCACAAGGTTCTGTCTTAGGCCCAGTACTCTTCAATATCTTCATTAACGACTTAGATGAGGGAATAGAAGAGGAACTTAACCAAATTTGCAGATGATACTAAGCTAGCAGGAATAGCTACCGTATTTGCCGGCGTATAAGATGACTTTTTTGCCCCGAAAAACATGCCTCCAAGTGGGGGGGTCATCTTATACGCCGGTATATCCACTGCCGGCTTTCGGATGCTTGTTGGACGCAGCGAAGGCGCCTCTGGCTTCCTGGATCCCCTGCGTCGCTTCCGCTTCATCCCGCTCGCCTCGCTCCGCCCGAGGCTGCAGCCTTCCTGCTCTTCCCACGGCCCCTGGCACTCTGCCCTGCCGCTGCAGCCCCGGGGATTTCTGGAGGGCGTTTCTGGTGGTGGTGGGGGGTCGTCTTATACGCCGGGTCGTCTTATACGCCGGCAAATACGGTAACACCCAAGAAGATAGGCTCAAGATCCAGATGGATCTTGACAGACTAGAACACTGGGCCATATCTAACAAAATGAAATTCAATGTTGGGAAAAGTAAAGTCCTACACTTAGGCAAGAAAAACCAAAAGTACACATATAGACTGGGTGAAACCAGGCTCAAAAGCAGTAACTGTGAGAGGATATTGGAATCTTAGTGGACAACCAGCTAAATATGAGCCAGCAGTGTGCAGCAGCAGCCAAAAAAGCTAATGCAATCCTAAATTGCCTTAACACAGGGATACAATAGAGATCAAGGGAGGTACTAATACCACTCTATAAAGCCTTAGTAAGACCACACCTAGAGTACTGCATCCAGTTTTGTTCACTACATTATAAAAAGATGTTGAGACTCTAGAAATAGTACAGAGAAGAGAAACCAGGATGATTAGGAGACTGGAGACTAAAACATATGAAGAACAGTTACAGGAACTGAGCTTGGCTAGTCTAGTGAGAAGGACCAAGGGAGACATGATAGCAGTCTTCCAATGTTTGAGGGGCTGTCACAGAGAGGAGGGGGTCAAGCTATTTTCCAAGGCACCCGAAGGCCAGACAAGGAATAATTAATGGATGGAAACTGAACAAGGAGTGATTTAACATGGAAATAAGGAGAACCTTTCTGACAGTGAGAACAATCAACCAATGGAACAGCTTGCCCTCGGAAGTTGTGGGAGCGCCATCACTTGAGACCTTCAAGAAGAGATTGGACTGCCATTTGTCAGAAATGGTGTAGGGTCTCCCGCTTGGACGGGGGATTGGACTAGATGAGCTATAAGATCCCAACTCTGATTATCTGTTATCTGTAATATGTTTACTAATATGCCATTTTATTTCAGTATTTTGAGTTAACAGTAATAAGCATCTTATATCAACCACCATGGAGATAGTTTTGTGATTGGATATGAAATTAAACTAGGAAGCAGCTGTGATTAGGGACGTTCTCTCTTTCCATTCAGTTTCAATCAGAATTAGAGGCCCTTTCCATCTGAAACATGGCAGACAGACTATATATTCTGTTCAGAATCTAGAATGTACATCAATCTGTTCCTCAAAAACAAAGACTTGTCTCTTTCAGTTAAGGTGCTAATCTATACTATTTTAGATTTATATATTATTTATGCATCCTTCCTTTCATTCTAATTTATTTTAATTTTAGTGGTTCTATGTGTGTAATTACTTTGAGTTGGATTGAAGTAATATTTTTCTAATTAATTTGAAAGTACTTGCTTTTCAGGATGAAGACAATTTCTGCCCTGCAGCAGATCAAATGAATGAAATGGAGATACATGAGGCCACAGATATGCCGCTTGTCAACAACAGTAAAGTCTTAAAGCAAAAGTTGCTGGAAACTGCTATCTCTCCTATTAGTAGTAATGACTCTGCAGACAGGCATAATGGAAGGAGTGAACATTTTGACTCATCAGATATTTCTGTAAGAATTTCTGATGTGAAAGACCTAGTCAGAAAATGTCTTTCAGAGTACAAAGAATGGGAAGAAAAACTTTGTACAAACAACTCTGCTCAATCCAAGGAGGTAGCAAGGCCTAACTGTCACTTTTCCCATCTGGGCTTGGATAATCTCAAGAAAGAAGAGAAGGAGAGACCAATGTTGCAGAAGACTGGTATCAAAAGATGCTTTGAATTAGTTGATACCAGCCCTTCTCAAGAACGTATTCTTGTGAAAAAAAAAAATAGCGAATATAAGCGTGGTTGTAAAATTACTGAGATCCCAGAAAAGAAAAGCACAAGTTTGACAGCTGAAATCTGTTGCTTAAAACTTGAAGGGTGCATGCAAGAGAGCTGCCCAAAGGAAAGTCAAACAAGAGATTCAAATTGTTTGGAAGAAAATAAAGGGAAAAAATCAGAGACCCCTTTAATAGCTAAAAATCTTATGAATGAACTAGATGCAGATTATGAAAAGGATGGGAAACTCACAAACTTCAGTTTTGTAAGCATTGATGATGAAAAGCCTTTAGTAAGCATGAGTATAGACTCTGATTTATCCCTTCCAGAGATCTCTGCTACAGAGAGCCATTTAGAAAAACCCTCATTTGATTTAAATGGGAGCATTAAAGACGTCCCCCTTGAGGAATCAAAGTCAAAAACTATGTTAACATTACATTGCTGCTCCAAATGGGAAACCAGAGATGAACCAATGCTCCCTATCCAGGAGAGCAAATCCATGGATCATAATCAAGATAAGAGTTTGAAATATATTACAGAAAAGCACACTGGTGTTCACTCTTCACCAATGGAGATGCTGAATGCACTTAAAAAAAATATTGTTGCCTTCCGAAGTTACAATAGTTCTATCAATACCTCTAATATGACTGAGCCTTCAAAAATCAGTATGATGTCTGTAGAAGGAATGAATATCTCTGCCTGCAGTGGTTCTTATCCAATGACCATTACACCTGCACAAAAAGGAACACCCTATAGGATATATCAGGTAGGTACTGAACGAACAAATTGAATATACAGTACAGCATTGTAGGACATTTCTATATGGACTAAAGAACTGCCTTAGATCCCACTGGTATATATGGCAAAAATCCCTCTATTGATAAAAGTTTAATGAAATTTGCAAAGGAGGTCACGATGGGTAACTCTCAACATTAGATCCATGTTTCTTGGATCTTCAAGGTCTCTTTCTCTTGGCCTTCCCTGGTAAACCAGGCTAGATGGACTAAATCTACTATATCATAAGGCTGTATTAATAGGTCTTGCAGGTCTGAAAGTACCTCTTCTCAGTGAAATGTACCATGTGATAGGACTCTTCTTTTTAGATAAAATTTTATCAAAAATTATTAAAGAACTTCTGTAGCACAAATACATACTTTTAGGCTTTTACATATTTAAGTTGTTTAAAAAGTCACAAACGTTAGTTTGAAAATGGTTTGTACATTGGCACCACACCCATTTTTAGGGAATGTAACTTCAATAAATCTAGGGAGAAAATTTCTGTACACTTAAATAATTTTTTTTGATGTCAGTAATTAGTCATGACTTAAATCTTATTTTTATTGGAACTGTAATTCAGTGTATTCAAATTTCTTCAATGCCACTTGAGACTACAAAGAACAGACAAAATATTAGCATATAAGAAGTGTAGGTTAAGCCTTGTTGTATTCACTTTTTAAAACTAAGACAGATTTTACCTAGATGTAAGGTGGCAAATAGAAGCAATTTTTTCATGAATTTACATGAATTGCATATAGAAATTTGTCCAAAGGGCATTATTAAAACACATCATTGCAAAATAAAGTGAAAAATTAAACACATCATTTCTATCAGCCTTCTCCAATCTGGGCCCTTCAGCTGTGCTGGGATTATAATTCCCAGAATCCCCATTTTGTACAGTTCTTAGCTGTATAGGCTTTAAAAAATCTGATGGTCGAGGTGCTAAAATGGAGAAAGATTGGGGGGGTGCTTGATTTAGGCTTTGAGAAAACCCTGCAATATTTCTTTTGTTTAATATCTATGTTTTAGCCTTAATATTGAATTGAGATTTTATTAATCCACTGAGAATTAATGAATTAGAAGCCTGAATAATAGGTAAACAAAGGCTAGTTTTAGTTTATGATGAATGTACAGCTCAAAGCTCAAAACCTGTTGTGCTTTTCAGATGGGAACTTCTCACAAGGGCATTAAGGATTTCATGGCCAGTTACCATTTACTCTTTATAATGAAACTTATACAATAGCATAGGCAGTTCATGGATCCCTTATCACTTTGGTCCAATCCATGAAAACTCCAGAATTATGCAGCAAAATTGGGCCAAAACAATCTGGTTCATAATAATTATTTTTAAGACATTTAATTTGTATTTTTTAAAATCTCCAGTCTTTCTCCAAAGAACTAAATATCTGCCCATCTTTTTCAATTACATCCTTTGGATAATTAAAAGAAATAATAAATTATAGCCCCCTACTTATCAAAAGAGACATATAAGAAAACCTGTTTAATTTGAGATAATACTGAGTATTTTGGAATTGAATAAGATGTTTCATTGCAGGTAAAATAACTGGGTTCTTTTTTCAGCCACTAATCATTTAAATCAAGGAATAAAATGAATACATTCTGAGTGTCTTACTTTATATCTGATGCAATATTTATTTTTTGCATTAGACTCCTCAGGGAAATGTTAGTACACCCTATAGGACCCCAAAAAGTGTGCGAAGAGGGGCTGCTCCAGTAGACAGAGAACACATTTTAGGAACCCCAGACTATTTAGCACCTGAGCTTCTCATTGCAAAGACTCATGGTAAGCAAACTAATTTTCACTGATTATGGATAATTACATGTTTTCATCACCTACATTTTTCAGTTTTATGATAAGATTCTGACTTTTAAAAATCCTTAATTACCAACCAAATGAAACCCAAGATTTAATCTTAAAAATATTTCCTTCAATCCAGAATATCATTTGAGTTCATTTCAATTTAGTATATAGGTAAAGGGAAATGATTCCTCTGTCCAATCATGCCTGATTCTAAGGGTGGTGCTCATCTCCATTTCTCATCTGACCCAGCA
Source organism: Notechis scutatus (assembly GCF_049901735.1). NCBI lineage: Eukaryota > Metazoa > Chordata > Lepidosauria > Squamata > Elapidae > Notechis > Notechis scutatus. Next base: position 20,488,138 of record NC_142025.1, read on the forward strand.
TTGTCCAAACACTTCTGTGGTCATGTGACTGATGACCATACCCCGAGGCACATGGAACACTGTTACCTTCCCACTGAAGTACCTATTTATCTATTTGCATGCTTTTGAACTGCTAGGTAGGCAGGAGCACAGCCCTTAGGTATCAAACATAAACTGTCAGTTTTCCAACTGACAGTCTCATTGTCTTTAATCATTGAACAGTCCCATATTAAGCAAAAAAAAAAAAAAAGGAAGGACTAGATGAGGATTGTGGGTGATAGTCTGTAGTTCTATATCATTTAATTTGTCTTTATGTTATATGAAATACATTATACGTTAAGGAAAATAACAAAAATATTACTTGAGTTCTGTTTCCGACATTGCAAAATCTCTGCAAAGAGAGATAAGACCTGATGTAACACTGGGTTTTTTATTTTAACGAAAGATTAATCTACCTTCTCAAGGCCCATGTTTCAAAAAGTTGGATAATATAGATTGTCCTCAACTTACAGCCACAATTGGGACCAGAATTTTTATTGTTAAGCAAGTTGTGAGTTGCGCTTGATTTTAGAAAATTGTTGATAATCCCTGCAGTTGAAGTGGATCACATGGTTAAGTAAATCCAAATATCATAGTTGTTAAATGAATGGTTGTAAATTGTGGACTGTTTGTACTTGACTTAGGACCATTCAAAGTTTTGATGGCACTGAAAAAAATGATGCCTTGTATTTACAACCATCATAGTGTCCCTCTGGTCATATGGAAATTTGAATGCTTGGCAACTGGCATATATTTACGACTTATAGCATCCAGGATCACGTGGTTGTCATTTGTGACCTTCCCAGGGGTCTGCTGCCAAGCTATAAGTTAATGGGAGAAGCTGGTTTCACTTAACTGCAGTTAATTGGTTAATTGCAGTTAACAACTACATAAAAAAGTTGTAAAACCATACATGACTTGCTTAAGACCACATCACTGAGTTTCAGATGTTCCCATCCAATTGTGGTTGTAAATCAAGGACTGCTCATTATAATGCCGAAGTAGCTTAATCCTTCTGAATCAGGTTCACAGAGTATACCTAGCAATGAAGTCAACTATTATGATTTATTAACTGTTCTACATGGTGATATGTACAGAATTAATTGTGGTTCATTCCATAAACAAAACAGTTTTAAAAAATTATGAATCATTGATGTTGCATTTTGAACAATGATCTATTTTATTGGGAAAGGTTTTTTTAAATACATTTAACAGTTTTTATAGAAGTATTTGAAATTAATCTGTTGCTATCTGAATGAAGATGGTTCAAATAAGAATCAAACCATGGTTTCAAATTTTAATCTATTGTCTAGATGTTCCTAAATTTGGAGCACTTCAGAATTCATAATATAGAATTCACATTTTCTTGTGTAAAAATATCTTTCATACATGTAAAAAAAAATGTCAGAGAAATTGATGTAGTCTTATCTCATACCTGATAGGTATATTGAGGGGAATGTTACATTCAAACATATAATCCAGCAGTTGTAGCTTGAAGTGACCCAAAAGTATTTTCATTTGATTCTCAGAAATTTACAATTCCCCCTTATGTGTGAATAAATAGACCAGGTGTTCCTCTGGCTTATATAAAAAGCCAAAAACTAAGGAGAATATTTTTCTTTGGAAAACTGCTAATTGATGGACAACTTAAACATTATCAGCATTTAATAAGTAAATGAGTATTACTTATTAATAAGTAATAAGTAAATAATTATACCAGCTGTGGTAAATGTACCAAAATATTTACTTGATTTTTTTTACATGCAGGAATTTACACCACTGGTAAGTTTTTTATAGCACTTCGCAAAACAAAGTTCATATTGTTCAAGACAAGTATTGAAAGACCTATACAATGAGTTAACACAGTTTATAGTTCCAAAATGATCATTTTGTTAGTCTAGTTCAACAAAAACTAACATCTCTAATAAGGAAATAGTCACATTCCTTCATTTCAGGGTGGGCTTTTTTTACAAATGCAATTTTCCTTTCTTCTTTAAATATGCTGTGTTACAAGATAAATAGAAACACTTTCACTTGTATTCCAAAGGTTATTTTATTCAATGATTTATGAAGGAGAAGAGGAAGACAATTGTGAAAATTTATTTTATTAGTTTCCTATCGCAGTGTATGGTTTTATCACCCAAAGGTTAAATTGCAGTAGAAATTTTGGATTTTGTGGATTTTGACTACATCTTTTAGGAAAGTCTGTATGTTTGCCTAGGAAAATTGGCCACTTCTGCTTACAGAAGACATGAACTATAGGTTTTCTTGTATGGAATGTCAATGCATGAGAACAATTACACATTGACATTTTAATGCAGGGGAATATTCAAGTTCTTAAACATGCCTCACTGATTACTGACTACATTTTCATTTAAAATTGAACACTAAATTGAACTATAGTGCTAGGCTTTCAATATTTAGGTGGCTTTTTGTTCTTTTTGAGGGGGATTTCTAAGTAAATATGGTTGAGATGGTTCAGACATATTTCTTGATCACGTGAGCACTTGAAATTACTGTTACACTGATTGAATGAAATGATTTCATATTTATTGATTTGATCCTTGAGATGACTCTTGAACCTACAAAAGGTTTTCAGCTGTGATTGGCCAGCACATCCAATTTATCTGAACTATTACACCAAGGGGATATATCTGTATGTGAACTACATATAAGTTGGCACAGCAAATGCATTTTTCACTTCCAACAAAATGAGCTGTCTAGGGCTTTGGTAACATAGCAGCTGGAAGATGCATGTTGCTTAATCATGGCTTTGGTGCCTCAGCAGCTTTGCTTGCTTTTGCTTCTGATTGCAACACTGAATTTCATGACCTGAAAACTATCAGGGTAAAGACATTAACTAGATATAGTCCTAAATACAAGATAACTTGTTACTGAATCCAAGCTTCACACTGGAAACTATTTTATGTATAAAGTTTTTAAAGAATTTATGGCTCTCTAAAACAGTGAGATGATTTTAAAAAGCAAACTGAAATCTTTCTTACACAGTTCTGTGTTTAATCTTTGCTATGTGATTGGTTTCCCTTTAAACCCTGTGAAATTCAGCATGTGTGGCTTAGTTTTCTGTTCTGCAATTGGCCTCTGGAAGTCACATGGCTTGCATCAATATGCCTTTGTCATGAAGCATTTAGATAAATATTACTATAATAATACAGTGAGGAAAGAAATGCATAAAAGAAAATTGCTGTTTCTCTAGAATGTTTAGCTGCTGTTACACATTATCTTCCGAGAATTCTTTCTGTAAATACGACTTGATTTAATGCATCTCCTGGAATCAGTGTTAATTTCTTTGAACTGCTTTTATCTCAGGTGCTGCTGTAGACTGGTGGGCCCTTGGGGTTTGCTTGTTTGAGTTTTTAACTGGAATTCCACCATTCAATGATGAAACACCACAGCAAGTATTCCAGAATATTCTTAAAAGGGGTAATTATCACTTCCATCAAAACCAAATCCAAAGAATCCTTGTTTAGTGTAAATATTGTGATACTTATTTGTATGTGCATGTCTTTCCAGATATCCCATGGCCTGAAGGTGAAGAAAAGTTGTCAGATAATTCTCAGAATGCCATTGATATTCTTTTAACTGTTGATAGTGCTAAGCGAGCTGGACTCAAGGGTTAGTTATCTCTTACTAATCTAGTAATTTAGAGGATTATAATTTAATATTCATAGTTTCAGGCTGTATGAGGCAGAGTGGCTATAGAACTTTTCATAAGCCACTGAGAGTTTGGAAGAAAAAACTGACTGAGGAAAGAGCCAAACCATCTGTCTTTAAAATCTAGTGATACAAATGACCACAAATCTATTCAGTGTAATACTTTACAACTACAAAACAAAATCTTTCAAGGACAGTCTTATTCCTTGAGTTCAGAATATCACATGAGATTCTTCTCTTGCTATTATAAATGTAAATATACTTTGCTTCATTTACCTATAGAATTCAGAAATTACAGAATTGCTTCCTGGAATTTGCAAGTTAATAAAAGGGATAACATAAGCATTTGACAAGAGATTATGTTTGTTTTAAGGCATCATTTCAAAACTAAATACAGGACAAAATTAGCAAACATTATTATCAGTTGTGTTTTATTTAAACTTAGCCAGGAGACAGTTGAGAGATTAAGTCCAGGTAATTAATCCAGACTGAATTCTGGAAACATCCAGAATCATCCAGTATAATTAAAACTGTCAATATTGGCAAGTTAAAGATATTTAGACCTCAGTTTTCAGTATTCCCCATCCAGCATAAGTTAGAATGAGAAAGACTCATAATTAAATCTAACACATGCTTTAATTGTTTATTCTAGAGCTGAAACTTCATCCCCTCTTACATGGTATGGATTGGGATAATCTGCACAATCAGACTATGCCCTTTATACCTCAACCAAATGATGAAACAGATACATCCTATTTTGAAGCCAGGAATAATGCTCAGCAACTAACAGTGTCTGGATTTAGTCTGTAGGATCAAAGAAGAAGAGTAGTGAAGAGGATTTCATATTTATCATGACAAAACTTCCTAACACCTATTTTGTAACAATTTCATTTTTTAAAAAAATGATTTGCTTTTAACTCAATATTTTTCTGTAAAAACTATATTGAACTATATTCACACAGGAAATAGCTTCTGACCTAAATTTTTACTCTGAATACTGCACTTTATATTAATTGTATTACATAATATAATTATGGTATGACACTTTCCTACTCAACAAAAATTACTTTTCTGCTGCTATGGGTATTTCCAAATATGGGGAAATGACTGTCTTTGCTATCAGCTTTAACAGGGAAAGTTAAATGCATACAATTTAATTATCATGCCTATAGTTATAACATGATGCCTGAATATTAGAATCTATTTGAAACTGATTTTAGGTCAATTTGAAGCTGTACTTCCGTATTTTCAGTGCAGCCCAAATAGAACTTAGTCTGTTTTCAGGTATTGGTATAAACTATCAGTATTCCCAGTGGTTTCTAATTTTGTCAATGTTTTCATTTCTAGTTTATCTATGAAAACTATGGCAAAAGCAAAGCAAGAAAAGTTTAATTATTGCTATGTTTTTGATATATTGCTATTTTAAGTATTAAAAATGAGAATGTTTTGCATTTCAGTCTGGAGAAAAAATCATCATGCATGCTTATTCAATGTAGTGTAACTGCAATTCAGTGAAAAGATAGCGGGTTATTTCAATTTCTATATATTTAAAGCTTTGAAAATAAAAAAAAATGTGTATATATTTTGTAGTGCATAGTTTCTAATTGTCTTTTGAATTAAGCACTGAAGATTACTTGTTTTAGATTATATTAATGTTATAAATAATAATTTATTTAAATAAGCTCCACATCGAAATATTTCTCCGTTTTCTTCCATGTCTCCTATAGAGGAGTTAAATAGGAGAAAGGAGTTTAATAACAGAGTTTATATTAGGAGGACTTTAGGAATGGCTGCTGGAATTCTTCAACTGTTTGGTAGCAATATTCTTTTAGTACTACAGGATCAACTTGGAACAGAGTTTCAGTCTGTATTTTTAATTGGTCTGGTTGCACATCTGAAATTTAATAGATATCTCTTCAATATTCTCAAGTAACTAAAAGCATATTTACTCTTTTTCTCTACCTATTGTATCAAGGTAGATTCCTGGCAATAAATTATGTACGATAATTATATCTGATTCTTTATCCTATAAACAGAACAATTATATTATGGACATTGGCAATTTGTTATCTTTCACTGCTAAAAAAGATCAGAGAAAATCTTAATAAAAAGTATTATATAATACAATTTTAAAATAAGTCTATTTATATTAGAAAACCAGTAATCATGTTATTTCCTAATCACTTATTCTTCACTTCTAATGTTAATTAATAGGCACCTAAGAAATCTGATGAATCTCTCCCTTAAGGCACATGTCCGTTAATTTGACTATGCTTAGAATGTATCAACTTTGTCAATTGCTACTATATATGAATTAAAAATGGAATCCAGATCCCGTTGAAATATTTACTGATTTTTCCAAACATAAATGCTTCTATTAAATTAACAATTTTTGGAAGAGACAGACCATTTGTTTCTACCATTTTCAAATACTTTTTCCCCTCCTTTCTTGGTTTACACCGAAACTCTGCAATGCTTTTTTATTGTCAGTAAGTTGATTGTTGAGATTTAACTTGATATGGTCTCCACTTAAACTCTTACTGTATGCATTTATGTAAAACTAATATCAGAGTTCACCATTAATCTGGGAATCCTGGCATTTCCCTGAAAGTTTCCAACTGGTATACAATTATTTTGTGGGTGTTAGTGTGCTTTTTTCAATATTTTACCCCATCAATTAACTGGACAAGCTACTACATTTTTCTTGGCAAAATGCTTTGGAAATGTTTGCCGTTGCTAGAGCTGAGAGAGATTGTATCAGTGTCACCCAGCTTGCTTCGTGCCTAAGGTAGGATTAGAACTCAGTCCACAAGTATCTGTGCTTTAATCATACACCAAAACTGACTCTTACAATATATAAGACCATTAACAAATGTTAGGGTAATATACTCCGATCATTCCTTTATTCGAAATGTTATTTTACAATAGATTAAAGTAATTTAAAACTGTAAAAACATGTTCTATATCATATAGAAGTGTTTAACTTCTGCAATTACAGTATTTGTACATTATAGATATAAAGTTGATTTTCAAACTTTGAGACCTTACATTAGACCAGAATGTTTTCCCATTAGTCTCATCAATTACAGTGTAGAAGATAATTATCTGGAAATATATCAGTTTTAGTTCATTTTCTTTTTTACCCTAACCAGGAGGCAATCACTTTAAGCTGCATTATAAAACAGCTGAAGATCATATCAACAAAAAAATAGCCTTGTTTCCTGTCTTCTATCTAATTGTATTTAGAAAACTACCAGCTGTTATATCCTAATATAGATAGGATCAATAGGCAGAAATGTAAAATGAGAACATAAAAATTATCTTAAAGCAATGGGGGACGGGGGGGGGGAATGGACCATGAAAGCAAAGATTAAAACAAAGGAAAAGTTAAACACTTACAGTGAAAGCTTACTGTAACAGTTAAACATTTTGCTTACCTGTTACAGTAAAAAAGGGATGTTCTGAATTCAGCAAGACACAATCATTACAGAAACAGCCAGCTGTGTCTTCATATAATATTCATATCTATACACAGTGAGTGAATTTATAAACTATTGCAGGAAAGCAGGACTAAAAGAATGGTGGTTAAAAGAATGGCCAATGATGTGACCCAAATTCTGCCTAATTTTATATAAAATGTGAGCAGAACTTCAATCACATTTGCACTGTTGCTGCCACCTTGAGTTTTCTGCATATCCTGCAGATACACCTGCATGAAGAGCTATCTGGCTTAAAGCATTTACCTTTCATCAAGATGACACTCAGACTTGCTAAATCTGCAACTACTGAACCACTACCGCTGATTTACCGTTTTATAAGTTTGAGAGAAATGTCAACAAAGAGTGCAAACTGCAGGGGATGTTTTTTAACCCTGATGAACATTCAGTCATGAGAACATCTAGCTTTTGAATAATATGGCACAAAATTTAGTGTTCCTGGGTCACGTCAGGATTTGCTTGCATCCCCCTTGTAGGCATCGTAAATGGCAAGGGTGGGAAGTGCCCTGTGGCCATGATGGTTGAAAGCTTCCATTCTGATGTTGAAAGTAGTCATATAAGCTCTTAAGACATTTAAAAAAAATTTTTAAAGTGAGCCTGCCTGCAAGTATAGTCTTATTCATTTTGATACATTTCTTCCAGTGTTGAATACAGTACAAGGAATTGCCCAGTCCTAATTAATTGGTGGGAGTAACTTAACAGCAGTGTTGGTTGCATAGCTTTAGAAAAGATACTGCTATTAACATCCTTTTTCCACTGGCACCCTTTTTGCACTGGCATCTGTTTACAAAGTATTTCTTTACAAATTCAGAACAGCATCTCACAGCAAATTTTTAATATGCAAAAGCTGTGACTTAATTAAATTGGATTTTTTTTAAAAAAAAATAAAGACAGTACTTGCCTCTATTCAATAGATATGTTCATAACTTGTATTACTTGCCCTGAGGTTGAACTGAATTTAGTATCTTCAGGACTGTTTTCATTCTTTATTAAGCATTCTCTCCAATGAACTACTTTACTTTGAATCGATCATGCTATTTGAGACTCAGTTGAGTATTATTACATTGAAATGTATGGCTATGCATGGTTTTGTGGCTTTTAAAGATATATAATTTTGGTGGCATCTGTGGAAGCAAAATCAACAGCCTCAATTTTATTTATTAAAACGTTATCACATATAGTAGCAACTCCTCATTACTCTTAAATGCAATTGTAATAATCCTGTTTATTTTGGCCTTTGGGGATATACCGTTTACCCCATATATTGCATTTCTAACCAAAAGGCTGGCATAAAACAAAACGTACAGTTAAAGTATCATGGAATTTAAGGACTGGGGATACATGCTTTCAAAGATTTTTCTTCTCTTTTCTAAAGACTTATTTCCCCCCAGTAGGAACTGAAAACTAAGACATTATACAAACTGTTCATCAAGAATAATTGTAGTTCATATAACTGCTTAGTAGGACAGTTGTATTTATTATATTAGAAATATAGGAAAAATGTCTCATTCAAGTATAGAATCTTCAGTAGTGCAAAAAGAAAAAGAAAAAATGTTAAAGAAAAAGAAAAGGATGTTTTAATCATTCCAGAGCTTATAGTTCCTGTAATAACTACAGTATTTTTCAAAATCTTCCCATACAAGCAGTTCTTAAGTAAAATCAGGAATGGCTCAGTTCTGTTTTCTGAAAGAGAGACAAGAGGCAAGGATTACCAACTTCAGTGCAAACCCATGCATTTCTACTGAAAACACAGGCATATACTGTATTTCTTCCAGTGGGATTATTTCTCAAAATTCATGCAAAATTCCCCCTTAATTTCTCTCTTATTTGTAAATAACAAGAGCTAGACATTTGGTAATATTCCTAGTCTGCAGTTTAATATATACACACAGAATTAATAATTTAAAGTTAAATATTATATATAAAGTTCAGTTTATGCATTTTAATCTTAAAACAGAGAAGGTTTCTTTGCAACACAATTTCTATTGCTGAATCCCTTATATATTTAACAAAGCTCCTAGGTTCGTGCATATTCTTCCTTCTATACCTTCAGGTAGTTCTTAATTTATGAGCATAGTAGAGCCTGCCCATTACAGTCATAACTCATGATAGTTGTACCTACATGACCAACCCAATTTTATGACATTTTTTTGTGGTGGTGAACGCAGCAATTGCAAAGTGACTGCAGCAGTCCTTAAATGAATCAATTGATGAAGCTGAAAACCAGAAATAAATACCAGGGTTGGGCAAAAGCGTTGTAAAGTGCAGTCATGTGACTGCAAGACAGTGCAAACAGCTGTAAATGTGGAGTAGCTGCCAAGGCCTGATGTGGTCACAGGACTGTCAGAAGAGGAGGTAGCCATTGGAGTTCAGAACCAGGTAGTAAGTATCCCCAGGGAATAACTATCATACGTTCAGTTATTAAGCAAACAGTCATAAGTCTAGGACTACCTGTATGGTGACTTGGGAAGCTTCCATTATTATTTTTAATTGTAAATATATGAATGGGGAAAGATACTATGTTAAACAGATGAACTTGCTCTTTTAAATTTGCAATCAACCTACAAATGCTCCTTGAATATTATAGTAGCTTTTGCCTTGCCTCAACCACAGGATAAATTTTATATACAAAAAAACTATTCAGATTAATATGATTTGAACTCAACCAATATGTCTAAATTTTTGTCTCCCCGCAAGACTGATGGATACTGGATAATTCTGCATTATACAGAGTACCCTGGCATGTCTTTGATTGTTAAGTAATTTCAAATCTGTATCTGTTAGAACAGTGATCCCCAACCTTTTTGGCGCGCGGCCCGGTACTGGCATCAGCTGGGCGCCACGGCCCAGTACCAGCATCAGCTGGGCGCCGCCATCTTTTGATGAAAAAGTGCTTCCGGTGACCTCACGGAAGCACGTTTTCATCAAAAAGATAAGCGATTAGCGCTTCGGTGAACTTTTCGGGTAGAAATGGCTTTCTGCCGGAAAAGCTCACCGAGCGCTAGCGCTACCATCTTTTTGATGAAAGCGTGCTTCGGTGAGCTTTCTACCGGAAAAGCTCACGGAAGCACTTTTTCATCAAAAAGATGGCGGCGCATAACTAAGCCAGCGACCGGTAGGAGTTGTTCAGCGGACCGGTACCAGTCCGCGGACCGGTGGTTGGGGACCCCTGTGTTAGAAGATCCTTTTCTAATATAGCAAAACAAGAATTCTGTGCTCTTGTGAAAAACCATTCCACATTTAGTTATTATAATCTGCCAGAATCAAAAACAGAAAACCAGACAGCACCCAGAGGTCTGCTGATAAGGATTTGTTATTTTCCACTTCTAAGTAACTGATCCAATAACATATCAAAAATCTTTTTGAAGCTTTATCCTATTTTAGACATCCTTATGGGCTGCTACTGGAAGCCCTGAATGGGTGGAAAGGCAGTAAGATGAACAGTGAAAAAGAATTCAGAAAGAGAAAAAAAAGCATATTGCTCCATTGCTCAATAACAATAATGCTCACAGCTGAGATAAAGTTGTGTTTCAGGTTTGACAAGTAAGGCCAAATCTTGTAACTCTTGTCCTACTTACACTGGAAACTTTCGGCAAAGTCTGCTATTCCACTCCACAGAATAACAGAATTGAAAGGGACTTTGCAAGTGTTCTAGTCCAACCCTCCAGTCAATCAGGAGAACCTACACCATTCCGGCTAGCCAATCTTTCTTTTAAAATTCCCAGTGTTGGAACATCCACAACTTCTGGAGGCAACCCATTCCACTGATTGATCTCACTGTCAGGAAATTTCTCCTTAGTACTAGGTTAGAACTCTCCTTGATAAGTTTCCATTCATTGCTTCTTCATCCTGCCATCAAATGCTTTGGAGAGTAGATTGACTCTCTCTTCACTCTGACAGCTCTTCAAATAGTGGAAACCTGTTATCATATCACCCCAGTCCTTTATCAGACTCATCAGTGATATTAACATGTCATGTGATCTTAGCACTATTCCTCTGTTGATACAGCCTAGGACTGCATTGGCTGTTTTGGCTGCTGCAGGACACAACAAGTTGTTCACTAGACTCCTAGTTTCTTCCAACAGTTACTGCTGTTGAGCGATGTGTCATCTATTCCGGGGTCACCAACTTTTTGGACTTCAGGGACCACCAAACTCATAATTTTAAATCCCACAGATCAGAGACCCAGGGAAAATCCCAAAACAAGTCTGCAGGAAAATTCCCCACACCGTTTTCCAACCGATCAATCATTCTTTTTTTTTTTTTTAAACAAATTTTATTCAGTTTTTCACATTAAAAACAAAAATCTCTTTTTAGTGGACATCATATTTCCGGGTCATCACCTTTACATACAAATATGACAGCAATTATACATTCATATATGCATACTTAATTCTATTATTACCTTTTCCATTCCAAATTTTCAGTAAGGAGAGAAACAAACACATTAATTCTACCCTCTTTCATTAATCTCAATCGAAACATCTTTTAGTTTCATTTCAATTATTTCAAATATAATCCTTTAATATTTATTTTAAAAATAAAGATAAACAATATAATAATAATAATAATAAAAAGTTACCAATGTCTCTCCTTGCTTTTAATAGTCTATATTAACTTATTAATTTAGTTGGTTCTTTAGTCTGTCATATTCCTTTTCCATTACACATTCTTTTTATAAATTCTAGATTAATACAAATTTTAACACTAAAGAAAAAAAACACAAGTATAGGTTTCCCCCCTTTTACTGCTTTGAGTGTGACACCTCAATGATTAAAATATACCTTTATTCCCTCATCTTGATTCCCAATAAACCATTATTTTTAAGAAGTTACAATAATAATCATTACATCTTTTCATTTGGATTCCGCAGCATATTTTCCCCCCTTAATTTTTAATAAGAGTTATCAGTATCTATATTACCCTATTTTCTAAATATTTTTAATTGCAGAAATATTCTTATTATCCCCTGCAGAATCCCCTTTTTAATTCATCAACCATTATCTCTGAAAAAACAATTTCTTTTCAACATTTTACTATTTCCGTATTTCTTTAGTTCATGCACCTGTTTCTTACTGCTTCTCCTCCCCCTCTTTTCCCCATATCTTTTCTCATTCCAGTTTATATCCCTCTCTTTCTTGATATCTTCCTTTCCCCTTTTCTGCTGGGTCTTTCTGTCTTTCCCGACTTCACAGGTATTCCCTTCGATTGCCTTCTTAAATCTCAACTTTTTAACCTTCCTTCTTTCCCCACTTATTTGTAGTGTTCTTTGTGTTAATTGTCTATTTAAAATGTCTTCTCCTTGAGTCGATTCCTTCTCCTCTGAAGCTCTTTCTTCTTGTTCTTCAATCGCCATTTCCATTTTTTCTAACACAGAGCAAAGTGATTCGCCTCTTTCCTGTAGTAATTCTCTCATATTTTTAAGTTCCATTTTTAATTTCTGAAGAGATATCATCATTACACACTCCTATATTTTATGATCGTTAAAGTCCACAAAACAACAACAACCACTTTTACTTTCCTTCTTTCTTCTTTCAATTTTCTAAAGTTCTCAATTGTTCCAGCCCAGGGTCTATACCAAAAACATCAATCAATCCCACAGTCAGTCTTTCCTTGCTTTTTTCTTTATTCTAGTTCTGCTTTCACTTTCTAAGATTCTTACTTTGTTTCAATATTTATTTAATATTATATCCACACAAGTTCATTCAGAAACAGGATGTTTTCCTTTTTGTTTGAGCTCAAGTTTTTGTCAAAAAGTGGCACTCTCCATTATACAAAGTCTTCACCTTTTTCCCCTATTTTTTTATTTAGGGTTTTTCAAACCTCGATATTCCAGCACAGTCTAGTCTCCAATTTGTAAACTTTATTATTATTATTTTTTGACAATCTTAAGTCCAGCTTTATTTTATGCCTATTTATTGCCAAAATATTTTAGTCCAATTTAGTTAAATCTTTAGTTCCGGCTTCTTCCTTTCCCGGTTCAAAGCCCCACTTAGCTGTCAAAAATGTTTTTCTTTTTTTTTTTTTTCTGTCCCTTTGTAATTTCGCCGCTCACTTTTCTTTTCTTAAAAATTCTATGTTACCTTAAGCCCGGGGTACTTTTGTTTAGTTGTATTGCCCAGTTGTCCCTGTTCAGATGTTATCCACCTCTTTCTTCCCTCCTACACAAATATTAATCCAGCTGAGTCCTCCTCTTCGGGGTGGCCATTTTAAACCACTGCTGCAGTTGTCTTCGGAGGGAAAAAGACCAAGACCGGGGGGGAGATGCGGCTCCCCTCAACCTGGCTTGTGGCTTCCCCTTACTCCGCCGCCCCTCCAAGGCAGCTTCAGCCCCTAATCGTAATGAACGGGGCTCTCCAACGAAAGAGCATGGACCATAGCCGCAGAGAGATGAGATCTACGGTCTGTCAGAGAGGAGGCTCCACCTTCCCCCGATTGATCATTCTTTATTTGGGATCACAGGATACCACCTCCAGCTCCGTTCTCAGGGGGAGAGAGAGAGAGAGAGACTTTTGGCTTCATGCAAGGAAAGCAGAAGCAGCAGAAGTCTTTCTTTCCCCCAAACTCCGCCAGAAATTAGTCTTTGTGAGACTTGTCACACCGGCACCTCTTGGAGCAGGATGCCTTGCAGGGTCCCAAAGACTCATTTCTGGTGGTGTTTGGGGGAGAGAAAGAAAGACTTTTGCTGCTTTCCTTGTGTGCAGCCAAAAGCATCAAAAGAAAGAACTGGAAAGAAGCAGCCCAATGGCCAAGTGAGTTGAGTGGGGCAAGTCTCCCCACTCCACCCTTTCCCCCCTCCCCTCACTACCTCATGTTGTTCGCAATGCAAGTGACACAAGCCTTGTGTTCCCGCAGGCCATGTGAGCAGAGCAGCCTTGTGTTCCTACGCAGCCTGGATTGCTTTGGGGGGTGACATTTCTCTGTGGACCACCAACATTTTCTCGTGGACCACCAGTAGCCCCAGGTCCACTGATTGGCAACCACTGATCTATACCTGTGCATTTTTTTTTCTTGCCCAAGTTTAAAATCTTATTTTACTTGCCAAATTCAATTTTGTTGGACTGGCCCAGTGTTCTAGTCTGTCATGATCTTTCTGGATCTTGAGCTTATCTTCTTGTTTATCCCTTCAGTTTGATGTCATTTGCAAATCTGATGAGTTCCCCTTCTATCCCCTTATTTAAATCATTTATGAAGATATTGGGGCCCTTGGGGTACCCCACTGCACACTTCCCTCTCTGTAGTTGTAGTTCCATTCAGGATTACACATTGATTGAAATTCTGCCTTTTTAAAACAGACACATATAAAAAATGTCAGAACTTTACTCCCAAAGTTGGACTGTCGTCCCAAAGTTGTTTTTTTTAACACAACTCAGACAAATGCTCTTCCTCCTAATCAGGATTTATGGAGAGAATACCCTTGACAATTTTTTCTTACTGATTGATCTGGCATAACATTACTGAATAAATAAAAGAAAAGAAAAAGAAAAAAAGAGAAAATAAAAATTTGAAGAAAGCAGATTGCTGTGTTAAGAATTAGTAGAATCTTTTACAGAATTGTGTTGGTGACGGATTCTGTATGCAACTTTCCTCCAGGAACACTAGGCCTGCCTGGAGGTAGATTAGATTCAAAGACCTGGAAAATCTAGCCCGTGGTCATCCTGTTGATCCTATGTAGTAGAAGATACATTAGAAATTATTTCAGATCAGTTCTAATCCAACACTTCAACTACACATTATGCTTTCCATTATCTGTATTCATGAAAACGTGTGTCAATGTAATCTATAAAATCTGCAGATAGGTTATATCTATAGGATATACTACCGGTAATCTATTTTAGATACATTTCTATTTTATTTCCACTTTTGTAACTTGCCTCATACTCTGGATGTGTCCAACAAATCACACAGACAAAAAAAATGTAATGAAACTCAAAGATTCTTAAACTTGGGAAACACTACCCATTCTCCATGTACTTCTTGCACATAGAACTTAGAAGGGGGTCTGGAGGCTAAAATAGGGGACTGAAGGCTAAAACATATAAAGAACAGTTGCTAGAACTGGGTATATCTAGTTTGGTGAAAAGAAGGACTAGGGGAGACATGATAGCAGTGTTCCACTATCTCAGGGGATGCCACAAAGAAGAGGGAGTCAAGCTATTCTCCAAAACACCTGAGGGAAGGACAAGAAGCAGTGGGTGGAAACTAATCAAGGAGAGAAGCAACCTAGAAATAAGGAGGAATTTCCTGACAGTTAGAACAATGAATAAGTGGAACAAATTGTTTTCAGAAGTTGTAAATGCTCCAACACTGGAAGTTTTTAAGAAGAGATTGGGTAACCATTTATCTAGAATAGTATAGGGTTTCCTGCCTAAGCAGAGAGTTGGACTAGAAGATTTTCTAGGTCTTCCAACTCTATTATTCTATTCTAAGTCCTCTCAAGATGTTTATATTAGATGGCTAAATTCAAGTGGTGCCTGGTATAGCACTTTCTAATTGACTGGAATTGATCTTTTAAGGTTTATGAAAAGTGTATTTCTCCTAGATCTAGATGCCAAGCTTTTGCATGCAAAACATGCTTAATACTGTGATAGAATTTCTTATTTCCATTCCAAAAACTTGGGGCAATAATTAAGTTGCTCCTACATGTTAAAACATAAAGTGTACATAACCCCAATCTATACCTTATTCTTACCTTCTTCTTCTTTGAAGATATAAATACACCAGCCATTGGGTAACAAAGGGCCATAAAATAGCAAAGGCTAAAGTACCAGGAGAAATCTCAAAGGGCCACCATGATGGTTTCTAAATGGCATATAAAATTAATGTTCATCAATAAATATTAAATCAGCATCTGCTATAAAAATTCCAACAATAAATATTAAAATGTCCCTAATAAAATCACCTATATAACTCAAAAATCATAAATAAGATGCCTATCAACTATTTAAAAACACTTCCACCAAAATGACCATCACCTCCCAAGACTCTGGAATAATTGTTTTGCAGACAAAAACTTTTAAGATTGCTATATAATTTTGTAACCAAACTTGGTTCACATCGCAAGCTAAGCAAACACTGCTTTCCTGCACTTCATTCTTATTTTTGAAGATTTTTTTTAAGTTTTACATGTACACAGTAAAATTACACTTAATATAAGACTACTGAAATTGTCCTGCAATTTTCTCTGTAAGTTCATAAACATTCATAAACATTGAAAGATTTAAATTACTTCCGAGCAGCTGCCAATGTAGCAACACAAATTTGTTTCTTAGCATATATTAAAAAGTTAAATATGGTTTTCTTGTTCCATTTATTTTTGTTGGCCATTTTGATGCGAACGTTGCCATGCAATCTTTGTATATACAGCTCTTGACTTCCAGCTATTTATTTACTGATGGTCCGAAGTTATGAAAGCCTCAGAAAAAGTAACTTACGATCCATCCCTCAAATGTTTTGAGTTTCCTACCAATCCTTGTTGGAAAGTGATCAGAGTTTGGTTGCTTGGAAACCAGCTTGCATTTACAACAGTACCTTGTTGGTAAATATAAATTCAACACAAATATAGTTTGCTGCAAAAGCGACTACCTATGAAGGCTCCCGGATGGGGTTGAAAGGCGAAAGCAAAAGCGGTATGCTCCATCCCATATTTGGGTAGACCAGGTGGCCCTAATAAAAGACACTTAATCTATTCCCTGGTATAGCTGACAAAGTGAGGAAAGCCTGTGGCTTAGAGGTTAATACATCTACCTAATATGCAAGTAGCCCAGGTTTGAATCCCAGAAGGGTATGGCTAGCTGACGAGAGCTTGAAATAGATCTGTACTTAGTCTCCCTTTATTTCTTTGTCAGTAAGTATAAATTCAACACATTTACAACAGTTGCACATGACTGCAATTTGTATTCTTCCCAGCTGCTTTCTGATAAGCAAAGTCAATTGAGGAAGCCAGATTCCTCAATGACTATGATAAAAATGTCCCCCAAATCATGTCCAGGCACTTGATGACATCATTGGTTAGGGTCCAAAATTCGAGTCCCAGTTATGGCCATAAGCTGTGAACTACCTCTAATTAGGTGAAACAATAAACACATTCATTTTTCAATATAGTTAAAATAACATTTAAAATGTTTTCTGGAATAGTTTCTTAGATACTGGGGTGCAAAAAAAAACCTCATCTAACCTGTACATTTAAGAAAAATCACAACATTAAAATTAAATGATTTATTAAGAAGTAAATAAAAATCTACCTTAACAGGTGCCTCAGGCTGATTATTTGAATGTAGTGTTGCCTACAAAAACAAACTAAATTAAACAAACTATTGAAAAAACATGTTTCAAATTAAAACTTTATATTACGGCATATCTTTGGGGATCTGTCCAGGTATAGTTTCTGTTTACGTTTATTAAAAAATATACATGTAAGAATTTAGCTCAAGCAATAGATTGTTTGCCTCTTTATGTAAACTTCATTGTTCTCTCTTTCTCCCTATTCCATCTCAGAAATGTTCTTCCAACTTTCCATTTCTGGTCTGGACCTTTCAGATAGTTCTGTAACAAAACAAACTCTAAGAAAATCATTATTTTTTCACTTTGATTAAATAGTTTAGATACTGTTCATAGAAAAATTAGTATAATAAAGGTCACCCTGTTTTTCAAAATTGTCTTCCATCTCTATTTTCCTTTTGCTGGAGTATGTGGCTATGGGTGGGAAGTGGATTTCCTCAAAGGCAAAAAATTTCTCCTCTAAATAGTTTAGCTAATAAGCTTCCAAGAGTTTAAGAAAGACTAGACAACCCATGTCATGTTGGGTCATAGTTTTAGAAGTATTTCCTTTCCTAAACAGAAACAATGGGTCAAGGGCCAAAATGTAATGGTAATGGAAGCAACTTTCCACCTGCTTGTCTGTTCTTTGGCAGCTGATGATAGGACCTATCTACCCAACCTCCAGAGGGCTAGTGTGGGGCCAGTATAGTAAACCTGCAGGAAGTGGTGCATCAGCATGGCAGCACTGAAGCAGCTACAGGTTTGCTAAATTTCAAAATTTCTGTTCTTTGGCAGCTGATGATAGGACCTATCTACCCAACCTCCAGAGGGCTAGTGTGGGGCCAGTATAGTAAACCTGCAGGAAGTGGTGCATCAGCATGGCAGCACTGAAGCAGCTACAGGTTTGCTAAATTTCAGAATTTCTGTTCTTTGGCAGCTGATGATAGGACCTATCTACCCAACCTCCAGAGGGCTAGTGTGGGGCCAGTATAGTAAACCTGCAGGAAGTGGTGCATTAGCATGGCAGCACTGAAGCAGCTACAGGTTTGCTAAATTTCAATCTCACATGAATCATTTTCCTGGATCTTGAATGCATTCAGTAAGCCCATTTGAGGTATCTTGATTCAAAAATTATTGTCTTATGAGGCACCATTTTGCCCAATTGGCGGTTATAGTCAAAGACACATGAAAGTTTTAGTAATCTTGTAGACAATCCATGACCCATGGTTTCAGAGACATTTCTTCACCAGATTCAATAATGGCAGAACTTCTAATGTATTACTTTCATTGGAAAACTTCTTAAAAGTTCACGGGCATATTCAGATATATACTTGCCTTGAAAATACCCCACATTGAACCGTGGCACTGTAGAGATAGGTAGACTTTCTTGGATACTAATCCACATATGTTTACCTGTGAGATTGTGAGTGCCTCAAGGGCATGTAATCTCTGAAGAACATTTTGCATATCTTCTTGCAATCGTATGAGTGCAATTGCAATCTGTTCATTGAGGGTGCTCCGTGGTCCTCTGTCCGAACCCCATCGTTCTCCGTCTCCTCCACTGCCCACCTGTCCACCTTGGCCACCATCTCCTACAGGGTACATTCTATGTCCTAAATTAAGGGGAAAATACTTTTAGAAGCAATGTAAACAAATCAGAGCTATGTATATTTTCAAAAAGATTTCATGATGCTTGTACATTGTGCAAAGGCACAATGCTTTTTATAAAGTATTTTTCCCCCCCAATCTTACAGGAAAATGTGAAAGAAGATGCCACTGCTTTAAAAGGATTCTTAAAGCAGTGCCTTTTTCAGGCTTGTACAGAAGTCTAATAAAGATGTGGCTGCTTTAATAGAGTTTCAAAGTTCTATTGTGAATCATTTTCAAAGTGCATAGCCCTAATATGTATTATATATAAATATAGTTTATGTATCAACCACACACAAAACCATTATTATAAGAAATGTTAAGAATGATTTTAAACATGCCTCATTTATGCAAGAGTTTCAACAAAATACGTCTCCCAATAATACCTCTTCCCCTTCGAACTCCATAGAGGTCAACCTTTTCACTATTTGTCTTCTCTTTTTGAGGGCCTCTATCATTTGCTTTGCCATCTTCACCGCCACGCTTGACTTCGCCTTTTCCTTCCGGTGCACCTTCCTTTATACTTTCTGCTTTGTGATTTGCAAGTTCAAGAAAACTGGAAGTTTCTAACAGATTATTATGATCTACTTCTGAGAAAGTTAATGGATGTCTGGAAATTTCCTTGACTGATGAGCTGATTTCCAGGATCTATAAGTTAACAAGACAAAAGGCACTATTTATTTATCAAACTTATATAGCTTCCCATCTTACCCAAGGAATCTCTGGTGCATAACAAACAGGTAAAATCATATGTAAAAACCACAGATTTAAAGTCACATTAGCAATAAGTATTATAAAAACAGATACAAATCCTAGCTGAAAAGGGAATAAAAATAAGCAGCTCAGCAATGGAGCCATCTAAGCATGTCATTGGTTCTTTGGGAGCCCTGGGCCTAATAACATAAACGGATTTTGAGAGCCTTATGGAATATCAAAAGCAATGGAGCTAATCTAATTTTTGAGAGAAGAATTCCATGAAGCAGGTATCACGGCAGAAAAAAATATGCAGTCATGTGATCAAAATTCAGGCACTTGGCAATCTGCATGTATTTACAATGGTTGCAGCAATCCTGTGGTCATGTGATTGCCATTTGCAACCTTCCCAGTTGGCTTCCAACCAGCAACATCTATTGGGAAAGTTGGATTCACTTAATAACTATTTATTTAACAACTTCAGTGATTTGCTGAACAATTATAGCAAAAAATGTCATGGAATTGTGTGTGACTCATTTAGCAACTGCTTTGCTTAGCAACAGAAAAGCAATTGCGGTCGTAAATCAAGGACTAACTGTATCTCTTCCATTATAAGATGACATTAATTACTAGCCTCCCCCTTACTCTTTGCTTTTAATTAAATGCAAGTTAAATGCAAAGAGGCATAGATACAAACTATTACTTTTTTAACATTAAGTTAAAATTAAATTAGCTAACATTAAGTTTTCAGAAAGATGCAGGCTCTTAGGAAAGATTTATCATTGTTTATTAGAAATTAGAACTGATTCTGAGTAAATTCTTCGGCCAGGTAAGCAATATAAGATGGTTACTGTTTACAGCCTCAAAACCATTTTGTGTATTTGGTAGAATGATTATCATGTACATATTTTTTATATTACAACATAACAGACTGCAAATTTACCTCTTCTTGTCCAAACTGCTCCATTGAATCACAGTATATTTCACTATCTGAATCACTTGTCAAGAGTTGAATTCCAGACACTTCAATGGTATCTTCATTTTGACCTATATGGATACATGAGCAAATACTTATGAACAATGGATATTTAATACTTAAATATTAAAATATCTAATCAAACACCAGTATTGAGAATTACATTTTTAACCTAGCAATTTGTAAAAATTTAATGGTTTGCGAACGAGCAGCTAAAATGAATCTTTTCTGCAATGATAGTTCACAATAAAATAATGCTGTTAATATTTTATATCTGTGTGTGTGTGTCTGTGTAGTAAATTAATTTAATCCCAATTAACTTGGAGAAAATAAATATGCACATAGGTATATTTTAAAAATCACAGTTTTAATGCAATATCAAAGATAGAAAAGTTAATGTCTCAAAGATTTTTCACTCTCTGCATGAGGGGAAAATAAATTACAAATTTTTAATATACAATTCTTAATTATGTTGGCCCTATCTTTTTCTTTGTACATACAAGACTTGCATATATTTACATTTCTGTATTTTCTAAGTGGATAAATAGCAGTGATATGCTCACTCTTAGCTAACCCGGCCAATCTGGTCTGGGTGTGTAACCATGATCAGATTGGTTAATACATGGATGGGAGTATGCTAGATTGAGAAATAAAATGACATTTTGGAAAAGACTTTATTCCAAAGCAAAAAAAATCTGGGTTAAGCCCATGTAATCACAAAGAGCCATTTTCCATTTGAAAGCATCTTTACCTTCATTTGAGCTGATTCATAGTTTACATATATACACTTGTCATGATTTAGATTCATTTTAGAATATATATCTACACACAGTATACAATGTTCTATATGTAGACATCAGCCTACTGTTATTCCTTCTTTTTCTCCCAGGTGTTGACACCAGGGCTGGGATTCAACTGGTGTTACTACAGGTTCGGTGATTACGTTTTGCTGCATGCACATGTAATGCATCTAAAGCTGTGTCACCCAGACAGCTGATAAGCACTGCGCGCAGATGTGCAGCATTTTAAAAGCCACTTTTTCCCTACTTTTTCAACCTCAGCTGAGGTTGAAAAAGCAGTAGATAAAGGTCAGGTAACAGCCCGGGTGGGCCAAACAGAACCAGTTCTGGGTCTGTTGCTCTTCAGAGCTACTGGTTCTACAGAGCCGGGCAGAACCGGTAGCATCCCACCCCTGGTTGACACTGTTGAAGAGGCAAAATATTAAGGAGCACCGTATAACACAGGTGTCAAACTCAATCGTGTCATGTGACATATCATGACGTATTTGCATTATTTTTTGCCTTTGTGGAGCCAGGGTAGGTGTGGCCTGCATGTGACGCATACAGCCCATGGGCCATCAGTTTGACATGCCTGGTATGTAACATCTATAAGTATTTTTTCAGAAAAAGTATTCATCAGCTTAAACAAAAAGCTGACTGTCTTTTGGATGCTAAGATTTAAGGGAGCTCCATTACTTGCTCCATTATTTAAGCAGACAGAAGAGTAAGTAGGAAATATTAATCTTCCCACTCCAGCAGGAAAACAAATGATCAGAAAGTAGGACTATTTGATTGCAGCCAAAGGAAATAGGTGTTCATGGTACCATGGCAGACTATGTGAAAGGCTATTTAAATTAATTCTTCATTTAAACTGGGCACCAACCCACTGTTTGCTCTCCTACATGCATCAATGCTAGAAAAGAAACCAAGTAATACCAACAGGAAAAGTTTTCTGAAAAATTATCCACACTGGCAAACATTAATCAACCAATGGAACTACTTGCCTTCAGAAGTTGTGGGAGGTTTCAAGAAGAGACTGGACTGCCACCTGTCAGAAATGGTGTAGTGTCTCCTGCTTGGGTGGGGGCTTCAACTTGATGACCTAGAAGGTCCCTTGCAACTCAACTCAACTGTTCTATTCTATTCTGTTCTGTTCATTTCTGTTCTGTTTTCTGTTCTGTTTTCTGTTCTGTTTTCTGTTCTATTCTATTCTATTCATGTGGATTTGGATAATAAAAGCATCTGAAGATGGTACCTTGATGAGTAGAATCCCAGTTAGGGATGACTGGTAACTCAAGGCACTTTTCACTTGTCTTTATTTCATCATCCACATTGATGCCATTCAATTTAGATTTGGTCTGTATGCCATTGTTCACATCAACGTTGGAAACAGCATTACAACTTCCATTAATAACCACGCCATTTAAATCCTTATCAGGGGATGAATCTTGTTTCACATCTTCTTCTGAAAATCCTATGTAAATAAATTTGCAAACAACGTCATTATCACGTACGGTACTCTATTTTTACAAATACAGATAGTCCTTGGCTTATGACCACAATTGAGCCCAAACTTTCTGTTGCTAACAAGATAGTTAGGTGAATTTTGCCCCATTTTATGACTTTTCATACCATAGCTGCTAAGTGAATTAATGAAGTTGTTTAGCAAGTAACATGCTAAGTGAGTCAGGATTCCCCATTGACTTTGCTGATCAAAAGGTCACAAAAGATGATCACATGACCCAGGAACAATGCAACAGTCATGAGTCAGTTGCCCAAGTGTCTGAATTTTGATTATGTGACCATGGGGATGCTGCAGTGGCCGTAAGTGTGAAAAACGTTCATGTTAATTTTTCTCAGTGGCATTGTATTTTCAAATGGTCACTAAACAAATCAAAGACTACCTGTACCTTTTTATTTGTTGAACAATACATACAATATTTATGAACTAAATATTTCGCAGATTAATCTAAATAGTCATTTGTAATCAAAGTGCTTAAAATAGTTTGTTCTTTTTTAAAAATCCATCAAACTGCTATTTATATTACATCTAACAATATATGTGCCACCGATTTTTCCAAGATGGTCAAGACAACAGGCATAGCAGCTTCTCTCATTTCTCCCACAACAACTTTAAATGTTGGGTCAAGAGTGTATGAGAACCACCCAAATTAGCTCTGAACTTCCATGGCTGACCCATGGATCTGATTTCTCCCAGTAATTTGCTGTCTATACATTTTCATTTTGTACATTGTAAATTGGAATATTAATTGCCATTAGAAAAAAAGTGGGAACAGTGTACACATTTACAGTATCTGGGAGTAGAATCTTTGTAACTGAGTGCAACTGAATTCCAAGAATCCAACTACCCAAGTACAGCATTATAGGATTTACTTACAAGCATTAAAAGATTTCTCAATTGGCATGGCATAGAATCAGCTTACCTGAAGAACCATTGTGTCCCAATTACTTCAACCTGTTCCACCCAGTTAGGCAGGGAGGAGGGAATGATACAAGACTCCTTTGGTTAAAGAATTTTGGCTGGCAGGATCTAGGAAGAGAGTTGCTCTACTCTATGGAAAACCTTGCATTCAGAGGGGACAACGGTCCCCACTTTTATGGCGTTTTGGAACAGTGTGAAGACTTGGCTCTTCTAACCGGCACGAGGATTGAAGAGTAGCACTAGTTGGATTGAAAGTGCTCCCTCCACCTTTTAACTATCTCTAATTTCATTTTTAGTTGTGTTATGGATGGTGTTTTTGTATGGTTTTATGATTTTTATCTGGAAACCATCCAGAGTCACTTAGACCATGGGTTCCCATCTCCCGGTCCATGGACTGGCACCGCTCTGAAGCATGCCAGAAACCGAACCATGCAAACAAGCAAAGCCCCATCCATGGGATGCAAGCAGCACATAAAACCACACACCCTCTGGTCTATGGAAAAACCTCTCTTCACAGAACCAGTCTCTTATGCCCCAAAGGTTGGGAGCTGCTGACTTAGACCAAGGGTCTTCAAACTTGGCAAGTTTAAGACTTGTAGACTTCAACTCCCAGAATTCCTGAACTAACATGACTGGAGGAGGAATTCTGGGAATTGAAGTCCACAAGCCTTAAAGCTGTCAGGTTTTAAGACTCCTGACTTAGACAGTGAGAGGGGCAATGTCTAAATTTGATGTAAATAGTTTCTTTCATTTTAAAAAGAAGTCTGAATCTAATGTATTGATATTCAATCTGTATAGCCCAACTCTGTAATTGCTTATTTGAAAAAGAATGCTTTTTTGTGTGCAGTGAAATTAACTCATAAATAAGTGACAAAGAATAACATTATGAATTATTTATTCAATTCATCACTGTCCCTGAAGTTTTATTAAAAAGTTTTCAAAAGCAGTTTGCCATTGTCTCCTTCCTAGGGCTCACAGAAGGAATCTGGCTCCATGTCTAAAGCAGAATTAAAACTGACAATCTTCTGGTTTTAGGCTTATAACCTTTAACAAATTGGCTCTCTTTCAAAAGTTAAGGGCTGAGAATTATCAAACAGATTTGCGTGGCTCTTTTTCACTGGATAATAGACCCAAACTGGTTCTTTTTAATACTGAACTTAAGGGACCCAGAGAACACCAACTCAGCCACTTTGGATCAGTTGAGCAGATACTATGGAAGACAGGTGGTCCCTCAAATAACTAGAACCTACAATTTAGAATACTGAAAATCTAATATAAATGAGAATCATGCTTTCTCATTACTGTTAGGATACCATAACTGTTTCCCAACAAAGCTTGCCATTTTATTTTATTTTATTTTTTGCCATCCCAAGAAGCGGCTTTATCAAAAACCTGTGAAAAGGTGTAGATGCTATTCAGAAATAAATGTGTACCTTTATCAATCTGTTGGACATCTTTCAATTCTTCCTGTTGTGGTTCTTCCTCCGATTCTGCTCCACTGTCATTGCTTTCTGATTTTCCATTCACAGCTGGCACAGCTTTGTGAGGATCTATTAAGATAAAAAAATTTTTACCTAAAAACCGTGTTTGTAAAATAATTGTTTAGGTACCTAATTTTCATGGGGCATGATGCCTCAGTGGTTAAAGACGCTGAGCTTGTCAACTAGAAAGCTGACGACCTGTGTTCAATACTTGTGCACTGCGCAACAGAGTGACTACTTGTTGCTTCCCCCAGCTCTTGCCTATTTACAAAGTACACAAATGCAAGTAGATAAATAGGAACCACTTCAGTGGGAAGCTAACAATGTTCTATGCACTTTGATGTACAGCCGTGCTGGCTACATGATCATGGAAGCATCTTTGGACAACGGTGGCTCCCTCAGCTAAGAAATGGAGATGAACACCACCCCCAAATCCAGAGTCAGATTTGATTGGATGGGAAACCTTTACCTTTATCTAATTTTCATTTGGAATAACAATGCAAGTCACTTTTCCTTCCTCTTCAAGTCCACATAGTAAAACTCCAAGAGTGGAATACTATATTAACAGTGGCTATAGCAAAAATCTTATTAGTATTATTCTAACTTGTACATAGGACATGACAAGCTGATTATTTAAAAACACAAAATTTACTAAAGTCTACGGAGAGTCAAAGATAGATTATGAACGGATTCAGGGTGGGATTCAAATTTTTTTACTACGAGTTCTGTGGGCATGGCTTGGTGGGTGTGGCAAGAAAAGGATACTATAAAATTTCCAGTCAGAAGTGGTATTTACCGGTTCTCCGAACCACTCAAAATTTCCTCTACCAGTTCTCCAGAACTGGTCAGAACCTGTTGAATATCACCTCTGAATGGATTATGCCCTTAAGTGAATCCAGAATATCCAATGGATGTTTTTTAACATTTTCATCACAAATTGTGGTCACGTGATTGCAAGATGCTGCAATCAGTCATAAATTCAAACCAGTTGTCAAATGCTCAAAATGCTATCTCATGACTGGTGGTTTGTATATGGCAATTGTAACTTTGAGGACTGGCCGTAAATAGTTTTTGTTGATGTCCATCACAATTTTGAAAATAATTAAGTCATTAAGTGAAGATTACCTGCATATAGTTTTCTATCGCTTTCATTCATTACTACATAATATAGTGGGATTTATTTCTACTACTGATTTTAGTACAATTTCTGCAGGGCTGTTATACAAACCACAGTCTCTGTTCACAGATTGACCGATTTTCTATAGCATAACTTGATCACCTACAATGCATGTGTAAGTTACATTTCGGATTTTGTGCATCATCCTTTGCTATCCATTTTTATTCAGAACCCAAAAGAAGTTCAGGATAATTAAATCCTGGTAAAGACTCCAGCCAACTGATCAGCATGGTCTTTAAGCACTCGGCCAGAGATACCGTCAGGACCGGCAGCTTTTCTAGGATCCACAGCCCTCAGAATGCTCCTCACCTCCTGTTCCTCCACAATGAGGTGGGGGCTACAATTGGCTGGTAGTTGTATTTTAATCTGTCTCTAATGTCTCCACTTCAAAGCGAGTAAAGAAATGATTCAGTTCCTCTACCAATGAAGCATCCCCCTAAGCAGGGATGACATTGGTCAGTTGATGGTTTGTAATTTGTTGAATCCCTTGCCATACCTGCCTCATGTTATTGCTATAAAAAATATCCTCAATTTTCCTCTTATAATCAGTCTTGGCCTTCTGAATACCTTTCTTCAGATTAGCTCTGGCAACACTGTATCTTGCCACATCACCGGACCTAAAGTTCTGTCACGCAAGAGGCGCTGGACTTCCTTGGTCATCCAGGGTTTCTGATTGGGATAGATCCTAATATGTTTATCCACAGTGATAGTATCTGTGCAGTGTTTGATATAGCACAGAACACTTGCAGTGTGCTCTTCTAGGTCAGGGTGGTAAAGGTTGTCCCAATTTGTGTTCTCAAAACAATCCTGAAGTTGTTGGGAAGCATCTTCTAGCCAAGATTTCACTGTCTTTATTATAGGCAGAGCCCGTCTCCTAAGAGGGATGTACGCTGGTGCTAAAAGCAGTGACATGGTCTGATTGTCCCAAATGTGGTAACTGTATAATCTTATCGCCATGTTTGATGTTGGTATATACTTTGTCCAATATGTTTGTTCCTCTAGTAGCACACTTAACATGCTGATAGAATTTAGGGACCACTGCTTTTAAATCAGCTTGATTAAAGCCCCCCACTATGATATGCACAGCATCAGGATACTTATTCTGCTGATTACTAACAATGTTATACAAGAATTCCAAAGCTATGGTAGTATTGACATCACGTGGGATATAGACTGCAGTAATCAAAAACACTGATTTCCCGTGGAAGATATATGGGTCTACATTTAAGAGTCATATACTCCAGATCCATGGAGCAGTGGCTGTCTATAGTCTTTGTATTGATAGACCAGCTTTTGTTCACATAAAGGCTTAAACCTCCCCCTTTGATCTTGCCAAAATCTCTACTCCTGTCCTGCCGGTGAGCTATGTAGCCTTCCAGCTCAACAGCTGCATCTGGAATGAGTAAATAAAGCCAAGTTTCTGTGATTAGCAAAACACAGCAGTTCTCGATGAATTTAGGCTTTGTAATCTGTAGCCTTAATTCGTCCATTTTGTTAGTCAGAGATCTTGCATTGGTAAGAAATATACTTGGAATTGAAGGCTTGCATGGAAACTTACTCAGTCTAAAGAAAACCCAGCACGGCATCCTTTTTTCCTCTTCCTGTTCTTCTTTCTCCGCCTCTTCCTCCTTCCTACAGGGACAGTGATCCATGGGTCCCAAAGGGCCTACCTGCCTCCTTCGGTATGTTATGAGAATGTATAAAATTGTCCGTAATAGCCTTTTCACATTTCAGTCCAATTTGTATCCAGGTTTGCCGACTATAGATGCTCCTTGCCCCACAGGATTCAATCAAGGAAAGGATCCAAAACACACACAGAATCATACACATCATACACTGAAAGAAGGAGTGGTTAGCTGCAGCATCCATGTGCGCAGCCATCTTGAAAACCATCACCAAGGGAGATGAGAGATAAAACTCATAACCTGAGCATTAAAAGTGGTTGTGTTTATACAATCATATCAGTTAATAACTAGCTTAACTGTTTTAATCTTCCACTGTTTTTTTAAGTTGTGCAAACCCAGCTTCTTTGATTGGTTTGTGAGCCAACCTTTTCCGCAAACTTACAAAATGAAATATTTAACCAAGCTCATTATGTTATGTAAAATCCTACTCACCTTTCACCATGCGAAAGGAGAATTGCAGGATAACAAGATCGCTATTTTTTTGTTACCATATGCAGAATATAACTAGCTATGAATAATAGAATCTAGATCTCATATTTCAGTTCATAATATTTCATTTTCTTGAAGGAAAAAAAAAGAGAATTGATGCATATTTGTTTAGACTATGGGTGTCCAACTTTTTGGCTTGCCTGGGCCACACTGAATGAAGAGGAATTGTCTTGGGCTGCATATAAAATATATTATTGTTAAAAATTTACAATCTTGTGGGGCTGCACTGCTAGCTGTTCAGAATCACAGGTGACCTGCGGGCTGCAGGTTGGAAACTTCTGGTTTAGACATTATGAAAAAAAAGAGCTAACCAAGGCTAGCCAGAACAAAGCACATTTCCATGCTTATGGTAATAGAAATAAATGCATTTTCACAGGAATTATTAGCAGTCTTGTTTTTCTGATATTTATAACTTTATATATTAGATTGCAAAAATCCGAACAACCATTAGGTGGAAGATCAAGAAGGTCTAAATTTTGCTGTCTAAATTTAAGGGAATTCTCGAACTTTGCAACTCAAGTATGGTAACCCTACAATATACGTCTTTTTTCAATATTCAATGGAATTTATTCTAAAACAAATATGATCTTCAGTTACCAATGGCAATTGGGAATCGAATTGAGAAACATGTAGTAAAGTGCCGTGTGAACTAGCCATTTAGTGACTGAAATTTCAACATTTATGATTGCTGTTAAACATTCACTGTGGATTGTTAAGCAAGAACGCCACTGGTTAATATTTGATTTTATTTATAGGAAGCTGGCAGAGAAGGTCAGAAATGGTGATCATGTGAACATGGGGATACTGCAAATGCTAGAATTTTGAGGAGCATTCATTCAGAGGCGTTGTGGGTTCAAAAGATTGCTGAATGAGTGGTTGCACAAAAAGCTTTAATATTCTTTTAAATCACTGGTAGTACAAGGCAGAGAAATAGCATCACAGTATAACGTAAAGTTAAGCAATTTATAGCTGATAAGAGATAAGAGAGTTATGTATTCCCACCTGTGATTAGATCAGATCCTTTACTTCTTTTATCCTCTACAATTTCATAAAATGGGCCTAAGACATGTAACAGCTCCTCAACTTTGTCTGTCATCGGCATTGTTTCAAGAATCTGGAGAAACACAAAACATGAATGAACCACACACCTTTCAGTGCTAAGTTTGACAATCTCTGTGATGCTTTGCTAAAAACCAGTCCCACAAGAAGAATCTCTTCTCAAACAGATTTGGATTGAAGCCAACAGCTATCAAAACTAAATCAGCAAACCTTCAATGTTTGCATTAACCAATTTTATCTACTATTTACTTTTAGAAGGGTTCCCAATATTTCTAAGATGTCAGCATATTTGCAGTGGAATCTCTAGCTAGAGTAGGAGGAGGAAAAGACTAGCTAGCTTAGAGTCCTTGCAGAGCAAGAAGGCACATGAACCTGACCTCCTCCAGAATCCATTAATCCCTTATCCAGCTACTTCCAAGAGAATGGGATGAGCCTGGCAAGATTCTTGTAAATAGGCATGCAACAATAAAGAAGCAATTCTGATCAACACTTGTGGTATTGTTCCAATTCCTTCCACCTGACATTTTTTTGTGTTTATTTCTTATTTAAAAGAGTACACACTAGTGTTTTAATTATAGCAAAACCTCAATTTACTGTACCTCAATGACATGGTTTTTACATGCAATAGATTTCACAATTGTTTACATCACTTGGTTGTAGCTTCTAATTTTATTTAATAAATATTACTTATCTGGGTTTTTTTTTGTTTCTTTCTTGTGAACTTCTTTAAGTAGTTTGTCCTGGCTAGGAGTGAAGCCTCATGAATGTCCAGTAAATCAGAGATTACACTTACATGTTACTTTTCATCATTGCTTTAAGGACATTATTACATAAATAATCTAAATTGACATAATTAGTGTAATATGATGTGGCTTTGCATAATTATGTCCTTACACAAATGGCATAATTATGTCCTTACACTATATTTCAAAAACAATCCCCTATACAGAAAAGTAGTTCAACTATCTTTTTTCTTCCTGTTCTAAACAATGGTCCACTTATCCATCTCTTTTGAGCAGGATACTTGTCCCATTAAACTCTTTTTTTTTTTTTTTTTTGGCAACATATTTAAAATGTTTTTCACAGAACAAATTCTTCATTTCAGTTTGTTAAAAACAAGGTTTCACTATATAACGCTACAAAGTAGGGTCTACTTACTTGGAAGATTCTATTGACCATTAATAGAGCTAAACGGTAAACATGAATACAAATGCCACAACAAAAACACATAAAGTCTTTTTTATTCTTATATGAGAAATATTTTGTTTTGAAGATGGTGTTAAATGATATATCAAGATGCGTTATTCATTAACAGTTACTTACAATTCCTGTATAAACCTGACTAAATTACTCAATTTCATAGATACTTGCCATTCCTTACATTTGCCCTTCTATAGTTGGGCAATCTTTAAAAACAAAACAGGTGTAGCTAGCAAATTATTAAAGGTTTATCAACTTCTAATCTTCTAGTCATATGAATTCACACACCCTTTCAACATATATTAATATCTACTAAAAAGAGTATGCATTTAGAATGTAATGATACTTTTTTTACTCAGTATCAAGAAATTGGAAAATGCTACATTTCTCTACATTCAAAGTGGAATCAGACATACCCAAAACTCTGGAGAAGACAAGATTTGATAAGCCGCCAAACTGTAGTGAGAGTTTTACGTATTTTTGAGTTTTTGATGCTTCTTTTTCAAGCCATTCATAAATACATTTCCTCCAACAAAAAACCCTCTTTAAGCAGCAATTTAAAATGGCACACATTTAATTTTATTTTGCTATAAACTAGAATAGAATAGAATAGAATTCTTTATTGACCAATTGTGGTTGGACACACAAGGAATTTGTCTTGGTGCAAATGCTCTCAGTGTACATAAAATAAAAGATACATTTGTCCAGAGTCAAGAATCATTTTATTTTATTTTTTATTTTATTTTTATTTATTTGATTTGCCAATTGTTTACAAGATAATAAGTATAAGTGTATACATAGTTGTGAATACATGAAATGGGTACATATAAGAAAAATAAAAGAAGAATAAGAGAAACAATAGGACAGGGATGGTAGGCACGTTGGTGCACTTATGCACGCCCCCTACAGACCTCTTAGGAAAGGGGTGAGGTCAATAGTAGACAGTCTAAGGTTAAAGTTTTTGGGGTTTGGGGAAGAAACTACAGAGTCGGGTAGAGTATTCCAGACATTGACCACTCTATTGCTGAAGTCGTATTTCCTGCAATCAAGTTTGGTGCGGTTAACTTTGAGTTTGTATCTATTGTGTGCTCTTGTGTTGTTATGGTTGAAGCTGAAGTATTCATTGACAGGTAGGACATTGCAATGTATGATTTTATATACCATGCTTAAATCAGACCGAAGACGGCGTAATTCAAGGTTTTCTAGTTCTAGAATTTCAAGTCTGGTGGCATAAGGTATTCTACAACGAGTAGAGGAGTGGAGAACTCTTCTTGTGAAATATTTCTGGACTTTCTCAATTGTGCTAATCGTAAGGATACAAGCGACAAAGTTACAGCCATACAATCACAAGTGGGGGGGATGGGTGATAAGGAATGAAGAAAACTAACTCCACCTCCAGCAATCCAGGGAGGCCTGTTTGCCTCACATTGTTGCAGTTAAAAAAAAACTATACCCAATTTGTGGAGCTAAAGAC
This sequence comes from Notechis scutatus, assembly GCF_049901735.1. Taxonomy (NCBI): domain Eukaryota; kingdom Metazoa; phylum Chordata; class Lepidosauria; order Squamata; family Elapidae; genus Notechis; species Notechis scutatus. Next base: position 20,520,691 of record NC_142025.1, read on the forward strand.
ATACAAGAGCTAACAACAACATAGGTCCCTAGATAACACACACATGTACTCACCTCTACTATTATTCACTACTCACTCTTTTCTAATCTTCCCCGCTACTACTACTCCTATTACAGCTGCTACTCCTCCTTGTAAGTACTGCTAAGGAAAAAATCCCTTTCTGGCTTACTTACACACATCATTATCTCTCTCCTCAGTTATTTTACAGCTCAGCTTTTGTAATCGGGTTTGCTGAGCCAATGCTGGGAAGATCAGCACATAAAGAGAGAAGGGAGCCCAGGTGCAGGCAATTTTTTTGGAGAGTCTGCTCTCTCTCTCTCTCACAGGCATAAACTTCTCCAATGGGATGTATATGTATATGTATATGTATATGTATATGTATGTATAATATATATATATATATATATATATATATATATATATATATATATATATATATATATATATATATATATATATATAATATATTATATAATATATAATATATAATATATATAATATATATAATATAATATAATATAATATAATATATTATAATATATATATAATATAATATATTATAATATATATATATATATATATATATATATATATATATATATATATATATATATATATATATACATACATACATACATATATATATATATATATATATATGTGTGTGTGTGTGTGTGTGTGTGTGTTTTCTTAAGTTTTTGCGGGTACTTACATGTATGGTATTCAGCTTTGTTCGGGTATTTTCCCACGTCATTGTAGTTGTGCTTTTAAAGTTGTAGAAACACTATAGAAAACCCCAGCCACAGAATCATCAGAGAAGCCATAGAGATTGAAAAAAGATCAGAAAGCATGAATAGAAGAGATGATTCCACCAGACTGTCAATCATTTGGAAGCCTGCACTCACAAACAAAAAAATCTCCACACCACTAGCCAGACAAGCACCTGGGCACAAACAGATCCCCTCTGATACCTCCAGCTCAAACACACCCCAACCAGGCACCCAGATGAAACCTAGCTTCCTAACAAATGATAGCCGTCCATTTACCCGGAGCCAAGCTGCACCAAAGGCCTCCAATAAAGGAATACAATGTTGCCAGCCAATCAAGATACAAAAAGAGCCCCAAAACAGACAAAAGATATTAGAAACACCAATCAAGCAGAACACAGCAAACTCCAAGACCAATAAACACAGACCAAGACTCCCAACCAATCAGGATGAAGAAAAAACCATTCTGGCACAGCAATAGGCTAGCCCCAAATTTAAAACTGAAACCACTGTAAAAGTCTGACTCACAGATGAACACAATACAGAAGCCTGATGATGGCAGATGAGATTCTGCCGAAACATTGCTACAACTTTAAAAGCACAACTACAATGACGTGGGAAAATACCCGAACAAAGCTGAATACCATATATATAAAATGTATATAAAACAGTTCTTACCTTTTTCATTTCTTCAACATATGCAATCATAGCATCTTCTTTGGGCATTGTGCCCAATGAATTCCATGCATCCCTACAATGAATGTCACAGGAAGAACATCTTTAAAATACTAGGCTGCTGTACTATTATGTAATAGTAACTTCAATAATTAATATAGGACTGTGGGCTTTTGTGCTTATTATCTAAGAAACTGCATAGATTTTTTTTCCAGTAATCACATTGTTGTTAGTTCACTTTTAAAAAAAAAAAAAGCAAGAAAGTGATCAAGTTCTATTTCAAATAGTACATACGTTTATATTTTTGTATTAGTTTTTATTTTAAAAAAGTATCAATAACAGGCAGAAGGAAAAGTGTTTCTATGATCTCCAGAGTTTTCAGGATTATATTTTAAAATACTTTTTTAGCACCATCTGGATATAACAAGGACAGGAAGTTGGACAAAGGTTGTGCCGTATCACCAAGACAAAATCTTTCTATAAAAGGAGTGGGTGGGGAATAGACAAGGCATCACTTTAATTCATTAAAAACATCTTTGTTATATACTATTTACCATTTGTATCTACCAATAGGATCCCAAAATCCTGGCCTTGGACTGTTACAAGGTCCTTGAGTTGCTTGCTTATAAAAACTATAGAATTTCAGCATCATTTCATTTGTTGGCTGGAAAGAACCTACAGGAAAAGATTTTTAGAGTGAGAAATAGAACACTGTGACATGATTGCATTAACAAAGTGATTTTATGTTATTGTAAAAGCTAAAATAAAGAGGGGATTTAAAAATGGCTTTAATCCCATTACTTTCAACTCAAAGGTCAGTTATCTTGTTTATTTTGACTTTAAACTCTTAGAAGATCTAATGATGAAACTCCCTTTGCACAAATAGATATGAACCAATCAATATGAATATTCAGGCAATGGTGTCAACACTATTTTGTGTTTCTTTTCATTAGAAAAAGTAAAATGTCCAGACAAACATAAAAAAGGATAATTGCGATGTCTCATATTAGATCTGAATTGGAATCCACAGGGTAAAAATCCATATTCTAGTAATAAACAAAACACCATAGAAATTCAAAGCACATTGCAGTAAATATGACAATTATTCTACCAACGATAAATCAGAATGTTCCTATCCCTATGACTTACCTAATAATATTGAATCCACAAATGTCTTTACCTTTTAGGCAGGTTAGCTGTTCTAGACCATTTGCAAAATAATCACAAAATGGGCCAGTAAAAGAGATTTTAAAAATCTGAAGTCTTTATTCAAACCACTCCCAAATCTATTTTATTTATTAAGGTACTGTCTACTCAATATCTTAGAAATGAAATTTATCACATCCATCTTGCTTATGGCAGATATACCGTATATTGATACAGTACTTTCCATTTTACATCTACAGTTCCAAGAATTACTTGTGAGGACAATTTGACCTATATAAAGGTAGTCCTTGACTTACAACAGTTTGATTAGTGACCATTCAGAGTTACAATGGCACTGAACAAAATGACTTATGACCAGCAGTGGGATCCGACCTGTTCCACTACCGGTTTGGTGAGCACGCCCACGCCCAGTTTTCCACACACCAGTGAGGCCTGCATTGCCAATCAACTGAGAGGATAAAGAAGAGAAAAGCACAGAGGTGGGTTGGAGGGCCAATCCTGTGCTTTTCTCTTCTTTATCCTCTCAGCTGATGTCTTTTTTTTTTCCTCTCAGCTTATCCTGGAGTCTCTTTTTCCTCCTCTCAGCTGATCGTGAGAGGCCGAACCAGTAGCATACCACCATATGACCATTTTCACACTTATGACCATTGCAGCATCCCATGTTCAAAATTCAGGTGCTTGGCAAGTTCATATTTATCAGACTTCCAGAATCCGGGGTGTCATGTGATCAGCTTTTGCGACCTTCTGACAAGCAAAGTCAATGGGGAATCCAAATTCACTGGAGAACCATATTGCTAACTTAACAAATGCAATTATTCACTTAACAACTGTGGCAGGAAAAGTTGTAAAATGGGGTAAACTCATTTAACAAATGTTTCACCTAGCAATAAATTTTAGGCTCAATTGTGGTCATAACTGTATTGAAAAAGGAGCCTTCGAGTCCAAAACATGGCTTTACTTAACAAGAAAACCCAACCAAACAATATTATTAATGAAGGAATAAATGATGATTCCTCTAAATAAAGAAACAGAAATAAAGTGGAGGCATTATTTTCACAGCTAAGATAATGTTAGGCCATTGCACAGGAAATCATTTTGCAACTATCAAATGGTTAATTAACAAAGCTGAAGGAATGGAAACAAAAGTTTGTACGTGATCCATTATTTCTTAAAATACTTTTTAAAAAGTCTACAAATTACGTTTAATGATGTGAATTCCTGTGCTGCTCCAGCAGTTTCAAAAAAGGATTGAAAAACAAGAAACTTGAAAACGTATTATTATACCGATAAGCCATCGCCTACACAAAATCTAACAAAAAGGAACAATGTATTCCTAACCTTAGTGTGGATATGGATGCTAGCCAAAGAATAATTAATTGAAATGTAAATCATTTGTTTAATTGTCAAAGAAATTGTAAAAATCAAGACAATTTTAGATTCTGAAGAACTGTTCTCATTGAGGGTTAACCATTTTACATTCTACAGACTATCCCAACACTCCATGGATTTATCACTGGCCACATTTTCTTCCCTACTGAACTTTTTTTGTGAATTTCTAACCATTTTGCTTAAGATAAGAATTTCTGACACTTAGCTTATAACTTTAAGATGACTGGATAAAAACATTTTTGCAGTATAGGGATCCCACATTTTCAGGGACTCATGTAGAGAAAGAATTTAGGAGTTGAAACATTTACTCTTTGCTCACCTAACAAATTATTCAGGTCAGGTGAAAAATGAAACCATCCTGGAATATATGGAGTTGCCCCAACCCATTTGCTAAGACTGAAGAAGCTACTTGGATAAGCAGTGAAAGGTTTGTACAAATAGAAAAAGAAAAGTCTAGTTGCCAAGACTCCATTTACAGGCATTTTTTCAGTACAGATTTTTATTTTATGGTCAATACATTTTTATTTTATGGTCAATACATATACTTTTACTTTCAGCATATCATCGTATATTTGGAGTTTCACTAACTTTAAAACAAATTGTATAGAATTATATTCCAAGAACAACCACTTTCAGCATAAATTCTATGTGGACATAGAATATTCAGGATTCAGATTCAAGTCCATACTCAGCCTGGAAACACACTTTGTAATAATTATATAAAATTGGCAGCACCCTAATTCTAAAATGTTTGTCACTGATGGAAAAATTTCCAGCACTATGGAAAAACCTTTACCCTAAATGTAATTCTAATCATTAAAGCAATTCAATTAATATATGGGGATTTGTACAGCATATGCAGAATCATAAGTGAACTAAGCTAAAACACAGCTGATTGGTTTGTGGGTGTTGGGTGTGATTCCAGACTAGAAGAGAGATATTTTGTGTTTTTTTTCTACCTAGAGTGAGCAGTCTATGTTGGACACTCCAGATCCAATATAAAACTTCCTCAAGTTATTCTTGACCATTTTGGCAATCCCACCTAAGTAGTTTGGTGACTGTAGCCTTTCACTTTCCAGTTACTATGTCTTATGAAGGGAGTCTCCCATCCAAGTTCTGACCAGGTCCAGCTCTGCTTAGCTTTGATACTACACCAGACTGACTGGCATCATGATTGACATCATTTATTTCAAAAAGTCAGGAAAAAAAGCGAACTCATCCACATCTTGCAATTCCCTCCCACCCCTCACTCTCTTGCTCCGGGTCTACCTCCATCGTTTTCCTTCTACTTACCATTTTTGGGCAGACTGTGGATCACTTTCACCGCCGCTTCAAAGCGCGTCTCATGCACCGAGCTGTTGCTGCCACTCTCCGTCTCTGCCATGGTTCAGCCGAATCGCACCGCAGCCGCCACCACTGCTTTCCGTGTCGGCTGAAGGGCGCTGTTGGCCGAGGGACTTCGGGATCATCCGGCAAGGAGCAAGGGATCGCGAAGGCCGCGGGGAAAACAGAGAAGAGCAGTCCGCTTAAGTCAAGGCGGCTTCTCACGTCCTTTGCCCAACACTACCCTCCGTTTGGCCTTTTCTCGACAATATCTGCATCCGCCAGTTTTCAGACCACCCCCCTCCAAGACCCACGCTTCTGGGGGTTTACACAGCTGACGGTCGTCGGAAAGCAACAGTGCAAACTTCTACTACTCCTTATAAGCAGAAGGCAATCTCGTCCTATTCCTGCACCATCTTGTCTACCTAACTTCGGCAACTATCCCTACGGGGATGCTGGCTAGAAGACAAGAGAATTCAATAGTGAAGCAAGACACGCTGGTCCAGACCAGGCTAAGGAGGAGCGCTATTGAATTCAATAGGACTTATTTCCCATTATGCATAAAAGAGCTGCCCAATATAGTAACCTCGTCCTCTGATTCTTCATTTATTACCGATGCATGGAGACCACCTTCACCTCTTACCAAGTATGCAGGGAGAAATCCCTATCCCGAAAGCTTCAGCAGAAAAGAGGCACGGAGGAAGGAATTAGTCTGTTATCTCATTTCTTACGGCAAGAAATGAGTATGGAATTGTTCTAGCCAAGCGTTTCTTGAAAAATGTTTCTTACCTTCTCTTTTCTATCTCTACTTGTATCTTTGCATATTAAAAGAAGCTCCACTGGGGTCTAGGGGGCTTTTCTCTCTCTGAAATTGCAGATAGGGAACTGCAGTTGTGCAGGTTCTACAGACGACCCGTAGGCAATATAGATTTCTTTTAAAAATTAAGCTTTCCGGCTTGTAAACAACACGCGCGTGTACTTAAATTCAATTCCCAAACGCACGGGAAAGTAACTTATCTAGGGAAGTTCAATTCAACCTTTGGGGAGTCACCATACCATAAAAGCAGTAATAAAAGTTGATGATAGACGAAATACAAATGTACAAATCTGCAAATGTTCTCTTTCAACCCATCAACATTCTCCAAATTTCAATACTTTCTACATTTCCTGCCCACATTCCTGACCTATACCAAAAACTTCAAAGTAACCCTTATTCATCACTCCTCCGCACCAATCAAGAATGTCATTTCACATAATGTTAACAACCTCGCGATGCAAACCTAAGCAATAGATTGCCCAGGGCTGTTTGCATAGTGGGCAGACCTGTTTGTGGTTCCCTTATCCTCACTAAGCTGGACGCTCCCAAGTTTTCTCCTCCCGTCCTTCCTTTCCAAGACAGCTTTGCGATCCGATTAGAGAGTAATACCTTTCTTTATTCCACGAGTGATCATTCACCTATTATTATTATTATCATGCACAGCTGGAGGGGCAGAGATGCCCCTCTGCCAGACTGCCGACTCCACCTGCCCACTTGCAAGCAGATGACAGTTATAAGGCCAAATTGCAGTAAAATGTCCTTCCTCCAACTTTCAAGACTAAAACGTCGTCCTAAGAAGGCGGAAGGCCCGGCGGCGTCAAGCAACAGCTAAGCTTCCATCCGATGTCCAATATTAAAGGACTGCAAATCGTATCAAGAGAAGACTGTTCCTACCTTGGGATGACAGGCTCCTCCAACCTTTGCCCACGGTTCAAGATCTTCTGTTATTGTCTTCCAACAGTAGCCTTCGACTCATTATTGTCCCGCCTCCTAAGGCGAATTCTGGGAAATGTAGTCCACTTACTGTCACTTCCTGTTGCTGACATCATGCCTACCGTAGAAACCTTTTTTTTCCTTTTAGAAATCAAAGTACTTTTTTCCTCAGTGTGTGGATCTCTTATTCCCGGGGAACGAACTTTAGATGCTTATAAGCATCTAAAATTAATTCCCCGGGAATAAGAGATCCACACACTGAGAAAAAAGTACTTTGATTTAAATAGATAGATAGATAGATAGATAGATAGATAGATAGATAGATAGACACACACACACACACACACACACACACACACACACATATGGAAATGTAATCATGGATGCTTCTTAACTTTGGCACACAGTGCATTTTATTGTAATGCTCCTCCTAAATGGTGAAATATATTTAACATTGTTTCTTGGAACATATAATGAAAGTAACAACTGCTTTGTTTCCTTTCTTACTTTAAGCTTATTTACTAATGTAAGCCATTCATAGTTACTATTCACTGAAGCAACATTTAAATGTACTTAATAAACTCTGAATGACTGAAGCTTAAAGTCCATGGCCAACCCATATTTTTTCCTCGTTTTTCCTTGAAATCACCTATTTCCGTAAAATCACAGCAGATACAATATCATGGAAACTCCATTATTTTCTAGCAACAAAAATAAAAGTAGCAGCACTGGCCAATTGTGAAAGATCATGGAACAACAAATGGTGACCCAACTTGAGGAGGAGATGCCAAGCAAATTTCAAAGCATGTTGAAAGAACATTCTGGAAGATTATTCATCCAGAAAAACATCCTGGACATGTCCATACAATAAACAGAACCTGGATTCACCTTCAGAGTGTTTTAAATGTTCCGATCATAATGTGCAACCTTTTCATAGTTGCTGAAACAATGTCAGCCTGATCTCTCTAAAACATGGCATGAGTTGAAGAAGGCATTGTTGATTTTTTTTTGTCCCACAAGAAAATTCTAGTCTAAAATTGGCGTAGTAGTTAAGATACTGCCCTAGAGACCAGGAGACTGTGAGTTCTAGTCTTGCCTTAGGCATGATAGCTGGCTGGATGACTTTAGGTCCGTCACTCTCAGCCCAACCCACCTCGCAGGGTTGTTGGTATAGAAGAAGGAAGTAGTATTATGAAGGTTTACTACTTTGAGTGAGACAGCAGTTGTTAAGTGAATTTTGTCCCATTTTATCTTTCTTGCCTTTATTTAACAGTTGTTAAATAAATCATTGCAGTTATTAAATTAGTAACACAATTGTTAAGTCAATCTGGATTCCCATTGACTTTGCTCATAAGAAGGTTTCAAAAGGTAATCACGTGATGCAATTGTCATAAATATGAGACCATTGCCAAGCATACAAATTTTGATCATGTGACCATGGGAATGCTGCAACAGTTGGGTGAAAAATATCTGTAAGTCACATTTTTCCAGTGCTGTTGTAACTCTGAATGGTCACTAAATGAATGGCTGTAAGTTGAGGACTACCTGTACTTATAAAAGGAATAGAATAGAATAATAGTAATAAAGATGGATTAAACACAAATCTAATAAATACAAATAAGATGAGATTATTTTTGGCTTCCAAAATACACAACAAAAATTGGGTTCATCTTACTAGACCTCAGATTTTTTTTAAAAATCACAATCTTTAAATGATGGCATAAAAGGTTGCAGTTTTTAAATATTTTGTTGCGTACATTTCTGTAGGCAGTCAATTACCATTTCTGGAAATTGCCAATTGTTATATGGTGTAGCTTTCAAGCCAAAATTATTAGCAGAGTAACTTAACATTTGTTGCTGCCATAGAATTTGAGCTACATGAAAAACAAGTTAGTAAATGGGAAAAAAGGAAAACCATTTGCTCAGTTGGTTACAATTTTGCAGGTCGGTTTATTCATGGATGGGCTTATTTATCTCTTGTGTATATGCAGTAATTCAGCACATTAAGTCATAATCAAACCACAAACAGCTTAATATGGTATGCAAAGTAATTTTAAAAATAATTTTAATCATCATATTCATATTCTGCAAAAATACAACATTTATTTAATTCCTTGTTTTGTACAAGCAATATACTTTTTTTAAAAAATGTACATGAACCATAGGGGTCTGTAAATGGATCTTGATGCATATATTACAAAGATATTTTGTACAACTGCTGAGCCACAGTTTGTCTGCACAAGCTTAGATAGCACTGTACAAGTCGTACTTCTGCGTTGGGGAGAACAGATTCGGTATCATCTATCTGTAACACAAAGAATAAGTCTAGGAACCTTGTGCTTAAGAAAAATGACTCATTTTTAGAAAAAGGAAGAATACTGTGAATGTGGAAGAACATGGCCCCTGGCTCCTTTTACAATGTGGAATCCTTCCATGTTCACCAATATTCAATGGCAAATTTCCAGATTTTGATGCTGTGATTTTGGTTTTCACACTTGTCAAAGACAAATCAAAATTTTGCCTTAAACCAACTATGGCTTCCCAAAATATGAAGAAGAAATAAAACCAGCTTTAGTTGCTCTGATAATCTTAATATGTTATCATTGGACCCTTGTTTGTCTGTTAAATGTCTCTGGCTCTGAAATTTCTCCTGTATAGCAATCTTTATTAGTTTACATGTGGTATAATATAATTACATCATGTTGTAAACTAATAGGATGTCATCTTGTGGCTATGAGTTGCAATTGCAAGGAGAGAATGATGTTACCTCTGTAAAAGTTAAAATCTCTTTTTATATTTTCTTGGCAGTACCTGGTTGATCTTGGCAGACAGATTAAAGGTCATCAATTAAATGTCAATTCTTAGCAACCACATGTCTTCCATGGAACCTGTCCCTAACCTGAGCACACTCATTGCTACCCTTAAATCCATCTACATTGTTTTATCCTCTCTTTTTTTGTTCCATCTTTCTCAGCATTAGAGCCTTTTCTAGGTCTTCACATAATGTGTCTGAAGTAGAATAATTTGAACCTGATCCTTTGTGGCTTGAGTAAGAATTCTGAATTGATTCCTCCAGTTGTTTTCTTAAATTTCCATTGTATTCTCAGGAGTTTTCACCAACAACAAATTTCAAAAGCATCAATAATTTTGCTATCCTGTATCTCTCAATTTTGCTTCCAGGGAATACCATGACTTATATAATCTGATTTTTTAAGGTATAAATACATCATGGCATCTGGATACCTTTTCCAAGCCTGCTCAACTTATCTTTTCCATAATTCTTGACTGATTGCTCATTACTGTTGATGGTGGATCCTAAAAAACAAACGCTATCCAACACATCTTCATTGTCATTGATACACTGGTCATTGTATCTGTTGTCATTATTTTGGCCTTCTTTATACATAATATACATAATATTACTCCAATTTTTTCACGATACTCCCCGACTTTCATTGTTACAGTTTGCCAATCATTTATATGTTTAACTACCAGAGTAATGTCAATAGCATAGTACAGGTTACAGATATTTGTTCCTCCAGTTTTAAAACAATACTCATCTTCTTCCAAGCTTCCTTCAAAGTATATTAAGCACACAGTCTAGGTTTGTTAAATTTAGGTCATGTCAAATTTTTCAATTAAGGACAGATCAGGAACCCTTGTTTCATTCTTTTGCTGGAGCCAGTCTGTTTTACTATTTTTCATCTGGAATATGTATTTTTGTCCTGAGTATAAGATTTACATGAGGATAACAAGATGTTGTAATTCCAATTTTCCTAGAATATTTCATAGCTTGACATAATTAAAGGCCTTATTATAATCAGTAGTCACATATTGACTTATATTTTATACCCTTTGGCTTTTTCAACTTTGTACACCAACACTAATGTCTTGTGTTCCTTTTCTAAAATCTTGAACATTTGGCAGCATTTTTTCCATGGAGGATTCTAAACTGCATTGAGTGACTCCACATATTATATAATTAGTATGTGAAAAAAAGCAGTTTTATGATAGTTTTTGCACTCTTATTACAGATCCTTTTTTCAATATTGTTCTCCTGATTTCCTGGTTAGCTTAGAATTTTTGCTAATTATGTTTATGTTGCTTGCCATATTTTTATATACATTCCATCAATTGCTGTAGTTTTCTCCCTTGATAATGACGAGAAAATTGATCTAATTACATGTCCTAACATAGACATGCTTCTACATAAGGAATGTTTTCCAAGGTATCTTGGATGTTGACATCCCTTCTATAAAAAAAATTCATATACAACTCTTTTCATCTTTGTATGATCTTGTTTGAATCAATCATCATCTGTCCACTAGTATTTTTAGCATATCATTTTTAACTTTGATACTATCCTCTGAATTTGGAATTTTTTTAGAAGATGTTCCTTGTTTTTTCATTCATTCATTCATTCATTCATTCATTCATTTTTATTTATTTGTATCCTGCCTTTATTATTTTTATAATTCAAGTCAGTGAACATATCCAACATACCTTCCCCCTCTTAGTTTCCCTATAACAACATCCCTGAGGGGTGGGTCAGGCTCAGAGTCATCCAGATAGTTTTCATGATTTAGGCACATCTATTTTCATCTTCTTTGATCACAGTCACTATTTCAAGTCATTATTTAACCAACGTTTGCTGCATAATTGTTGGGGACAATATGCTGACTCTGTAAACCGCTTAGAGAGAGCTGTGAAGCGGTATATAAATCAAAGCGCTATTGCTATATAAACCATAATTTCTGAATGCATGCAAAATACTTAGCAATGAATCACAATTTACAAATCATTTCTGGAATTATACTACACACTAAATGAAGGTGCAAGAAATCACATTACGTTTGGCATGATTCATGAACCTAGCACATATATTACTTACTAAACCAAACAAAACCATTGACATTACAACTACAGTGTTAGGGTTCTTTAATCATTGTGAAAGGTAGTAACATTATAAATTACACACACACTAGCAGGGTACCCATGCTTCACTACGAAACTATGTGATTGGGCAAATTTTTGGAGAGGAAAATAAGGGGGCGGGGAATTGTGCCTCTGCCTACCAGCATCTATCGGTATTCATCAGGTTAGCATCCTGCCAATATGTGAGAGAGTTCAGGGCTGTTTGGAAAGTGAAACAGTATTTGATGTGTGAGCAAGAAGAAGACAGCAAGGAGCCTGGGTGTGGATTAGCTCAACTGTTCTGAACTAAAGCTGCTTGGTGCTATGAAACTAAAACTGAAACTCCTCTCCTTTGCTTGTGTTTTGCATTTGGAACAGATTTCTTTTCAGGTGGGGAGGAGGAGTAGAATTCCTCAGCATCAGAGCATGTTAATAATAATATATGAAATACTAATGATCTGAGGGTCATTTTGAAAAATCCTTTCTTAGTGAGCTCCTAGAAGCCAAGAGGAACATATGTGTCAAATTTCAAGTTTGTAGGCTTTACGGTTCCGGAGACGTTGTGATGATGTGTGAGTGGTATTTTGCTTTTATATATATAAAATATAATATCATATATAATATAATGTAGATGCATTATATTTATATATTACACACACACATACCCCACATATAAGATCCTAATGTCAGAACATCACTAAGGGAATTTTTAGCAAAGCATCTGGTTTGTGCTAGAAATTGTTTTCATTGTGTTGCCCAGGCTGCAGCTCTGTAATTGGCACACAGTCACTTTTAGGATGGAAGTCTTGATTACAAAATCCCTCCATCTGGTTTACTTATGGTTTCATACAGATTGGATTTTCATACAGAAAGAACATCAAAGGGATTGTGACAGGACATTCTGTTTCAAGGCTCTTTGGGAATCCTCCATTTCTTTCTCACTGCAGTCACTTGCAAAAATCCCAATTAGTGGCAATTGTAAAACTGGTTCTATTATGTAAAATAGATCTTGATGTACTCTCCTAAAGGTTGCAGTTTTAAAAGCAGGATGGATTGGGAAAGATTAATGAAGTTATGCATCATATGGAAATGTAATGACATTAAGTTGTCAGTTTGAATCCGAATCCTAAAGACAATGAGTCCTTAACAGTGAACTGACCCTGTTTAGGAATCATAGTGAATAATAATATTTATCATAGAATATCAGGACGTAAGTGCTGGAAGTGGTACTGAAGATCATTCTAGTTCAATCCTATGCTTAATACAGGAATTTACTACTGCAACATCTTTGATGGACAGCCACCCAGCTTTTGTTTAAAAAGTTCCAGTACCACCTTCCATTGCTGAGCAACTTTAACCATTTAGACATTTTTCCTATCCAAACTCAATTTCTTTGTAATTTCCTTGCATTTTGTTTTGTCTTCTGAACAATATCTAAACAATTCTGCTTTGTTTTTGTTTTTTTACAAGGTAGAGCTTAGTTGCTTTAAGTTAGTATCATACAGTATCTCCATGACCTTTTGTTCTCTGCACTAAATTTATTCAATATGTCCAACTGTTCCTGGTAGATTTTTTTAGTCCCAGATGCCTTGTCATCTTAGGTGTTATCCTTTGGAAACTCTCACTTTCCTAAAATGCAATGCTGAGAACAGCACCTAATGTTCTACATGCTTCTGACCAACTCAGAATAGAAAAGAAAAACTTTTATTAATCCTGAAATTCAGGTTGAAATAGTTTAGGGTATTTTATTTTTTAAATTATTATTATTTTGCAAGTACAAGCCATGGTTGACTCATACTCAGCCTGTGATCTATCAAATCAGCAAGATACTATTTGCATGTTGTGCTGTTCATTAAATTCTACCATTTTATATACATGCCTTTGGTTTTTTTTCCTACCCAAATATGGATTTCACATTTATCCCTACTGAAATCTATCTTACTTATCCCTTGTTTTGTCAAAATAATTCAAGTCATGTATAAATATGTTGAATACCACAGGCCCCAAAGTAGAACCCTGTAGAACACTAATTGAATTTAACACAGAACCACAGATCTACTATATATTCATTGGGTAATACTGTTTAACTAGCTCAATAATAATACACTTTTTGTCCTCTTATTTCTCAGAATCTTATGATAAATTCCATTGATTGCTTTGATGACATCAAAGTTCACTATGACCAGTGCATTTTAATTAAACTAGTCACTCTATCAAAAAAGAAGATCAGATTGGTTTGGCATAGTTTATTCTTGATAAGTCCATGCAACATCTTCCAAACAGTACATCATTATTTGGTATTTACAAACTGTTGGCATCATAATTTGTTCCAGAATTTTCCTTGGTATGTTTTGTTGGTTTCACAAATTAGTCCAAGGCATACCGGGGATATTTTGGGTGATGAAAGTGTATTTTGTAATTCCAGCCTGCTCATAGTCTACTGAAATTGTGTATTGTTACAAACTGGAAAGAAAAGAGAAGAAGAGATGTAAAAGAAAGAAAGAAACAAAGGAAGAGAAAGAGAAAAAAGAAAAAAGTGTTCTTTTTTTGTTTTTTTCCCTTTTGTGTATGTAATGTCGATATGTTTTTAATTGTAAATTTAATCAAATTTATTTATAATGAAATTGTGTATTGTTCAGTTAAAATGCTTTAGTGAGGGCAATATTCACTCGTTTTATGTGCATGGAGAAGCTGAATTTAAGTTAGAAAAGACACAGCAATGTTTACATGGTGTTTGGCAGTCCTGACACTGCAATTTTCTACACTCTACATTTTAATTAAACTAAAATATTAATCTCTGTGGTTAATCCTGGAACAATGTTTATAAGAATTTTCAATTGAGCCATATTTTATGGTCTTTCCTCTCAAAGTGTATAAAGAAGAAAATTATTATGGAAATATTTTGATAAGTTTGGAATAATGAAAGTAGAGAATGTAGGGAGATTGGAGTTGATTTTAGGGTTCTAACTTTTACAACCAATTAGAAAACATAGAATAATTGTGTGTTTTTCCTCCATCAATTTCCCATTCTTTCTATTTCTGGTAAGGAAAATAATGGAAAAAGTAATGGGAAAATATAGGAATTTATAAATGAAAGACACCAGCATTTGAATTGTCCCACTTCTCATGCAGCCAAATAAAATTATTTAAAGCAAAGTGAATCCAAGTGAACGCTTCCTCTGAAAGCATCCATGCTGTAAAACACAGTTAGTTTACATGCGGAAGATGCCATTTGGATCCTTCACATCATTTCATAAACGACGCAAGCATGATGGCATAATAAAAACTTCATTAATATCAGTCTGACAGAAATTTCTCAACATGTTCTTGAAAAGTAAACAGAAATATTTGCCTAACTTGGATGAGATAACTATTGCTTAGCTTCTGTTCCTGGCTATTTCTGTGTATATAACTTGGCAATAAATCATGACTAGAAAGCCACAATGCTACTACTCACATAACATGCTAAATTAAAGCAACAAATCATACTAGGGCTCTTTCCCACTTGCAACTAACCATAGTAAGAATATCCTCACTCCTTGTTTCATGACCAATACACACATCTACAATCAAACTTTGTGTGCCTGACCATAATACATACCTGAGTAAGACAACACTAGGATAGATGTATGAGAAAACTTTATTGTGTGAGGCAGCAACTGATGATCTTTACAGTATCTCTTTGTCTTTCGGTTATTTCCATTTAGTGCAATTTCATATAACAACCTGGTTGTTAAAATGAATTCAGTCACTAAATGAGGAGTGGATGTATGTCATGGTAATTATTTTTATTTGCTAAATCAGAGGTGGTATTCAGCAGGTTCTGACCAGTTCTGAAGAACCAGTAGCAGAAATTTTGAGTAGTTTGGAGAACCAGCAAAATACCACCACTGACTGGCCCCGCCCCCATCTATTCTCTGCCTCCTGAGTCCCAGCTGATTGGCTGGGTCTTCTTTTGTTGGCCTACACAGGAGAATGGAGCTGGAAAGCAGGTTAGTGGGGTGGACTGGGAATGGGATTTTGCAGTAACCTCCCCCCAGGAGTGGGGTGGAAATAGAGATTTTACAATATTCTTCCCCTGCCATGCCCACCAAACCACACCACACCCACCAAGTCACACCCACAGAACTGATAGTAAAATTTTTTGAATCCCACCACTGTGCTAAATCAATCTTCCACCCAGCTTGAGAAGCTGCTAAGAAAATTGTGTGTGTGTGTGTGTGTCTATCAAATGACTAAGCCCATTAGGCTAACTATCTGTCAAGACTATTGTGATTCAATCTGGTACTGGTAAATTATTTTCTGTTGTATAGTGGAAAAGACAGGAAAAGGATTGCTTTCCTCTCCTGCGATGGGAGAGAATACTGGCACTGTTTGGCAAACTGCCTTGGACTTACCATAAAATTGTGATTTACACAAATCCGGGGCATAATGTGCTTGGGTTTTGGTTTAAGTTTCAACGGCTTCTTCATCATGTTTCATTATTCAAACCCAGTTATTTGGGTACACATTAAATAACTAATTAATCACTTCCTGTCTTGATTACTGCAGCATGTTCTATAAGAGGCTGTCCTAGAAAAGTGTAGTTTCACTTTGGTTCAAAATGTGGTGGCCCACATGGTTTTGTGCGTCATTTCTCTTGTGGGAACCTTATTAGCTGCTGATTTGCTTCTGGATTCAATTCAATGTGTTATTTGTCATCTTTAAAGTCCTACATTAGGGGTGTCAAAAATCACATCATCGCAGCGATGTCACATGACGTATTGAGGCATTTCCCCCCCTCGCTAAACTGGGCTCCCATAGGCCGGGAGTTTGACAGCCCTGCCCTACATGGTCTGGGGCAGGCTATTTGAAGGGCCCCCTTTTTCCAAATCAAACCTACCAGTTATACCAGAGCAAAAAAGAAGATGTTATGGGTCCCCCCATCTAAGGAGATCCATCTAGAGGTACCAAGAAGAAGAGTTTCTCTGTGAGAATTCTCATCCTGAGGAACATCCTCCTTTCAGAAATAAGACTGGCCCCACCTTAAAACTCTTTCAAAAGGTCTGACAACATGGCTCTGCCAGCAGATCTAGGGGCCCCAGGGTAACATGGAGCCCATCAAGTGGCTGGTTTGATTGTTGTTGCCAGGGCATTGTTGGGTTTTGTGCTGCGGTTTTATTTCTGTAAGCTGACTGCATTCACTGTGAGTGAATTGGATGACCATATAAATTTAATAAATAAATATTTATGGAGATTCCCAGGCATAAATACAGGCAGATTCATTGATCATACCTAGCCAAAAGTTCATTATGATTAGGCACCCTGGGGGTGTATCAGAATCTTGCACATAGTCTTTAACCTGAATTCTATTATTCCTGTTGCTATTGTAATTATGGATCCAATCTTGTGAAATTGCTAAACCTGTAAAGAACAAGAGGCTTGGGTGTTTTTATAACAAAAAATGATCTTAGGGTCTTGTTATTTCTGATGTTAAGGAAGTCAAGTTGCAGATCCTGGCTATACATTGGTTTTCAAAAACTTTTAAATTTATTTAGCGTATGGCAAATACATGAACTTATAGTGATTCAAGTGTTAATGTCCACTCCACCCAGCCATTCAAGGACAGGATACTCTAAATCAGACATTGGGCCGGTGTAAGTTCTTGATTTACATTCGGACACAATGTGATGGATATTTTGTCAAGGAGCACTACAGTCACACTGAGGGGTAGAGACCCTACTTAAACAATGGCAGACACCATAGCAGACACCATAGCAGACACCATGTTGGGTACGGATCCTGTTCAGAGTTGACCAATGCTGGCAAGGAAGGTCAAAACCTGGCACCTTTTCTGTAGGGTCATCTACATAACTGCCTGTATCTGGGTGTCCAGCAGCCCATTTGGCTTTCCACTGTGTGTTGGTGTCAAAGTTGTTAGACAGCTGTTGAGCAAGTACCAAAGAGGGCTTCCTGGATGTAAGCCTGCCAATTGATAGATGAGGAAGATCAGCGTGCACAGGGAGAAATGGGTTTCTGCTAATTTTATTAACCTTTAAATAATTAATTAAATTGCCAGCCAGTATAAAGAAGAAATTGGAAACTGTTTCACTATACTCGGAGTTGGCTTGTACGGATGTCGATGCTTCACTTAAAACTGGATAATATTAAAACTGGACAATATCTTTTCCCCCACTTATGCCCACAACATTGCCTTCCTCTCATCGCCAGTCCATGAATGAAAAACAGGTAGTCAATTATGACAATAGAACCCAATCTTGCTTAAGTGAGACAGTTGTTGTTACGAACTAAACAAACTCATTTGACAATAACTATACTAGCTTACTTCAGCAGCAGGCTTGTAATCCTGCACTTCGGATTGGCCCGCGGATAAGCGAATTGTGATTGGCCAATTCTGGCTGATCTGATTGGCTGACAACGGGCCATCTCTGATTGGACGCTCTTAGAGCGGTTAGTTCAATTTCATTGGTTGTTGTGACAGCAGCCAGCTCTATAAAAGAGCTGCTGCTGCCCTAATTGTTCTCTGTTCTGAAGTCACTATTAAAGAGTTGAACTGAGTCACTATCAATGCCTCATCTCCGTTATTGCGCCCACTCCTCCAGATCTAACACTGGCGACGAGGATGGGATGCGGAGACGATAGAGCTGACTGAGCACTCGCTGAGTACCGAACAGAGCACGTGGCTAAGAGAGCGCCAACAACGGCAAGATGGCCAGCGGTGCCATACCACCTGCTCCATTTGACCCGGCTAACGAAGACTGGGACTCGTATATAGACAAGTTCCAGATGTTCCTGGAGACCAACAATCTGAAAGACGCTGCGCCTGGCAAGAAACGAGCGATCTTCCTGACCCATTGTGGGCCTGCCATTTTTAAAATGGCTAAGGCACTTGCTAAACCAGCGGAAGTTAAGACAATGGATTGGGATACCCTCTCACCAATCCTCCGAGCCCATTATGCACCCGCGGTACCAACGCTTATCCGAAGGCACGAATTTTACCAGAGGGACCAACGGAAAAAGCGAGAGCGTTGGGGACTTCATCGCGGACCTCCGGAACCTGGGAGGCCTCTGTGGTTTCGCAAACCTCGAGGAAGCCATGAGAGACCGCATAGTTCTGGGATTAGATGACCACACTGCGCAGAGCAAGATCATGGCTAAAGGGGACATCGACCTCGCAGATGTCATCGCCGACGCTACTGCAGCAGAAGCAACCAGGAAGTCGGCCGCTCGAATGCGCCGCACCAACGCACCGCTCTGCCAACTCACCAGTGATACTACGCCTTTTTCCGAGAGGCACTCAACAACGGCTCACCATGAAGACCTCAAATCCTTGTCTGATAGTGAGGAAGAAGAGGTCAACCGACTCAGGTCAGAGTGCGACCAGCGAGACCAGAAGAGCCAGAAACCTGCACGTCAATGCACCGGTTGCGGGGCCAATCACCCGCGATCGGACTGCAAATTCCTCGACGCACTCTGCCGTTCCTGTGGAAAGAGAGGCCACATCGCAAAGGTTTGCAGAAGCAAGCGAGCATCAAGCCCAACCCGAAGAAAAACGGGCAGCCCACCTGTAAATCGGGACCGTCTGAATCACCAATGGAACCACTATCACTACAGAAATTGAGCGCCTCAGCTGCGTCAGCTAGGTGAGAAGAGGCGCATCAAACCATTACCATTGGTCACGCATCATCCTTGGATGCAAGAAAGATCCGAGTGAAGGTCGCCATTGAGAATCGTCCATGCATAATGGAAGTAGACTCGGGATCGTCCCTATCGATGGTTTCGTGGAAAACTTTCAAACAGCTGATCCCTGACATCCGTCGCCAGGATCTCAGCACCCAAAAAATCATATTAAAGGACTACCAGGGGAACAGGATTCCTGTTGCCGGTTCCTGCAACGTCCAGGTGTCCTTCAAAGACCACACTGCTACTCTGCCAATTACCATCGTCGATCGAGACGGACCCAGCTTGTTGGGGTTACAGTGGTTCGCTCCACTGGGAATTGAACTAGCTGGCATTCACCAGACCGGGAACAGCGACTGGGAAGTGGCCCTCGTCCAGGAGTTCCAGGACGTGTTCACCGAGAAGCTAGGCAAGTACAAGGGATCCCCCATATCGTTTAGCCTCAACCCCGATGTCGCGCCCATCCGCCTTAAGCCTCGTCGAGTGCCCTTCGCACTCAAGCCAAAGATTGACGAACAATTGGACAAATTAATAGCTCAGGGGGTGTTAGAACCGATCGATCACGCCCGTTGGGAAACCCCGATTGTAACTCCCATAAAGCCTGATGGATCAATAAGAATTTGTGGGGATTACCAGGCCACCCTAAATCACGCGCTTCAGCAGAGCGCTTACCCGGTACCTGTGGTCCAACATCTGCTTCACTCCCTGGGTGGCGGAAGAATATTTGCAAAATTGGACCTCGTCCAGGCATACCAGCAACTACCCGTAGATGCAGAAACTGCTGAGGCCCAGACTATAGTCACGCACAGAGGTGCATTTAAATGTAATAGACTCCAGTTCGGAGTGAGTGTAGCACCAGGCATTTTCCAAAGCCTGATGGAGAGACTGCTACAAGGCATAAAAGGAGTCGTGCCTTATTTCGATGACATATTGATAGCTGCCCCCACTAAAGACGTATTAGAGAAATGACTCAGAATGGTCCTTCAGAAATTCAAAAACGCCGGTTTAAAAGTAAAAAAAGACAAGTGTCAACTGTGTACTGAGAGGGTTGAATTCCTGGGGTACCTTCTTGACAAAAAGGGAATCCATCCCACTGAGAAAAAAGTAACGGCGATAAAAAACGCCCCAAGACCCAGGAATAAAACAGATCTCCAAGCCTTCCTAGGACTCATTAACTTTTATAACATCTTCTTGCCCCAAAAGGCGACTGTAGCTGAGCCCCTACATAGACTACTCGACAAGAAGGCTTCCTGGGTCTGGGGACACCGGGAAGAATGAGTCTTCCAGCAAGTAAAAGCTCTCTTAACCTCAGATGCTGTATTAATGCAGTATAACGAGACTTTGCCTTTAACGGTCACCTGCGACGCTTCACCGTTTGGGGTAGGAGCCATCTTAAGTCATGTCCTACCAAATGGAAATGAAGCACCTATTGCTTTCTTTTCACGAACTTTATCAAAGACTGAAAGAAACTACAGCCAACTTGATAAAGCAGTGATCCCCAACCTTTTTGACGCCGCGGCCCGGTACCGGCATCAGCTGGGCGCCGCCATCTTTTTTTGACCTCACCGGAAGCACGTTTTCATAAAAAAAGATGGCGGCACCAGCGCTTCGTGAGCTTTTCCTGGTAGAAATGGCTTTCTACCCGGAAAAGCTCACCGGCGCTAGCGCCGCCATCTTTTGATGGCGTGCTTCCGTGAGCTTTCACCGGAAAAGCTCACCGGAAGCACTTTTTCATCAAAAAAGATGGCGGCGCCCAGCAAGCCAGCGGCCCGGTAGGAGTTGTTCCGTGGACCGGTACTGGTCCGCGGACCGGTGGTTGGGGACCCCTGCGATAAAGAGGCTCTTGCTATTGTATCCGCTATTAAACGCTTTCATGAATATGTATATGGCAGACCGTTTACCATAATAACCGATCACAAGCCATTGCTGGGCATTTTAGCGGGAGACAAACCAACTCCCCACATATTATCACCAAGAATGACCCGTTGGTCAGAGTTTCTAGCCGCATACGATTATCAACTGCAACACCGCCCGGGGAAAGCCATTCCCCACGCTGACGCTTTGAGTCGTTCTCCGCTACTGGAAGCCATAGACGATCCGGCTCCAACTTTAACTGCACTCCAAATCGAAACTCTCCCTGCGCCACCCCTGACTGCGCGAGACATCACCGCGGAAACAAAAAAGGATCCTGTATTCGCTCGAGTCCTCAGCTGGGTGGAACGAGGTTGGCCTGACACCGAACCCAACGACACCTTCACGCCGTTCAAACACCGACAGACAGAACTGTTTTCCCAGAAGGGCTGCATCTTGTGGGGAGACAGAGTCGTCATTCCAGAAAAATTACAACATACAGTTCTAAAACTGTTGCACGATGGTCATCCAGGCATCATGCGAATGAAGGCATTGGCAAGAAGTTACGCGTGGTGGCCAGGTATCGATAAACAGATAGAAGCCTGGGTGGCCACATGCAACAAGTGCCAGGAAATCCGCGCTGCCCCACCAAAGGCACCTCCAACTGAATGGGACGCACCTCGTGGTCCCTGGTCCCGCATCCACATTGATTTTGCGGGACCCACCAAGGACACACTTTTCTCATAACTGTGGATGCCTATTCCAACTGGCTCGAAGTCCACAAAATGAAGAGCACCACCACAGAAGCCGTCATTAAAAATTAAATAGACTATTCGCTACGCACGGATTGCCTGACGTTTTAGTCTCGGATAACGGTCCCCAATTCACTGCCCTAGCATTTGAACAGTACCTAGCCAACCGGGGCATCCGCCACGCCTTAACTTCGCCAGCTCACCCTGCGGCCAATGGCAGGGCTGAGCACATGGTCCAATTCATAAAAAAGACCTTGCACAAGATGGAACATGGAGACATTGACGACAAAATAACCAGAATGCTTCTCCTCCAACACATCACCCCGCACAGCATCACAAACAGAACCCCGGCCGAACTTCTGATGGGCCGGAAACTTCGCTCACACCTCGATCGCCTGCACCCAACCTACAAGCCAGAAAAACCTTGCGGTTCCAGCAGCAAGTGTCGTACGTTCAAGGTAGGCAACTTAGTCTTTGCGAAAAACTTCTTGGGTGATCCATTGTGGGTCCCCGCTACTATAACTCAAATTACGGGCCCCAGATCTTACCGTCTACAAACTAGCGATGGGAAATTATGGAAGCGCCATATAGACCAACTTCGTTCCCGATTGGCGCCTAACCCTATCTCAACCCCTGAATCTCAAACTGGGGGGGAAAGGGAAATCAAGGGGGCCGAAATAGAAATAGCAGACGACCCACTAACTGACACCCAGCAGTCTGCATAACCAACCATGGGATACTCACCTTCCAGAGGAAGACCGAGCCGGGTGATTATTTCGTCACAAAGCAGCCCGGCCATAGAAGCAAGTCCAGGGAACCCGGATGACAACAGAGAGGACAGCCCTGAGTCCCCGAGCGAAACAGTGGAACCGTTTCCGCCACCCGGTTCTACAAACAGCCCACCGGAGCCGCGCCAGAGCAGAGACCGGTGGAACAGCGAAAATCGAATAGACAGGTGAAATGGCCTGCCTACTTACGAGAATACGTCACCCCACCCCTAAGACGGAACCTAGGGGGAAGGGGTGTTATGAACTAAACAAACTCATTTGACAATAACTATACTAGCTTACTTCAGCAGCAGGCTTGTAATCCTGCACCGGATTGGCCCGCGGATAAGCGAATCGTGATTGGCCAATTCTGGCTGATCTGATTGGCTGACAACGGGCCGTCTCTGATTGGACGCTCTTAGAGCGGTTAGTTCAATTTCATTGGTTGTTGTGACAGCAGCCAGCTCTATAAAAGAGCTGCTGCTGCCCTAATTGTTCTCTGTTCTGAAGTCACTATTAAAGAGTTGAACTGAGTCACTATCAATGCCTCGTCTCCGTTATTGCGTCCACTCCTCCAAATCTAACAGTTGTTAAGTGAATTCTGCCCTATTTTACTATCTTTCTTGCCATGGTTGTTAAGTAAATCACTGTTGTTAATAACACAGTTGTTAAATCGGGATTCCCCACTGACTCTGTCAGAAGAGTGCAAAATGTGATCACATGGCCCTAGGACATTGCAATCATCATAAATATGGGTCAATTGCCAAGAGTCTGAATTTTAACTAGGTGACCATGGGGATGTTGCAATGGTCAAAAGTATGAAAAATGATCATAAGTCACTTTTTCTGTGACGTTCAAACTGTCACTACATTAAGTGTTGTAAGTGGAGGACTACCTGTAGCTGTAAATCATTTTTGGCTACCATCTTGGTGCATGTCAGTGATTAGGAAAAGAAATTTTACAGTACTGGCATTCTGCAAGAGGGACAAGAAATTTTATGATGCTGCAGAATTTTTGCTTTCTCAAAGATGGCAATGGAGCGTCAACTGCATGAAAAGGCCCTTAATTTTGGTAGAATTGAGTAACCCATATTTTGTACTTCAACAGATGGAAACCCAGCCTTTGAAACTTATTCCACAAACGATGCTTAAAGAAAATCTGTGCTGTCCTAGCCAGTCTATAGGAATTGGATAGTTACTTAGGAATTATGAGCTGTCCCTTAAGGGAATGCATCATGGTAAATGTAGTTAAACGTATCCTGGGAAATGTAGTTCATGTCACGTGGCCACATCTGTAATTCCGATTGGTCACTAATTTGACCTTCGGTGGGTTGGGGGAGTTTTCCTCACTTTTGCCTGAACTCCCTAACTCATGACAGCTGCTTTCTATCGCTACGAGATGGGTTAGGAGATAATCATCTTTTACTACAAGGCAGATATACAAAGGATTGGTCATTAAAGAACTTCATCACAAATGTGAGTTATGAGGAATGATGAACGAATAAATGTACTTTGTTATGGACGTCTTGTTGAGTTTATCTATCTGCATCTGTACCGCGTACAAATCCACCACTGTGCAGAAGACAGAAAAGTAAAAGATGATCTCCTGAAGCCCACCAGTAAAAAGACTGTTAATTTGGATTTCTGATAAAGCAAAGTAATATTGAAGCCAGGAGTGAATATGCATCATCTCTCTCTCTCTCTCTGTGAGCATCGGAACTCTTTACATGCTGATTGGATGGTGGGAGGGGTTGCAACATGCTAGAAACAAAGAGAACTTTCTAACTGCAGAGTTGAAAACAAGTAACCCACCCACCCCCCTCATCTCTGCTTAATTTGTCTTCCTGCTATCTCAAAGACTCCATTTGCATAACAAGGAGAGTCAGATATTTCCCAGCTCTCAAAGAAAAATCAAACCTCTGTCTTTAAACCTTCTACAAATGCAGTGAGAGATTCTGAGAAATCATCCCTGTATGCTTGTCGGTAAAACAAGAGCTGATCTTCCTCTGCTCATTTGGAAGGCAGGCAAAGCAATAAGGAGGTCAGGGTTATAAAAATTCCTCCGACCAGAGCCGTCTCCAGACCAATGGGCACACTCCTTCCCCCTGAAGAGAGACACTTAATCTAGCAATGATTTAAACAAAGTCAGCATCTTGCATTTTGCTATCCTGCTGAAGTCAATAAGGATTTTTCCTTTAACAAAATTAGTAGCAATCTAAAAGCAACCATGGTGGAGCATCTTAGTTGTGTTTTCAATTGCCATTCAACTGCTAGACTCTACCACCATCTGGTGGTCAAAAAAAATTCTTATATGATTTTTTTTACAGTTTCTCAAATTTGACCACAGTGTTTCTCCAATGATAACCCCTTTTTGCAACTCTTGTGGACAATTTAATTAATTTAATTCAAATGTTGCAAGATTAATTGCAACCTACCAGACTCAAGCAAAGCAGCCCACAGTACCAGGTCAAGGAGAAATTTCCCATATTTTTCCAACACGTGTTTATCCAATGACAATCCCTTTTTGCAACTATTGTGGACAATTTAATCAGTTTAATTCAAGGTTCCAAAATTAACTGCAACCTAACACGGGCGTAGCAACTACTGCCACCTTGTGGAGCAAGCAACACTAACAGGCATATTTCTGCGTTTAGCCCTCAAGTCTCTAGACTTCTCAACACAACCTCTAGTGCCTCCTTGTGGAACAAGCCACACTAGCAGGCATAGTTCTGCGTTCAGCCCTCAAGTCTTCAGACTTCGCAACGCAACCACTAGTGTCCCCTTGTGTTGCAAGCTCACAACGCACCCTAGAAACAGTCATACTGTGAGCTGTGCTAGCATCGCCCAGACTCTGCAGCGCCACCTACGTGCTCAAGTACTAAATTCAGCAGAAATCCTACTTTCCACTACCTGCACATAGCACCCCCTAGTACAATAAAAGGAATTACATGGAAAACCGCTAAATTTTCCAAAATTCTCCCTTTGCCAATTTGAAGCATGGCAACTTCCTCAGCCATGACAGATGTCTCTGATGTACTAGAAGACCTGAATCCTCCACCCACCCTTGTTGTAAATGTGGAACCTGATTCCCGAAACCCAGTTACAGATGTCCAAATCTCTACGGTGATACCTCCGAAAGCCTACGACCTCAGAAAGAATAAGAAGCTTACTGAACCCATGGAAGAACAGTTGAAGAACCAGTGGCAGAAGCAATATCGCCGCTACGCAGACTCCTGGGTGGAGCTTGAGAAGATCTGTGATGCCCCAAAACACAAGCTGCCCCCTGAGAAACTCCGCACATTGCTAGATGATCTAGATGCCCTTTTCGCATGGTGGAGAAGCAGCAAAAACAACCTCAAGTCCATCTAGTCAAGACTGGGTGACCCAAAACTCCTCAAATATGTCCAATGCTTTGAGGAGATTTACAAAGAATGTGAAGACTGCATCGAGGAAAACAAAACAGCCCTCCAGGCAGCACTCCGCAATGCGCTCCGCCAGGAAGTAGCATCAAGGGAGCAGGCCACATCTGACTTAGCTCCTTGATCACATACGTCTTCTTCCCACCACTCAAAGAAAGCCTCCTCTCTCCATCCCAAATCGGCTAGATTGCAGGCAGGTTCTAGTATCTCGCGCCAATTCTCTGCTGCCGGCTCTCACCATCCTTCCAGAACATCCTCCTGTCGTAGTGGTGCATCTAAGGCCTCCAAAGCAGCAAGTTACACCAAACGAGCTGTAGAAGCCCAAGTTGAAGCTGCAGCAGCAGAGGCAGATTTACGTATTACAACAGAGGTGATACGGCAGAAAACTCAAATGGCCAAACAACAAGCAGAAATAGCCAAACAACAGGCAGAAATAGCCAAAGCTCTGGCCCAAGTGGAATTACTCGAACGACAAAGAGAGATGGCTGCGAAAACAGCACGGGCTGCAGCATGGCAGAAGGCGGCCAACGCTGCCTCCCTCAACTTCACCCTCAAAGACTTGGGAGAAGAGAGCCCAGATACACGGGTCAAGGCCTACGTAGATGAGCAGCACTCGCTTCAAAATGAGCAGATGGAACCACCTCAGTTGCCTAACAGTCTCCCACAACCAGGGAAGGTCAGGGATGAATTGCAACCACAGACTCTACACATCAGTTATGCAACTGACGTTGTACGACCTAAAGTATGAGATTCACTTCCCACCAACAGCAAACCTTCCCCAACTGATGTTGTACATACTAAGGTCCCAGATTCTCTTCCCAGCACCAGCAACCCTACCGCAATGTCTCACGCCCTGCTGGCCGAGCAACTTAGCCCACCAGTGCTTACGACTTCTTGACAAGTCAACATGTCATCAACGACAACTGCCACACTCAATCCACAGGTAGCAGCATTCCTGCCACAACCTTAATACCAATCTGGCTCCCAGGCACCACAAGGTAATTGCACCCAGCCTACACAGCAGTGTGACGCTCGACCATCGTCCCCAGTATGGGAGAACGACATCCTCCATAAGTACTGGGAGGAAGACTACAACCCATCGTTGACTTACAACCTGAACCCACCCTACGAGAATCCAGGAGGAGAACCCTCTATGTCAATACCTCCCCCCAACTCAGCAAATGCTGAAGATTACTGGAGAAACTTGGCTGTACAGAGTGGAAAGCTAAATTTGCACGCCAACGGAGTTCGCAAATTCTCTGACAAGCCAGGCGGTGAGTATCTAGTATGGAAAAAACTTTTCCTGCACCCCATTCAGGTGCACGTCTGAACCCTGATGAAATAATAGGACACTTGATAGCATGACTAGGGCTACAGTCTGCCGACATACTGAGGGCACTTTATGCATCCCACGTAGACGACCCGGCCGCTGCCCTATGGTTATCATGGAAAAGGCTTGACGAACTGTATGGCGCTTCCGAGAACGTAGAAGCAACACTCTTGGATAGCCTCAACAGATTTCCTAAAATTCCTGTCGACAAGCCTCGCTGGATCATAGACCTCGCTAACATACTTGTCCAGCTGAGAACAGCTGTTAGGGATATACACCCTAGCAGAACGTGCAACGGCAGTCTAGCAGACAGGCAGATATGTGAGACAAAACGTTGTAGTAGCTTACACTCAGTAAGACAGATACACTGTGCAAGTTAAATAGTTTTTATTCCAGCAAGAGTTATAGCATAGTCAAATAGTCCATATGTCATACACTAAGTTCAGTCAGTCCGGGGGTTAATCAGTTTGCAAAGTCCAGTGTCGAAAAAGAGTTCATTAAATTTACAATCAATCAGTCCAGTGATATATCTCTTTTGCAGTCAGAGATATGAAGAAAAATCAAACCCCTTTTCTTCTCTCAGCAAACACGCAGTTATCACCATCAATCCATTGTCAGCATTCCAGTATAAGCCAGCAAACAGTGAGCTCTCTTGCTCCCTCTTATGGTGATTTTACAACCGCACCCAAAAACTTGGTTTACAGTTTAAAGTGATACATACACTTAAACTCACTAACATAGTTTATATATTATTATACCCAAACTAAGTTAGGTAACCAATGTTATCCCTAACATTCTCCCCTTTTGGGTAATACAATAATATATATATCTATTTACAATTTCAACCCATAGTTTTCACAATTTTCCTTGTGCTTTACTGCACCTTGGGCTTTTGTAAATCCATCTGCAAAATTTTCTTCAGTCATGCGATAGACCAATTTTATCAAACCATTTTTCACAGATTGTCTAACATTCAAATATCTAAGGTCAGTGTGCTTAGATCTAGTCTTTACAGCAATATTTGTAGCCAACCTTATGGCTGCTTGATTGTCCTCATACACTACAATGGCATCCTTAACAGTTACTCCCATATCTAATAACAACTGTTTATACAGAATTAAATCAGTACATAATAATGATAAACATGAAAATTATGCTTCCATTGTGGACATACTTATATGTTGCTGTCTAATTGACCTCCAACCAATCAGTGTTTTACCTAATAGTATAGCCATGCCTGAAGTTGATTTCCTAGTTTTTATATCTGTTGCAAAACTTGCATCAGCATATGCACTTAAAATCAAATCATCTTTTGGCTCTAAATACAATGCATAGTGCATTGTCTTTTTAAGATACCTTAATATACGCTTTAGCGCTTGCCAGTGAGCGTTCATTTGGTTCAGCATTAAATCTTGCCAATTGATTAACGCCATAAGCAATATCTGGCCTTGACCAATTACTTATATATGATAAACTACCTATTAATGACTGATAAATAGTCTTATCAAATTTTGAACTTTGAGCATCAGTATGACAAAATTCCTGACTCATTGGAGTTTTTGCCGGTTTACAAAGTTCCATTTTATACATTTTTAGCAATTGGTATATTTTATCTTCTTGTGATATCTTAAAGCCACTATTGGTTTTGTTTATTGTCAATCCTAAATACTGTCTTATTTCTCCTAAATGCTTTAATTTTATCCTCTTACTTAATAATGATATTATCTCAGTAGCTTCATTATTAGTCTTTGTTATTAAAGCAATATCATCTGTAAACAACAATAATAATGATATTATTCCATTTGTCTCTCTTTTAAATAAACATGGATCAGCTAAACCTGCTTTAAATCCTATATTGTTTAACTCTTTTACAATATATTGGTTCCATTCATAACCAGATTGTTTCAATCCATAGAGACTCTTTTTCAGTTTCCAACAGTCATTATTATTTTTATCATCTTTAATACCTACTGGTTTTCTTAAATATATAGTGTGCTGCAATGGTGCATGCAGATAGGCAGTTTCTACATCTAAATGATTTATAATATAATTTTTCTCAGCTGCCCACACTAAAGCTGCTCTCAAGGTTATTGCCTTTAAATTTGGTGCAAATACCTCATCATAATCACATGCAGTTTGATTAAATCCTTGAGCTACCAACCTAGCCTTATGGGTAACAGTCCCATTTTTACCAGTTTTTAACTTAAATATCCATTTGCAAGCAATGGACTTTTCACCTGGAGGTAATTTGGTATTTTCATATATTTTCATTTCCTTTAATGAATTTAATTCCTTTTCCATTGCCTTTTGCCAATTCTCCTGTTCCTTTGCAGGATACATCCTAAGTTCTTCAACAGTAGTTGGAACTTTACTAACTTGGCAAACTACAATTGCTTGATACCTATCAGGTGGTCTGGTTACAGGTGTAGAACGTCTAGGTATAACAGGGCTTACAGGTGGACTTTCATTTTCTACCTGTTCCTGATTATCTATTTCTTCCTGTTCTGGTATTTCTTCCTCTTCTGGTCCTATATGCTCTTCCTGTACTTCCTCTTTAATTGTGCTCTTCTTATTACTGATTTTTTCTGGTCTTTTGTAGGGTTCTATAATTACATCCTTACTTGAATCTTGTTCCAGTTTTTCCCATCCTACATGTTCTAGGAATTGTGCACTAGCGCTACAGTAAACTCTAGATGTACATTTTTCCCAGAATCTGTATGATTTGTGATTAGATTCATAACCTACAAAGAATAACCTTTTAGCCCTATGTTGCCCTTTCTTTCTCAGTTGTGTAGGGATATGCACCCATGCTGGTGCTCCAAATGTGTGCACGTAGCTTAGGTCAGGTTTTCTGTGGTAATTCACCTGTTGAGTTAACAACATTATTCAATATATGATTACCACACATTATTGCTTCTCCCCACAAAGTTTCAGGTAATCCTGAATCTGACAACATAGTACGAGCCATTGCTTGTAATGTTTGGCCTCGTCTCTCAATAAAGGCATTATGTTGTGGCCTATATGGTGCAGACTTTTTATGTTCAACACCTGCCATCTTCAGTTTATTTTGGAATTTATTGTTTATAAATTCCATACCATTATCAGTGATAAGAGTAACTAATTTCCTTTTTGTTTTTCTTTCAGCGAATTTAAGCCAATTAAAGAAATTTTGATATGTTTCCATTTTGCTTTTCATTAGATAACAGAAACCATATCTGGAATAATGGTCCATTATACTTAGTATGTAACGAGTACCTCCCACGCTTGGTTTTTTAGGACCTATAATATCAGCAAATACTACCTCTAGAGGCTCTTTTGTTTTAAATCCATTAACTCTATTTGCTGGTATCACCTTGCTTTTCTCTTGACTACAAGAATTGCAGTGCAAATACTTACTGCAAGGTTTCAGTTTTATACCCTTAGATAGTTCTACCGTTTGTTTAAGCATTTTAAAATTTATATGCCCTAAACGTCTGTGTAACAAATGTATGCACTCATCATGAGGTTTAACATTATTATAAACTGTGTTAGCCACCTCTAAATTATCATTTAACACATACAATTCACCTCTTAAAGTTGCAGTCACTTTTTTACCTTCTTTTTCAATTATGCAATTGTCTCCCCTAAAGGTAATTACATAACCTAGTTTAACCAAAACTCTAACCGAAAGCAAATTAAACTTAAGCTGTGGTACATATAACATTTTTACATTTTCTTTTATGCAAGAACAATATGCTATACCTTCACCTTTAGCCTTAAGTTTCCATCCATTAGCTAAGGATATCTGCTGTGAACTTGTGGACATCTTAACAAATCTTTTCTTATCTTTCGTTATGCAGTGCGATGCTCCACTATCTACCACCCATAAATTATTATTCACAGTTTCGTTGCTATACATGGCTAACTCTATGCATTTTTTATCCCTTTGATGCATTTTAGCATTCTGACTGGCTTTTTGGCTTTTTGCTTTCTTGCAGAATCTAGTCAAATGTCCTTTTCCTCCACAATTAAAACATTTTCTAATTGTATACGCTGACGAAGATATTTTCTCTTCTTCACATTGTGGTTTTTCCCTTCTGAGTTGATCCCTTTCAAGCCTTCTCCTGGCTTCTTCAATTAATCTGCCAGTAATGTCAGTTAATGTAAGGTTATCTTTTGGCAGAACTTCAAGTGAAGTTACGAAGTCATCGTAGCTTTCATCTAACGAAGACAAAATGATATAAACTTGATGTAATTCAGTGAAGATAAGTTCTTTTTCATGCAGTTCTTGAAAAATTCTCTTCATAGAGTTTATATGATTTAGCATGTCTCCATTCTTTTGAAGATGTGTTCTAAACAGTTTCCGTGTAAGATTTATATGTGCTCCTACACTGTCTCGAACATAAATCTTCTTTAAATTCTCCCAACATTTCGCAGCTGTTTCCTCTCCATGAATATGGACAAGTTGCTGGTCAGAGAGAGTCAGTCCTATTATACAGAGAGCTTGCTCATTCTTCAATTGATATTCTTGTATTTTCTGGGCATCATTCTCATCCTCTGGATCCCATGCATCTACCTCTGGTGGGTTTTGTATTATACTCCACAAATCTTCTCTGCGTAGAAGTAGGCTGCATTTCATAGACCATGAAACATAGTTTGTTCCATCCAGTTTGGATATTAGAGACAAACTTTGTAAATTGACTTGTGCCATCTTTTTCTGGATATTAAACTATAATTAATAAAACACAGCTGTCTGTTTACAGTATTGTGTTGCTACACAAACTCTCACTTTAATAAGCCTGTTATCCTGGTTAGTCTGACTGTGCACCTGGGCCCATAACCAGTGTTAGGGATATACACCCTAGCAGAACGTGCAACGGCAGTCTAGCAGACAGGCAGATATGTGAGACAAAACGTTGTAGTAGCTTACACTCAGTAAGACAGATACACTGTGCAAGTTAAATAGTTTTTATTCCAGCAAGAGTTATAGCATAGTCAAATAGTCCATATGTCATACACTAAGTTCAGTCAGTCCGGGGGTTAATCAGTTTGCAAAGTCCAGTGTCGAAAAAGAGTTCATTAAACTTACAATCAATCAGTCCAGTGATATATTTCTTTTGCAGTCAGAGATATGAAGAAAAATCAAACCCCTTTTCTTCTCTCAGCAAACACGCAGTTATCACCATCAATCCATTGTCAGCATTCCAGTATAAGCCAGCAAACAGTGAGCTCTCTTGCTCCCTCTTATGGTGATTTTACAACCGCACCCAAAAACTTGGTTTACAGTTTAAAGTGATACATACACTTAAACTCACTAACATAGTTTATATATTATTATACCCAAACTAAGTTAGGTAACCAATGTTATCCCTAACAACAGCACAACGGGATCCCAACTTACTGGGATTTTCCTGTCTTGATCACGTCGACACGCAGAACAAAATTGTTCGAAAACTTCCGCAGGTGCTAGTTGAAAAGTGGCTCCAGTTGTCTGACACCTTCATGGCCAAGCGTCGCCACTGCTTTATACCCTTCACATTCTTGAAGAATTCATGTCCCACCAGGCGACAGTGTGCAACACACACCGGGCCCGTGGACTCAGAGCTGTTAGTCCTCCTAATGACAGGAGATACAACAGCAACCATATATCGCCCTCAGTCCCTATGCACACTACCAGGGAAAGACCCTTCATGGTTGTCCATAGAACCGAGATCGACTCCTCATCCACACACAGTTGGGGAGAGGACTCATCAGATACAATCCAATTTAGATCTCTGAACACAAGGAGAATACAGTTTTGTCCTATGCACCACACTTGTCACTAGCTGAACAGCTGCACTGGGTTTGCAGCGAAATCACCGACCCAATGAAAAGAGTTGCTAAGGGAGTACCAATATTGCTACAAGTGTTGCGAATCCAAAAACCCACCCAAGTACTGCACAGCCAAAGTGCAATGCAACTTATGCCATAGTGACCAGCAGCCAACTGCGCTGCATCCAGACTCCGAGCTGCCACTGCACATATCTTGTAGCCCTCCTTCGGACAAGGAGCCTCAATATAACACAGAAGCATGCAGAGCTCCTCGGCCGACTGACAAACCACAACCAAAACCAAGATGAGTGTCAACTGCACAGCACTGTGCACCCACTCACCATGCTCTCGTTCATGTCTTCCCATTTGTTTAGCCAAAGTGTACCCTGAAGGACGCCCTGAAAATGCCGTGAAAATGTAAGTGTGAAAGTGTCAAAGCACCTGCACACTGACCAGACCCACATTCTTCTTTGAGGTGCAACAGGACGAACTTCCCTTCACTATATCAATGTGCCATGGACCAAGAAGCATGGCAGGGAGGAGAGCTACTGAACTCTGCATAGTCATTGGATGGTAGTTCCCAGTTCCCACTACCACCTGTATTTGAATGTGATGGGGTACCGAACGACCGCAGTCAGATCGCAACTCCTGAGGAGCATGCCTCACCTACAGCACCTGGCTCATCACTTTCCCGCTCTAGATCCAGAGGGTTAAATCCTACTCTTGCTGGGAAATAATGCCCCACGCGCCTTTCTCTTCTCCGAGTCAGTCGGGGGCCCTGTAGATGGCCCAGTGGCCATCAAATCTCCACTAGGATGGGGGATTGTAGGAATTGTCAGTGTCGCTCAGATGCAGGCTCCAACCCAGGCAAATGCCTTAGCACATCCATTCCAACAGCCTTCCAACGGTCTTTAGCACCATCGAAAACAAGAATGCCATTCCAGAATAAAAGGCCACCGGTGCTCAGTACACTTTTGCTAGGACATGCCAACAACCACCAGACGTTCACTAAGACGCTCTACACGGGCATATGCCTCCGCAACACCCTTTCCAACAGCTTCCCGATAACCTTTGACACTGTGGAAGAGTACTGTTCCAACCCTAAAAATCCGCCAAAAGCAACCACCAGACTTTCACGATTGGTACCAAGAGTACCTGTCCACCCTAAAAGGCCACCAGAAGTGACCAGCAGACTTGCACCAAGAGGCCGAACTTGAAGATTGAACCTCAAGCTTTGCATGCTTTGCTTTGTTTGATGCTTTATTAATGTTTACTGTTTCTCTTAGTTATATAGCTAACTGTTTATCTTATATAGTTATCTGCTATTCAGTTAGTATTACTGTCTACTGCTTATCTTAGTTTATAGTTAATTTTTTTTCTTTCTTCTTTTAATGGTGGAATTTACAATTCCAGGCTGGGAGTGTGCTGTCCCAGCCAGTCTATGGGAATTGGATGGTTACTTAGGAATTATGAGCTGTACCTTAAGGGAATGCATCATGGTAAATGTAGTTAAAGGCATCCTGGGAAATGTCACGTGGCCACATCTATAATTCCGATTGGTCACTAATTTGACCCTCGATGGGTTGGGGGAGTTTTCCTCACTTTTGCCTGAACTCCCTAACTCATGGCAGCTGCTTTCTATCACTATGAGATGGGTTAGGACAGGGGTCCCCAACCGCCGGTCCACGGACCGGTACCGGGCCGCGGAACAAGCCTTACCGGGCCGCTGGTTGCTGGGCGCCGCCATCTTTTTGGTAAAAAGCGCTTCTGGTGAGCTTTTCCAGGTAGAAAGCTCACCGAAGCGCCCAAAAAGATGGCGGCGCCACGCTCGGTGAGCTTTTCGGGTAGAAAGCCATTTCTACCGAAAAAGCTCACCGGGCTGCGCGCCCGCCATCTTTTTGACAAGCGCTCCGTGACGTCACCGAAGCGCCTTTTCGTCATAAAAGATGGCGGCGCCCAGTTGACGCCGGTACCGGGCCGCGGCGCCCAGCTGATGCCGGAACCGGGCCACGGCGTCGAAAAGGTTGGGGATCCCTGGGTTAGGAGATAACCATCTTTTACTACAAGGCAGATATACAAAGGATTGGTCATTAAAGAACTTCGTCACAAATGTGAATTATGAGGATACCTGATGAACGAATAAATGTACTTTGTTATGAGCGTCTTGTTGAGTTATCTATCTGCACCTGCACAGCGTACAAATCCACCACTGTGCAGATGACAGAAAAAAATCTATTCACCAAAGCACCAATCACATAGGATGGTTAAAAAGATTTAGGCTTAGGGTATTTTTATTGTCACTTTGAACGTATACTAATCTGCATACAATAAAATGAAATTTGGTTGCATATGGCTCTCAAAGGGTCTTCAACTCTAATATACACTACGTAAACGTGACAAAATAAATAAATAGAAAATACAAAACCCACATATATTATACGACACGGAGAAATAACAACAGTCTAATTCGGATGTATATATGCATCATAATGAAATAACATTCTTGCTCCTATTCCCTGGCAAGCAGCATTCGCTGGAGAAAAAATTCTGCATTTAAAAAAACCCCAAAACCACGTTTTTACAGTGACGCCTTTGACATTTTCGCTTTGCTTCAGTCTCATCCGGAAGCGGGGGAGCGCCGGAAGAGCGGCACGAGGCTGCCCAAGGCCACGGGCGTGACTACATCTCCCGACGTACCTCGCGGCTGCCTCTTCCGGCCGAGGCAGGAGGGGAGGGGGGGGCAGTAGAAGTAGGAGGGATCCAGAAAGGGAGAGAGAGTGAGGAGGGAGGGAGGGAGAGAGGAAGGAAGGAAGGCAAGCAAGGGAAGGGAAGGGTCGCGAGTGAGTGAGCGAGCGAGCGGGTGGGTGGAGAAAGCGGATCCTCCGAGGTGAGAGCCCTGCGAGCAAGGTTCCCACAATAGCAGGCAGGTCGTGAGCCCGTGGCGCTCCCGCGGTCTCTTGAATACCAATGCGGAAAGGTGGAAAATGGCAGAGCTGCAAATGTTACTAGAAGAGGAAATCCCTTCGGGCAAGAGGGCTTTGGTGGAGAGCTACCAGAACCTCACCAGGGTCGCCGACTACTGTGAAAACAACTACATCCAGGTAAGAGGCCGGGAGAGCGGGGTGGCAGCGGCTCCCGAGGAGCCCCTTCCTCCCTTTAAATGGGCAGCGGGGGATGAGAGAGAGCCTCTGCCTTCCGCCCTTACAATTGCAGGAAGCGGGCACCGACCGTGGCATTTTTGGGGGCTGGGGGAGGGCATGGTGTGGCTCGCAGGTTCCATCCCCACCCCCGCGTCCCACGCTTCTTTGGGGTTTTTGCTTTAAACTTTTAACCAAAGAGAGCTCTTCTCCTCTTCCTCCTCCTCCTCGCCCTGAAGTCCAACTCCACCTTAGTCGCTCTGCTGTTTGCAAAGGAAGGGAAATGGGGGGGTTGGGGAGGGGAGAGAGAGGAGTTACTGTATTTCATCACTTCGGAGTCGAGGGTGTGCCACCTAATAGGTGTTTACTGTAAGGCAGGCTCGGCAGACTTCTGTGGGGTTGTGGATCTTTTGAATGGGGTGTGTGTGTATGTCGAGAAGATGAGCTGCTTTTCTCTGGCGGCCACTGCCATCCTTCCCAGCAGCCAGATTGGGGCGGAGAGTAGTTGTCTCCCAGCATAGTTGGTGGGCACTAGAAGAAGGGGAGGTCCATCCAGAGGCAAAAATAGTTCATGGATTTAACAAGGCTGCTTATTAGCTTTTTCGGGCCAGTTTCCTCCCCCTCCCCCTCCGCCTTCTCATTACTTACTCTTTGCCCTCCTGATAATATCTTAATGATCACGTGTGCGGGTTGCAAAACAAGCATTAAAATAATGCTTGTTCGTGCATTAGAAAAGCAGAATTCCAGCTGGAAATGGAGAATAATTGCATGTTCTTAAATGGTGCTGGGGCATGAATAGTGGCCAGATTTGTTCCTCCTGTTTTTCAAATATGTCAGCGGGGTTGTGGGAAAAGACTGTCATGTAAATAGTGAATAATCATTTGGCTTGCTCATCTGGCAGGATGAATAAATCCTGGTAGGAACTGGAAGCAAAGGAACTGGAGCAAAAGCCTTCCTGCACTTAAGCATGCTTATGGATGCAGCCACTCTTATAAATAAGTTAGAGTAATGTAGTCATGTGAGTCAATTCTATATGGATATTTAATGTTTTGGCATATAAATCTTACTGAGCTAAATGAATTACATTCCTGCATGATATTAAATTGTTGAAATAATCAGCTGGAAAAAGAAGTAAACTGCAGCTGGACAGCCAATCAAATAGAAAGCTATTTCAGCATGTCATACCCTCTAAACAGGTAGACTTCGTGTATTAAGCATTTTACAGCAGTATTTTTAGATTTCATAGGAGACAATTCAGAATGGCTGAATGCTGTATTTATTTAAAATAAATACTTTAAATTTTTAGTTCCAATCACATACTAGTTCATCTCTTCAATGACTTATCAACTGATCTTCCTTTAAAAATATCATAAGGATATGTGGTAAGATAAGATAATCTGATGGGTACAACTTGGGTATTAAAATATAGCCCTATTTTGTACATTCCTGATGGAGGGTAGTACATTTTGGAAAATGTAACAGCAATTTAACAATTCTGAATATATTTTTAGGTAGAAAAAAGTAAATGGGACCTGTTGCATGCTTTCTTATGCTCCAGAAATCTTTTAATCATGCTCATTGTCCATATTGTTTATGCTATCTAATAATATTTACAAATAAAATAGTTTGAACTGCTTATTTTTTTCTATTTTTCCAAATACTGTGTTGAATTCTGGGGATAATATGACTATCTCATTATCCCTTGGATTGTTTTCAATTGATATGCTGTTCTGAATCTATTTAACATTTTCATTGCTAATTTAAGAGCTTGTAAAGGTGCTTTAAATATTGATGATGCCCTAATTGTATTAAAAAAAGTATGCCAAATGATTCTTTTTTTTTTTTTTGAAAAGCAAATCCAACACCTGGTTGTTGGATATACCCTTGAGATTGATAGATCTATGTTGCTTTTCTCTTTAGCCAACCTCTGGTACCAAAATGTGCAGAGTTAGATGAAAATTGTGGAAAACAGGTAGAGGCCATCAGCATAATTAAATATATTTATGTTTTGGGAGGTGAAGACTGAAAAAAAAGATGCTCTCAAACATATGTTTAAATAAATGAGATTTAGTCTAGGGATCTAATCTTTAATCACCGAGTGAAGAATATGGGTTTCTTTATGGAATGATTTCCCTCCAGTAAGTATGTATACATATATGATATGTCTATATTCATTCTCTGGTAAGAAGATGAAAAAAAAAAGATTCTGGTGAATTTGTGCTAATATAAAGATAGCTTAAAAGTGTGTGATAAAGTATAACCCAAACAGTTGACTCTGACCATTTTGGATATGACACAGCAGATTTTAACGTTTTCTTAAATGCTCTAGTAAGATCCAAATAGCATTTTTTATACAAAATATATGCAGGCCTACATCGTACAGGCTACATGGTAGAAAACAAGGTCATTGATCTTAAGAGTGCAGTACAGAATTAATTAAAATCTCAGCTCCAATGTGATTTTGTTGGTCTTAGCCTGTTTCTCTACTTGAGTCCATGAATATCATTGGAACAAATCTTGAAGAATTGCATGGATGAAAAAATGTGGAGCATTGATAAATAATGTACTGTAAACAACATTAGAAATTAGAAAATGTTTTTCTGATATAAATGGACAGGACAAGTTGGAAAATAGGACAACTGGTCTGAGGTAGATACAATGGTGCATAAGCGCACCATCGTGCCTACCGTCCCTGTCCTATTGTTTCTCTTATTCTTTTATTTTTCTTATATGTACCCATTTCATGTATTCACAACTATGTATACACTTATACTTATTATCTTGTAAACAATTGGCAAATCAAATAAATAAATAAATAAAATAAAATAAATAAAATAAAATAAAATAAATTATTTTTGGATAAGTAAGATGCAAATCCATTGTAGTATACAGAGTAACATAATATGTAATTGGTATTTTTGTATTTTTTGTTCAGAAAGGATTCACAATGTATCACAACTTTTGGGCCTTTCCAATAATTATTGGTGTATATCATCTTGAAATCTCCTTTTTAAAACTTCTTTTTTTAATATGAAACATAATAACGGTTTTGAGCCTATCAGTGCAATAAAGGCTAGAATAAATTATATACATTATCTAATATGAAAAAAGTTTGAGAGAAAGCTACCTCCAGATGCCTAAAAGGATTTAGGTTATACATCGGTTGTAATATAAAACTTGTCTTCATTCAACTAAATGCAGAGATGCTCTTTGACTTGCCAGTATGCTTATGTTGGTAATTTAGCATGATTCATATTACAACTTTGTGGGCAATTTTCTATTTTAGTTTAACTTACATTAAAATGTATGCAGTTCCTACAAGAATTCTGAAACACTGATGACAAATAGATTTGTTCTTGCAAATGTAGTCAGATTTGTAGTAAATACCATAATACTTCACACCAGTTGGACACATAACTTTCCCAATAATTTTGTAAATCCACAATGATATAGGCAGCCCGAACATTGTACTGTAAAGTAGTGTTGCTTTTCTTGTTCAAAGTGCATTGAAGTTTATCCAAAAAATTGTGGACAGCAACTCAACTCTAGAGATGGCATTATCTATCTAAACCTCTTTTAATATTTTTTCCCCAGTGGTAAGAGTTAAATTAATTGCTGCTGTGACATTTTCTTGCTCCACCCAAATAAAGCTGCTGATATAAATGCTTCAAAAAAGGCGAGGTTACTTTTGGTTTTACTCATGGGACATATGACAAATACAGTGGTGAGGTAACTGCAACATGTTTCAACCTGTTAGTGTGTGTTTGGTTTCTCCCCCAACCTCATGTATTGTATTTGATACAATTTGTGGTGAACCTATGTGGTACTACTGTTTTCATGTGCTGTGTTCTAATGAAGATTGCATGTGCTGTATTTCAATTTGGAATCTCTTTTTTTTAGTGCTTTAAAAATGCACATGGCTTGAAAAGGAAATGTGAATATTAGCAGCTGGTGAATTGAAAAAACAACTTTGCCTTGGCTAAATTGTACAAGAAATCAGTGGCATTTTAGAGTAATACTTAATTTCGATGCTTTACAAGGGTTTAGTGTAACTCAGTATAAGGTGATAAATGAGTTGATAATACTGATTTGATTTTCCCTGAATTACAGGAGAAGCTGGAGGAAGCCATCTGTTCGACTGTTAGACTAGTATAGTATAAAGATTGTGTTTCAAGGGGATTAATTTGGTGGTAGTGGCGATGTCTATGCTGATGCTGTATTAGAGAATTTAACACGCAAGGCAGTAGGACTATAAAGTGTGCATGCTGGAACTTGGAAAGGTATCAGGATTATACAATTACTGTTTTGCATTAGTTTCAAAGGATATTCAGTCCATTGCAACTGTATTTGTATCCCAATGTACATGCAAATGTATATCCCCAGAGAAAATACTAAAAACAAATTAAGAGGCAGAATGTAAAAAGTAATTTAAAGATCCTAAAATAAATGCCTTCAGAATATTTATAAAATCCTTTTGCTAGAAGTTATTTGGTTGCAATCAATTCACACATTAGCACAAGTGTGTAACTTCAAACACATATATAAATGTAGCAAACAAAACTAGTTTTTTATAATTCTTAAATTGTTGGATATGGGGTTTGGCATAGTGTGAATGTCTACCCTTTTGTGTTGCATTTCTGGATTGGCAAGACACTTGGGCCTGGCATGGCACAATCAGGAATAAGCAAATATTACTGTTGTTAGTACAACAGTATTTATTAACATGTCTCAAACAGTATTTCATTTGGGGGTTTCCTCCCTCTCCCAAAATGATTGGTTGTCGGGGGTTGATTTAAACATTTTAACATACACAATCTTGAAATTCGTTATGAAAAAGATGTGGTCGGTGACAGAACCTGGCTGACCTTGGTTAATACTGAAAAGGTTCAATTGGGTGGACCTGATTATTAATAACTGGAAAGGGAGACCATCAGAATTATAGGATAGAGTGGGAATTTGATAAACATCCTAAAAAATGAAATAGGAAAGGACTCCTGTATTTTCCCAGGAAAATTAAACCTGTAACCTGTATTCCTCTTTCAAAGAGTTGACCTCTTTGAAGGATTCTTTATCTTTGTCTTACGTGTTTATAATTTACCTGACACTTGTGTTTGCACTTCCATAATTGTGATACTGTATATTCCTCTGGGAAAGAAAATACAATTTGAGTTTAGTATCACTAAATCATAGTGTAGCTTGCTTAGTTTTAACTTTAACTTAAATCATTGTGTTCTGTAAACAATGCTTATTGTTTATCCAGCAGTTTGTTGGATAAAACATTATTAAGCCTTGATGTAGTATAGTGTATAAAACTTTGCCTCAGAATCTTGGACACAAACAGGAATAATTTTTTGGAACTGAAGCACTTTTTTCTCTTAATCACAAATATGATCATCCACTTTTTACCAAATTCTGAAAGACACTTTTGACATGCTGAGTTCAGACAATGTCTTATTAAAATCAGTGGGTAAGTTTATTTCTGAGAAGTTTAAATTGAATATCTCTAATATATAAAGATCTTTTGTACAGATCTTTTGGACCGGAATCCTTTCTGTA
Source organism: Notechis scutatus (assembly GCF_049901735.1). Classification (NCBI taxonomy): domain Eukaryota; kingdom Metazoa; phylum Chordata; class Lepidosauria; order Squamata; family Elapidae; genus Notechis; species Notechis scutatus. Next base: position 20,562,957 of record NC_142025.1, read on the forward strand.
TCTTAGGCTGCTGAAGCTAAATTGCTAATACCGTATTGCAGTGGCCCCCAACCTTTTTTTGCCGCGGCCCGGTACCGGCATCACAAAATCATCTGCGGCCCGGTACCGGCATCACAAAATCATCCGCGGCCCAGTACTGGCACCAGCATGCATGGCAAGGCGAGCCGAGCGACTGGCCAGCCAGCCGTCCCCTGCTTCTCCCCGCCACCTTCAACTCCTCCTTTGTACCTGTGTCGATGGGCTTCGCGACAGCTTTGGGACGGTCGCTCGGCTCACCTTGCCATGTGTGCTGAAAGAATCCTCGCGCCTTAGTTTTGTTCGAAGCCGCCCCCCCCCAGTGAAACTAAGGCGCGAGGATTCTTTCAGCACCCAAACGCCGCTTTCTACCTGGAAAAGCTCACCGGAAGCACTTTTTCATCAAAACAAGATGGCGGCGTCCAGCAAACCGGCGGCCCGGTAGAAATTGTTCCACAGACCGGTACCGGTCCGGGGACCGGTGGTTGGGGACCCCTGCCGTATTGTACTAGAAAGTAACTAACAGCCAAGCAACTAGAGCAGTGGTTCCCAAACTTTTTCAATCCACCGCTCCCTTGGTGCTACAAACTCATCCTCGGTGCCCCCCACCCAAGGGTGGGATTCAAATTTCTGTGGGCATGGCCTAATTTGAGGGTGTGGCTTGGTCACGTGACTGGGTGGGCGTGGCTTGCTGGTCACATGACTGGGTGGACTGGCTTGCTGGTCACGTGACTGGGTAGGTATGGTTGGTAGTCATGTGACTGGGTGGGCATGGCCAGGTGACTAGCAAACAAGTGGTCCTCACTTAATGGCCGGTTGTTTAGCAAGTGTTCTAATTTATGACTGGCCTCTCCAGAGATACTTGACCTGTTTTTGGAGTTTTGAAAGCCATGCACACACATACACACACACTCCCTTATAACCCTGCTGGAGCAGGTCATTGGACTAGAATCGGCAAAGCATCTCTGATTAGATTCTAGTAGTGAATAAAATCTAATCAGAGATGCTTTGCCAATTCTTGATTTGTTTTATTTGTATCTCTTTATTTTATGTTGTTGAATTGCATTGACATGTGTGTCCCTTCTTGTGCACAACCCAGAAGCTTTTGTGATTCTTTGCAGCAAAAATTACCAACCTCTGGCTTTGCTCTACTTTTCAAACATGCCACCACTGCCGCGTTCCCAGCCCCACAGGTCCACCCCATTGAGCCCACTGAGCCTGAGAGGGAAAGAGAGAGAGAGAAAGAGAGAAGGAAGAAAAGAAAGAGAAAAGGGAAAGAAAGAAAAAGGGAGAAAGAAAGAAGGGGGATGGAAGGAAGGGACAGAAAGAAAAAGAAATAAAGAAGGAGGGAGGGAGGGAGGAGAAAGATAATGCGATATCTATTCTAGTCCAATCACCTGCTCCAGTAGGGTTAGGAGTGTGTGTGTGTGTGTGTTCTTGTAATTTACCAGTACTTTTTGGTTTTGCCTTCTTCAGAATTGGCACTGTAATACATTGGGGAAAAGTAATTTTTAGGGTGGAGATCTGGTCCAATGGATTCTGTTTAAAGCCTCAACAAAATGTGAGAGCTTCCTGATAGTCTGGACCATGTTTCATCCACAAAACCTTTAAAAGAAGCCAAAGATGTTTCAATGTGCTGGCAAAGATGTTTCAATGTGAAAAACGGCCTCAGTCTAAACTAGGCCTCATTTCAATCTGATGCATCAGGTCTCTCTTCGCCTCCCTCCCTCCCAGACTGGCTTTGCTCTTCTTTCCCAATGTGCCTGTGGGGCTGGCGCTTCGAACATGGATGGAGAGAGAGAGAGAGAGAGAGAGAGAGAGAGAGAGAGAGAGAGAGAGAGAGAGGTAGATAGGTAGGTAGATAGATAGATAGATTGATAGACCTTTTGGATAAATATATGGGTAGGTAGGTAGATTGGTAGGTAGGTAGGTAGGTGGGTAGGTAGATCTATATTGGTAGATAGGTAGGTAGACAGAAAGACAGGTAGGCAGGCAGGTAGGCAGGCAGGCAGGCAGGCAGACCTTTTGGATGGATGGATGGATAGACAGATAGACAGACAGATAGATCTATATTGGTAGGTAGGTAGGCAGGCAGGCAGACCTTTTGGATGGATGGATGGATGGATGGATGGATGGATGGATGGATGGACGGACAGAAAGGATGCAACAGCGGCGGCACTCTGGGAAAGTAGAGCAAAGCCAGAGTGGGAATTGAAGTCCACACAAGTTGCCACGGTTGAGAAACACGGGCTGAATATATCAACCTAGCCATTCTGGTTTAGAGTTTAGCATGCTGTTTGATTCTGGCTTAGTCAATAAACCATGGCTAAGATCTTCCTGCTCCTTAATGCAGCTGCCCCTCTGCCCCTTCTCCAGCCCCCTGCCCCAGTTCTTTCTTTGGCATCCAATTTTGCCAACCTCCCAGGAGCAGCGATGCAGCCGACTTCACCCTCTTTGCTTCAACCCAAGGTCCACTTCCATCGGGCCAAGCAAGGGGAGGTACTTTGCACAAGCTCAGAGACTCCCAACTTCGGGGAAGCGTTCCGCCCATCTTTACACTCCACCCGGGAGGAGGAAGGCATGTGGAAGCACCCCAGACTGGCGGAGGCGGAGGGAACCATCACTTGGAAACTAAGCAAGCAAACAAGCAAACACAGGGCTTAGTTGGAAGAACCGGGCTGCAGAGGGAGGCTAGGTTCTAGGTCCAGGATGGCCACGTAGAGCTGAACCGAATCGAGCCACGTGCCTTGGAGAGCCGCAGCTGCACCTACCCTCATCCTATGCGCAAGCCCGGCTGGCTGGAGAGGTGGAGGCCATACACTCCCTTGTTCTCCTGGGAAGGGGGTCCTAACACTGGACCACCCACCCCTTCCACTGCGCGCCTTGGGAGGGTTTTACTTTCGGGCCTTCTGGCGCTCCTCCACCGCTTCCACCGGAGAGGGCAGCCTGCAAGCTAAGGCGCCCCCTAAGGCACCACCCACCTCTCTCTCCCCCTGCCAGGCTTGGCAAGACTCACTATGCGTGGGTTCCACATTTGAGGCCCTGGCTATGGAGCGATGAAACAGTCAATGGGCTGCATAGCCGGCAGTCAGTGAGCCTGCGGGGCCGGCGCCTCGAACGCCCCCCTGCCACCTCTTAGCGCCCCCTTGCCAGCTCCCTTGCCTCTTAGTGCCCCCCTAAGGCATCCAACCACCCCCCAGGGGGCGGTACCACCCACTTTGGGAACCACTGAACTAGAGTAACTATGTCAAATAAACAATGACCAAGGTTTCAAGATAGTAATACCCATTAAGTCTCATATGTGCTGATTATTTGAAAAGGCTTGTCTGAGATGAGTGAAAAGGGAATGCTGGTAGCAACCATTTGAAAGATGCCCATGGGGTCCAAAGATAGTGTTATATTTGAAGAAACCAAGTGTGTTTCAGGTATAGGACTGTATGAGGAACTGAATATAATAAAAGGAAACTAATGCAAATGCAGTGAGGATTTCAGAATCTCAGTAAGGATGGGGGTATTTGTAGGCTAAGTTATTATAAATTTCCAGAATCTTGTGAGACACAGGTACCTGGGGTGCTAGATTTCTGCTATAAATAAAAAGGTAAGAGTTTTTATTTAATTTTTGCTATAGCACGCTGACCCTTACTGATACGGTGTACATTTAGTAATACAGTTTCTTGTTGGAAAAATACCAGTTTGGAATCATGGGAGGAGACCCCTAATTAGTAGGTCTAACAAAAGGAGGCCTGCTATACTTGTTTATGTCGTATCCCCTATTTTTTGCAGTATGAGATCTCGAAGTGTAAATTAATCTTGGATCCAATAGTGAGTCTTCCCTCCAAATCACAATCTAGTAACTGGGCGGGGCAGAACAACTTTTTGCTTTACAGTTATCTGGTTCACTTTTACATTTTGGCTTGTTCTAATTACATTAGCCAGCTCCTCAAATGTTAAACCACATACTGTTGCAAAGCAGGGGAAAGAGCTGGGTTGACAGAGCATATTAAACTGGAAGCAAAGAAGGGTCGTCATAGTTTGCCTAATTGGTGATTGCTATTAGTGATTAGATTCAAATATGAGTTAGGTCATGATTTGCTCAGCCACACTTTATTGAATAAATCGCAATGTTGCCAAAATGTAAGCAATAACAATAAAATAACAAATGGTTATTATCTTTAGTTGGTCTATAATACATCATTTGTAATTTAATAATTTTAGAAATATAGATCGAAGAAAGTACTTTTTAAATTTTAAGTTGATCGGATGCATTGTTTTAGTGCTTTACAATGTGCCTAAGGAAAATAAACTAATTAAATATCGTCCTTGTTTGCAAATTCAGTTGGGTTAAAATAACAAAATGGTTCTAACTGATACTCTGAAATGTGTTTTTTAAAATTACACATTAAACAACCACTGGAGTCTACCAATTAAGTAATATTGTTGATGATATGTGAAAAGGTATAATTCAGAAACAAATAATGGGTTCATGAATAAAAGAAAGGTGGTGTTAATGATGATTACAGTAAATAAATGTTGAAACAAATGTTTAAAGTGTGTGATTTATCTATTTTGGAAAAGGCAATATTTTCTGTTAATTAAAGGATTTAATCATCTATGTTGCAGTGACAGATTTTATGATACAATAAAATAATTTGAAACTCAGGACAGTGAGATGGGCGGTGAATTCAATAAAAGATAATAAAATATTTTATTTTGTTTATATTATTGCAATGAATTAATTAGTAATCCAGTGACTATTTATAAATATAAAATATAAGACTGATTTCTGTCTTTCTTTCTTAGTCTGTATTTTTCAGTTTGTATTTTTAGTTTTTAAAGCAATATTTTTCTTTAAGATTCAATAAAATCTTGTTGATTATCCATTAAATAAAATATATAAATATTAAATATTAATTTTAAACCATGATCTGCATCATACTGCTTTATTTTTTAAAGTTCCACATTCTTTAAGTTTGTACCATGTCACTCCTAACTTAATTTTTGCCATGGTCTAAAGAAAAATATTTATACCAAACTGTCTTGGATAATGTATTAGAATGCACATCCTGTTTACAGAAATCAGTTGCAGACATTTTATTCTGGAAAAGCATTTTTTCATTCTGCTTTTCAGCCAAAGAATTTCCCAGAGTGGCTTACAATCAATAAAGTAAGGCAATCTCTTAAAGTAAGACACATATTTAAAAAGTGTAAAATATATGATAGAAAAAGTAAAAAAAAAAGGAAAATAGGAAAAAACCCACATTAGGCCAATGTTTAAAATTAAAGATTATGTAATCACAGATATGTGTATCTTCTTTGTTTCTGCAGCATATGATTAATTTGGTTGGTATCTGGGAAATTTCTATACATTACATTCTAAACAGAGAAAAAAATTGTTCAAATGTAATACAGGTAGTCCTTGACTTACAACAGTTCATTTAGTGACTGTTCAAAGTTGCAACAGCATTGAAAAAAGTGACATGACCATTTTTCATACTTATGACCATTGTAGCATTTTTATGGTCATGTGATTTACATTCAGATGCTTGACACCTGATTTATATTTATGATGGTTGCAGCGTCCTGAGGTCATGTGATTCCCTTTTGCGACTTTCCCTTCAGTGGGGAAATTTAACAACCGGGTAACTAATTTAACAACTACAGTGATTCACTAACAAATGTGACAAATAAAGTCATAAAATGGGGCAAAAGTCAACAAATTTCTCACTTAGCAATATAAATTCTTCTCTGAATTGTAAGTCGAGGACTGCCTATACCCATTAACAGCCAAATGAGTGATCTGTAAACCTTAGCAATTTACTTATTTTCTTCCGGTAGTGAAGTTGTCCTATCTGAAGTTGGATGATCTTACTTTTGGAACAACAGCAGCTAAAATACCTGTAGTATAAAAATTTATGAAACAAGAATGTAGAGTGAGAAATTCAATTTAATTTAACTAATATTGCATGTTCATTCTGATTAAAGTGCAAGAAATGTCTTGCTACGGTAGGATTAGATCATGTAGCATCACTGAGGCCAAACTGGATCTGTGAGTGAACAGAATGTAAGCTTAGAAGTTTTGGTTCCCATGGCGATATTGGGAGGAAAAAAAATATCCTACAAAGGTCTCTCAAACTGCCACCTGACTATAAAATTCAGAACTTTTCATACAGCAGCACATTTGTATGCAAGGATTTCCTTTCGTTGGATCCAGTGCAGCAGAGTGGGAGGGGTTGTAGTGGTTTGATGAGTGAGATATTTCAAAGGTATTAAATATTTAATGACATCTTCATGCAGTAGATTTCGTATGAACTGATGTTTGTATTCAGTGCATCTTCAGTCTTGTATACCCCCCTTTTGTATCAATGACTGCTTTGTCACCAGTTTGAAAGAGTAATTTATTAAGGGTACATCTGTCCCAGCTTGTTTTTAAAAGATCTGTGTATGGAAAGCCTAGAGTAGTCTAGAGTAACCCTTCTCTTATCTCTTGGCAGATAATTACTGTTTGTTGATGTGCTGGTTTCTTTGTGAGATTTGGTGTTGCTCCTGAATCACTGCTTTCTTGTAGAGATGTCAAATTTTCTGAAATTTTGAAACTATTAAGGGGGAAAGAAATGGAAATTTGGGGAAATGTCTGGTAGGTGGGAAATATCGTCCCATTTGGAAATTTGGAAAGTAGTCCCAGCCACAAAAACCAACAGTCCCAGCCACAAAAACCAACACCGCACCCAAAACAACACATAACGCCACCATCAATCTCCCTCACCAGACTCAAACCCAAACCTACCCCATAGACAAAAGGCAACCACTGTCCAGAAACCAGACCACGGCTGCATCACCAGCTGCTACACACCCCAACCCCCAAACCAAGCAAACTGACACATGCCATGAACACACAGCCAGGCCTCAAACTCAGAGCCAAACCAAAATCCGGAACATCACATCATAGCCACCCTCTCAGGATATCACATCACGGAACTCAGGAGGTTACACCACAAAACTTCAGGATGTTACAACACAGCCAACAACCCAGGAGATTACAGTACAAGACCCAGGATGTCACAACAATAGAACTCAGAAGGTCATCACATAGCCCATTACCCAGGTCGTTACAATACAGGAGGCTGATAGACACACAGCCAATACCTCAGCCACACATGTTCTTAAGAAAAAGCCAGCCAATCTGCAAATATCAACTCCATCAACCAATCAAGAACTGACAACACAGCCAAACTCCCCACCAGTATATATAGGAAGATGGCAGCTCCGATCATGCTTTGTTCGCACAAGCACAAAGGCGAAAGCACCAGTTTGAAGATGGCGAGCGGGGCCTCATCGAAACGTTGTCAAGATACTCTCAATCTTACAAGGGAAAAGACCCGAACATGCCAAGTCCTGCATACCTGTACCTGTGAAAATCTACGAAAACATATGTATGTATGTATGTATAGATAGTATGTATGTATGTACAGCATATGTATGTATGTATGGTGTTCAGCTTTGTTCCGATATTTTCCCACGTCATTATAGTTGTAAAGCTTTTAAAGTTGTAGCAACATTTCGACAGATCTCATCTGCCATCATCAGGCTTCTGTATAGTGTTCGTGCTCATACAGAAGCCTGATGATGGCAGATGAGATTCTGCCAAAATGTTGCTACAACTTGTAAAAGCACAACTATAATGACGTGGAAAATACCTGAACAAAGCTGAATACCATACATACATACATACATACATACATATACATACATACATACACACACACACACACACACACACACACACACACACACACACACACACACATATATATATATATATATATATATATATATATATATATATATATATATATTCTTAAGTTTTCACGGTACTTACATGTATGGCCTTCAGCTTTGTTCGGGTATTTTCGGGTATTTTCCCACGTCATAGTAGTGGTGCTTGCTACAACTTTAAAAGCACCACTACTATGACGTGGGAAAATATCCGAACAAGAGTAACTTGGCGACGTTTCGGTGAGGTCCCACTCACCAGCCTCAGGCTGGTGCTTTCAGCTTCGGGCCAGTGCAAGCAATGTGTGATCGGAGCTGCCGTCTCTCTATAAATACTGGTGGTGGGGGCTGATACATTGGACAAACCATCATACATTGGACAAACCAACAGGAGAATAAATGCACGCATCGCGGAACACACAAACGCAGTCAGAAGAGAAGAAAATACTTCCTCCCTCTTCCAGCACCTTAAAGCCACAGGTCATGACATGAATTTCGAAGGAACCAATTTAATATCCAACACTGAACACTCCAGCAAGAGAATAATCAGGGAAGCCATCGAGATAGAGAAACACCCCCATAACATGAATAGACGGGACGATACCTCCCGCCTACCAGACATCTGGAAGCTAGCCCTCACCAACAAACGAGTCCCAGCCACGAAAACCAACACTAGACCCAAAACAACACGGGACACCACCGCCAATCCCCCTCATCAGACCCAGGCCCAAGCCCATCCTATAAACGAAGGACAACTACCATCCAGAAAGCAGACCACGGCTGCTTCGGCAGCTGTCGTACCCCCCGACCCCAAAACCAAACAAGCTGACACACACCAAGAACACAGACCCAGACCCCAAACTCGAAGCCAGACTAAAACCCAGAATGCTACATCACAGCCACCTGCTCAGGATATCACATCAGAAAATTCAGGAAATTACACCACAAGAAGTCAAGAAGTTGTAACACAGCAAATGACCCAGGATATCATAGCACAAGACTGAGGATACCACAGCAATAAATCTCACAAGGTCATCACACAACCCATTACCCAAGCCATTACTACACAGGAGGCTAATGGAAAAGAGATCAAAACACAAACGACCCAGGAGATTACAACGCAGGACCCAGGATACCACAACAAAAGAACTCGTAAGCCCATCACACAACCCATTACCCAAGCCATTAAAACACGAGAGGCTAATGGAAAAAAGATCACTACAAAACAAACAACCCAGGAGATTACAGCACAAGATCCAGGATATCTCCACAACAAAACTCACAAGGTCATCACACAGCCCATTATACCAACATCAACTCCATCAACCAATCAAGAGGCAGCAGCGCAGCCAACCAGCCCAGCACACCAACCCCCACCACCAGTATTTATAGAGAGATGGCAGCTCCGATCACACACTGCTTGTATTGGCACGAAGCCAAAAGCACCAGCCTGAGGATGGTGAGTGGGACCTTGCCGAAATGTCGCTAAGATACTCTTAATCTTACACAGGAAAAGACCTGAACACACCTAGACCTACATACCTGTACCCGTGAAAATCTACGAAAATATATATGTATGCATGTATGTATGTATGTACATACGTACATACATATAGTATATGAATGCCACTGCTATTGTGTATATCCTTCTTCCAGGACAATGAGGTCAAGTTAAAAAGAACTCAACCATTAACCTTTAGATGAAAAGTCAACAACAACAAGAAAGACTGTGAGCAAAAGAGGACTGAATGTTTGCTTATGTCTTGAAAGTTATTGGTTTCCCACTCAGATGGAAATGTATTCTTGTGCTCTTTATTTAAGAGTTATATTTTGTAGTGAATTCTTACCATAAGAATTTTAGTAAGCTAATACTGTAACATAAAATTTATGCTAGTACATTTTTGGTGAAGTAATTTGGGAAACAATATATGAATTTCATAATATACTTTTTTCTATTTTTCTGGAGGAAACTAAGGAGATTTGGAGAAAATGGAATTTCTCTCTTCCATTGATTTCTGGTTTTTCCCCTGTATGTTCACGTTGGTGGGTGGCACTTGGTCCCCTTGTACAAGAAATATTATTTGGTCTGCCTCCATCTAGAAGCGAAGCTACATTCTCATTGCTGACCTTCCAAAATCTACTTCAGGCCAAATTCTTTCCAGACTGCATTTGAAGAATGAATGGTCACTATCATACTTCTGAGCCTTTTTGAAGTGTTATATGTTATTCTTCTTTGATTATTTCAGTAGTATCAGAATTGTTTTCTAAGTCATGCAGTATAGACACAATAAACAATTCTGTTTTCAACCTTATATTATGGCTTCTTGCTTTTGATTATCTTATATGTTATCTCTATGCCTTTCTCAACAATAATTTGGGTATTAGGCAAAAATATTTCAAAAATTTCCAGACTTTTAAAGGATGGTAGATGTTTGAAAAGGATACTTCTATTTTAAATTTCTGTCTTAAAGAAATATTGCTATGTTTTGAAGCTTAAAAAATACTATACTTGCATCTTGTTATTTATATTTTTGTCTTTTATTTTTATTTCTTTTAAAAATATTTTTATTTTTATTTTTTGTTATTTATTAATTCAGCCATTATGGTAACATAAATATACATGGAAGCTCCAGGATATAAATTATGTACATAAAATAAATAATAAATCACCTTACATAAAATGCAGGTACATTGCCTACTGAAAGTTACCCAGGCTATCCAATTTGATTGTTATAGTTTGACTGAGTGGTATCATAGATGGAGACTTTCAATGTTATTATAGCGTAGCAATACTGCAACAAATATATTTATCTCAAGTCCAGCTTTTCATAATGCCATTCCAATGAAAATAGATTGACTATTATTTTTGGTTGTTTTATTTGAAAGACCAAATAAAAATAATCTATCCTGGACTAAACAGCATTCACATTTTTTTTCCTGAAAAAATTAAGAGAAAAGCACAATATCTATAGAAATTCTCAAGTCATCCAAGTCATGGTTGTCCCAAAGGTGCTTTTTTAAGAGGCAACTGGACGTTCTGGTTTTTCTTCGAAGATGTTTCATTTCTCAACCAAACAGCTTCTTCAGCTTTGACTGGATGCTAGGGAATGGAAAGATTTATATTCTTTGCAGACAGCCGGTCATTTGCATTCTTTTAGCGGGTTGTTAAGGTCACATGGAGGTTTATCTGTGTCCTTAGGGTCACCTGGTAGTGCAAATGGGTGTGGAATTTTCTTGGAACTGTTGAAAGGACTGTATTATAGACTGGAGATAGATGATATTGGCCCCTCTTTGGCCCCTCTTTCAAACCAGCGGTCCAAAATATGGTCTTTCTTGCTCTTCAAATGCGTGGCCTGCATTTAAAAGACACAGCCCACTGTCTTCTTTCACGGTTTTGATGCTATGGTCACAATTTAAATTTTAATACCCTCAAGGCATATGCCCTGAGTACAAAGATAAAAATCCATTTTTAATAACCCAGAAAGGAATATTCAGAAATACTTAAATAAGGTAAAAATGGGAGATCTTAATTAAGAATTTTGGAGAGCTGTTATAATCCAGCTTTCTTAATGCCTTCCAGATGAACCATTGCCATACTGGCAAGGGATTATGAACTGTAGAGTCCACATTTAGTTGAGAAAGTCTGTTATACTGTAGCTTTTTTTAGCAGGTAGTATAAAACAGATAAAAGGTCTGCACATATACTTCTTTCTTATAACTGCTTATGATTGGAATGCGAACACAATCTGAACAGGAGACATTTGGAAAATAAATTTTACACACACACACACACACACACACACACACACACACACATATATATATATACTTAAGTTTTTGCGGGTACTTATATGTATGGTATTCAGCTTTGTTCGGGTATTTTCCCACCTCATTATAGTTGTGCTTTTAAAGTTGTAGCAACGTTTTGGCAGAATCTCATCTGCCATCATCAGGCTTCTGTATTGTGTTCGAACACAAGCCCCCACCCAGTCAAGCCGCACTCCCACTGGCAGTTAAAAGAAAAAACAGCTGCAAGCTCACATTACTCCAAGAAGCACAAAGCCAAAGACACAAGCCTGAAGATGACGAATGAGATTTCATCGAAACGTCGCCAAAATACTTCCAATTTTACGCGGGAGAAAACCCGAGTAACCAAAGATCCACATACAAATACCCGTGAAAAGCTCAGAAAACATATATACATATACATACACACACACACACACACACACACACACACACACACATATATACACACATACATATATATAGGTGGCTTCCTAACTCAGTGACTCACACTTAAGTCACCAATTTTATTCTTTACTCATGTAGAAATTATAGTACTAAAGATTACACAGAAATGTTGGCAGACTTCACTGGATGAGTGGATGTCCTCTGCTCTTCAAGAATTGGCAAGTTTCATCTTAGTCTCAGATATGCCTTCAAGCCTTCATTCTAGAATTATAATATGGTAATCCTATAATATTTCTCTGAAATTAACTTGATTGAATATAATGAAATGGAGTAAATAATCGATAGAACACATAAGATTGCACATTAGATTTCTAAGCTACTGCTTACAAAATGGGGGAACAGATCTATCCTAAAATTAATAGTTGGATTGTTTGTGATAATTTTATACTTTTATATGGTTTGCTCTTCAAACTGAAATACTGCATAGGGAAATATCCTTATTCTTTTTGCACATCTGTGATTTCATATGACAGAAAAAGTGCTTGAGAAGTTGAGACTCAATAGTGCGGTATAGTTAACTGCCTATAAGAGTGTGTAATATAAGCAAGCAGAGCATGTTTCAATATTTTTGTCACCTGGCAGATACAGGAATAACTGCAAAGTTCAGATTACTATCATGCCTTGTGTAGTACAAAGTTTATTTATTAGATTTTATCCTTCCTTTATTCCTTTTTAAGTAACTCAAGGCAGTGAACATACATAATATTCCTTCCTCTTTTCCCCCCACAATAAGAACCCATGAGGGTGAGTTGGGCTGAGAGAGAATGACTGACCCAAAATCATCCAACCGGCTTTCATGCCTTAAGTGAGCTAAACTTACAGTTCCCTTATTTCTAGACCAGTATCTTAATTATTCCACCCAACTGGTTCTATTATCTTATTGGAGAAAGTATTGCTTCTTCCAATATTATCCATCTAGATGTATTGAACTACAATTTCCACAGTTTGGCAAGTATAGTCAGCATGCATTATGCAGGGCTAGGATCCATAGTCTATGTGGCATACAGAGATGATTGCATTGATATCAGATGAAGCCTTCAAACTAAACATTTCCCACAGTTTCAGTTTCTGATGAAAAATATAAGACTATTCTTGGAAATTGAAAATCATTCCGGAAAGTAATGGCAAACTATTGTCATTTTTTTTTTTTATCAAGGAAGACACATCCCAAGACATATCACCAGGAGTTGAGTGAATCCAATAATTTTTATCTTAATTTTTTTTTTAAAAAAATCCATAATCTTCTTGACTGAATGATCTCCTATTGTTTTTTGGAACAATCTGGAATTTGAAATCAACATCTTCCCTTTTAATGGAGTGATGTAAACCCAGGCTAGGCAAATGGAAAATATGTCTTTCCCTTTATACACAGCTGCTGCATCTGTGGACCATTGCTTTTAGAAGTACTCATCACAACCTTGGGGACTTCTCTATTCTAGAAGTAGTCAAAAGATCCTCAGCAGCAGATGTATTGAAAAACGATGCTCAACCAGCTTTGTGTCCAGTGTTTGCATTTTCCAAATGTCAGTTAATGACAATATTTTTACTCTGCAAATATGAACTCTTGATATGTTGCATAGTAAAAAAAAAGGATTAAATAGCAGATACTTTTGCTACAGTGCTTTCTTGGAATCCTTCCACCCCTGCATCTGCAGAGACCAATTATTTACAGCTATATAAAACCAACTTCTTTCTCTGCTTAGAAATTTGTTCCTCTTAAGTGAATGGATTCTTGAATATTTGTGAAGTATCATGCTCCTAAGAGTAATGATACACTGACTGAATTCACATATTGGGATAAATACGGATTGTTTACTATGTTTTATTGAATAAATTAAAAATTTGTTAATTCATCTAACATACTAAACCAAAAATGAGTTTTATTAGCTGAGTTCATGCTGTGTTGTGGTACAGTTTATAATTTAATCCTCATAAATACATATTGTTTTATTATTGGCCTTTAGACTTAATCTTTTTCTTAAGTTGGTGAAGGATTTTTTTTTTAATATACTATATTCTACTGGTAATGAATATGTGTTTTACAGAAGAAAAGGTTATAGTACCAATATGGAATTAACTGATATTAGGGCCTATTAAGAACTTAATGAATGATTAGTAGTAAACATAAATCAGTATAGAACAATGTGGATATCCCAATAGAGAATGGGTTGAATGGGTGGATAGCAAGTGGTAATCTATAAATGATTAGGCATAATAGTAAATAATGTTTGGAATTACAGAATCAATGGCTGGTTTCAAATTCTGGCAGATGCGGCCTTGGTGTGTTATAGTACAAGACAGCAAGTTGGATGACGACTAGATTTGGTTCTCAAACCTTACAGTATTTTGGTCCCTTACTTGGCAATTCCTAGTCCAGGAGTATGTAGAATGGGGTGAGCCTTGTGGATCTGAAATAGAGGGCATTTACTTTGGACAATGTACAGAGGAGTGGGATTATGAAGACTGTAAATGCAAAAATAGTTCACTGCAGATTTGTTCCAGGATTGGTCTGGATAGGCTTTTCACCCTGAAGCTCTCTCCAAATTGTCATCCCTCGAATTTGCTGACAGTTTGACAAGTCCTAGTTTGTAGTAAGAGCATACAATCATTTTTGAGTGAAAGAAAGTAATTGAGAGAGAGAGGTATGCTGTTCCTAGTTTCTCTCAGGCTACATCATCAACATGCTGTCTGTTGTGTTCTATTACTGTTATTGTAGTGCTTAAAATTTATTATATGAAAACCTATGGGCAGAGTGATACCTAAACAGTGGACAGATCAAACAGTAAGTTTGGATATTCAGGTGCACATTCTTAAAGTAGTATAGCTGATCTTAGAGTGACAGGGTGGAATAGCTTTGAAAAATAAATATCTGGGAGAGAAGCAACCAGATGAAAATTGGAACAGTGGCCTTGCTTGTCTGCCTGTATCCTCATAAATTCTCTTTTCCATTGCCCTTACACACACATACACACACTCCCAAAATTGACTGCTGCCCCAAACTCTTTGTTGTGAAATTTGAAGCTAGAGCTGCTAAGAAATAAAAGTGTACTTCACCTTGCTTCAGTACGGCATCTCCATGGCTATACTTGAGTTTTCTGAATTCAGTTCTAAAAACTACCCCTTCCTTATTGGTCAGTATTAAAATATCCTTTTATAATCTGATGTTTTTCTGATACCATGGGCTCAGAGACCTAATTGTATCTGAAAGACATCAGCTGTCTGGGAATGTGTTTCTACCATTATTCAACATAAAATTATTGGAAAATAATGCAGGCTGTTTTGCCATTTTGAGAAGGGTATTTATTATATGTGAGGTGAAAACTTGAAAGTTACCACTTGTTTAGAGATTGGATTAAAATGTTGTCATTTCCCCTGCTAGCAAGAATATGAGGCATAATTTTGTTTTTGTTTAGTAATTCCTGCTCTAACTGTAAATTTCCAGGATATCTATATTTTGTTTTTTGCATCAGGTGTAGTACTTTTGCATATGAAAGGCAGGATAACAATCTGAAATACGAATCAAGCATACTGAGTGTTTTATTGTCAGGAAAAGTCTAGAGATACTTTGCAATCTGCAGATGAAATAGAGGGGGAAAAAAGACAATTTAAACGAAAGAAGACAGGGAATGAGCAATTAATATTTTTGTATTGTAACAATGAAAGGTAATTGTGGATTAGCATTAGTTGAATTGCCATTGCGTGTAATGTAAAGCCCTTATTTTTTGTACAAAGTCATACACTGCATTATGGAGATTTAATTTTCTCTTAGCCTGTTATGTGAAAGTTCATGATTAATATTATGCCAACCCAGCCAACTGTGGCTTATCCAATAAACAATTCAAGAAACAAGTTCATAAATCCTGCCCATTCTTATCATAGCTTGAAAATAGTTGTGTCCTGTAAGGTTTTTGTTTTGTAGTTCATTAAGAAAATATTTTCTACAGATTAGACATAAGAAAAATGATAAATTACAGTGAACTATTAGACAACGAAGGGAAATTAAAGTCAAATCAAGAACTTAAAGAAAAGGGAATTATAATTGGTTGGTGGCCATATTTACAAATTCAAAACAGATATTAAAAAGGCTTAGAAGAATTCGGATTTGACAAAGGGCCAAATCAATTAGATAAAATACTAACTGGACCAGAATAAATATATCTAAAGCATACAAATACCTATTAGACTTCAAAATGGAAGAAGAAATTGTGAAGAGCACCATGATAACATGGGCGCAGAACTTTGGATGCAACATAGATTTAGAAGAATGGGAGAAACTATGGAGCATAAATTACAAATTAACGATATCTTTGTCATACAGATAAAACTTGTACAAAATGTTTTACCAGTGGTACCTAGCCCCAATGAGATTGGCTAAGATATACCCTAATACAAGCTCAAATGGTTGGAAATGTCAACAAGCTGATGGTACTTCTATCATATGTGGTGGTTATGCCCCGAGACCAAGACCTATTGGACTAAAATTAAAAATTGGTTACAGGAAATTACATAATACCAAATTGAATCTAGACCAGAATTCTTCTTACTAGGAATGATTACAGATCAATATATATATATATATAAAGTGTATCATTTTACATATTCTAACAGCAGTCAGGACAGCTTTCACACAAATGTGGAAAAGCCCCAACACCCTAATGAGGATCTAGTCCAACAACAAATAATGGAATGTGCAGAAATGGACATGCTCATATTAAAAATGAAAGAGAAGGAGGACTCCCGAGTACTATTTAATCTGGCACAAATGGTATGAATGGGTAGAAAATAGAGATGAACTATAAGAGACTTGTAGATATGTAAATATATATATAAGTATATAATATAGAACTAATTATAGATTAAGATAACAGTTATTGGTGAATGTATATTAAATGGATTAGGAATTATAAAATAACAATTCTTGTAGATGTCAAAATGCTGTTGAAAATGTGAATATGATAGCAATAATAGCAATTAAAACAATATCATTAAAACTAACTGATGTCAATACTAGTAGGCAAATACTTTTTCCTCTTGATCCAAAAGTTGTTTCCAAGTAGAATATAAAGGTTCTATGCATACACTAATTGTCATAATTTTTCAACAAACATATTATTTTAGTTCTTAAAGATCTGCAGTTGTTCATGAATGATGAATCTCTGCGGTTTATTCACACTCGTTCTGTACTGGTCTTGAAGATGTACTTATCATATACTAAAGGGTGACATAAGTGTATAGTCTTTGGATAACTTCATCAGTGTGCTTTTCTTTTATCTATTTTTCTTGACCTATGTACACTGTGAACATAGCAGAGTCCAATATATTTTATACACACATTAAAAACAGGTTAGCTATATTGACCAATTATAAGAAATTCAAAATCCTAATGAGTCACAACTTTGCATAGACCAGTTAAAAAATGGAAAACATGTTGGCCTTCCTCAGAGGTTCTTCAGGTTGGTGCTTGTTTGGAGATTCTTCTAAAATTATCTACCATCTCATCTACGATATGCAACAGATTTACACAATCCAGTTCAGTGCTTTTTGTTACACTGTAACACGTATGAACATTTTTCATGAACATTTTGTAAGATTGCCTTGTTCCTTGGCAGTCTAGTCCACCAGTAAACAACGATAAAGCTTTGTCATGGATGATTTCTGCAAGCAAATAAACATAATGGCATTTTAATTTCAAGCCCCATTAGTAACAGACAACAAAAACAAAATAGTACACCATTTCTGTAAAAACCCTGTGAAATCACAGAAATCTCTATCCAGTAGTTTCATTTATAATCAATGGCTTACAATCCAGGTTTGATTGTTCCTTTCACCCTCTCAGTTCCTACAGACATATATTGCCTGAATGTATGCCTACACTAAAGTTATCTTTTATAGCTTTATGTTTCTCCCTAGAGTTAATTCTAAACATTGTTGACTTGTGTCTGGCCTTTTAATTTCACTGTGTGGCTGCTGGCTATGCTATGTCAGATGCTGGATAGTGGTGCTGAACCAATCTGTCTGGATAAGCTAGTTAAACATGAAAGCAAGTAATTTGGTAATGTGAGATGTTGATATTGTAATAAGCTATTGATATGCTCTGTTTTTGAGTCGTAACTAAATCGGATTCACTTATCATCAAGCTACAGTTTGTTTTAATTGTGTTCTTTTTTAGTAAGTAATAATATCTGAGTATGTCAGCTTCCTTCCCTCTTTAAGAGCTGCCCCTAGCTATTAAAAGTTTGTCTACTTTTGTGGTAGGGAGTTACATATTATTTTGTTTTCCTTATTTTTCAAAAATTCCATTCTCCCGGTAATAAGGCCCTCTCAAGAAAATACATTCAGTGGGTCAGTTAAAAGTTTTCTTGATGGCTTTAGCAGTTGCTAAATTATGGATTGCTTCACATTATAAAAGAAATGGCCTGGCATGATTGCCAAAGAAGGTACTTTTTTTTTTTTTAAAATGGTTGCATCTGTGCAATAACAAAGATGTTAAGTCTCTGGTTGACATTATGGGTCATTGTTTTTTTTTGCAACAGTAAAGAAGTGTTTTGCCATTTCCTTAATCTAGCAATTTCTCTGTTTCCCAGGCTACACTCACGTCTACTCTGGGCATTTCTTTTCCAGAGCCCTGTTCTACTTTTCTTATGAGCCACTACAAAATAGTGCTGCATTGCCAGTTTACTCTCTTGATGTGATTAGTGAAATCCTATATTTGTTAGTTGGTTTGGTAATAAATTAAAATTAGGATCACCTAAGAATTTATGACAAGTCTTTATAGGAAATAAAGGGCAAATTAAAGAAAACAGAAAAAAATATTTGGATTCAAGCAGGGATTGGATATTTTGTAAAGATTTTTTGCTAGTCTTTGGTTGGTAGTGTGTTGAAAACTCTTTAGCAAAATATCCAGGTCTCCATAAACTAAATTGTAAACTTTATGCTTGAGCATGAGGAAAATGTGTTCATTAATTATATTTTCCTGAATTAGATCAGTTACAGAATTTAGTCTTCTCTGATTCTGAAATCTGGATGGTCAAGTGCAGCATTCAATGTCTTTATTAATTCAAAAGTAGCACAATCTGGCATAATTGTTGAGAAGTTCTTTGGCTTTCTCTTAGAAAAGGGCATGACTCTGGAACAAATTAATTTAGGTTAAACCTGTTGTTTTACATCTTGTGGTTCAATTATGTGTTATGGAATTCAGTGAATCTACATTAGGCTTCTCAAACATGCAGATTTTAGTGAATCAAAATGCCAATCATATATAACCACACTGGGCTAAAGGTAAACATTTTTCTGAAGCATGTCATATCAACTTTCCAAAACCTATCTTCTGATTTCCCACTTATTTTCCCTAGGGCTTCATTTTGCATATACTCCTTCCCTGCTTCTGCACTTTTAATTGGGGAATTTATGCAGAGGTAGATTCATCCTACCACAATTGTCATTTGCACTAATATGTCACTAAATTTCAGCAACCACAACACATCAATTTGTACAGAGAAGTACTGCAAATGTGTAACTCATCTCGGTTTTTTGTCCTTTCCTCAATTTCAGATAGCAATATTTGAGGTGGGGAATCTCACATAAAATAATTTGAAAATAGAAGGGCAGAATAAACCTGTCTGATTGTTTGGATATATTTTTTCTTGTGCATAGACATTATCTAAAGATAGTTGGGCTAATTCTGTCAAAAATACCTTGATAAATATACATATTTAGATTGAAATATTAGAATTTTAAGAGCAGGTAATTAAAAAATTACATTTGCATGGCATACTGAAATGAAAACTAGCCTGCTATGGTTTAGGCTGGTTTATTGTGTAAACACAACTCTATAATTAGTGTATGGTATAATTCTTTTGTAAGAAGCAGAAAATTAAGCTAACTTACTAAATCATAGATAACACAGTCTGGTTTATGTGTATCATTAAGCCCCATCTCATGGGCTGCAAACCACAGTAGCTGAGTTTGCAGATCATGATAGCAGAAAGTAAATAGCATAATGACTGAATAATTTGATTTCTTCCACACAAGCCAAAATGCACTTGCACAAGGCTTAATGTCCATATTCTTAGAATCAGCTTTGATAATAGTCCTGGATAGAAGTATTTGAAATCACTTCAAATTGGTGTACGTTACGGAATACTTTTAATTAAAAGCAGACTGGGTTTACTTTTAATTAAAAGGTTATTTTTAAAAAGACTTTGAATTGTAATGAAGTTCTTGAATTGGAATTAGCCTTATTTTAAAATAAAAGCAGAACAGAATTTTTTTGAATAAATCTCTTAATAAAGCACCGAATTCAAAATGCATTCAGAGAAATAGTGATGTCAAATCCATTTTTTCACCCTGAGATGATTTTTTACTGAGGTAGGCAAGAAGATGTTTCCAAATAACAACTGTATATGTACTTCAGTCTAACTCTGCTGATCTGGCTTCTAGCAGTTGATTTTCCACCTTCTTCTACTAGTAGCGCCCTTTATATCCAAGAGTAAGGGGAGCTGTTAGCTATCCTAATCTTTCAGCAGATGAGTACCACTTTGAAAAATGTCTTGGAAATAGGTTTCCTTTGATCTCCATATTAAAAAAATCATGTTACATCCATAGTTAGATGTAACTGTAAATTGAAAACCAAAGCATGGCTTACTATTGCATCAAAGTATTATTACCTGGGACCGTGGATACACCTGCTCATCTTGATTGCAGCCCCTTAAGTTCTCTAGCAGTTGCTGCTGGAGTATAATATTCAAAGATGAAAAGCTTGGAGACTGTGAACTGTTTAAATCTACTTTTATTTATATGAGATGCATTTTAATACATGTATACCTGCATATTTATATATACAAACACATTCATCTTTATAGATATAAATGTATTTTGTGTGTATAATTATGTTTAATTTGCAATGAAATAAAATGTAGTTTTTATGTTGTTCCTACTCACTACTTTAAAAGAGCTCTTCTCTTTTTGGATTACTGTTCCCAGAAGAGAAGAGACATATGCAGTTTTCTTCCTGAAAAACATGAAGTCCCATTGTTCAAAATAAATAAGAGCTGAAAAGTTTCAAACTCATATACTTTCCTTTTGTATAGATACTTCTTATCCCTTGTTTCTATTCAATTCTGGTTTGTAGACATTTGTGTAATAGTTAAACTTTTGGATTAGGACTGAGGAATCCCTGGCTTAGGACATTCCTTATCATTAACCATAGAAAATGAATTATTTCCTCCCTCCCTCCCTGCCAAACCTATTTTGAAGATCATTGTTGGGAAAAACTGGAGGAGGGAGTAAGTAGAACATTTTGAGTTTTGAAGGAAAGATGGCATACAAATAACTGTAACAAATAACCGGGGATAAGTTCTTAGGTCTCTTCTGATAAATTCATATAAATTCCAGTAGAACAATGGTTGCCAACCAGTGGGCCGGGGACCACTGGTGGTCCATGAGAAAATTTTGGTGGTCTGCAGAGAAATGTCCCCCCAAAGCAATTAATCCAGGCTGCTCAGGAACACAAGGCTGCACCGCCCACATGGCTTACCCACCTGCTGGAGTACAAACCTTACCTTGAGTAGAGCCACGCAAGCTGGAACTGGAAGGTAAGACCAACAGCGGGGGAGGGAAATCCACCCTTGGGTGGCTTGCTGACATTGGTGGGAAAGTTGGTCCCATATACCAGGGCTGCAGTAGTCACAGGACTGGCCCTTTGGTCATCCCGGAGCAGGTGCTCCTCCATCCAGGTGCACCAGCCTGACATGGACTGGAGAAGCAACTGCTCCGGGATGACCAAAGGGCAAGTCTTGTGACCACTGCAGCTCTGGAATATGGGACCAACTTTCCCACCAACGTCAGCAAGCCACCATCAGTCAAAATTCATATTAGTGGTCTGTAGGATTTTAAATTATGAGTTTGGTGGTCCCCGAGGTTCAAAACGTTGGCCACCCCTGCAGTAGAACGTTGATTGTCAAAATCCATGTTATTTCATTTGTCAACATCTGAGATATGAAGCATTATATGTAATGCCTGTGAATTATGTTTTTATGAGCAGTTCTCATGTGATTGGAAAAGCATTTTTTTAAAAATAGGAATATTGTGTAGTATCATCAAGCCTTTATTTTCACATGTCTTTTTCTTCAACTTGATCAATTTTCCATTTTGCAATCAATATTTTAAGAACAGTAGCAAGTAACATAAGTTTTTGTTCTCTTTTGCTCAATATAATTGTCTGTTTCTCCAGGTCAGAGAAATTCTATGGCTATTGGGTTGATTCTCCTAGCTTTTCTTCCTGCTTCTTTTAGCAATTGACTTGCTGACAACAAGGTTGAGTTCTTGCTAAGAATCTTTAAAAGCTTTATGAATAATAATAATAATAATAATAATAATAATAATAATAATAATAATAATAATAATAATAATAATAATAATAATAATAATAATAATAATAATAATAATAATAATAATAATATCTGGTGACAACAGAATTGACGATAAACAACTTGAAAAAAATCACCAGATGTCAGGACTTGAAAGTCGAACTGCAGAGACTCTGACATAAACCAGTGCAGGTGGTTCCAGTGGTACTCGGCACACTGGGTGCTGTGCCTAAAGATCCAGGCAAGCCCTTGAAAACAATTAGAACTGACAAAAATCAAAATTGGTCAGCTGCAGAAAGCCACCTTACTGGGATCTGCTCGCATAATCCGCGGATACATCACGCAGTCCTAAACACTTGGGAAGTGTTCGATTAGTGATTTGTGATACAAAACCCAGCACAGTCATCTCGTTTGCTGTGAACACATTTGTTTTTTTGTGAATAATAATAATTAATAATAATAATAATAATAATAATAATAATAATAATAATAATAATAATAAAAAATAATAAATAATAATAATAATGGATTTCCCCATATAAAATTCTATAGGTAGCTCTTCTGTAATTATTTTAAATGATGTCTAGATTTACAGTTCTTAATAGTTCCTGCAAATTAGACTCTTGGCTCATAGTAGGTAAACATTATCCAGTGCGAATGGGATAATTAAACCTCTGGGACACATTATTGCAGATCATATGTGGAAAACTGAGATTAAGCTGAAAACAAACTGAAAAGGTACTTTGAAAAATCCAAGGCATTGGCATTGTATTTGCAGCCTCACAACCATCCCGAAAGAATCTTATAGTAAAAATTGGTGGGTCTCGGTTCATGCTCCATAGGAAATGCTCTCTAGGCATTTCAGTAATTTTCCTCTGGAGAAGTTGGGTGGACATTAGCAGTTCTCCTCACCCCCGTCGCTCATCAGTTAAGCTAAGGCACTTCTCACCATTACCCTCCACTTTCCAGTTTTTTTTTCAAGGGGCAACTTGGCTGTTCACCCTGTACAGTGGACTGTTGAATGATTTCTCTTTCCTTTTTGGGTATGAAAGGTAAATTTACCCAGTGATATGAATCAATTGCTGAGCATGTAAGGGCAAAGGCCAGTGACTGCATGGAAGCATCTCAGATAAACTGCTTATACTATAGTTCAATAGCAATTCATGCTCCCTTATTTCTTCCACTAACCCATATCACCCTTTAATGTTTTTCCCTACCTGTTTCAAAAGTAAGTCTGTTTGAATTTGGGGAATTCATGGTTACAGATTAGTTAACAGTTTTACATTTTTATGTCTCTTTGGCTCTGATGAATAGGATAGATTCTAAAAGCAGTGAAAGCTTTCCAAGGTAAGAATCAGAAGACCAAAATAATAATAATAATTGCACTGAAACTGCCTATAGTCCATAAATGTGATGTGTTAAAGATTTCCTGCCTTATTGAAACAAATGGATTTAGTTTGTGCAAAATTGCCCCAACCCTATAAACCTGGTTTTATTACTGAGCCTTGGACTCTGAGTATGTGGTTGAGCTCATGTCATAGTTGGTTATAGTACCGTATTTGCCGGCGTATAAGACGACTTTTTTGCCCTGAAAAACATGCTCTCCAAGTGGGGGGGGCGTCTTATACGCCGGGAGGACTCGACTCCACTTCGAGCTTGAGTTGCAGCCGGGAGGGAGGCTGGGGGGAGCGGTGTGTGTGTGTGTGTGGCGGGTGTCACTCGCCACGTGCTGCAACCTTTCCCCCTCTTCCTTCCTTAGCGGTGTGGGGAGGAGAGGATTCAAGATCCTCACGATGCGGCGTACTTTTCTTTTTCTTTTTTTTCTTTTTGCACGCAGGTTTGCATGCGGGCGGCTGTAGGTTAAGGATGGGGAGCCCCGGGTGGGTTATCAGGTTTTACGGTGCTTCCAACATGTGCGAGACGGTGGGAGAGCGGAGAAGAGAAGCGGCAGCGCCCTGCTGTGTGAAATCCTGCCGTCAAAGCAACACTGGGGAGGCAGGGTATAAATTTACCAGGTTAATGTAGCAATGGTGATTAATGCCCAGAACATTGTTTGCGGGTATTGGGGTGTGTGTGTGTGTGTGGTGGTGGTGAGGAGAGGTTGTCCTTTGAATGCGGAAAAGTAGGTGTGACCTTGTGTAGGAAAATAAAGAGATCCTTTTAGCGTGTTTGGCTTCTTTGCCTCCCTCGTTCGTTTTGACGTGGAGATAATGGCCTTGGGCGGGAGGGGAAAAGCGGTAGCTGGATCATTTCAAATTTCACTTACTCTCCTGCCTCACTTCAATATGTCTGAGCGACTCAGATACTGGAAGACTTTTGAATGAAAGTGTTACCTCCATTTTTTTTTTTTAAAGAGGCCACTTGGGGAAAAAAAAAAGATTCTAAGGAATTCCTTGTTTCTTGATTAAAGAGAAGGCATTGAATATACTGTTCCTTGGCAGCCTTTTCAGTGTCCGGGTTTTTGGTGTGTGTGTGTGTGAGAGAGAGAGAGAGAGAGAGAGAGAGAGATCAGCTGTATTGAGAAGAGAACGTTTCCTGTGTTCTCATTTTATTTACACAACATATTTTACGCTTAATGGTAAGCAATGAAAAATATTTTTAAAACTCATTTCTAAACTCCATAGCTATTTGCATATTCTTGGTTCAAAATTGGATTAGCTCATTTCAAAATTGTCCAAAGCAGAAAAGTGCGTCAAAAAAAAAAAAAAGTGCAAAAGTGGAAGGTGTGTGGAAGAGGGGGTAGTCTTATACGTAGTATATAACAAACTCTATATTTTGAGTGGAAATGTTGTGGGGTCGTCTTATACGCCCAGTCGTCTTATCGCTGCAAATACGGTATATGTTAGTATATGTATAGCATATGTCTTGGTTATAGTATATGTTGTTATTTTCTTGTGATATTTTCATCAGGTTTTAATTCACTGTTAGCCACCGAGAGTCATGTGAATAAATTAATGAATACATTTCACTCTTCATTCTGGAGAGAGTTCATGAGCTATTCTTCAAATAGCTTTCCAAAAGCAAGACAGCTACAATAGAGAGCTACATTCAGGTTTCTATATATTTAACTGCTTCTCTTTCAGTCATGGAATGGAATTAGAAATAATTGTATTTATTTTTATTCTGCTTTTCTCTCTCTGAGAAATTAGGTGTCCCCAAATGTTAACTTTCACAAAAATTCTCTGAAATAGGTTGGACTTAAAGTGATTGGTCCAAGGCCTCTCAATTCATTTCAAGTGGAGTGAAAAGTTGAAACTGTGTCTCACCAGCCTAAGTTTTACGCTTGAACAACTAGGCTTTAAGGCCTTTCATTATCCCCAAACTGAAATCTTAAGGTACAGTGGTAGGAAGTTTGCAGTCCAATCCCACGGTGTAGTTGATAAATCATAGGGAGAGCCTATTTATAGCAAGGCAATATTGTTCTTAATAAAAAGGAAAGATCTACTTATCGTATTTAATTAAAAAGATGAGCCACTACCAAGGCAACCATCAGATAAACAAAGGCCAAAGGTGCAGCCAGGGAAACACCTCAATCATCAACCCCTCTCCCAATCCAATTCTCATGAAGATAAAAGAGGGAGGAAAAGTAGCACTTCAGATTTGCAACATTTTGTACTATAACTGTTCTAATAAAATTAGCTTTAGACCTTCTTGATAGGCCTGACATTGATGAAGTAAATCTCTTGGTCTGCTGTTGGCAGTCAAGCAAAGGATTTCTTGCTAATTTTAAAACTCACATTTATTTATTAGTTTACTTATTAAAATTTATATGACCACTAAAACCAGTGGTGAGATTCAGCCAGTTCACACTGGTTCAGGTGAACCAGTTGTTAAATTATCCACCCCCGCTATCAAAGTGGATCCTGGGCACTGCACTGCACTACAATGGAGAAACGGGCAACGGAGTGGCCAGTGTAAGGGAAGGAGAAGGCCACTTTCCCTCTTTCTTCTCCCTGCTCCTCCTCCTTTACTTGTGCTGGCTGATCCATTGCCTGTTTCTCCATTGCAGTGCAGTGCAGCACCCAGGATCCGTTTTGAGAGAGTGTGTGTGTGGATAATTTAACAACCAGTTCGCCCAGGGTCAGATTGGTCATGGCTGGAGGCTTGTCCACATGTGCGGCAGAGGCTGGAGGACGGGGATGCCCATGCCTCCCACAACAGCCAACCTGACCCTGGGCAAACCAATAGTTAAATTATTTGAATCCCATCACTGACTAAAACCCTAAATACAAAACCCAATTAACCATTCCCCTGGTGACAACAATCAAACAAACCACTTGATAGGTTCTTTATTACCCTGGAATCTCCTGACCTACTGACAAAACCAGGTCTGCAGGGCCTTTCAAAAGATTATCAAATTGGAGACCAATCTTACATCTGCAAGGATGATGCTCCACAGCACAGAGTAGGCCCTTTATCTTGGCTCTATTTGATGGACTTCTTTCAGAAAGGGAAAACCGGGGGGTGGGGGGGGGGAATAGAGGAAGCACATGGAGAACCCATTCATTTTTTGTTTCTGTTTCTGTAATAGTTTCTATCACAATGATTCCAGCCTTCCTTTACAGTAAATGGGCAGTGGGCATGAACCTGCATTCTGGGATTTGTAAAGATTACTTACACTGCAAAATTTAAATTAGGCCTGTACAACTTACAGCCTGCCATGTAACCTTATAAGGCCCACAGGTGTTTTTTGAATATTCACTAAATCCACTATGGGAGGCCTCCAATCCTGTCACCCCAAAAGAGCAGTTGCTGAAGGCCTCACTATTGCTTTATTGCTTTTGGCTATTGCTTTTTGGCCTGTGATTATTTTTAATTTATAATCTTACACTTTGCATTCTATAAGCTGTAGAGCCTGATTAAGCTGTCTTAATGAATTCATTTCTTTTAAATTCCAGAGTTTGATAAATATTGAAATACTAGGACCGAGGCATCTACGGCCCAATAACTTGGGACATATTAAAATAATGTTGGATGAATGCCTCTGTTGGGACTGAATTGGGTGAAAATGCTGATAGAACACTAAAGCAAATTTTGAAGAAACTAAACTGGAAATGCCATGAAATATAAATTAAATTTTGTAGGTCTCTCAGAAAACTGATGCAATAAAGGTTGTGAATTACAGGAGCAGAAAAGAATTGCTTAAATGAGAGCTTGCTGACTATTGCCTATTTTGGCATTAACTTGCAGGTTAGGGCATCCTGTATAAAGTAAAATGTGAACAGAATACAGATAGTTTAAGTCATATGTAAACATTAAAATAATCAAATTTGCATTTCACCAAGCAATGCAAAGAAGGAAGGACTACATTCTTTTTATAAATTCTAAATTAATACAAGTTTTAACACTAACGAAAAAAACAAGTATAGGTTTCCCCCCTTTTACTGCTTTGAGTGTGACACCTCAGTGGTTAAAATATACCTTTATTCCCTCATCTTGATTCCCAATAAACCATTATTTTTAAGAAGTTACAATAATAATCATTACATCTTTTCATTTGGATTCCGCAGCATATTCCCCCCCCTTAATTTTTAATAAGAGTTATCAATATCTATATTACCCTATTTTCTAAATATTTTTAATTGCAGAAATATTCTTATTACCCCTTGTCGCCCTGCAGAATCCCCTTTTTAATTCATCAACCATTATCTCTGAAAAAACAATTTCTTTTCAACATTTTACTATTTCTTTATTTCATGCACCTGTTTCTTACTGCTTCTGCTCCCCCTCTTTTCCCCATAACTTTCGTCATTCCAGTTTATATCCCTCTCTTCCTTTCCTCTTTTCTGCTGGGTCTTTCTGTCTTTCCCAACTTCACAGATATTCCCCCTTTTGATTGCCGTCTTAAGTCTCAACTTTTTAACCTTGCTTCTTTCCCCACTTCTTTGTAGTGTTCTTTGTGTTAATTGTCTATTTAAGATGTCTTCTCCTTGAGTCGACTCCTCCTCCTCTGAAGCTCTTTCTTCTTGTTCTTCAATCGCCATTTCCATTTTTTCTAACACAGAACAAAGTGATTCGCCTCTTTCCTGTAGTAATTTTCTCATATTTTTAAGTTCCATTTTTAATTCCCGAAGAGATATCATCATTACACACTCTTGTATTTTATGATCGTTAAAGTCCACAAAACAACAACAACCACTTTTACTTTCCTTCTTTCTTCTTTCAATTTTCTAAAGTTCTCAATTGTTCCAGCCCAGGGTCTATATCAAAAACATCAATCAATCCCACAGTCAGTCTTTCCTTGCTTTTTTCTTTATTCTAGTTCTGCTTTCACTTTCTAAGATTCTTACTTTGTTTCAATATTTATTTAATATTATATCCACACAAGTTCATTCAGAAACAGGATGTTTTCCTTTTTGTTTGAGCTCAAGTTTTTGTCAAAAGGTGGCATTCTCCATTATACAAAGTCTTCACCTTTTCCCCTATTTTTTTTATTTAGGGTTTTCGAACCTCAATATTCCAACACAGTCCAGTCTTCAATTTGTAAACTTTATTATTATTATTTTTTTGACAATCTTAAGTCCAGCTTTATTTTATGCCTGTTTATTGCCAAAATATTTTAGTCCAATTTAGTTAAATCTTTAGTTCCGGCTTCTTCCTTTCCCGGTTCGAAGCCCCGCTTAGCTGTCAGAAATATTTTCTTATTTTTTTTCCTGTCCCTTTGTAATTTCGCTGCTCACTTTTCTTTTCTTAAAAATTCCATGTTACCTTTATCCCAGGGTACTTTTGTTTAGTTGCATCGCCCAATTGTCCTGGTTCAGATGTTATTCACCTCTTTCTTTCCTCCTGCACAAATCTTAATCCACCTGAGTCCTCCTCTTCGGGGTGGCCATTTTAAACCACTGCTGCAGTCGTCTTCAGGGGGAAAAAGACCAAGCCTAGGAGGGGAGATGCGGCTCCCCTCAACCTGGCTTGCGGCTTCCCCTTACTCCACCGCCCCTCCAAGGCAGCTTCAGCCCCTAATCGTAATGATCGAGGCTCTCCAACGAAAGAGCACGGACCATAGCCGCAGAGAGATGCAATCTACGGTCTGTCAGCGAGGAGGCTCCGCCTTCTTCCCACAAATGAAAAATATCTTGATACATATGCATTGGATTATATCAGAAACAGCTACTATGGCAGTATAACTATACTCCAACAAAAGTGCAGAACATTGTCAACTGTGCAGTGTAAGGATGCTTGGAACATGGTGTGGGAAAATTGATAAATTGGTCACTGTGGTTTAGAAACAAGGAATTGCCTGTTTGTCTTTTTTTGCCTTACAATTTTATTCAGAGTAGTGTTGGTAGAAGAATTCTTATAAGGAATGCAGTGAGGTAAGTCAGCATTACATCAGACCTATTTTACAGATATGAGTCAGTGTGGTTTGACCAACACTGATTAGGTTCACCCAACATCTTAAGCCACAGTATGATTGTTTGCTTTTAGACTGACATGTTGGAGAAAGCCAGGCAGTCTTTTTTGTAAACCATGTAGCTAACTATTTGTGGTTTATTTAATAAATCATGATCGAAACAAGGCAGACATAGGATAAAACCCACGTGGATCAATATCTTCCTCTAGTTTTGAGTTTCAAAGGCATGTCAGGTTGCTGGGTATATGGAACATAAAAAAATTCTATGAGTAGGTAAGCCTTAGTCTTCTTCCTGCATTCCAAGCAAATACAAAATTAAAAAAGACTTGTCACTATTTTAAGATGTGTGGGCTTCAACTCCCAGAATTCGGTAGCCAGTTAGCTGGAGGAATTCTGGGAGCTGAATTAAAATGGCCAAGGTTTAGAAACAAGTTCTAAGACTTTGCCCAGCATTTTTATCTGTAGGAAAAGGCAAGATTTCTCCCAGTCCCCTACAACTCTAGAGTTGGAAACAATTATATTTGGCTCCTTCAATTAACATGTCAAAAATGACAAGTGATTAGACTTATAGATCCTTATAAAAAAGGATTGTTCATATTATTATGAAAAAGCAAAAAGTTGTGATTTGATGTTAATGCCTTATTGTATTGCAGGGATCTTCAAACTTGATAGCTTGAAGACTTGTGGACTTCAACTCCCAGAATTCCTCCTCCAGTCATGTTAGCTCAGGAATTCTGGGAGTTGAAGTCAACAAGTCTTAAACTTGCCAAGTTTGAAGACTCTTGTTTTATTGTAACAGAGAGAGTCAGAAGTCAATGCTTCTTTTTCTTCTTCTTTTTTATCTTTCCTCACTTCTTTCCATTCCCACCCCCACTGCTTTTCTATTTACTTTTTATTTTGCATTTTATAATACTTTATAATTCAATAAATAATATTGCCTGATTAAGAAAAAAGGCAAGTGATATAGTGCCATTTTATTAATAGCAGCAAACATTTGCCAGTATTCAAATAGATTTCTTTGACATCTGGAGGATCCATATTGTCAGTAAGAAATATACAGGGAAGGAAGGAAGGAAGGAAGGAAGGAAGGAAGGAAGGAAGGAAAGAAAAAAGAAAGGAAGGAAGGAAGGAAGAAAAGAAAGAAAGAAATTTTCACAAAAATAATGTATTTCTTAATGAGATTTATGAAAGTGATTGCCCAACATTTATACAACAGAGAAGTCCAAGACATCCCTTCCAATTACTTCAGCTCTGTTTCCCAGCAATGAGTAATTGCGGTTGTCCTGATCATCATCCTGCCAGCAAAGCTGGGAGGCCATCACTTCCTTTTTCACTTCCTGACGGTTTTATTTTTATTTTATATTTAGGTGGAATGAACAAAAGTAAAGTTGTATCTTTGCATTTTTGAGGTTGGCCATGAAAAAGTGTGGGAGGAATATAATCATCATTACCCTTTTCTACTTGTTTTCCATAGATTTTGTTTGACTTATTATAGCTTACAGTACTTATTTTCATTAAAAGAATAATAATTTTTCAGTTGTGTTTCTTTTTCTTCATGCTTAATTGTTCTAAACTGACTTCTTCTTAAAGCTTCCCTTTGCCCTTTCTTGTTCTCAGTAACTAATCTTCTTGTAATTTTATAGGCAAATTTATCTCGATTAGTTCCTTTTTGTTTTGTAGTAGTAGACACTTAAATGGGTCTTCCTAGTAGTTCCTTCCTCTTCAGTAGCCCTTAAAATTCATTGTCCAAAGCAATTATGTCTCTGGTTTTGAATTGGGAATCTGGTGCGATCTTTTCAGACTAGTGCATTTTATTAAAAGACCTACTTCATAACAGATTATGCCTTTTAATAAAAGGTGTTATTCTAAAAAAAAAAGCCACCAGACATTTTCTCTCTCTCTCTCTTTTTTTTTTTTGCTACCGTAGACTAACATGGTTCTCTTCCCATAATTTCTTGCCTTGATAATTGTCGTTGGAAGGAATCAGATTTTATCTCTTGAAATTGGAAATCTCATAATGGTATTGGAAGTAAAACACAAAGAAAAAAATGCTGCTTCTTCCAATAATAACATATTGTCCTTTAGTTAGTTTTAATTTATTTTCAGCCACCTTGGATTACTTGGTAAAAAGAGGTGTAATTTTCCTTTTGTCTCTAGTATGACAAGAGCTTTTTTAATCAGCATGAATTAACCAGTTGGATTTCAATAATATCCATGAATGACTTGTGCAATTAAAAAAGACAAAAGAAACCTCTTCAAGCAAATAGAACAACTCTTCTTGAGATAGCTTGGTACTTTCCAAGTGGTTCGGTCTGCTGCTCCCATAAACGTCTCCACCCAGACATTTTAGTCCACAATGTTAAGTATTGCCATGTTGCCTACCCTATACTATAAAATACAAACAATGATGATTGTTCAGTAGGGGACATAAACTGACATTGTTTTGTCAATATGTTTATGGCATCATTAGTTGCTCCATAAAAATCAGAACTTACAGCAATTACTAATAATCCATATCTGTTGAAAGCATCTCCTGTTATCTTCTCCCTTGTAAATTGGTGCACTTATTTTATTCCCAGTTTTGCCTTTAAAAAAATTTGTGTGAGGAGGTAAATTTATCATACTGCTAGTTCCCCAGTCCCTGCAGAGATTCCTATACTTTTGTTTATGTAGAGAATTGCTCTGAAAAAAAAATGTTTTCAAAGGAGCAGTAAATAAGTAGAACAAAGACATAAAATATAACCAGATTAATCAACAAATAAAGCAGTAAAAAACAACGCAGCTAAGCTTACATAGGCTTAAATGCAAGCCCAAACATGATTACAAAGGTCTAAAATTCTAATATAGAAATTTATCTGTACAATTACATGAACTAGAAATACCAAGACAAAAAAAACCCAACAAATAGTGGCAACAATATATGACATGAAATCCAGTACAGGTAGTCCTCAACTTACAACAGTTCATTGAATGACCATTCAAAGTTATGAGAGCTCTGAAAAAAGTGACTTATGATTGTTTTTCACACAATCGTTGCAGCATCCCCATGGTCACATGATCAAAATTCAGAGGCTTGGGAACTGACTCACATTTATGATTGTTGTAATATCCCAGGCACAGGTGATCAGCTTTTGCAGCCTTCTAACAAGCAAAGAGAAGTGGGAAAACCAGAATCACTTAACGACTGCGTTACTAATTTAACAACTGCACTTAACAACTGTGGTAAGAAAGGATGTAAAATGGAGCAAAATTCACTTAACAATTGACTCACTTAGTGTGATGACCTGGGGAAAAGCACAAAGGTAACACAGCAGCTGGCAGCAAACCGCCCCTTTATTGCTCCAAATTTCCCCAAACGCTCCCACGTTTCTGGCAAGTCCCAGAGCAAACTGATGATACGCATAGCCTCTGGCTGCAAATAGTCCAATCCAATGCTATGAGCACAATGGCTGCAAAGCAATAAATCTAGCAGGGCAAGTTGAGGAATCTAGGAAGCAAAGGAAGAAGACAATTAATCCAGAAATCCAGAAAGAATGCAAAGAATCCAAATGTCCAGAAAATTCAAACATAGGTACTCAACATTCCATGAATTCAGTATTTCTTCCCGGCAAATGCCCCTGCCCACAGCATCTCCTTAACTCTCAGTCTTCAGGTGTGCCTTGTGAAGAGGGGTGGGACACTCTACTGCCGACTAGTTGAGTCAGCCTGCACCGTTGCCCCCTTCTTTCCGTGCTCGAGGATCAGGAGGGGATTGTCCTTGCTCATCACCTGAGCTCTGTTTCCCATGTTCACTGCTCAGCATCTCTTGGTCATCCTGCCCGCCTTCCTTCCTGCCTACAAGCCTTCCCAATCCTGAAAGACCCTGGCATGACTGGCCCTGCTCCTCACCATTTTCCTCTGAAGCCAATGAAGCTGCCATCAGCTCCAATTCTGGCTTGTCTTCCTCTGCGGGGGCATGACACTTAACAAAAATATTGGGCTGAGTTGTGATTGTAATGAATAGACTTCTACTTAGGTGATGCATCGTTCAACCAGGACTACCTGTACTTTTTTTTTTTGCATCTTTAAAATCTGTTCTAGAAGATTTTTGTGAACCTATAAGAATATTTTGCAGAAAATTATGCTGCTGGGAGGTCATCCTTGAAGGGTAATTATATTTCTTTAGTACAATTGTAACAGGGTTCAGGTTTAAAAATAGTGGGGCAGGATAGAGCTATTGAAAAAAAATGTCTATAGCAATAATATTAAAGGTATTAAAATACAATAACATACTAAAATTATTTTTGGTATGAAAGTAGAAAAAATAAATATGCTTCAGTGGTGATCTTACAAATGTTAGATATTTATTTTATTTATTGCATTTTTATCCTGTCTTTATTACTTTTTTAATAACTCAAGGCAGTGAGCATAACCATATCCCATCCTCCTCATATTTTCCTCACAACAATCCTGTGAGGTGTGTTGGGGTGAGAATATATACACTGGTAGTTAAGTAGATCTAATCAAAGCCATGCTAATTAAGGTTCAGGTTACACAAAGCTGCCTTTGGAACAAAGTAATAAATAAAAATTATATCTTTTCCTTATACAAAAAAATCCTATTAGGTATATTAGGTGTAAGAGATGCTTTGCAGTTTTGTTTCACATGTTACAATTCAAGTTATGGAGACAACACAGGGTCCTTGGAGAGCAGATGAAAAGGTTGTGAGTGATATTTGTTTAACTTGGCAAAATTAAAGACCAGCATTTTAAGAAATGTAAGAACAGAGTTTACAGATTCTCAGATTTTCAAATGATTGGTAGATTTGCAATTGGTATAATCAATATTTTATTGAACTATATTTACAAATTGAAATATCTATGCATTCCTTATGAAGGAAAATTTGGCTTGTTTTGTCAAACTGGTGATACCTTGCTTCAGAATCAGGCCTACCAACTTAATTCCCTTTGTAACCAATATTAACATTTATTGTCTATATCTTATCGACTTAGTCTCTATATCAGCTCTTATTTTACACATCAGGATATATGAATGCTAACTCCCAGATTTCTCAACAATGGCCATACTTCTTGCAAAACCAGGAAATTCAAATCCATACATCTGCAGAATGCTTAGATTGGGGAAATTTATTCAGATTTAATTATATTTAATTAGGGATGAAGATAAGAGATGAAAGCATGAAAGGAATTTTTTAAGGCTTACAAGTTCTGAAATCAGGAAACCCAGAAGTTGGTTTGTATAGTAGCTGAAAATTGCATTTCCTTTCACAGAATGTATACCTTCTCTATTAGCCGAAAGCTCTTTTTCCCATTTGCCCATTTAGTCTGAAATGCTTCATCCCTCAAAAATATCTCTTATGGATATGAAATGATACTTTAAAAGGAAACGGAGCCTTCCTTCCTTCCTTCCTTCCTTCCCTCCCTCCCTCCCTCCCTCCCTCCTTTCTTAGTTGTATCTGAAAACTTCCTTTTCAGTACTAATGATTCTGAAAACAATTCCTCGATACTTGACCATCATTCTTTTCATCTGAAATACAAAGATTTAAGAATCTTATTAATATTACAATTCCAAAACCATTTTAAGAATTTGTTCAATGTTTTCTCAGAGGCCTATTTGTGCCTACTAGGTTCCCTGCTCTATCATTTTGCTTTTTTTAAAAAAAAAATTAAAAACATTGAGTTTTAAAAAGTGAAGGTGACAACACTGCAAAGCAAATCTCCACCTTCCATTACTGAAGTTTTCAAGGGAATAGATCAGAGGTGGTGTTCAGCAGGTTCTGACCAGTTTTGGAGAACCGGTAGTAGAAATTTTGAGTAGTTCAGAGAACCGGCAAATGCCACCTCTGACTGGCCACGCCCCCACCTCTTCTCTGCCTCCCAAGTCCCAGTTGATCGGCTGGGTCTTCTTTTGTTGCCCTGCACAGGAGAATGGAGCTGGAAAGCAGGTTAGTCGGGTGTGGAGGGAATGAGGATTTTGCAGTAACCTTTCCCCAGGAGTGGAGTGGGAATGGAGATTTTACAGTATCCTTCCCTTGCCATTCTACCAAGTCACGCCTACCAAGCCATGCCCGCAGAACCAGTAGTAAAAGAAAAATTGAATCCCACCACTGGAATAGATGCTGAATCAAGAAACCTCTCTGTTGGCAGATTTTTTTTAAAAAGATACTGGGTGCTGCACTCTGTTTTTGAAGTTAGAAGTGTTCTAAATGTTGCAAGGTTGAAATATTCCAACCCCAGAAATGCTGTCCTAATCTTACTAGGAATAAAATATTCTGACTGTTTTTGGTGGGATTTTTTTTTAGTATAGAACTCATCTGATAAAGTGGGAACAATGTTGAAATACTTTTGGTAACATGGAACAGAGCATTTCAGAATTGAAACATTTTAACCTTGAAGCATGTGCCAACAGGTCATGAAAGGTTGAGAATTGCTATCTTAAATCTCTTTAAACCCTCAAGTTATTTGGGACAATTGCATCCATTGCACACAGTAGAGTTTATTTTTCTTTCCACAAAACACTAAGAAAAACTTTATTGTATGTGGATAAGGAGGTAATGTTTGCTCTCCTACAAGCAAATCTTACTTTTAGACCAGGATATTGGAATATGGCAAGGGTTAACTTGATAATTTGATCCAGATTAATTATTTCCTAGCTCAACGTCTACATCAGAAGGTTGCTAGTTTGGAATTTGAACAAGATTTTGAAAAAGTAACCAGTGGCCAGTTTGAGGTTCCTTCCTATGAACACTCTATTCTATATCTTTACAAAGGAAACTTTGCTTGTATTTCCTAATATCTTTTTAGAGTTATTGGATCTAGTGGCCATCCAGCACTCACCTGCCAGGCACAACCTCCATTGGTCTTTCTAGGGCAGGGGTGTGAAACTCAAGGCCTGGGGGCCAGATCTGGCCTGTGAGGTGCTTAGATTTGGCCTGCGGGGCCACCTTGGAAACAGCAAAGGACTGGTTGCAGTGCCTTGCCAGCAAACATGGAGCTTGGGAGGGCCCTCCCATGTTCTGTTTTTGCTGGCAGAGGGTTGCAGGACTCTGTTGTAGCGAAAATGGAGCTCAGGAGCCTCCTTTTACTGGCAGAACGCTCGGGCCACCACAAGTGCCCACTCTAGCCCCCAAGGCCAAACTCAACCCTGATGCATCCCTCAGTGAAACCAAGTTTGACACCCCTGTTCCAGGGCCTTCTGCAACTTGTAGCCTGTCCTGCCCCTCTAATTTGCATAAGGACTTCACTGGCTTTCCCAGGACCTCCCCTGGCACCTGCTCTCCTTACCTGGAAGTCATACCTCTTGCTGCTTAATGACCTTTGAGTCTTGGGTTACAATAGTAATCAGGACTGCCCTGGATTGCCATTGGTAAACAATGCAGTAATGTGAAGTTATGCTTTATATTTGTATCATTTATTACTATCCTAATCTGAGATCTACCTGTAATTGCACCTTGAATAGACTTTTTTTTTGTACTGAAATTCATAACGTCCAGCTTGAGTAAAAAAAGTCTTTAAAATTCTTCTGTAATAGTCAACCAAAACTGCACACGGTATTGCTTAGGGTTTTTCTTGTTCCCATTTGAATAGCCAGTTTGTCGAACTGGGTGTGCACTATTCTGAAGGAGACTTTTCCTGTTTCTGAATTGTCTAATTGGAACATACTGTATACTCCAAAATATTACCATGTTTGTTTCATACATTCCTTGTGAAGAGAATTGTAAAGTGTTTCTATGGGACACAATTATGGGGGAAGTTTCTGTGGAGTCACCAAAACATTATATTTATTCATATCTCACTCACTCATAATATACATTTCAGCACAACCAGTAATTGATTAATTTGTTGTAACTTTGTGTTTGATCTCTCTCTGAATCTTAAAAAAAGAAATAACAAGCTTTTCATTTTCTTGTTTCATTCTTTAGGCTCCAGACAAAAGGAAAGCATTAGAAGAGACCAAAGCATACACAACCCAATCTTTAGCCAGTGTTGCTTATCAGATCAATGCATTGGCCAACAATGTGCTTCAACTATTGGATATCCAAGCCTCTCAACTCCGGAGAATGGAATCCTCTATTAATCATATTTCACAGGTAATTATTTGCCAGGGAATTAAGTTATTTTGGATTTTTTCTTCCTCCACTATTCTTCACCTGCAGTATTTAGCTTCTTTTTTCTCCCAATTTCACCAATTTCTTGTGGTGATTGACTACATAGTATGGTCATTGTGGCTTTAAAATATTTCTACTTGGTCAATCATATTAGTTCAGACGGAAATAATAGATAACTCCAGAGATGGGATTCAAATTTCTTAACAATTGGTTCTGTGGGTGTGGCCTAATTTGTGGGTGTGGTTTGGTGGTCATGTGACTGGCTGGGCATGGCTTGTAAATCCTGTAAATATTTATGTAAATATTGAATTTTTTATTAAAAAAAGAACAACTTTTACCCAAAATCAAGCAAAGCAGGCAGGCAGATTGAGTTGTTTGCATAATCACAGATTCACTCACAAATCTACCTTTCTGCAATCTGCTGCCTGAGTCTGTCACATAAAATTAGCTTGTAAGCAAACTCATAAAATTTGCTAACAAGCACTCACAACACATCATGTATGTAAATATTGATTTTTTTCTATAAAAAAGAGCAACTTTAACCCACAATCAGGCAAAGCAGGCAGACAGATTGAGTTTCAGAATCACAGATTCACTTACAGATCTACCTTTCTGCAATCTGTTGCCTGAGTCTGCACTGAAAAATAGAAGCTTCAATCTTAAGGAAGGTTCAGCTCTGCTCTAAGGCCACTTCTCCTCCCCTACCCCTGAATACCACCCCTGACTGGACCTCAGGGAAGCCTCCTGGGAAAAGGCAAAGCAGTACCATAGCGATTTAGATTAGCAAGAAATCCGATGATTTTCTGCTTTGTAGCTAATCTAAATCGGGGCACAACTGATAGTGGGAACATCTGATCATTGGGGGGGGGGAAAAAGAAGGAAAAATAGCAACTTACCAAAAATTAGGCAAAGGCACAATGCAGGCAAGTTGGATGGCGTGCATGCGAGGTAAGGAGTAACTTGGCAGGGTGGGGTGGGGCCAGCCGGTTCTCCTAACTGCATAGAATCGTAACAACCGGTTCTATAGAAACGGTCCGACCAGGTAAATTCCTACCCCTGGATAACTGTAATATACCGTGTTTCTCACATAATAAGGCCGGGCCTTATTTTTTTTTTGAGCCCGAAAAAACGGCTAGGCCGTCTTTTGAGGTTGATAATTCCCCCTTGCATCCTCGCCACCAGCCGCTCCTAACGGGCGATCATGGCCAAGCACAGAGAGCTCCCTACTCCCACCTTTGCTGCAGACACCTTTGGCACCCGCCGCTGTTGCTTTCCCTTCTGCCCATTACGCCGCCACGTTTGGAGCGCCGCTTCCGTGATTGGGCGCGGTCGCCATTTGGAGCTCAAACGCGGAGTGGCAGCTCAAACATGACGATGGGCGATCTTTTATTTTGGTCAGCGAAGTTCAGAGCAAGCAAGAGAGGAGACCGCGATGCCTTGCTAAAGAGCTTTCGCCTTTCCCCTCCTTGCAGCGCGCATGCGTCCCAAGCAACACTCCGCCCGAAGAGTGAGTCCTACTGCCTTCACTCTGCGTCAATTACACGACTCCGCCCTCCCCTCCGTCTCACCCTCCTGCGCTTTGGGCATCTCCGTGTGATCGCGACCCTGTCCTTTCCACCTGGCGCCCTTGCTGCTTTCTGGCTCTTTAGCAACCGGCTTCGTGTTTGGAGCACTGCCGCTGTTTGGAGCTCCAAGCGGCGGGCGGAAGCTCAAATGCGGAACCTCAAACATGACGGTGGGCGATCTTTTTATTTTGGTCGCGCGAAGTTCAGGCGAGCTGACCAAAATAAAAGATCGCCCACCGGTCATGTTGGAGGTTCCGCATTTGGAGCTTCCAACCTGAAGCCGGTTGCTAAAGAGCCAGAAAGCAGCAAGGCGCCAGGTGAAAGGACAGGGTCGCGATCCTGAGATGCAAAGCGAGGAGGGTGAGACGGAGGAAGGCAGTGGTGTAATTGACGGAGTGAAGGCGAGAGACGACTCTTTGGAGCGGAGTGTTGCTTGGGACGCATGCGCGCTGCAAGGAGGGAAAGGCAGCTCTTTAGCAAGGCATCGCGTCTCCCTCTCTTGCTTGCTCTGAACGCGCTGACAAATAAAGATCGCCGCCGTCATGTTTGAGCTGCCACTTCCGCGTTTGGAGCTCCCAAATGGCGCACCGCCTCCAATCGCGAAGCGGCAGCTCCCAAACGTGGCGGCGTAATGGGCAGAAGGGAAAGCAACAGCGGCGGGTGCCAAAGGTGTCTGCAGCAAAGGTGGGATGAGGAGCTCTTTGTGCTTGGCCATGATCGCCCGTTAGGAGCGACTGGTGGCGAGAATTCTGGCTCCGCCGGCGCTCCTAACGCAGTCTCCGCCCTTCCCCCTTATTTTGCATATTTTAAAATAGGCCTAAATTTGGGGGAGGGGCTTAATTTGATTTTATGCCCAAAACACATGCTGGGCCTTCCTATTGGTGGAGGCCGTATTGTTGGAGAAACACGGTATATACCTGGATTTTCCAAAAGCAACTTTTGTAAAATTTATATCTTTTTAATATACATTAAATGAATGTTATTTTAAATATTAGCAATTGAACAAAATACTTTATGTTGGATTCTTAATATTCTGTCTTGCAGATGTTTCATGACCAAGTTAGGTAATGCAACATCATCACTGACAATCTTACCTAGACTGGTCATGAAATACCTGCAAGAAGACAATCAAGCTCAAAAACACCAAGAACTCAAGAGATGAATCCTAGGCTATATGTACAGGTAATCCTTAGTTAACCGCAGTTACTGGAACTCCTATTGTTGAAAGATGCACTTTTAAAGTGTGATATCACATGACTGCACCTTGGCAATCTCTGCAATCCCCTTTGCCATTGTTAAGCCTAGTTCACAGGTTATTAAGCCAGGCTCTCCTCGCAGACTCCCAACAAAGTCAATGTGGAAGCCTTCAGCAAATTCCCAGGTGCTTGTAAACAGACCATCAGTTCAAGTGAAAGCTGTTTGCCAAGCATACAGATTATAATCATGTGAATGCAGGGTGCTGGGATGGTCAAAAGTTCAAGGACCAGTTATAAGTTTTATTTGTTCAGTGCTATTGTAACATTAAATAATTGTTGAATGAGTGGTTGTTTACTCTAATTTCTATCATTAAAATGTTTTTATTTGTTTTGTTTTAAAACAGGATTTTTTTTAAAAAAAAAATGGCATTAAAAATAAATTTATAAACTACAGCTAGTTAATTATTTGCATAATTAGGTAAATGAATTTCTGAGAAGGAGCTTCCCATTTTATTTTGTAATGTCTGCTTTCATGAGCCTGAACTAATCATATTTTAAATCAGAAAATATATTTTAAAATAAATATCACAATATATATATTTAAAGTATGTTTAGGGAAGTAGATTGCTTAAACTTTTAAGTCTGTTATTTTACAGTGTTTTCCTTATTAATACTAGTTAAGCCATAATCTAAGTACAAAAAGCACAGCCATTTGTTTTGATAAGTTTTTGGCTTGGTATGAAGGCTGTATTATGTACAGAAACATTCAAGTCCCCTGGGTTATTTTTTTTTTTTAAATGATGAATAATTCTTGCTTTATAATGTAGTAGGGGAGCATTTACTTAGACTGTAAATGCTTTTTTTATCTTAGAACTTTTGGAAATTAATTTAAATTCATTATTCTCTTCAAGTTTCTTTATAAAATTAACTTTTAAATTAAGTTTTAGTTATGTGCTATCATTTTCAACATTATATAAAACTAAATTGTTAAACATACTTCTCAAGGCACTAAAATACAATTCTTATCAGTTGAGTGATTTCCTTTGTAATTAGCCATAGTAATGTATGAAAAGGAAATGCTATTTATAAACACATACTTGGTTGTTGTTGTTTTTTGCCATCTTATTTTAATACTGCTAAAGAGGAATGTTTT
Source organism: Notechis scutatus (assembly GCF_049901735.1). Classification (NCBI taxonomy): domain Eukaryota; kingdom Metazoa; phylum Chordata; class Lepidosauria; order Squamata; family Elapidae; genus Notechis; species Notechis scutatus. Next base: position 20,604,738 of record NC_142025.1, read on the forward strand.
AAATTCTGCAATGTACACTGAAAACAAAAATGCCTGCAACTTCTTTTTTCTCCCTGCTGTGTAGTTTCTTCTTATCAGAAACTATTTTATTCTCTCAGAACATTAACCACTGTTCATTGATCAATTTTCCAAACATAATTTCCTCTGCTGTCTACTTATATAGGGCCTACATGAAATAGAAATTGAGCAAAAGAGTTTCCTTAAAAGGCCCATAATGATTTCCAATATCAAATATTGCCAGTTGTTTTTTTGAATGGATTAAGATGATATTTTATTTAGAATTTGAAAAGCCTCATTTGTAGTTCTGTGGTCAAACACTTCAAACTTTATGTATGTAAGTTGAGATAGTGCACATATCAAACACACATTCTTCCTATTTTTCTCACAACAACTTTGTGAAATGAGTTGAGCTGAGAGTGAGTAACTGGCCCAAGGTCTCACAATTGGGTTTCATGGTTAAGACGAGCCTTGAACTTATGACCTCTTGCTTTTCAGCTTGGTGCGTTAACTACTAGACCAACCTCACTCTGAAATGAAAATGATCAAAGTATCAAATTATACAAGTACAACATAGATGGGAGATGTGTTAAGATTTTTTTTCCCAATCTGGTCATTTCTGGAGTGCAATGTATCAGTACATCATTATTTTATATACTATGATCCATTAAGGCCACTGTAGTGAGTGCCTGAGTCTGCAGGATGGAAGACTAAAAATCTCAAACTTTTTCCAGAAACCCTTGAAGTCTTCATATTAATTATGACCTTGCTTTCACCGATGGAGAAGCAACTTGATAACTTGGGTTGCATCCAACTGTTTCCTAGAGTCTTCGCCCTACTGGGGTTGTGATACCTTTTGATAATCAGAAGGTAGCTAATTTTGTCACAATTATATAACTGTTTGGGGAATGCTTTTTCCATGTGTCCCTGGAATGGCACACCTTGTCAATTCTCTATCGAGGTTGGGAATGCTTCCATTTTTGAACAGGTATTTGAGAGGAGTCCTTATCTGACTTTGCATCTTCAACTTCTGCATGGGAAAAATGGCTTTTTCTGGAGTTCTGTCAGGGGTGGGATTCAAATTTTTTAACAACTGGTTCTGTGGGCGTGGCTTAGGTGGTGGGCATGGCTTGGTGGTCATGTGACTGGGTGGACATGGCTTGGTGGTCATGTTATTGGCTGGGTGTGGCCAACTCAATATCACTCACGTTGAGGCACGCATCTCCTTGCCTGGCCTCTCATGACTGTGGGGATGCTACAACAGACGTAAGTGTGAAAAATGGTCATCAGTCACTTTTTTCAGTGCCATTGTAACTTTGAATGGTCACTCTACACGAGCAAAGTACCAGCAAAGGAGGGGAAAAAAACTTCAGAGAAGTTCCTGAGACAGGAAGTCTAGTCCTCCCAAGAATGTAATAAGGGTTAACAGAGAGGCAGTTTCTGTAAGCAACACCAGAATGTTTCCTTCCTGCCTTCCTTACAGGATTAGGCCAGTAATTTCTTCTAACAACCGGTTCTCTGAACTGCTTAGAATGTTAACAACCGATTCTAGCGAATAAGTGCAAACTTGTAGAATCCCACCCTTGGTTTCTGTTGGAAGTTAGCACCCACACCTCTTTTAGAGAAATGAAATATTTTAGGATATATTAAAAAGGCAGAATATTTCCCCTAAAAGAGAAGTAGAAACTCAGAGGGGCAGAAGTTCAGCCCCCACCCTCACTCCAGTACCTTTGCTAATGGGCTATTAAGACCTGGGCCAGTCTATTGTACATAACAAAAATCTACCTTCTTCAGGATGAGCCATAATAGGAATCCCAAAGCCCTTTCATTACATCATCATCCAGCAAGGCTCAACCAAGCCTGGCACTCAGGACAGCCTACAGAGTTGCCCCTGCATGGCTCCATGGGAGTCTGACAACCAATCAGAATACAAGCTCAAATTCAAATCCCAACAAAGGGCATAAAACCCAGGCATCTCTCCCCTTTTTCGCCAAGAAGCTCCAAGGCACGTGATCCTGTCCACCATTAAACCATGTTTCCAAACAGCCTCTATGTTTCCAGTGTCTTTTTCCCCACTTGGAACTGAACCCAGATCGACATTTCTTGTAACAGTTCCTTCTCCCAAGTTTGACAATCACTACAAGTTTGTCTCCTCCTCCAGGAGGGTTCCAAAAGTGGATTGTCTAACTTTTCCTTGAGGGTGTCTCATCTGCCTCATCCTTGGGAAATAATTACTATAAAAGCAGGTGCCAATTTGGCTAGGGAACTGGTGTCAATTGGAATAATCTGATAATTGGCCCCTTATGGCTCTGTATATATGATCCCTTAAGTTGTATTTGTATCTTTAAGCCATAATTTTTTAGCTTATTCGGGCAAATAAATGAAAATCAGTACTAGAATATAAAATTTGTCAGGTTTGCATTAGATCCTGGAGAGACCTTCTTAGAAATATGAGAGCTAGCCAACAGCCCAGTATAACTTCAAGATTTGGGCCATTTCCTCACTAGTGATTTAAAGTGACTTTTGGCAACATTTCGTCATTATTTTTAAGCCTATTCTTATTGTTGTTTTCTTAGTACAGTAATGATTTAATGATGCTCTAGGAAGCCATAAATCATTAATGACATAGTGCCTTAGAAGAATTCCTGATACAGTGGTACCTCGGTACTCATCATTAATTGGTTTAGGATGGTGTGATGAGTACAAAAAATGATGAATATTGAACAGTTTTCCCCCATAAGGAATAATGTGTTGACTCATAAGGCAGCTGACACCAAGAAGTTCAAGCAGCTTGTGCATTGAGTACTAAATAAACGATGAGTATTGGAATAAAATTTTCATGTCAAAATATGGTGAGTACCACATTTGATGAGTTTCACAGTAGTTGTGTACCAAGGTATCATTGTACTTTAAAATCAGCCTTGTCTCAGAATTCTTCAGTTATACTTTTCTACTTTTTGAGTCCTGCCTGCATCATAAATCTGCCTCTCTCCCCCACCCCCAAATTAGTTCTCCTGAACCTTAAATAATATGTAGAAATTCTGTGATAAACGCGTAGGACTCCCTTGGAGAAAAATCCATGAGCAAAAAAAGAATGCAAGCCATTTAATGCACACATTTAAATCATTGATTTTCTTTGGTGAATGACTACAGGTAGTCCTCGACTTACAACAGTTCATTTAGTGGCTATTCAAAGTTACAACATCACTGCAAAAAGTGACATGACCATTTTTCACACTTACAACCATTGCAGCTTCCCATGGTCATGTGATCAAAATTCAGATGTTTGGCAACTAATTCATATTATGATCGTTGTAATATGGGGAATCCAGATTCACTTCACAACCATGTTACTTACTAGCAATAGCAATAAGACTTTATATACCACTTCACAGTGCATTACAGCCCTCTCTAAGCGGTTTACAGAGTCAGCATCTTGCCCCCAACAATCTGGGTCCTCATTTTACCAACCTCGGAAAGACGGAAGGCTGAGTCAACGTGGAGCTCCTGGAGTGAGCAGTGAGTTAGCCTGCTCTGCAACAATTCACTTAACAACTGTAGCAAGAAAAGTGGTAAAATGGGGTAAACTGGCTTAACAAATCACTTAGCAACATAAATTTTGGGGTCAATTGTGGTCGTAACTCGAGGACTACCTGTATATCTACTCTTACTTACGGCAATATTTTGAACAATATTTTATTTCACTGGGATTGAGCAATTATTTGAAGACTACAACCTTTATATTCTGTGTGTTTGCAAAGAATTAAATGAGGACAATTGTGAATACCAAAATACCATTGTGAAAGTTGTATTTATGGGTCTTGTACAGTTACTGAAAGCCAGTATAAATGGGAAGCATTTTTATATGCTTAGAAGTTGTCTGATGCTAAGTATCAACGAGTTTTCAGGAAGGAGTCCCTTTCTGTTTCAGTTCCCATGTGTTCTCCAAAGCAAAGAGATTTTAATTACCCATTCAGGAGCACTGCCTCCTAAAGTACCAGCGCTTATTCTATTGTGGCATTATATTATTTGAAATACTTGCTTATGAACTATTGTCGAGAAATGAATAATTGCTTTCAACTGCCTGTGATTTGGAAGGCAAAAGCTGTTATTTTATATTTTCATTGATATTTTCCAAGAGGCTGTTATACAGCTTGCTATTTTTGAACAAGATTTTTCTTTTCACCAAGTACTGATCGTTTAAGGAACATTATCTGGATACATCAATTACAGCTGAAACTCTTTAAATCGAGGTAGGACAAATTAGAAAACTGCCTGATATTGAATAGACAAAATCAGTTCTAAAGAGCTTATTCCCTTTCTTTGCCTGCAAACAATTTATAAGTCTGTATTGCTTAATTGTAGGTGTGTGTATATTATTTATACAATTAAAAGCTAATTTTGAATAAGAGTTTCTTTTATATTTACCCTAAAATTAGCATTTCGTAAATCTGAAATCAGATTTCATTTGGCTTATTCTGGGACCTGCTTGATAGTATCTCTTATGTACTTCTGGATAAGTATGTTATAATTAAAAGTTTGAGGACTGTCACGTCATCCTGGGTTTAAAAATCCAATACCTGTCCCAACAGGACCCCAACATTAAATTAAAGCAAAATTTAAATTAATAAATGTCTGCAATAAATAACAAAATTTAAAACTTTGCAGAAGAATTCCAAATTCCTGCAAGATTTAATGCTCTTGCAAAAATATGCTGTTTATAAACAATTTTGCTTTTATTTTGGTGTTAGTATCATGGTTGTTTTCAGATACCCTCATGATGGTCCCTGGGAATCATTTATGCAGAATCTAATATCTATTTTACTGTTAGTATTTTCTCATTGCTCTTTATTTTTTTTCTAATCCACATCAGTCCTAGAACCCATATTTAAAATATAGGCCTTTGCATCAACTATAATACACCCTGAAGTTTAACCAGATTTTGCAGTGATACTTGGAAAGGAATAATATTTTAATACTTACAATTATATAGCATTTAATAAAGTGCAAATTCATAAATAAATTGGGCTATGCCCATTTTTTTTCAAAATAGAGAAAACATTACTTAAATTATGCTGTATCTGTTTTTTCCATTTCCATCCACACCTTCCTCATTGAAGGTGTGACACATCTTCAGCTTTGTAATCTGATAAATCAATAGATATAAATGCCTATTTTTAATTTCAACTCTAGGCATGATAAAGATCCATCTTAATTCAATTCCTAGTGGCTATTTAGATAAGTGTACTTCCTTGGCAATAACATAGATTTTCTTCTGGGATGTTTTCTGGTTTTTAAGTCTGCTTGACAGCTCTGGGATTTTCTAATGGAAGTATGAATCAAGGCCAGCCTTCTGAGATAAGCCAAAGATTAGATCCTGCTACTTACTAAGACATTTATTTCAACTCTTTTAAGTTCTATCCACTGCACTACAGTGATTAGCAAATCCAGGAAGCCAGGATTAGCGAACCCAAAAGCAAGGAGTTGCCTTATGGTCTTTTTCTTCAAGCTCATAGTAGCTGAAACTAAATGGAAATCACTGTTGACTTTCATTAGTGCAACAATGAATTTGTATACAGATAGTCCTCGACTTACAACAGTTCATTTAGTTACTGTTCAAAGTTACGACAACTATAAAAAAAGTGACTTATGACCGTTTTTCCACAATTGCAGCATTCCCATGGTCGGGATCAAAATTTGGATGCTTGGCAACTGGTTCATATTTATGTTGTCTGCAATGCCCTGGAGTCATATGATCACCTTTTGCAGTCTTCTGACAAGGAAAGTCAATGGGGAAGCCCAATTCACTTAACAACCAGTTTACTAATTTAACAACTACAATGATTCACTTAACAACTGTTGAAAGAAAAGTCATAAATGGGGCAAAATGCTCTTAATAAATGTCTCAGCAACATAAACTTTTGGCTCAATAGTGGTCGTAAGTCGAGGAGTATCTGTACTTCTGTTCTGAATCTGTTATATCAGGGGTATTAAACTCATGTCGTCATGTGACATTATCGTGACTTTTTCCCCTTGGCTAAAAGGGGGGGTGGGAGAGGCCAGCGTGTCACTTATCCGGTTCCCGGGCTGTGAGTTTGACCCCCCCTGTGTTATATACTTCAGTTTTGAAAACAGAACACATAAAATGGACATGAATAAAACTGTGTTTGCCAGGGAGATGCTTCTTTGGCAGCTAGCTAATCACTGATGTGACAAGATTAAGAGGAAACAATAGACTTAAAACCTTGACACTGAAGGATAAGTAGCGCATTCATTAAGAAGAGAATGGCTCTTCTAAATGAGAATGCATTCACATGGGTGACTTTGCTCTCAACTATTTAATGAGTTTTAGGAAGTCTCTGGTGTAATTATGTCTTTTTGATCCTTTGATTTATAATTCTGGTGTTGTTTTTCCACTTTATATTAATCAATACTGAGTGTAGTTGAGAAATAAATTTGTATTCCATAAAAGCAAGCAAGGTATTAATGGCACTAAAAGTACTATATGTTTTGTTTTGAAATTGATTTTTCATATGAACAGTTTTTCTATTACCTGCATCATAGAAATAAAATTATTTGCAATATTAAGCTGCAGTTTATGTATAGTACTTAAAAACAATATTCTTTTTACTACCTTTTGCCTAGGAACAAAATTATATTTTTGCAGGTCATTGATACTTCATAAAAATGAGTTTTGAGCAAGTTAACCCTATACTTATCTGGATTACATTTTTTGTTAGGATCATGTTAAGTATAAGTTCTTAGACTTCGCTAGTTACAGTAGTACTCCAAAGCAAATAGCATACTCCAAGCATTGATATTGGTATATTTTCAATTTAAGGAACACTTTTGAATATAATGCCTACCACTCTATGGCTAGTTTATAGGAAATACATATATTTTATTCTCCTAGACAATTTTAAAAAACGGAAGAGAGCATTCTTTTTCAGATAGTGACATTCGTGCGCTTTCGTTCCATGAAATGGACTATAGGAAATCCTTTTCTCTGTTAAGAAATCTTTTCTCAGATATTTGCTATTAGATTTGCAAAAAGTGTTAAACCCTATTCATATATGTATAGCCCAAACGGATTTCATTTTAAATTGTGTCCAATTTACATATCTGGTTTAGCACTAAGTAAAAATAAAGATATTATGGCAACAATTTCTTAATATGTGCAGTAATAAAGAGCTATAAAAGTTCACGCAAAAATAATTACTCTAGCTTGGGGACAACAGAGAACATTCTTTATGTCAGTAAAGTACAATCTTTAAGCTAAGATCCTAATATCTCTATTATCTGCAGTATATCAATATATTAGAAAGAAACCCAGTGGAAATAATTAATAATATATAAAATACTGAAGATGCTTTTTAGATCCTGTTGGCTATGAGAATATTACTTCATTAACACAAAGGAATGATGCTAATATCCTACAAGTCACTTTGAAAATTCTCTGGAACCAGTAAATAAGATTGTGAATGGCTCTCTTTTTTAAACAAATACATTAAAAGGGCAAAATTGGTTGAGATTCAATTAACACCTTTTAAGAAAAATGTGTAGGAAGTTTTGGGGCAAACAGACATGGTATTTCAGAAGTTTGGGAGTTGTGTTCTAGGTGTTTTGCCCTTACTGAGTAATGTCCTCAGCCATCATGGTATTGTGGGATCTGTAATCCAAATGATTCTAAGGATACTTATTCTGAGTCAAATTTATTTAAGAACGTATGCTTAGATATATGTTAATGAATAAATTACCCCCTTAAGATTTTTTTCTGATGTGACATAACTTTTTGAAAGATGGTACTACAACTGAAGTTTTCAGTTACCTTGGAAAAATATATACAGGGCTTTATCCCAAAGGTGCTTTTTCAGGAGGCAACTAGATTTTCTTGCTTTTTTCTTTTGAAGATGTTTTACTTCTCATCCGAGAAGTTTCTTCAGCTCTGGGGAAGGGACAAAGCTGTCTTGTAGATAGCTGGTCATTTTCATCTTTTTAGAGGGTCATTGAAGCACTTGGAGGTTTATCTGTGTCCTCAGGTGCTCCTGGTTCCTGTAGTCTACATTTTTTTCCTCTGGAAATCCATTCCTAGTCCCACACTATTCAAAGGATGTTCATCCCAAATTGTATAGCTAAAGGTCTGTAGAAATTCTCACTCATTCAGGTCATGGCTGTACCAAAGGTGCTAAGGTCCGAATCTCTACAGACATAAAGGGCTTTATTGTATATATAAACTGTTTAAAGAGCCTTGAGTTTGTGCCAATTTTCCTGATTTGTATGTGTCTTTACTTATAATGTGCCAGAAACAAAGGCATAGTGAGAGCTTATAAGATGCAAATTTAAGGGAATTGACAGAATGAGGCCAGTTTATAGAAGTTCCTTCTGATGATTACCATATATAAGCATCTTAAAAAGCAAATGGCTGCTTTAGGCTCAGTGGCTATTTTTCACTCTAATTGTGGTCCAATTCAAGATTTTGTATTATTAAACACAATTGTCTGTCTCTCTTTTTTGAACCATGAGTTATATGATGTACACCATTCTTGCTTAAACCAATGTATGCAACAAATTATTTGCATCAAATTTACTTTCTGAGAAGGCACCTACACCAAATATATATTGCTGTCACAAGAGACACAGGTTCTATTCACATAAAGATATGAAAGGTTTTTTGTTGTGTTGACTGTTCATGTGGAATTTGTACATCAGTTTGATAGAGAAGTAAGTTACAAACAGAAAAACAAATACTCACTGCAAGTTGATCCCTATTTTTTTCTTCGTTTTTAGCTAAGGTAGAAAGACATTGTAGGACAAGATGGTTTAAAAGGAGACAAAGTGAAGTGTACGTTTTAGACTTCCCTTCTGTCTCATGATATAGGGCATTATTTATGTGCCTTGTTAATATTGCATTATGTGCCACTGGCAAAACATTTCAGTCTGAAAACCTATCTTCAGCATCAGAGACAGATTTTACAATCACTTGGATTGGAAGTAGAAGAAGTGCTAGAATGAACTTCTATCAGGAGATCCTGATTTATTATACTGGTTTAATGCTTTGCACTTTATTCCAATATAAATGTAAAAACTATATATAAATGCATAAATACACAATTCCCTTTCCTTAATTTTGAATAGATTTTATTAGGTTAAATATTCTTAGTTTCAAAAAATGGTTTGCGGTGTTTTATTTTGCATTGCAATAGATTTTTCTAAGAATTTTCTGTGATGTTGCGTGACAAAAGGAAATAGTCTTTATGTTTTTTTTTTTAATCTCCTTAGGCATCATATGCTTTATTTCAGCAGGGCAATGGTATTTGATTTAGCTTGCACTTGGTATAGGTTACTTTTTTCTTTCTGGGAGCTATATTTTATTTAAAAATACTACCATTAACAATGATATGATGACGTTCTTTATATTGAAGTGTATGCTGTTGGACCATTATATGCACAGTATGTATATTTCTATAGTTAGTGCCCTAATTGTACTTATTCTTTAACTAAAGTTTATGTATAAAGATAAGACTGCCCAATACATGGATGTTTACTTGATGGACTCTTCTTATCATCAAGGATCTTGAAGTTTTGGCTTACAGTTTTCATTCCATTTTTTTTAAAAGGATATTTCCATCTTGACTCTATTTTTAGGTGTTTCCCTCTGCTTTGACTAGATGTCTTCTACTGCCACCTGCTATTTTCTTTTACAAGTTGCACATACATTTTTGTACAACAGTTGTCTGTGGCTTTTTGGCATGCAAACTATTACTTACAGAACATAAACACAGTGTTCTGTTCTCATTGTGAAGTGGTGGCAAAATCCCAGTTGCTAGAAAAACCTTTAGTTCGCAGCTATCTTTGTCTCAAACATCATACATGGGCTTCCGTATAGTTTTAGTATTCTAATCATGACTGCCAGAAGACAAACACAAGTTGTCCTAGGCCTTCCTTGAGCTCTTGTTTTGTTGAATAAAAGAAGGAAACGGCCAACAAAATAAAAAAGTAGCAACAGGAAGGAGCTAAAATAAAGAATATGATGAGAAGCTCAAGTGAAAAAAGAGAAGCAGTGTTGGTGGAATTGGTATTCTGATCAGAGGATGACTAAGTATTTGCATATGGACGAATCTGATTTAGGGGAACATTAAGTGGCTTGAAAAATCATGTGAAAATTCAGAATATTTTTCTGAGGAAGGATGCCTAGTGGTATAAAAACACCAATCTTAATAAAGATTTGATTTAAAATATTTTTCAAAGCTTGGCCTATTTTCTTATTTTATGTCTAGAATACATTAAAACTAAAGTTTTGCCACTATGATTAATTCCCAGGGAATGGATAGCGTATGTAATCTCTAGTATTGATTTTTTTTAATGCACAAAGGAATCTGATTTTTTTAAAAACCATACTGGGTTCTCAAAACTTATCTAATTCTCCCAATCTGTAAATAATTCATCACTGTAAATATTTCAAAGTTTATCATGGAAATTTTATAGTCCTATTTTTCTATAATAGGCAAGCTGATTATAATTTTAGAAAAATGGTTCATGGGATCTGAGTAATGCAAGATTTTTGTAAATATTTAGGTAAAGTAAATCCTTGGATTCATTTTATTTTTTTACTTTTTTGCATTTTTTATGTTCAGGCACATATGCTAGATTAGTGAGTCAGTAAGAAATCCTGGCCAATTACAAAGCACTATTACAAAGTTGGACTTTATTCATCAGATATTTGGCTTCCAGTCTAAATTGTGAGAAAGTGTTGAAATGCCAGGACAGAGTTCAAATAAAGGAAGGGTATTAGAAGCAACATTCTTAGTCTTCTTTTTTTTCACTTTATGGAAGCATTTTCCACTAGAAGCAGAATAATTTTCCAAGTGTCTGAAATGGGTTACATCATAGTGTGGGTGTGTTCTATTTCTTTTTGCTCCAGTTCTTGCCCTTTTAGCATTTCAAAAATATTAAACGGTTTCTCAGTGTTGCGAAAGCTAGTGGAAGCACTGTAGTTTAATTCCTGCAAAAGTGTGGGTTTAAGCGTTTCTCATAATCCTTTTCAGTACATTCATACATGCCTTTTTTGAATTTTTATGTAATTTTGTTACATTCAATAAGGAAGCAGAAGTAAAGAAGAATTAATAACATTGTGAATCAGCATCTAGAAAGTAGGACTTATTTCTTAAACAATTGTGGAACAAAATGGCTTTATGAATGGGAAGAAGGGACTACTGTACAGCAGTTCATGTAGTGACCGTTCGAAGTGAAAAAAGTCACATGACCATTTTTCATACTTATAACCTTTGTAGCAGCCCCATGATCATGTGATCAAAATTGAGGTGCTTGGCAACTGGTTCATACTTCCGACGGTTGCTGTGTGCTAAGGTCATATGATCCCCTTTTGTGATCTTCTGACAAGTAAAATCATTGGAGAAACCAGATTCACTTAATAACCGTGATGCTAACTTATCAACTGCAGTGATTCACTTAACAGCTGTGGCATGAAATGTCATAAAATAGGGGCAAAATAAATGTCTCGCTTAATAACAGAAGTTTTGGGCTCAATTATGGTCGTAAGTTGAAGACTCCTCTATTCCTTTAAGAGGATAACAACAGCAATAGTGCTAACATTAAAAAGATATTCCTGATATTCTCTAGTCAGGACTTAGCTAATGATGAGCTAGAGACATCAAGGTCTCTAAAAGACTGGTTGGACTGCCAACTGAATGCATGGCAACTAAGAAAAAGGCTAATTTTGTGTTGTATATTAGGAAAAGGCTTGTATTAAATTTTGGGATGCCCTGTGATATGAGGTATGCCATTTGTTTCCTTAATTTACATATTGTAACATATGAAAAAATCTGGAAGAAAAATCCAGTATAGTATAATTTCAATAACAAGAGACTGTCGGATATAATTTACTTTTAGCCATGAGACTTCACTGGATGACACAATTATTATTTTTCAACACAACGAGCCACACTGATTATTGGCTGGAAAGAATTGAGGGAAGGAATGCTGCATTCATCAGTCTTGAGCCCCTTGAGAAAAGACAAGTACAAATTTAATACATGAATAAAAGAACATGAAAGTTGACCATATAACAAGAGCACAATATTTGCAGTTCTATGATTAAAACAAAATGAGAGAGAGAAAGAGAGAGGGAGGGAGGGTGGGAGGGAGAGATTCCCAATGAAAAGGAAATCTTCCCTATGTGTGTCATTAAACTGTGAAGATACCAATTTAAAAAGGCTTTAAAAGGGGATTGAAGACTTAGGGAAAGAGCCATAATGCTTATGTTCCTGCTTTTTTGAGTTCCTATTAAGCATACATTGAGCATACTATTTGAACAGAATCCCCATTCAGATTTTTAAAGAGGCATTATCCTTTTCTTTCAAAATAAGATCTCTCTCTTTTCCCCCCTTCCTCCCACCCTCCCTCCGTCTCTTTCTCTCTCCCTCTCCCACTCCTTCTCTCTCTCTCTCTCTCTCTCTCTCTCTCTCTCTCTCTCTCTCTCTCTCTCTCTCTCTCTCTCTCTCTCTCTCTCTCTCTCTCTCTCTCTCTCTTCCATACAACTTTGAAGATTAAGGAAAGATAATACTTCTATTAATTTTAAGAAAACCATATTTCTTCATTTTGTCCGTTCTTATTTCAAATTTTTCAAGATCCGTTTCTTCTGTAGTCAGCTAACTGTAGTCAGTGGCAGAATTCCCTAATATTTTAGCAAAATAAAAGCAGTAAGATTTGTGTTTCTAATTTTTTTCCCATACAACACATGATATGCAAAAATGGAATAAATTTCAGTCAGCATCATTATTTTTGGGGTCATAAATTTTATTATTTTTCTGAATTGCCTTGTGCAGTATTCCATCTTGGCTTTATTAGCAGAAATTCGTAGTTAAAAAAAGGTTGAAGCAGTAAGATATAGTGATCTTTGAGTAAAAATTGATTTCTGGAAAATACACAGACATGTATTTTCTGGGCAACAATATCAAAATGATTTGCTCTTCTGAATGAAACAAATTCTGTGTTTACCATATTGCCTCAGTAGGCTTGATGGTCAAATCAGGCTTTACACAATGTATTCCCAAAGTAAGTGGGGAAAATAGGCAGTTATCCCATAATAGTGCCACCCATACCCAAAACAATGAATACCAAGTCTTCAGAAGATCGTTAGTGACCATAACCCTGTGAGTTGCACTTTTTGAATGTCCAGATTCTATAAAACCCAACTTGTGCAAAAGAGAAAATGGAGAGAATCTCTCACTAAAAGCCCAATCTATTATGTCAATTTGGAGATAACTTTTTCTGTGCGTTCATTTTATTTTCTGTACAACCAGTTGCCCATGCTGATAAAAATCTTTTCTAATTGTTTGAATTAAGTGTAGCATTTTCTTCAAATGATATCTTAATAATATATCTTATGCTTCACAAAGCCCAGTTAGAAGACAAAATAATATAAATTGCAGGCATGCTGTAATACAGGTAGTGGAATAAGGTTGTTTTTCCATTTCCCAGAATTAGAGGAAATCTTTGTAATTCTTCCTTGCAATAAGCATGCCTGATAGCACAGCTTCCTTCCTAAGTCCAGAAATGTGATTTTTGAACCCCAGGGTGATGTGATGGTGAAATATTGGCAGGTTTTCACAGAGAACAAAATTTGAATGAAAGCTTAATGCCATATAATTAAGAATTGTTTTGAGATATGCTAGAGATTTTCACATATGCTGGAGATATGCTGTTAATGTGAGTAGCCATATATATATATTCATAGATTGTGGAAGTTGCTTCAAAAGCCCTCTACATTTTCTCATGCATAAATATTTAACTGGAGATTGAGGTGCGTCAATTGAATATTCTTTCTCTTTACTTCTTTTTATTTATATTTAAAGGGGGACATGCACATGGAAGCAAGTCTTCCTTCAGAACCCAAAGATCAGACTTGAAGACTCTAATTTCTGGTCAAGTTGACATAACTCAGAAATAGATAAATAAAAAATCTTGTGGGTGTTTGTGAAGGTAGAAAGAAGAGGATTAAATCTGACAATGTTAGAAATTAATGCCCTGAAATCAAGCTGATGTGTTGCATTACTATAGGTGGCAAACCCTAAAGTTTGAGAGATAGTTAACTGGTTACCCTGCAGGAGCAAGAACATTTCACTAGAAACAGTGCTTGAATTTTACATTTATCAGGCACTGAATTTATTCTTTAATGGCTCTTTAGTGTTTGTAATAAACATATTTTCAAAGCAATTTGGCCTTGAAATAATGCCTGTGAGCATCAGCTGGGAGAAACCTGACAATCAGCTAGGGCTCCTGTACACAAGAAATAAACATTGGCTAGATCCTTTCGATATGTTTCTTTAAAAAAAAAAAGGCAACTTTCATAAATATAAATAAATTAAACTTGAAAAGCCAATTTTTATAAATACCAAAACTAAGATGACCAACTTTTTTGCAATGAGAAGGAGGACACAAATAAATAGAAGAAAAAACAAAGCCACTGGCACGCAGTGCACCCTTGCACATGGCGCTCTCTTGCACATGTGCCCTCTTGCGCACAGCACACTCACAAAAAAATTGTCCTGCGTGGAGCGCATACATCTCATAATCGCGTCTCGCCGTAACTGTACCAAGACGAATCATCATGTCAAATACAAATACATCATATCACACACAATGGATCGGATCGGCATTGATCAAATATGGAGATTTATAGATTAGTCTTCAAATATCAAAAAGGAGGACATGTAGGAGGACACTTTTCGAGGGAGGATAGAATTTATAAAAGGAGGACTGTCTTCCCTAAAGGAGGATGGTTGGTCACCTTACCAAAACTACAATAAGATAGCAGTTACTACGGTGTGATGATTACAGCAGATTCTTATTACTGAACTTTGTTTACGAATCCCTTATAAGAGCAGTAATATAATTTTCTTATTTTAAAAGAAAAACACAGTTAAAGTCTGTGTCTGGATTCTGATATTATAATTCCAAGTAATTATATGTAATTATATGGCTTTATTCCACTTTCTAGTGAAAATGTTCAATATTAGAAAGTCTGAAAATTAATCACAACCACATCATTCAATAATGTAAGCTTAAGTTCAGTGTACATGGAAACTGCTATAAAACTACTATTGAAACAAAACAACTGCTATTTATGCAAAAATCTAATGCACCTGTAAATTGGTTAGAACAATTAGTACTTAGTTTAGTCAAATTTTGTTCTAGAAATTAAGTAATTAATTTTGCCATTGTTATGTATTCCCCAGCTTTGGTTTTCAAATTTAATATTATTGGCAAAATGATTTTTTTCCAATTTTATCCCAACTTAATCCTTACTATTAGCATATACCTTAATAAATTGTGATTTTTAAAACGTACTTGCTTTAGAAAGATTCATAATAGTAAAAACTGAAGTTTTATTATCTAAAACATTTTGTACTAATTTTCTCTTAAATTATAGCTTGGGTAAATGTCATTTTTTCATAAGTTTTCTTGTTGTAATCTAATTATTTCTTTTAAAAATTGCAACCATTTTATCTTGCAGTCTTTTATTTTTTTTGTCTCAATTACACACACACACACACATTACATACACACATTACACACACACACACACACACACACACACACACACATACTAATAGGTGTTCTTGGTTCTGTATGTTTCAAATTATGCCATTCTTTCTTGAGGTCACTTTTATTCTTTCAGAAATCTGTGAATACATTATCCAGGATGAAGTTTGATCTTGCCAGATAATTCTTGTTATGTCTTTGGTCTATTTCTAGAATTTGGATGCACCACATCTGCATACATAATTACAATAATTTTCTTACAATAATTATCTTCAGAATAAAAGGCAATTGAGGATGAGACTAAAGACAAGATTGCTGGACATTGGAATTTGGCTACATATGCAAATATGTGCTACACATTATGTTAAACTTATAATTTAATTCTAGAAGAGATTGATTGAGAAATTGAAAAAAAATTCCGATTGTTAGCTGGGGTTGAACCTTGGAACAAAATCATTTGCAAACATCATTGCCAAAATTTGAAATTTTACTAATATATTCAAACAATGAAAAATGTAAAGGCTATATAAATATCAAGAATTATCAACATATTGAATGTGTTCTAATTTTTTATATTTATATAGCCTTTACGTTTTAAATTGTTTCCTGAATTACATTGCATTGTTTTTTTCCAATTTATGAAATTATATATGGTACAGAGACTTTGTATTTGTGTTCCTTTACTCTGTAAAACACAATATTCAGAATTATCTCAAATATTTCAAAAGTGTCTTTATATAAACTAGAAGTGTAAACTTTCTTGTAGTTGATGCTGTTGATAGCAGTTTCCCAGTATGACCTTTTCTGATTACTTTTGAATTCCATCTCTTTTTTTACAAAATGTTGACTTTCTTTTAATTATGGCACATTCCTGAGATCAAATTGTTTTAATAGAAAAAGCTTCCTTTCCTGTGTAGATTGTTATTTACCTTTTCCATTTAATGGGTATAGTTAAAGTTAAAGAAAGGTATGATCTTGGATATGTTTTTGCTCCATGTTGTTTAATTGTACAATAATTACAAGGATGAATGGGAAGAAGTAATCTCCAGCTGAGCAGGAAAACACTGTCTTGATACCATGAGGATATTCTAGCAAATGATGTTTGGAACAGTGGTATATGTTATGTAAGCTATTTATCCAACATCCAATTTCTTTCCAGTTTTACTTATATTCACCCACTCTCCAGTGGGTTCAGGGAGCAATCAAATATAAAAAAGCTGCCTAAGTCATTCTCTATATTGATCAAGGTATAGTACATTATATATTATGCAAAAAATTTATTAAAATAAAATTTAAGTTGTTAAGCATACATTTGTGTCTTTTATTTACTTTACAGACAGTGGACATACATAAAGAAAAAGTTGCCCGTAGAGAGATTGGCATTTTGACAACCAATAAAAATACTTCCAGAACACAC
Organism: Notechis scutatus; assembly: GCF_049901735.1. Lineage (NCBI taxonomy): Eukaryota > Metazoa > Chordata > Lepidosauria > Squamata > Elapidae > Notechis > Notechis scutatus. The sequence continues at coordinate 20,621,716 of NC_142025.1, forward strand.
AAAATTATAGCTCCAGGAAACGTGGAGCGTCCTGTAAGGTATATTCGAAAACCGATAGACTACACAGTATTGGATGATGTAGGCCATGGTGTGAAGGTAAGGCGTTGGTTCTTGTTCTAGACATTGTTAATCATTTTGCATAACAAATAACACTGATATGATATGTTATTTTGGCCCTTCTAAATTGATTATTTTTGCTAAAGTGCTTTATTGAAATATAACTTGAAAAAGAAATTCAATATTTGGTGGTGATGGTCATTTTTTTCTTGTTCTATATCAGTTTTTAAAGCTTTTCATATCCAGATGTTAGCTTCCTAATTTCTTTACGAACTGAATTTATTTTCAAAAGTTTCTTGAAAAACTAATCATCATGTTCTGTTGCTTAAAAAGCTATATGTATACAAAGCTCTACACAAACTAAATGCAGCTATAAATATCACCTTTGCTTTGAATCTAAAAATATATTTATGACGCTTGCCCTACCATTTTAAACAGCCTTCACTTTTCTGATAGAATGAGTTCTAATTTCCTGCTGTATTGTATAGCAGTTATGAGGAATGTCTTTTGGACTCCTGAAGATAGAAGTTGTAGTCATATAGTGGCTTATGACTACAATGGAGTCTGCCCATTATGGTTGTATGTCATAAGAATCATAAAATGAGTCACCCATATGATCAGCCCAGTTTTACAAAAAATTTTGCAGCAGTTTTTAAGAAAACCTATTGTTCACAATGGGAAATTTACGACAAAAAAACTGATGAAACTGGTTTTCAGAAAATTGCATAGAAAATTGCAATCACATGACTGCTGGATGCCGCAATCTGCCATAAATGTGAACCGGTTGCCAAGCAATCGTGTGTGTGTGTGTGTGTGTGTGTGTGTGTGTGTGAGAGAGAGAGAGAGAGAGAGAGAGAGAGAGAGAGAGAGAGAGAGAAGGAGTGGGAGAGGGAGAGAGAAAGAGACGGAGGGAGGGTGGGAGGAAGGGGAAAAGAGAGAGAGAGAAACTTTGGAATAAGGCCATGATGATGCAATGGTTAGAATGCAATATTGCATGCTAACTCTGACCACAGCCTTCCATCCTTCCAAGGTTGGTAAAATGGGGACCCCATATGCTTACATTGCAAACCACCCATAGAGTGCTATAAAGCACTGTGAGGTGGTATATAAGTCTTAAGTGCTACTGTTATTGCCATAAGTAATGTTTGGGGCTGGTGTACTGAAATTTTGAAGTCTGTTGTTCCTCAGGTGCTTGGATTATCTTTCAGTGAAAGGTAAACAGTGTAGGCAGAAACCACAGCGTTTCATATGCAGCCCTCTTATCTTGCTTGAATGTTACCAAAATTTAGCACTACATCTAAATTTTGAATAAAATTTAAATTTTTGAGTCTTTAATTTTGATTGATTGAAATAAACCATATTTATTTGATAAGAGTAGTCATGGATGAATTTAAACATAATTATGTATTATGTCAAAAATTTAGCGTTTCCTGTTTTTCCCTTCAGATGTGCAAGATAAGGGGAACAGAATATTAAAGACTTGTTTGCCATTGGATGCAGTAGTAGTTTGCTATCTCATTGTGTTAAATAAATATTGTTGTAATATTTGCATCCAGGTGTATTTTTGCTTGTTTATTTTTGAGGAAAAATGCTTGTCTTATATTTGAGATATAACTTTAGTTTATGTTTTCCTTTTAGCTTCCATGCGTATATAGAAATAATATTTACACTAGATTTTTTTTTCTAGAAACAAAGATAATCATTTCTTGAAACCGAGGCATTTGGGTAGTTTATAATAGCGCTATATGTTAAACATCTGTTTTGATGAAAGCTCAGTGAACAAAGGCAATGATGCAGAAGGAACTGTTGAAGGAACAAGGAAGTAGGAGTATAACATCAGATCTGCTTTTTTCCCCTTAAAGCATTTTATGCAAGTCACTTCCTTGAAGCCTTTTAAGCAGAGACATGCTGTGCAAAAGATTATAAAATGACAACTCTGTATATTTAAATTACCAGTCATTGTGCTCCTAATGGCTTTCATTCTTTATAAAGGCAGCCATTTTTTATTATGAATCTTGTACAGCAGTAAGCAGAGGTCAAATTCAGATGTGTTTGTTAAGCCGTTATAAATGGATGGACTTTTTCATCATTATGTTCATTTATTAAAGTTGTGTGCTGCCCAACTCTCAACAAATTCTGGCTCTTTCATAACAGTCAAAGAAATTACAAAAAAGAGCATAAAATATAAAGATAAAATTGTTATAGCAAGCACAATGAAGTGAGGTGCCTCACAATCCCTTGCCAAAGACTTTGGTAAAAAACCTTTTACCCAAGCTTCTCTAAACAGCAGAGTCGGTGGCTATCCAGATCTCAGGGTGACCCTTGCTCCAGAGAGCAGATATTATTAAAATAAGACACTCTGCAATCCCAATGGATTATAATGTTTAAATTGTGTGGCAAATCTTCAGGATCAAACCAGCCAGGCAAAGGTATGGGAGATAGGGGGCCCCTTTATTATTCATTTTCTGTGCAAGGAGCATTTCATTTGAGGTTGCATGCATTCACAGGCAGAGTATTAATTTGTTGAAGATCACATATCTTCAAGATCTAAACTGCTGTGAATTTCAATTCATTCATTCACTCAATTAACCAATCAGTCAGTCAATACATTTGTGTATCTATCCATTTCACACATGTTATTGAAACCTAGTAGGAAATTTCCTCTTGGTTGCCTCATATGAAATACATTTAAATAAATATATGCAGTTGTAATTTTGAAAGTGTGCATTTCTGAACAGGTTATAGTGTAGTGAAATTGAGTTTAAATGTCTAAACTCAGATCAAAAGTCTTATTCTTTATCTCATAGAGTAAATGCATCCGCTTAAAGAACTACTACAGATACCCCTCGACTTACGAGCACAATTGAGCCCAAAATATCTGTTGTTATGTGAGGCACTTGTTAAGTGAATTTTGCCGCATTTTACAACTTTTCTTGCCTTAGTTGTTAAGTGAATCACTACAGTTGATACATTAGTAACCCAGTTGTTAAGTGAATCTGGCTTCCCCATTGATTTTGCTTGTCAGGTGGTTGCAAAAGATGATCGCATGATTTGGGGATACAAATATGAACCAGTTGCCCAAGCATTCAAATTTGGATCATAGAGTTGCTGCAAAGCAGCTGCTGCAAAGATGCAAGAAACAGTCATAAATCAGTTTTTTCAATGCTGTTGTATTTCTGAATGGCCACTAAACAAACTACTGTAAGTCAAGGACTACCTGTAGTTATATAACTTTTCTATGGCATCCCAAGGCCTTCAAAATTTTCCAAATTTTTGATGTACTAGTATTACTTCTCTTTTTTCTTTGTGATTCTGATTCAACTCCTCGTGAGTTGAAGCACAAACATAATCATTTCGAACATGGAAACATAATTCAAGGATAACTAGCTTCTTGTTAAGCACATTTTGTTTGGATCAGACAGTCATTATTAAATTCCTATTTGTCTTAGCTGGGTTTTATTTCTATACATAGCACCAAAGAAAAAGAAGAAGAAAAAGAATACAGAATTGTCTGAATGAAGCGTACTTGAAAAAGGAAAAATAAGTTGTTTATAATTCTGCAGAATAAACTTAGGCTTCTCATGGAGAAGCTCACGCTTTTTTTTTTAACGCTTTGGGAACTGAGTTAAAGAACAAAGATTTAGAAGAAGAAACAGTACAGTTCTTTTACTGTGTGGCTGCTTAGATAAACAACTACACGAAGAGAAAATAGTGTGAACTAAACTGTCATAGTGTAAACTAGACTAGTGTTTATCTCTATAAAAGCAGCTTTTGGGTAGAAACACAACCGCAGCATAGAAATGCCTGCTCCATTCATCATGTGATGCATATTGACCTATTATAAAACCAGCTCAATGAAGGATATATACTGATCAACATCTAGATTAGGCTGGTTTCCATGTAATATTATTTTATAAATTCTATTTTATAAATACCAGCAGAGGAATTTTGGTACAGTTTGCCACTCCTCTCCAGTCCTTCTTCATTTCTATCTGAAAATATTCTCTTGTTCTTCTTCAGTCTGTGTATTTAGTACTAGTTTCAAGACTGCGTCACAAGTGCTGTAACCATAATACCATATTTTCAGTTACAAGAGGAGAACCATTACAAACCTTTTGGGCGTGGGATGGGGGAAACTTATTAGTCACGAGCTTGATTGCAACTGCCAGTTACCAAGAAAAATATGCCAAGAAAATATTCATATATTGCACTATCAGTATTTAAAACCTGCCATGTGGACAGTAATAGATGTGCCATTAATCTCTGCTCCTCTTCTTCCTTTTCTTTTTGCCAACGTAAGTGGCTAAAAGCCAAGGTAAGAAAAGTTATTTATCATTTAATCCAAGAATACCCCGTGACAATTGAGGCTGAGCCATTACACTTGAAAGCTAGCACTCTCTGTCCTATACTTCTCTGCCCCTTTTTCCACTCATAGGTTATTTAGATGTGTTTAATTTCAGCTCCAACTGACAGTTAATATATTACTGATATACATCGACAGAGACATTTTATTCATAGATAACATTTGATTTCTCTAACAATGTAGTGCTTTGCTTTGATCCAGCAGATGCATTTTTCTTTTAACGTTTTAAACAAGGATTCCCAGAAACACTTGCATGCCTATGCCAATCAGTTGCAGTTGGGGGCAAAATGAATACATTGATAAATCTTGAATATAAAAAGTTATCTCTCTGGTTTAATATGGTCACTGAAATCAGATTTGTTTCAGAAACCAGCACCGCTTAGACTTTCTTCACCAGTGGGCATGAAATTGCAAAAGGGATGGTGGGAAAAGTGATTTACCTTTAAGCCTAACTGAGTAGGCAGCAAAATAAGCTGTATTCAAAAAGCTGTCTGGGAATCCTTTCTTCATGTTATGGTGCTGAAGCATTCAACATTTATTTGAACTGTTCCATTAACAAAATATTAAAGCTTTATTCTGGTTTTCAGCATGGGAGCAATCAGCCTTCAAGAACTGGCACTTTGTCGAGAACAAATCCTCCCACACAGAAGCCACCAAGTCCTCCTATGTCAGGCCGAGGAACACTAGGGTAAGAGTAAGGTTTTTGCTTTTTTTGTTGACAAAGGCCACAATTCTGTCTAGGATTAAGTCACCTTATTTTCTAATGGCAAGTAGCTTGAACCCTAAGTCTGTCTACTTCTAAGAATTCACATGGTGGTCCCAGACCATCTCCTAAATGTTGATACCAACTCAGTTCCCTTAAAGTTCTGTTACTGTCAAGAAAGTTTTCGGAATATCCAAAATGAAATTTCACTCTGGAACCAATAAAACATTTTGTTTTGGTTTCTGGACAGTTAAAAAAAGAATTGGATTAAACTCAATCCATTCTCTTATTCCAATTCAAGAGAATATCAATTCTGGGAGAAATGCTGAATTTAGGAAGATTTTAAGAAGCTCTTAAAGGCCCCTTTTAATAAATAGCCCCTAATTCCTTTTGGATATGTTAGACTGCACTTCCAGTTATACTTGGTAGATTAACCAGTGCCTGTGCTGGCAGGCAATGAATGCAGTCTATACTGAATTGGTCAGAGGCACCATGCTGGAAAAGGCTATTCTATTGCATGGGCAAGAAGGTTGGTAACTAGCCAACCTTTGGGTAACTTGTTGCACTATTAAGCCTCAAGACCAGAGGCCTTCAAACTTGACAGCTTTAAGACTTGTGGACTTCAACTCCCAGAATTTCTCCTCCAGGCATGTTAGCTCAGGAATTCTGGGAGTTGAAGTCCACAAGTCTTAAACTTGCCAAGTTTGAAACCCTTGCTCAACACACTCAAGAAGTGTGAAAATACTTTATGCAGTAGGCTATCTGCATCAGGGGTGTTGAGGCACAGAGTCAGCAGCTGCTCTGGTAGTTCCACATAGTATCAAGAGAGAGAGCTCCCTGATCTATCAAAGTGCCCGGCATAAAATGTGTAGAGGCAAACAGCGGTCCTTCAAATATGATAGAGAAGTCCCCCAAGTTGACAAGAGTTTGGGGAATAATGTTTGGCACTGTGCCTGGAAACATAACCAACAACCTTTTCTTTTTAAAAGGCAAAGAAGTTGCTTTCTTGCTAGAACCGCAGAATAATCAAGAATCAGCCTTTCCACCTTTGGAAATAGTTTATGCTAGTTTAAAAACAGGATAATTCAGTGATTTACAGTGCATTCAGAAAGTATTCAGATCCCCTTCATTTTTGTGGAAATTCATTTTTTTTCACTAATCTGCACTCAATACCCCATAATGAGAAAGTTAAACCAGAATTTTAGAAATTTCAGAATTTTAGAACACACACACACACACACACACACACACAGCAAATTTGGGCTATGCCAATAAATTGGTGAAGGCAACACAAACCATAATGGGAACTCAAAAAAATTAAAGGGGTAACTGAAGAAGAAAAGAGACTAGAGTTGAAATTAATTGGCTATATGATTTATTACATTTATTCTACTGCTGCAAACTAACATTGCTGCTACTGTTTCTGTAACATTTCATTTGTTCTTTAAATTCTGAACTCACTTTTTAAAGATCTCATCAAGTCCATCCAGCCACAATTTTCTTAATCTTTCCCTTCCTCCTGACCTACATGTTTTGCAATTTGACCCTCATTCCTTGCTCAACATATTTATTTCATTCTTGTAAATCACTTTGGAATTCAATCCACTCTGTACATTCTTAAACGTTTCAGTTCTTGTTTTACCACCTGCATTTCTTAAATATTTCACTTCTGCTGCATTTAACTTCTGTATTTTGTCTGATGCACACAACTCTTACTTCCATGTAAGAAAGCGGCCACAAACATACTCTTATATACAGCTAGGGAACATTCATTTGTCAAACAGACTGCATGTCTTACTTTTTATCGACATCCAATTGCTCTCATTTTTTGCCTTTTATGTAGAATTTGCAGTGATTTTCTCACTCTTGTTGCCAGGCACAACTGTCTAGGTTCTTGTTATATTAATTTTCAAATTCAAACTCATCTTATGAAACAATCAAACATTCATTGCAGATTATTAGCAACGCATCACTCAGTCAGCCAATGACATAGCACCATCTTCATGCCTACATATATAACAAACTTACTCTAATGCCCCTACCAACATGTCTCTAATGTAATTACAGGCGTTCTTGATACCTAAATACTTTAAACAATATTAAACAAGAGTCCTTGTTTAAGCCCTCTTCACCCACTACCAAAACTATTGCTTATTTCCATCAAAATCGCTTCACAATTGTTCTGTCTCCTAACCATTCCCTTGGTATCTTGGCTTTTGTGCAATTATGCTTTTCTCTAAGCAGACAATGGTGCAGATTATTTCCTAATCCATTTTTGCAATAACCATTCTTTTGCTTAATTTGGGTTCTCAGGAATAGAGATAGGGTAGAGAAGATGACTAGCTTCAGGCTGCATTTCATCAAGTTGATGGAAGTGGAGGCAACACTTTTATTTATTCTATGTAAGGTTACTTCTCTAATCTGAAGTTTCGTCAGCCCTTCCAGATTAAACAGGCAGGACACATGTTTACAAGAACTAATTTTACTTTATTGTAAGGCTACATTAACAAAGTAATGAAAATTTGAAAGTACAAATTTTCCACTGTCACTTTTAATCACTTACAATTACAGTGGGTCCTTCCTAAGTTTCTTCTTCTAACCATTAATCCACTGAAGGCTTCTGCCTCTCTTGACTGATTGTTTCCTGGCAGCATCTTGTCCCTGAAAGTCATCCTCACATTCAGTTATATATTTACTCTGCAAACTTACATATTGTTGCCCATATTCTACCAACTAAGAGATTATGAGTGTGCTGTCATACATTGAGTTTTGCATAAATTACCAGATATATAATACCTAATCTTAAAACCATTTTATAAAAAAAAAGTACTGTGCTACTGAAAATAATTAATATTAGTAGGCTGATTTGCATTCATAAGTAGTCCTTGTTTAAGCCTAATTGGGACTGAAATTTCTGCCACTAAGTGATGCAGTTGTTAGGCAAAACATCATGTGACTGCACTGCTTAGTGACCTCAGTTGTGATAGTTCTCTTATGTGAGGACCACACTATTATTAGGCGACCTTATTATCCTTTTTCTGTCCTACTGTGCTCACTTCAGCTCCCCTCATTTTTCTATCTCATCCTTCCATCTTTGCCCTTTGGGTCATCCTTCCCTTTGTTACTCTCCATTGCCCCTGCCAACCTTTGCCATCTTCTTCCTCCACTGCTGATGAGGTGTAAAAAGGTCAGCTGAAGGTGGCAGAGGTGGCAGAGGGCAGGGCAGCCAAAAAGGCAAAGATGGAGGGGGGAGAAATGTGTGTGTGTGTGGGGGTGTCGGTGGGAGGAATTGAAGCACACTTTACAGTCAGAAATACAGGAAAGCTGCCAGGTGTCTAAATTTCTATCATGTGACCATAGAGATGTTATAATAGCCATACCTTTAAGCAGGAGTCTCCAGCCTCGGCAACTTTAAGACTTATGGACTTTAATTCCCAGAATTCCTCAGTCAACAAAGCTTAAAGTCAGGGGTTGGAGACCCCTGCCTATAAGGACTAGTCATAAATATAATTTATCCAGTGCTGTTTTAATTCCACATAGTTACTGAATCAATGGTTATTATGTGAGGATTACCTGTACATGATAATTAGGATTTCTGAGAATTCTGATCCTTCCAATACTAGGTTCGGAGTTCATACCCATGTACAGATACACAGATCCTATAAAGAAAACAGTAAAGTTTATAGTATGATTCTGAGCATAGCCCTCAGAGTTACATGATAATTTGTTTTTGGTTTTCTTGTGTTTTAACTAAATATATTTATAACAGTGAGTCCTTTGAATTTTATGCATACAATTCATATTTAACTATTGAGATTGATTCCTTAGATATTCACTTTCTGTTTATATTTCCTTTTGAAATATGAATTTTTGATTTTCCACTTATGAAATAAGAAGGAAAAAAATATCCATAGAATTTCTTTGCAATTTATATTCCCAGAGCTGTGTTTGAGTAAATAACTTCACATTGAACTTTTGCTGAAACTGCATGTATATGATGAGGTAGTCCAGCATGCCTAGAAAGTATCCGATATTTATCAATAATATTGTTTATATAAAGAATGCTGCTGGACAATGGACATTAAATTGCTTAATGGTTAAAATCACAGTGCAGTGATTTGTTTCCTAGTAATCTAATCCATTTTTCATTTCTTTTTTTCTTATCTGTCCATTTTGTTTTCTGTCCTGCTTCGTTTTGCTAGACGGAACACTCCCTATAAAACATTGGAGCCTGTCAAACCACCCACAGTTCCCAATGATTACATGACCAGTCCAGCAAGGCTTGGAAGTCAACACAGTCCTGGAAGGACTGCTTCCTTGAACCAGAGGCCGAGGACTCACAGGTAAATGGATTGGAGTCTTGATGGCAAATCTTGGCAAACAATAATAGAAGTTAGCAAAAGGAGATGAAGATGTTTTTTTTTGGTGCAAACTATTTGCTGTTTCCAAAGTCACATTTGTTTTTAAATAGGAGCTTTTCAAGCTTGGGTGCTGCAGTGGTGACACAGGAATACATTAGAAATTTCAGCCACTTTTTCTGTATCTTTGAGGATTCTATTTCTTTTTAGTCAAAGGTTCATACATAATGGACCTATTTTATTGCCTTTTTCAAAAAGTAAATTGCCCTTTTACAGTTTAGTAATGAATTGCCATATTTCTACAGGATTGATTTAGAGAACCATAGTTTGTAGATTGCCAGGTTTAAAGAAAACCTGGAAATATTGTTTAGATTAATAAAACACAAGGAGTACACGCATATGCTGCATTCATTTTAAAGCACGATATTGATCTATTTCATCCTACAATTTTAAGAACTTCTTCTGGAAACAATGCTTATAGATTCTGGACATGTTCAGCATCATCTTGCGAATTATTCTTTACATTGAGGTATTCTCAAAAACTGTATGTAGGGAAGGCATCCTGGTCTATTATGACCACAACATTTTTCATTATTCCCTGCTGATTTTTATGCATTGAAACAACTCCATGTTTATCATCTTACTAGCCTCTAAAGTGAGATTTCATTCTATAGCAGTGCTATCAAGATTATTGAAATGATCCAAAAACAAGTATGATTTGAGAATTGGTTCTTAATTTTTCTGTTGCTCTTAAGATGGAAAGATGGGCTTGAGGTTGAAAGAAGATTGCAGAAAGAAAATCTGTCTACCTGCATAGACTTTTATTAGACATTTCTCCAATTGTACAAAATTAATATTTTATTCTATTCAATTTCATTGGTCAAATGTTGAAGAAAAGAGGTTATAATTGATTGCTCTAATAGAGCTTTCTCCAACTAGTGCCTTGAGAATAAAGGTTCTGTAAAGAAACAAAGGCAAGATTTTACAGCAATGTAAGGTAGTGCTGCCAAAATGATTTGACATAGCAGTAGTAATTTTAATCGTTTTTCTCTTAATGACAAAATAGGCTTCAGTGCCCAGCATTTTTGGGGACAAAATCTTTCTGTTCTGAGCCATTTGTTAAAGCACTGTATTATTTAAAGTAGTTGTATAAATATCTTATTTATACATTATTTGAGACAGCAGAAATGGACTCTTCAATGTTCCAAATGGCTTGTGATGAAATTCAGCTGCAACCATGGCAACAAGTTCTAGGTCCTTGGCATACCAAACACCAATTTTTGTGAAAATAATCTCCATTATTGGCTACCATTTTTAACGTTTCACTTATTTTGACTGAATACTTTCCAACTAATCTATATGTAGTGCATGAATGTTTGCCTTGCTTTGAATTAATATATGGAACATGGAATATCAGATTTTGGATTTTAGCACAACCTTTCTCAATATCTATGGAGATTCTCAGTCATCCAGGTCATGGTTGTCCCAAAAATGCTTTTTCAAGAGGCAACTGGCCTTTCTGGTTTTCTTTGAAGACTTTTGCTTCCTATCCAAGAAGTTTCTTCAGTTCTGATTGGATGGTAGTGAATGAAAAGATTTTTATCCTTGCAGACAGCTAGTCATTTGCATTCTTTTAGACAGTTTTTGAGGCCACAAACCATCCAACTAGGAAAGGGTATTACAAATATATTTCTAACTGGCTCTATTTAACTTATAAATGATAATTGATTTGCATAATATTTATGTAAACACTTTTCCTGATACTTTATTCCCAGGAAAATATATCTTCTGTTCATTGCAATCACAATTTGTCTATATCTTAAAGCTTTTATTAGACAGTTTACGACCTTTAATTGATTTAAACAACCTGCAAACATTCGGAGTATTATTTTAGTTGTTCTAACCGTCTTTTTTAAAGTCTCAGATAACTCTTCCCAGTTTTTATATTAAATATTCATAAAACTGCTTTTTTGCTTGATTATCACATCTGTGTTTCTTGAAAACAGCTCTGCTGTTATCAGAATCATCATCTGGGATTAATTCCCTCTCTTTTCTCTTTTTCTTTAGACAGAGTAAAAAAAATATGTGCTTCATGATTTGCTGACGTGTTTCAAAGTCACAAATGTTACATTACCGGTTATAGCAATATTTTATTTATCTGCTTGCTTTGTTTTGAGTAGTGGTAGCAGTGGAGGAAGTGGCAGCCGAGAAAACAGTGGGAGCAGCGGAATTGGCATACCCATTGCAGTACCTACACCCTCACCACCAACTATTGGCCAAGGTATTTATTGATCAAAGCCCAGAAACCTGTTTTAACAAACATTCAGGGAAAAAATAGATTCTGTGCAATATATCATCATCCTCTGGAATAATCCCGCTGCTAATTCTTGCAGTGACTTAATTCAGCCATTAGATATTGGTTGACACATTTATGGGGTTTGCTGATAGATGTAGTTTTTCCCCATGTAGAGAACAAAACCCTGTTACATAAATAAATTTAAAGAGGACTGAACTAGAACAAGAGCTATGTTGTGATCATAGAACACAGAAAGAAGGAAAGCACTTATCTTTTATGTTTATGTATGAAAATGAACAGAATCCGATTTAATTTTTTGTTATCATAGTTTTTTTTAAAAAAAAAACAGCAATGAATTTTTTTTTCTAGTTATCATTTATAACAACATTTTGGGTGTCAAAATACACCCCCCAAAATTGAGTTTGGTTTATCTGTGATATATATATATAATTGTTTTTCCGTTCAGTTTTTTAAAAATACTCTTTTTCCATATAAGTATTCCATATATATTTGTGTCTGTCCACAACAAGCAAAACCCTCAAATTTTTTAAAAATAAAAATCGCTTGAAAAATGCCAGTAAGTAATTTTGAAAATTAAAACATACGAAAAATTTGACACTTGTCTCATCTGCTGGCAGCACATTTTTTGTTGGATTTTGGTTTAAAATTTGAGTTCATCTTGTCAGTGGATGAACTTATCTGCAAGTTATACACAATATAGTATCCTTTTAAAAGAGGTTATTACTTTATTCAGAATAGTGCTGAGTCCTCACGTAGAATTAGAAAAGCAGCAATGAGCAAACCAAATTTCTTTAATGATTAATTTGCGAGTTTGTAGATCAAGATATGGCTGGCAAGTGAATGATTTTAACAGCACCAATAACTGTTTTTTCTAAGGCTCTTTCAGGATTCCAAAAGTTCTCGAGGCGGAAAGCAGGCTGAGTTCAACCTTTTGAAAATAATGAAATTTGTTTATTTTTTGAACTGCTAGATAGGGTTCCTTTTATAACTTTCTTTACAGGACTGATGAATTGATGGAACTGGTTTTTTGTTCTTGTGTGGTTTTGACTTGAGTGTAATAACAATAACTACTTATATAACCATCTTACAATTTCCAGGGTAAAAGTGTTATGCAGAAAAGGAGTAAGAAATAGTAAGTGAAAAAATTAAAGAATGAAATAAAAGGAATGGGAACATGGCTAAAACTAATTTACATCAACTGTATTCATTGCCCTGAATTTTTCTTTTGTTTGCAAACCACCTTTGCTTTCCAAGCCATTATATAGCTATGTACACAGTACTTTGTTATTCATGCAGCATTAAGGAATAATCATAATGTGAGGATTTAACTGCCTAACTGTACTTTCGTCTTTTATCTTCTGTACAGTCTACTTATTTAAAGGGGAATAGTAGCTCTCAAAGATTCATCATGAATATTGGAGTTATGTAGTTGTGTCTTTAAAGATGTTAAAATATATATTTATATAAGTTAAGGTAAATCCTTTTCTTTTTCCCCAAAACACACGATTGATGCATTTTTTTTTCTTTATCTGTCCCATGAAGCCTAAGTGGATTTGAATTTTCATGTTTTTACTGTGCTGTGGTCTCCCTGCCCCTTTTTTCTTCCCTCCCTCACTCTTGGTTTCTGCATTGTATTCTAAGTTGTTGTTTGTGTTTTGTTCTGCTCAAGTCGTCTTGGTTCCTTTTGGCTCTTGCATTTCAGCTGTTCCTGGGTCAGCTCCTGGTTCCCAGTATGGCACAATGACCAGGCAGATTTCCCGACACAACTCTACCACTTCTTCAGCCTCTTCTGCTGGATTTAGGAGGAATCTTTCTGTGACTGCTCCATTTTCTGCTCAACCTCATATTAATGGCGGGCCTCTCTATTCTCAAAACTCAAGTAAGGTTACTGCAGAGCATAGAACTCCTGGGTTTGTTTGGGGGCAAACCAGTTTGAAAGTTTTACATGGTTTAATCATCGATCTGAGTCACTAAGGCATATCCAGATCTTCTTCCAAGATGTAATTGTAAAGGCCAAGAAAATTTTTTCACTTACACAATTTGTTTTTGTCCCTCCTTCCCCTTCCCCTTCCCTCTTGTGTTGCTTGGCTTCAGTTATTCAGATACTCTTTATGAAACCAGTTTCCCACTGAAACTACCATTTAATCGGTAACTATAGAAAAAGTTATGACTGTGGCTTTTTTATAGGAAGGTACACGAGCAAGTTACATATTTATGCAAATAGAAACTTAGTCTTTTCTCCAAGAGTTATGCTTAAAACAACAGGGTTGCTTTATATTTTGCTGAAATATGTACAGGTGGTCCTTGACTTACAACCTCAATTAGAACTAAAATTTCCAGTTGCCAAGCACCTAAATTTTGATCAAATGATCATGGGGATGCTGCAATGGTTGTAATTGCAAGGACCAGGTGTAATTCACATTTTTAATTGCCAGTGTAACTTTGAACAATAACCCAATGTTTATAAGTTGAGTACTACCTGTAATGCAGATGAGTAACTTAATTTATGTTACTTATATTTGGATTACATATGAAATCTTATATTTAGAATAATCTTCCTATCGGGTAAATACAGCATAGTTTATTATCATTTCAAGTAAAAATAAATTTATTTATCTTGAAATACCACACTTAGGGTTTTTGCATCCTGTAGCAAAGCTGCATTGGAATATGAAATATACCTGTACAAATTAGCATACATAAGCCAGAATCACACAGGTGATTACAGGAACTATGCCAAGTGTCTGATAGGTTTCTAGATTATTTTACAAAACCTGCCTCACAATACTTTGCACAATCTACTGACCATCATATTTTGTTGAGAAAGTGGAATTATAGTTTGGCACTTTGAGTTAAACTCTGTCAGGATATGATTTTTACATATAAAAACAGAATAGCTTTTTCAAACTTCATCAACTTTGTTTGGCTGTTGCTAAGAATTTTGAGAGTTTAATCTGGATCGCTGATAGGGAGAGATTTCAGGAATGAGAGAAACACTCGAATAGTTCTTAATATGATAACAACATTGAGAGATTCTGCTACATTCAGTCTAGAGTTTCAAAATAAATCGGTAATATCTGTTTGCCAAAGATAGGCATATTTACAAATAAATAAAATGGCTCTATCACTTTCATGTATCACTTTGCTAGTAAGATTAAAGAATCCTTAGGAAAGACCTTACCTGAATATTTTTAATTTAATTTTATGTTTGTTTATAATCACATTGCTGATATCTAATACATTCAAATCCTCAAAATATTAATGATTGCCACATTAAAAAAATACTCTGTAGTCACCAATTTTAACTTGACTAGATATTTTGCTCTTCTCTTAAATTTAGTGCCCTAGATTTGATAAAATAAATTGTAGATTTCCCTGGTCAGCAAATTGATTTTATTGGGGAGAAAAAAAGAGGAGTAGAGCCAGTCAATCTTGGCAATAAGAGTCTTGAGGAAATGATATTTGTGTTGTATTTCTTACTAGACACACAAGACTGGATTAATATAAAGTTAGCTCAGTGTTAGTATTTAATTGTAAATATAAATACTGAATCTTGGAATTGTTTAAAATCAGTCCATCTTTGGAAATACAAAACTGTTTCAAATGAACAGTTACTTTTACTTTTCTAAGTAAATCCTTCAATTGGTTTTAAAAAATAGAATGAAATCATTTGTATTTCTCAAGGTTGTGGATCTCTCTGGCATCCTGTTATAATTGTTTCTAAAGCCAGTAGTTTCTTGATCTTACAATATTTTATTTTATTATATTTATTTAATTTATGTATCACATTTAGAAAATGCCCATCTCCCTCATAGAAGGAATCTAGTTTTCACTAGTGCTTGTGAAAGTGTACCTAATGGTCACTTTATAATGAACACATACACACACACACACACACACAAACTAATCAGAGGTAGAGATACAGAACTCAGTGTGAGGAGATCAGAGATATTTTAATAAAATATGTATTTCCTCCATCTGGCATCTGTTCTAATACCTTTTGGATCAGTCTGAAAAGGGTTGTGTTTCTGTGCATATCCCATGGTTCACATTAGAGAATTAAGCATGTAGAAACATTCAGAAACAGCATTCCCATCTTCTGCTTCTCACTGATATTCACACAAACCATTCTAAAACATTGCTATTATTTCTCAATTACATTCAAAATGTACCTTGCTCATAAATCTGAACATAAATTCATTATAAGAGGTTTATCTAACATATCATTATGTATTTATCTGAGGGCCTTTGGCCTTTAGGTTAAAGATTCATAGTGAGGTTTGTTGGTCCTGTCAATCATTGGAAAATGCCTTAGGTAACTGGTTGTGAGCAAATAATTTATCGTGAATTGTTGGTTGCTGACCATTATTAGATGCTGGAAGCATTTAAAAGTCCAGCTTCAACTTATATATCATCTTAAGGCTCACACAATTAAATAATATTGAAAACTTGTTACGAATAACAGATAATAGATAATCAGAGTCGGAAGGGACCTTGTAGGTCATCTAGTCCATAATTCCTATGAAATTCTTAGGTTTACTTCTTGGAAAGCACCCATTTGAGTTTTTGTAATGAGCATATCTATTTTTTGTGGACCAGTTTTTATTTTCATAGAATTATACTTCTTAAAGCTCCATTTAAAAAATCTCTCCTGAAATCCTCTAATGCAGAAAATTTTTAAATATGAAAATAATAAGGCATGTAATATGTAAATTTAATTTTATGCTAAAGAGCAGGCAGTCTATAAACTTTATGGCTTTGGCATGTTTTGCCCACCCAACCCCCCTTTTTAAGCTTTCACCGTCATTGCAAGGGGCCTTTGCTACTTTTTAAAACCTTTTTTATACCACTTTCCTCAGAAGAAAACATACTTGCTAAGGAAGAACACACAAACACCCATATAGTCTCCCTAAACTTGGCATTCCTTACAAGTTTTTGTGGTAAGATGGCAGGATGTCTATATTTCAAGCCCACAAATGTTTTTAAGTGGCCAGGTGAAATGTTTGAAAGAGTAGCTCACATATTATCTACCTTAGGTTTATTTTGCTTTGCTTTTTAATTTCCAGATGATTAAAAACAAAATTTAGCAGAGGCTATATTGCTAGAGAAGCTAAGGAGGTCTTGTGTGTTTCTGTTCATTGCGTAGCTTTATTGTGGTCCAGTGTTACTGACAGCTACTTTTTGTTTTTATTTTCCTTTTCCTGTATCTATGTTTACTTCCCCGTTTATGGTGTGTGTGTTACTTCCAGTTTCTATTGCTCCACCCCCTCCCCCAATGCCTCAGTTGACTCCACAGATACCTCTCACAGGCTTCGTGGCCAGGGTGCAAGAAAACAGTAAGTTGGCAGCTTAGCTTCTCCAAAGAGTAGAGTCGACCTTACTTTCTTTCTCTCTTTCTGTCTCTCTCTTTCTCCTGTAGCATGCATGGCTGGCCAGTCAGATTCTTCTCCTTGGTTTTACTGCTTTGAGAGTTTGGATGATTTTTTTCGTACTTAAAATGCTAATTCCATCTTGCATTTCAGCACCAACGTGGAACTGAAGGGTACATTTTCTTACGCTCCGATTATTGTTACTGATAACATTTTTAGACCTGTGGTTTTGTTCGTTTGTTTAAGCATCCAAAATAATTTGGTAATTTTGTAAGAAATTAGAAAAAGATAGCACTCACACATTTCCCTCTAGCTCTCTTTTGTCAAATCCTCGACCTGTTCATTTAGGAGATATAAATAATAGTTTGATGTACACATTCTTTTTAAGAAATCATGGCTATACCTGCATCTAACAAGACATTGGACACAAAATTTTACAGATACAAGTGCATGGATTTTTAAAAAGTTTTGATTTGAGCAGATAGAAGCATTTTTATAGCCATCTTTAGCCTCCCAAACCCCAGGGCCACACAAATGTGCAAAGCCCCATCTGGGCACATGCGAGATCTAAGGAGTGCATGAAATCATGCCCCCTGGGCTGTGGAAAAAAGCACCCTCCTTGGAACCATTCCCTAGAGGCCAAAAGGGCAGCTAGTTTAAACCAGTTTAGGATCAATCTAAGTGGGATGCTTAAGTATGTTCAAATAACATCTCCCTACAAGATATTATGTGGCTGACTGCATGTATATTGCATTAACACAAAGGATTACATGGACCAGGAAGACTCTGCCAATAATATTTAATGGACTTTTATCTGACTTTTCTGTATAAAAACTGTGTCAGGCAAGTCAGGACATCATTGAAAATGTGAAAACAAGTTAACTTTTCTTAGGCTGAGTGTATCAGCTTGTCTTTAAATGTCTGCACTTTAAATCTGACAAGAAGTGATAATGAAAGACTGGCTCCAAAACAGAAATGACGTCTTAAAAATCATACTTATATATAAACTTATGTCAAAATCAAATAGGACTGATAGAAGAGGGCAGCTGCATGATCCAGAAAAAGACAGAGCTAAGTTTGGCAGCAATTTCTGAAAGGATTATAGGAGCCATACCCAACTTTATAGATTGGGTTTGACCCTGGGATAACTTCTGCTCCTTACTTTGGATCAGATTCAGAGTTAACTGTTGCAGAGAATAATACTGGCTCTTGTTTGATGTCTTGCCTCACATTTAAATTAGACACTGCATTGTTATTTACAGTTTGGCTCTGCGCATGTGTTTTATATTACACAGCTGGAAAAAGCCAAAATCCTTAAGAGAATTACTGCAGCTCCTGTACAAAGATAGACTACATTTCTTGAAGGATTTTCCTTGAAACAAAAGCAGACATGCTAGAATTGTATCAAATCAATTGTCTTATAAAAATAAGACTACTTGCAATGGTAGGATTTGGTGACTCCTTTAATTTTAAAGAGATTCAGGACCAATTTAAGGAAGGCTTTTTTTATAGAGTGCACAGTTGAACACAGTTGGATGTAGTAAAGATAGAGAAAATAACACAGCATTCATTTCATCTTTCCAGTGTCAGTACTGTTGACAAAATTATTACTTTTATCATCAATATCTTTGTTTCTGTGGGACCAAAGTATACTTTTTCAAGAAACTGGATTTTATCCAGAGTTTACAGTTGCTGTTGTCCTTAGGAGCATGTCAAGACCTTTATTTTAAGATTGTCTGAAGTTTTTCCTGCTTTTTCTGAATATATGGTATTATAATCTCATTTTCTGGAAAAAAATAATAATAATAAAGACTAATTGCAATTTCATAATAGTTCTATATTAATTTTCTTGATAGTGGTAGTATAGCAAATATTGATGTTTCATACATCTTAAGCAATTCTTGCCCTGGTTTTCCAGCACTGTACTGTGGGTTATTCTGAGCTGTTTCTGGTGCTACACTAATGGACTTGAGCTTGCTCAGTGGGACTTCTTCCTGTTGTTCTTCATTCTGCTTCTTACCATCCAAATTCCAAAATTTTCTCCAACAACTTCCCAATTATTTGCAACACTTTGGGGTATTTGGTTGCAGGAGAAATTTTAAGTTTTTCTAGTAGGTTAACATCAGATGTGAATACCTTAAGTACAGGAAACATGTAGTAGTATTGTGAATGAAAAATTTTCAGGTGAGAAGCTCTTTTGTGGGAAAAAAATAGTTGCAAGAAGAGCTGAATTCTGTATCTTTTATAACATATCTTAAGCTAAAAAATTCTGGAATGGAAATATTTTCTGTTCAAGCCATTGTATTGCTTTCTACTGGATTAAGTCTATGAACTGCTTGGTTTTTATGTACAGAACAGTTGGGCTTGGCCAATAAACGAAGGATACAATCCAGTAAGAAAAATATAAATATAAATTAAATATAAATACACACACACACACACAGTAAAAGAATTGGTCGGTCTGTGGACCTTATGGTAGGAGAGACACTCACAATATTGTACCTATTAGCATATTACAGTATGTTGAAAATGTGTGAACCTATTCATTTATCATAGGCCAATTATCAGATTTGGATTATGAAATTGACCTATTGTGCTTAGATCTACTTTTATTAGTATATGTGAAAAAGGAGAGCCTGAATATGTTAGTAAGGAACAGTTATGGGCATTCTCTAAACTAAGGCACAATTGGTTCTAAGAATCCTGATGGTAACTGAGCAAGTTACCTCTGCAATATATGAATATTAAAGTAGTAAATAATAAGAACATACCAATACATCTTCAAGAAGTTGTATTGCTTCATTTAAAAACAAATCACCACCATCACAGGCAATCAGCCCACAGTGGATGTACTCTTGTTTAGTATCTTTTGTTACTTCTCTCTTCTGAGGATGGCTCTTCCTGGATTTCTTTCTAAGATACATCACATTGGGTAGGTGCTGAGCCTTTGACACTACTGCAGGTACCCTGAATGCATTGGCTTCCCATCATGAGGCCTCATCCTTTTGCAAGAAATTTGATGTGGTATGTAGACTAATTGAAGCAGATGCAGAAGGTCAGCCCAATATGATGCCTCCCAGAAGTGTAGACAAGGGGAGAGAACAAAGCATTTCATACATCCAAATGAACAAGTATGCTTGACAGATCATAATGAGACACGTTCCAATGATCAAGGTCTACGCTCCAAATCAAGAATTTTAGGTCCTACTACAATAAAAAGGCAGATCTATTGCAATAGACATTCAACAAAAAAGGGTTGTAACTGAAAAAAGCCGTATATTTTTGATATGTAGTCATTACTTTAAAAACAACTCCAAGAGAAGGGAAGGATGGAAAAATATCTTCACTGTTCCTAGTATCATTTCCCATCCAACACCAGTAGATTCCAAAAAGCTGATCCAGAAAGTGATTAGCCATCAGCCACATGTCAGTGAACCCACACTATATTTTATTATTGATTGATTGATTGATTAAATTTATTTGCCACAACTCTAGGCTGCTTACAATAATCAAAAAGAAGAAAAAGAAAGGGGTGTAGGACAGGACAGAAGTAAAATACTAGAATGATAAAATAAACTATGAAAAAGAATACTTATGAGAAAACATCAGTTTAAAAGATGGATGGATAGAGAGCAGAGCGCAAAGGGGAGGTGAGGTGGAGTCTACTATCAATCCAGCAGCCACATCCAGTATGGATTCTCCCATTGGGTTCCTTGGCCAACTGACAGAGGAAGGTCAACAGGTGTCCATGGAAGGTAGGTAGGTGGAGGCAGAGCTTAGCTGGTGTTGCAGCAGAGAAGGCTCTTCTGTATCTGGATAGTTGGAGAGTTATTTAAACATTGGGATCTGAAGTAGGCCCTTTCTGTTGGCATGAGTAAGACGGGCTTGTATATACATATGCATGTTGGATAAGCACAATGATTTTTTGGAAGAATATTGATTCTTAGCCTTAGCCATTATTTATACTTTTAAAATTTAAAACTAAACTCACTAACATGATGATACTTTACAATATTGTTTTTAAAAGGACCTTTAGTTGCTAGATTTTTTTAAGAGGTAAACGAGAAGAGAGAAATATCAATGATTGCTGGAAAATTGTTTTCCAGTTTAAACTGAGGGAAAATGTGAGAGTCTACCATGCCTTATTGTGAAAAATAACCCTTGATAATATTAAGGAGAAATTTGAACTGCATTGAGCCAAAGTTTATGCCTTTTAGGCTAAACCCATCAAGTCAAGGAACAGATTTCATGTCCATTCAGTCATGACCCCATATTTACATATTTGTTTTAAAAGATTAAGGACAACATAGGAAAAATTTAAAAATATGCACATGGTTTATCACTGAATGGATGTGAAATCTGTTTCTTCAATATTTTTCTCCTTCATTTACATTTAAATTATGAAGCTGATAATCAGCAAATATGGGGACCTTAAATATTTTGAAAGGTGTGCCCCAGTATCATTGATTATTTGGACATACTTCAGGCAAAATGATGCATTTTTCTAGTTACATTGAAGGTTTTTTGTGCTAATGATAAATACAGATACCATTTGTATCTGTTGAATGGTATTTAAAATGCTTTACTATTGCTGAATGATGCTCTTTTAAGTAAAAGTTATAGCAATTGTTTTTCTACTCTGGGATTTATCACTGTATGTCCTAAATTACAGGATTTGTGTTTGGGACAGTTAATGAATGAGATTTTAGTTAAGTAACCTTTTTTGAATATGCCTTATCACCTACTGCATGTTAGGATGTTACTGAGATGCTGCAAATGAGGATATGTTAGGGATTTAGATAATAAGGGCTGATGAAATTCTGTGGATAGTGCTTAGGAGCACGAGGCAGATTTTTCTGTCCTTGCAATTTAGGAATGTTTGTGATACAGATTAAAAATAGGCCTTTCCTCTCATCAGTATCAAAAGGAGACTTTGCTTGCATTAGAAGTGATGTTCTTTGCAGTGCCTCTGCACCTGGACATTTGTTCACTTATTCTAAGGCAAATATAAACTGACAAAATAAGACATTTGGCTTACAGCATTCAGCAACAGCTACACCGGCCTCTTGAACATGAAGCAATGATGCCTTGAGAATCATTAAAGTGATGGTCTACATCTCACTTCTGCTAGTAATCAGCTTATGCCTCTGGAGTATCTGCTTTGAAGTTAGCATCTATAGTTCTGTGGCTGCCAGTAACTTGCAAAATTGTTATGTCATAGCATTTTAACATATAAAGCATTCACCTCTAATCTATGCATGATACTGTTAGTGCATGTGACTAGTTTCTGTAATAGGTATGGACTTCTGATCATGGGTTTACTTCTATTTGAACTAAATCTGACCAAATATTCTTCTTTCACTGATTCACCAGTTGCTGACAGTCCAACTCCACCTCCACCACCACCTCCAGATGAGATGCCTTTGTTTGATGACTCTCCACCACCTCCACCTCCACCACCAGTGGATTATGAAGATGAGGAGGCTGCAGTAGTGCAGTACAATGATCCTTATGCTGATGGTGATCCAGCATGGGCACCTAAAACTTATATTGAGAAAGGTAAAGGATGAATATATTTGTGCTAAACATTTCTTTCCAGATTCCTTAGGCAGATTTAAGCCACATGTACCCCATTCAGATGATACCACCAACTGGACGACTTGACATAAATTCCCTTTTTTCAGAGTTGCAATACTCCTCCCTCCCAAAATTTTGCAGATCAGGAAATTAATGCTAACTAGATCTAAGGAATTGTTTCTAAAGGTTACATTAAGATCTTGGTTGTATTGAAACATTATACTAAGTAAACAGTCTATGGCCTTCCAGTTGTTGTTAGATTGCATATGCTGAGTAATATTGATAGAAACCCTGTAATTTCATAAGTTCAAAATCAAATGTAAGTATTAGAAATATAAACCTGTATTGAATTCTAACTTTGATTTTCAGCTTTATTTCCACCAGTTGTGTAACCAGCTGAATAAAGTTTTCCCTATGATTAACCTGTCTCTACCCTTGGGATCTGAACACTCTTTTTCCCTAGCAGAAGTGGTGTTAAGATAGGAATGTATCCACAAATTGGAATATCATTTATAGTTGATATATTCCTCTATTGCTAGTTGCTGTATACTTTGTATTAAACTCATAAAATGTTTTCTTTTCAGTTCAGCACAGCCTTCCCAATATGGTGTCCTTTGCATGTGTTGGAATAACAATTCTCAAAATTCCTCTGCCTGGATGAGTCTGGGAGTTGAAGCCCCAATACTTAGAGAGTGTGCCAGTTTGGGAAGGCTTATTTTTAGCATATGTATGAATCCAGATTTTGTGACTGGTTAAATCATGTTTTTTAAAAATGTATAGCTTTGTTTAGTTAGCTCAACTATTCTCAGCATACTTTGCATCTGTAAATTTGTCAGTCCTCAGATTAAAAATGACCTTGTTTTTGCCACTTCATTTTATATCTAGTAAAATAATAATAATATATAATATATAGATATATATAAGTTAAGGTATCCTACTTCTGAATTGGTATGTAATGGAAGCAATACATCTGCTCTCTACTTGTAACAAATATTTATTTTTTTCAAGTAAAACATACACTGCTGATTCACATTTCTGGGCTATGGGTAATTTTAACACAACAGCATTTGTGGTTGGAGGTGAATAAAGTAACGTCCCAGCATTTGAAGGATTGTATGTCTGTAACAACAATTAAAATTGAATTAGTAGTATGCCATATTTTGTGGGTGGTGGTAATTGGGCTTTATTTTTCTAATACAGGGATAAATTTGAGGAAGGATGAAGCTTCCTTTCACCCTTAGTTTATCTAGTTCTGTATGGAATATCCAGAATACAGAAATTACCATGAGGCCTTGGGTATTTGATCCAGCCAACTCTTGAGGGTCATTTTATTTGAAACGTTAAGGATTAGATTTGGGATACCGTGCCTGCAGTGTATACTTTATTACTAGAATGCAGAAATAGTCATTTCAATTGGTCAGTCAGTCTGGTACTGACTGTAACTCTCACACCCACTTAACTTGTTCCTGCAAGATAAAATACATATATGGTTAAGGACTATTTCCTAGAAACTACGAAACTGTGGAGAGTTCTAGTCCTATCCAGCTGGGTGATTTTGGGTCAGTCCCTTTTTCAGCGCAACTCTCTTCACAGTTGTTTTTATGGAGGAAACAGAAGGAAAAAAAGAGCATTGGGAGGGAGGGAGGGACAGAGAGAGACAAAAATCTAAAACAAAAAAATCTGAATTGACATGAAAACTCTAGAAATGATTTTAGAATAACTTGTGACAAAATTCAATGGTACCTCTCTTTCCATTTTTCTAGTTGTTGCCATATATGACTACTCAAAGGACAAGGATGATGAGCTATCATTCATGGAGGGTGCAATCATTTATGTGATAAAGAAGAATGATGATGGTTGGTATGAAGGTGTATGCAACAGAGTGACTGGCCTGTTTCCTGGAAATTATGTTGAATCAATCATGCACTATGCAGATTAACTCTTTTTTCAGGCCAGGCTTTGCCTTCAGTCATGCCATAATGATCTACAAAGGGTAAATTAACACTTGTCTTAATGCTCCTTAAAATGTGCACATCCTTTCCAGGCCATACTGTTAAATGGCATGATTGAATGTTCATCTGTAAGCATCTGTTTCTGGAATTTGTAAAATGAACAAATGTTTTAGGGGTATGCAGAATGGAATGGTTTGTTCTCAGAAGTTCGGTATTTTCCCCAGAATGGCCTATGGAATATTCTGGGTGAGGTTTGTGTTTCCAGAAATCTTTTTTGGAGGGGATCAAGAAGAGAGTCACGGTGTTCAAGACATCTTTTGCTTCTAAAACAAGAGTTTTACAAAACAGTTCACGTTCTGGAAGAAACATACAACCACAGAATGATTGGCCTACAGAATGATTGGCCCACAGAATGATTAGAGGGAGAAACAGAACATTCCAAGAAAAAGCTATTCTGTTCTGCAAATAACTGAACTGTTTATTACTGATTATGCTTATTTACCTATGCGTTGTTTTCTATGACCAGCCTAAATATTCTGGGGAAGTAGGGTATAAACTATTTAATGACTCAAGATTCAAATCGTGCCATTGTTTTCTTTTCTCAGTGCAACAGCGTGATAAACTAACAACTGTTAAGACTAATTTTAAATCTGGTTGAAAAGTTTAATAATGCTGGTCATTTACCTTTATTTAGACTATTGCTCATCCTCAAAATATAGTATTTGTTTAAAAGCATGCATAAAAACTTATGTATTGAATTACACTTTTTTTCTGAAAATCCAAGATGCTTCCAATTTGTTGTAATCTTTTACTGGAGTACTTTCACTAAGAGTCTATTCCAGTGAGTCCTTTGAGTCTCTTATCGAATATGTCCATGTGAATCAAAGATGGGTGGTCTTATGATGTGTGTGTAATTTGTACCTGAGTTTTTAATGAGTAAAATTGCATTGACTTTTCCATTCATAAATACATAAATGAACCAAAGGTCTTGTCCATTACTTTTGTTGGCTTGCCTTGCTTTGCAAAGCAATATTGAAGCATGTTGACTTACCAAAATTTCCCCCTTATCAACAGGGTCATTTTTAATTGCAGGTCCAAAATCTTAACACCCCAATAAAGGGAAAAGTACACTTCTGCAGGTTATCATATATTCAGATTCCACATTATTTGGCTTATTCGTTAGTAAAGGGATATGGAGACTGCAACCCATGATTTTTGAATAGTTATTATTGGAAGCAGAAAGCACATCAATAAAAGGCTGATGGGAGGAAGTATAAAACAAAGTTGTTCCAGCTTGCTAAAATGCCCACTAGTTTTCTTTTTAGGTGACTTACCAGGTTTCAATGATCTGGGAGCAGTTTTAGAACAGAAATCTGTTTCTCTTAGCTACCAGAGTATGGCCAGGGATGGTGAAGTTTATAGGTGAATTAAATATTCAATCACTTTTTAATTTTAGCTGCAATGGTACTTTTCCAAGCAGTCTTTTGCTGTAGAACTGCCTTGAGAAGAGGAGCTTTAATGACACATTGCAAAAATAGATGAACGTGCAGAAGATGGGCAAACAAACAATCCCAAGTGACTGTTCTGTTTAAAACTATGAAGTCTCTTGCTCTGCTGAAAGTAAATTTTCATTCCTGGGGGATTGTCTACTGGTTCCCGCCCCGACATCACTATATTTAAGCAGCACCTATCTAGGAATACAGCTCTTATGGGCTTCACAGGGATATATTTCCATAGCAATGCTGTTTCTAGTCAGGCATTCCACTAAAAGAGCAAGAACAGCTTATACTGAAAAAGACATAGATTGTCATGCAACCTGTTTGGCTTTAAGCATGCAGTAGAACATCTCCAGTTTGAGCACAAGGTCAGGTCACATTTCTGGTTTTGGATAGTACACAAATTAAATTACAAAGGGATTTGTTGCTTTGTGTAGTAAAGATTTATTTGGGCTTAATCACTGCCCTAATGGGCATTAAATGATGAAAAAAGCAAGTGTATTAAATACAAGAACAATAATATTATCTATCAACATTCAATACTGAAGAATCCCTTGCCTTATTGTTCCTTAAATGAACCTAATTGCTTTATTTGCCTTTTCCTGATTGTTAACATGTTATTTCTGACATCAAACAGCAACTCATGAAACATATTTGTATTCCCTTTATAAATTGGAACACTTCTTGATTTGTATATAACCTGTTTTAATTATAACAAGTATGTACAGTCTTTTATAATAAACCATTCTTTAATTTTCTGGGTACTTTGAAATTCTAACAGGCAATTTAATTATTCGAGGAGTTGGTTATACTCCCAGCACACATGAGGAACTGCAGAAATAATTTAATACACTGATTGTATTTTATTGTTTGTGGCCTTCAGCGTCAATATAGTGAACAGTGTAAACAAATTCCCAGATAAAACAAGAAACTTCTTCATTAAAAGCATAGATACCACGTGTTGCTACCAATTTAACAGACTGATTGTGTTTCACTGATGCATAAGGCTTTCTTCAATAAAAGCATTTCATAAGCCTAGTTACTTAACTAGGAAAACTTTTTTTAAAAAAATGGGAACTCCACCAGAAGCAAGCCAAGATGTTCTGAAACAGTTTAGGCACAGTCTGGTAAAATAGCTGCCAGAATCACCAGGAAGAAGATGATTATTTGTCTCGAGACAAGACAATCTCCGCCAGCTGCATAAGGGCATCTCTTTCCGGGGATGGTCGGAGCTTGCTAATTTCCTTCACTGCCTCATGACAATAGCGCTGTGCGAGGTAGTTTGTTTGCTGTATGCCACCACTCTAAGAAAAGACCAAAATATTAAAGGAGGAGTTAGTGAACCATACAAAGCTGCTGCTTCCCCATTCTGCAATTGGTTTTGTGAGAGTTTAGTTGACTCTTTTTTAGAATTGCATTTTAAAGATGCATACAACTTAAACATAGACTTAAGCTATTTTGAAAAGTTCCCTATCTCCATTGTGTTTTATACCACCATGGATGCCATGATTTAGGAAAATGTTCCTTGAATCTTAAACAACATCCAATATAACCAACTGGCTAAATTGGCAGTCTGCTGAGAGAAGCTTGCATGAATTACCAAGACAATATTTACTTAATCCACTTTCAGTATTATCATCTGTTAGATCAGTGTTGTTTTTTTTAACTTGGCAACTTTAAGATGTGTGGACTTCAATTCCTAGAATTCTTCAGCCAATTTGGTGGCTGAGGAATTCTGGGAGATGAAGTCCACGCATCTTAAAGTTGCCAGGTTTGAAAAACATTGTGCTAGATGTATATCCTTGCAGGAGCTAAAGGCAGCTTATATGGGAGAGGTAGATATCTCCCTTCCCTTTATTCCATACAACACGGGTATCAAATTCATGTTGTCACATTGCCATCACGTGATGTATCATGATTTTTTCTCCCCAAAGCGGGGGTGGGCGTGGCCTGCATGTAATGCATTCGGTCTGCGGGCTGCCTATTTGACACCCCTGCATACAACAATCCTTTGAAGGCTGGGGTAAAATACTTGGCCCAAAGTTATCCTTTGAATTTTCATGGCTAAAGATGGGTTTGAATTTGGCCCTCCTATTTTCTAGTCCAGTCCTTAATTACTACACCACACTGGCTCTGTTTTATACATTGTTTAATCTGTGGTAATATGTAATAATTGCTGTAGCATGGACATGGATTTACTATAGATTCTGTAACTTGAATCTTACAGAATCGAAAAACACAGACTGTCAATGCCAACATGATGGATTTTTCCTAACTGAACTAAAAACATAAAGAGGTAGTCCTTGCTTAACAAATACCCTATTTAGTTATTTTTTGAAGTTACGACAATACTGAAAAAATAATCACAATCAGTCCTTGCATTTTCAGTAAGAAGAATAAAAAAGAGAAGCTGATAGTAAAACTGCAAGTCATGCCACGTGATGTCTCGCTTAATGACCACAGTGGAAGTGACATTGTAAGCATCGTGGTCATGTGATGTCTCGTTTAGCAAGTGTTGCAGGTCCCAACTGTGGTTGTTAAGTGAGTACTTCAATCAGCATTGTATCAATTGATGTTTGGTCTGCAAGGAAGAGTGAAATCATAAGAGTATACCAAATTTTCTTTAGGAACAACCACTATTTTTAATAAAGGTTTTATCTTACCTGTAGTACAAATTCCTGGGCACGTTGGACATCACCTGGGTAAGTGAATCGCCTCATTATCATGGCATTAATTTCTGGGAACTAGAACAGAGAAAAGTATTATTGTCTCATCCTAGGCAATTCTTTGCCTATTGACACAATCTAAATCCAGGCACAGTTGCATAAGAATCTTTTGTAGCTCGTGGGATGTTTTTTTTCTCAGAAGTTTTTTCTCGCTGAATAGCCCGTCAGCATACTGGAGACTCTCAACTGCAGGCTGGTTAAGAAATTGTGCTATCTGACAGTGTTCATAATTTGCTGTCAAACCAAGTGAAACTGAGTTGATGATCTGAAAATGTCCGTTTCACTTTAATTCATTTCAAGGACCCAAAGTGGATCATAATATATGTAGGAAAGAAATTGTCATTAGAAAAAAAAACAAATACAGTGCTGGATTTTATGAGTTTGTGTGTACGTGTACGTGTGACAAATTGGCCCAAATGTTGGATAAGAGCTTTCTTTCTTTCTTGCACAGTGTAATTTGGCAGGACTTATAAGCTTTAAGATCCTTCCCTACTAATTACAATAAAAAATTTACTGTATTCAAAAATTTGCAATCCCTTGAATTCAATCAGATATTAAGCATAACTGAAAGGACATAGCCATCACTTTTATATTAGTTTATGAATTTTCATATGTGTTGCAATAAATTGAATAAATGATTTAGCAAAACAAGGACAAATCAAATTGACTTCACATCTACGGTTTGACTGATTTTGGCTTAGTGTGTTTTATAAAAGTAAAAGATTCCCCTTTCCAATCATAACTGACTCTAGGGAGCATTGCTTATCTCTGTTTCTTAGCCAGGGAAGTCAGAATTTTCCAAAGACATTTCTATATCATACGGCAGCATGATTATATGCCGAGATGCATGGAACGCTGTTACTGTCCCACTGAAATGATATCTATTTATCTATTTGCATGCTTTCAAACTGCTAGATGAAGCTAGTAATAGGAACTCACTCCACTGTGCATTGCTCAGATTTCAAATCTGGGCTCTCAGCTTTCCAAGTTTTTAACCACCGAGACATTGCACTGCTAGTGTGTTATATACAACAAGCCAATGAAGTTTATTTTAAAAAAGCATGGATAAACCACAAACTGAGAACCAGTTTGATGTAGTGATTAAAGTAGAAGACTAGAAATGGGAAGCCCAGGAGTTCTAATCCTGCCTTGGGATTCACTCACTCTGTCTCAGCCCTAGAAAGGAGGCCAATGACAAACCACTTCTGAAAAATGCTGGTAGAAAAATTTTCGGGATCTGTGAAGGTAGCCTTCAAGAATTGGATACAGCTGAACTGAACCTCTACCGCCAATATGAAGGTTAAATGCAACTTCCAACTATGTAAAACTTTGGAATACTCAAACCCAGATAGGTTTCTACCATTAACTTTTAATGATCCAGTCGATAAACTTAACCGTGCCTTGTGGTGCTAATTTGAGGTAGGATAACAATAAACCAATTAAGAGTTAGTATTTTTAATAGTTATTGCTTCTGATTTGAAAAGCATCTGTGGTGGCTACCTTTCCTTTCTGTAAGCATCTTCCTTTCTTTCCTTCAAAGAATGCATACACAACAATACTTTTAATTTTTAAGAATGAATAAAACACAACTAGACGTCTAGTATCTTGGGAAGAAAATACAGTCTCTGGTATTCATACCTGCTGGCAAGCAAATAAGACGGGTCCAGTGGCTATTCCAAGTTTAAGGTCCGCTGATGCAGGCTTTCCTAGCTGTTCGGAACACGATGTGAAATCCAGCACATCATCTACCAGCTACAGTAAACAAAGAATATACCATATAAAGTTTATAAGATTTCCTTGCAAGACCTAAGTAAAACATATATATATAAATGCTCCAAACCTCCCTCTTTAGCATTTTGTTTAATTGGTAAAAAAAACTCTGCGTCTTTTAAGTCATCATTCTTATGTATTACCTGAAATGCTATCCCAAGGTTTTTTCCATATAGATATGCAATTTCATGAACTTTTGGATCAGGACAGCTGAGTACAGAAACCTGAAAAGGAACAAAAAGAACATAATCTTTGGTTACTTCCCATTATTCATATGTGCCAACAATGTACTGACACCAGAGAAGCAGACATCAAATAGCTGCATTCTGCTCAGTCCCTTTTTATATATGCAGAGTTTTTAAAAAAATAAGTTATGGTAAAGACGAAGAGCAACAGGACAGCATTAAAAACAGGGTCTTGCAAAGGTCTGGAGAGAGTTGGGAGTAGAGATAGATAGATAGATAGATAGATAGACAGACACACAGACAGACAGACAGATGATGGTTACATACATAGATAGGCAGAGAGATAGAGAGACATAGATACCTTTATATCCAAAATGGATTGACTTAAATATTAATATAGTTGCATTCATAACTGCAAACAGTCTTAACACATAGATTATGATTGCAAAATGGTTTAATTTTACAGTCATCAAATTTCATTGTAATATAAACAAAAGCACTATAATGTCGACTCATAATTAAATACCATTTTAATTAACTTTACTAATAGTATTCTTTACCTATCAGACAGCTAAATTGATGTATAATCAGAAAATAACCAATGTGCCAAAAACCTATGCAGTATTAGAAAGTCAGTTGTATAACCCTTTCTTTACTTACCCCAGAAAGCAGAGCAAGATGTATTTAATCAAAAGTACTATTCCTATAAATAATTATTTTAAATAGAGTGGAAACCCTGGTCATGACCATAATTTGTTCCATAACTTTGGTTGCAATCTGAATTGGTCGTGATCTGAACCTAATTTTACCATTAGATTGTATGTAAATACGATTAATCCATACCAGACCCCTACGAACTGAATATACATATTGCTTTTTAAAGATTTTTGAGCACAAAAATGGTTAATTATGCCATAGAATTCACAGTGTACTGTAATAGTGAAATGTAAAATCCTTTAATAATACTGAGAAAACCTACTTTTTTTGCCCTGCACACGCAGTGGAGAACAGAGCTGGAAAGCAGGCAAGTTGAGATACAGTGGGACGAGTGGGTGGCATCTTCCGATCGCTTCTGCCTTTCCCAAGCCTCTGTGTCAGCGCAGAATTACTTTTGCCCATCTCTTTTCTGCTATGTGCCACCGCACAAGCTTCCCACAAGCCTCCCATGAAATAGAGACAGGCGAAAGTCATGCTATCAGCTCAGGCAGTTTGCTCCATTGTCCCTCAGCTGTGGAGCTTGGCCAGGAAGGCACCCGCAAGACCTTTCCCACCTCCTGCCAGCTTAACGTGCTTCCCATCTTAAGGCGGCTGTGCTTGAGGGGCGTAGGCAGCGCTCTCCCTAGCCAGGCTTGTGCACCAGGTAAGCTTACCCCCCCCCCCAACTCACAGAAGCAGCACTTTTCAATTCCTCAGAAACTGCAATTTTGGCACATGGCAGGATTCTGAGGATCTTCCTCCTCTTCTGCACAGAGAGCTTATTACTAGTAGTGAGGGCTTACGAAAAACGGAGGAACACGCACCAGTTTTCTTTTCAAGGCAACTGATTTAAGAGCGTGGGAGAAGAGAGAGAGAAAGCCTCTTGATTCCTGTGCATGTCTTTTCACTTAAATGTGTGTGGGGACTGGAGCTCTTGAGGGAGTGTTTGATCGCCACCCGAGTATATGTTCGTGACCAGATTCAAAAATTTTCTGAATTTTTTGGTCGAAACCCGATTTGGTCATGACCAGAGGTTCCACTGTACCTATTAGTCTAATGTCTGAAGAGGATTGTATATTATAGAAAATTTAATATGACAGACACTGGGCATTATGTATTTAGGGTGCCAAATCTTTTGGCTTTAAACCAGCACTTTTATACTATGCTTGTAAATAAGTAGAAGCTTCTAAATTATTACAAAATTGTTGCGATCCACTCTATGAAATACACTTCTGAAAAATATTTGCATTTGCTCTATTTTCCAAGGGTTTCAATAAACCCTATCCAGAATTCACTAAGATGTGAATCCCTCTGGCCAGGTCCTTCCCAAGCATTCAAGAAAAAAACTGCCTTCTACCAGGACCTCACTCTCCAAGCATACTAATGGTCTAAGAATCTACAGTCTAAGTTCTACACTCATCTAATATTGATTTTTCATCTGGAACAGGGCATACATCTAATTCTAGATTAGGAATCAACAGGACAGGAGTGACCTCCATCCATTAGTTTTGCCCATCTATGGTCTCAAATTCCAGGCAAGGTTTAATGTAATCTGTAATGTTTTAAGGTGCTGTGTGTGGCATTTGGTTTGGTTGCCATAATATATTTTTTAAATGGCCAAAATTTCAAGAAATCACCAGAACTCATAAGATATTGATTTTCTCATCCACTCTACGGTAAAAATTCAGGTGGGAACTCTAACATCTCATGAGATTCCATGAACATTCAAAAAAGGCTGGAAATATCTGTTTAGTATTTTTGCTGTCTTCTTGGAATCACCTGAAATAATGCACCACAAGGTGATTGAAAGAAACTTCAAAGAACTCCACTTACTGAAGTCCTAAGTAACACCTTGATAGCACAACAACTGTAAAACCATTATTTGCTCAGTGAAGTTATTTCCATAAGCCTTCTCTGAAACTGATGAAGCAGAAAACTAAATTCACCATAACTGTGTTGTGTTTTGAATTAAGCTTCTTAATTAATTAAGCTTCATTAGGTTTCTCTTTTATTTTTCTGTCTGGAAAATGAACCAAAGATACCACTGCAGCCATTTTGTCAAAGCCCGTTATATTCATAAGCTTGTTGAAAAAATGGTTCAGTCTTCTAATCTGTCTTTCCTCCATACATTAAGATAAATTTACAGAAAAGATGGAACGTACATACTGCTTTACAGCTGTGTGCTATAAGACTTGCAGTCTTCTTAAAAGTTTTTTCGAGGTAGTGAGAAAATCTCTCATTTTCGTTTTCTTTGGAACCCAGCTGGAGAAATTCACCTGTAAGAGGTAAAAAAGATCAACTGTGTTAGCAACTAATTGCCAAGGAAATAGAAATTCAGTTATTTCTAGTTATGTTGCTAAAAAGCCTTACCACGCACCAGATCTTCAATCACTTGCGTTATTAGAGAAAGGACAGTTGTGTTGCCAATACGTGCTAAAACTAAAGATGCTGTAGAAAGGATAAAATCACCAGCTAAGACTGCCTGGAAAAGAATAATTGACTTTAAAATATTTTAGCTGGCACCATTATTCAATTTACAGCTTTGCATACCATTTTTAAAAAAATCTTGGACAGTAGTCAGGGAACTTGCCAACAAAAAAAATCTGGAAAGCAACATCAGAAATGCAATTACAAAGGGCAGTACACATTTTATATTTTTTCTTAACTTATATAAAATATTTTTTTTTCCATAAACTGTAAGCCAGAGTGATAAGACAATGAGATATTGGAAAGGAATTTTGAGAGTTGAAGCCTATACACCTTAAAGTTGATAAGGCTGAGAAACACTGCTTTATACCCATTAGAGACTTCACCTAGTCCCTCTCTCTTGGGAAATTCAAGAACAGGGTTGAGGCTCCACCCTTTATCTTCTGCCAAGAGCAAGTTTCTTTATATAAAATTATCATATCAACGGCTATTATCTGCAAATAGGTAACAAAACTGAATGCCCTTATATTTGTGGAAATTTCAACTGCATATACAAAGTTTAATTGCATCAGTTGAGCATCCAGCAAGAACTAGAGTTGTCTTAAAGAACAAAAATTAATATCTACTTTCAATTATTTCACTTTCCTTACCTAACCTGCTCCACTGTGATCTTGCCCTTTTCCAAGCCCCTGGTTAGAGAAGGTGGTGAACCCCTTCACCACCCCAGATCAACAATCCTTCTGGGATACTTTAGGTGTTACACTGATTGTTGATTTTTCTCTGGGCTCTCCCTTGGACATGTATTTTCCTGTACTGTATTGCTCCATTTTGTGTCATGCAGATTAAAGTAGGAGATAAATTGATCAAGTAACCTTCCCACTCTAACAACACTTTCTATAGCTAAGATAAAAATACTTGCCTTCCTTTCCCCCCAGATTTGATTAACAGTAACCTTTCCTCTTCGTGAATTAGCATCATCAATTACATCATCATGAACTAGCGTAGCGGTATGGATCATTTCTGCAATTAATGCTATGGAGCGTTGGTTTGCCTTCACTTCTCTAAGATTGAGACGTGGGAAGAGGGTAAGAAAAATGTAGCATGTCAACCCTGTCAGAATAGCTTGAACAATACAGGTGATATCAAGTCAGATTCAAAATTTTTGGAGACCATGCAAATTCTTGCCATATTCACTTATCTTCTGCAATAATACATGGTTTTTCTTTGAACCTATCCATTGGTCGTATCGACTGATTTCTATTCTTCTACTTTCATCAACCTTGTCTCACATAAACAGTTTTTAAATTAATTATCCACTTGTTCATCACATTCCATGGCAAATATGCATGTTTCAGCTTGCTAATCTTCTATCGGTTGCCCTACTAATAATGAAATGGTATTCATGATTAATATTTGGAGTTCAGTTAATGTTTATAATGAAATTAATATTTCATATTTAATGTAGAAGAGGAAGCATAGAATTAATACTGTAAGTCAGGGCACAGTAGTACAGGGAATGCACATAGTAAGAAATTAGTTTCTCTTATTCTAAATAAGACATATCCATTAAATACAAGAAGGCTGAATATCTGCTAAATCTTCTTGCTGCTATTCGCTTTTGTATGGGAACAAACCTTAACTGTAATAATTCAAAAATAAAAAATAGATATTTACCCAGAATTATTATGATGAAAATTGCATGCTCTGGCCATTAGTGCCACAATAATTGGTCGAAAGGCCTTCCCTTTACCATCAAAGTAGTAGTCACACATTTCTTTAAGTTCTGTAGTAGAAACCCGTAATTCCTGCAAAAAGGCGAACAAAGCCTGTTCTATATCTGCAAACCTAGACTTGCTTTATGACAATAAAGTCCCATCTCAAGAATGATCTATAATTAGAGCTTCTTACCGTACCACACCAAAAACATATTTACCTTTTTAATATCCTCATAGAAATTTTTCAAGTCTTTTCCTCCAAGTTTAAAAGGATCTTTGTATTGTTCATCGCTGACCGTTTTACCAAAGCAATGAGTTTGCACTGTTGTATGTTGAAATCTAGCAAAACTTTTTGGGGAAGAAAGAAAATATTAACATAATCCCTGTAACTAAGGCAATTTGGTCATTCCTGCCCACAAAAATAACTCTACTGTTACTACTACCTGGGCATAAATTGTTTCAACTCCTACCCTCAAAACGACGCTATAGAGCACTGCACACCAGAACAACTAGACACAAGGACAGTTTTGCCCCGAACACCACCACTCAGCTAAACAAATAATTCCCTCAACACTGTCAAACTATTTACTAAATCTGCATTACTATTACTATTAAACTTCTAATTGTTCCTATCACCCATCTACTCCCACTTATGACTGTATGACTGTAACTTTGTTGCTTGCATTTTTACGATTAATATTGATTGTCTCCTAGTATGATTTGATTGCTTACTTGTACCTTATGACTATCACTAAGTGTTGTACCTTATGATTCTTGACAAATATACACTGGCAGCACATGCACCAAAACAAATTCCTTGTGTGTCTAATCACACTTGGCGAATAAGGAATTCTATGCTATGCTATGCTATTCTAATTGAATTTTAAAAGAAAATACATAAAAAGAAATAGTTATTCAAGCTTATCTACAAAGTTAAAAAAACATTATTCAGTCAATACTTGGAAGAATGACATAGATTTTCTAAAATCATTGTTTGGAGAACTTGGGTGGATCTTGTGTTTGCATTAAGCGGCTAAGATACCTTCAGAAGCAATTATTTTGCAATTCTACTATCCAAAATGGATCTCTGTCTTTGCCCAAGTTTTAACCATGGTTAGGATAGAGACCCATCCAGCAAAATTATTAGTTTCTCATACTCCTATCTTGCATCAGCTATATTATAGAAAAAGACTAAATATTTAGGATCTATAAAAGTTATAAAAACAGGAAAAATAGTGTAAGCATTTTTTTCAAATGTACTATGTTATTATCTCTTTGAGAGACATAGATGGTTTCTAAATCTGATACATAAATAAAATAAATGTTATACCTTTGTGTGAGCATGCATATGGGGAATAAAGCAAAAGCTGTCATTTTGTATTGAATTAAACAAATTTTAAAAATCCTCCAAGCATTTCATTCTGCAGTTATTTTCCTTCTTCTAAAACAGGAGAAGAAAAAACCCAGGACCAAGTTACCATACATGTTATATAAGATATGAAATTATTGTCACTGTTCCCACTAAATTAATTTCTGATGTTTGGTGATGTATACTAATATCAATAAATCACCATGAAGTACCTTATACTATGTATACATATAAGTGTATATCATATATATAAGTTTAAATCATATACACAATAGCTAAAATTGCAAGTGCTCACCAAGTTTCATAAGATTTTATCTATTTTGCAAAATTTTAGGCAAAAGATCACATTTCATACAATTTCCTATGTGATTCTGGCTGCTTTAATTTTTATTTAATTTGAAATATAATAGATGAGAATATTTGCTTTGATTGCTTCAGTTGCTGTATTAAGAAACATGCTTATATGATGATTCTCAAAAATTCTTATATATCGATTTAATGATTTATACTGAATGTAACCGTCACAAGACTAAATGTTATAATGCATGCAATTTAATATCTCATTTAACACCGCATCCTTCACAAACTTTAAAAGATACTGAAGTTACCTACTTTAATATGACTATTTTTTATAATAGAAATATTTCCACTTACCGCCAACATATACTATACATTTTTGGAAAAAATAGACACAGTCTTTCCCCTAAAAAACTAGATTTCTGCTGAAAGAGAAGAGAAAAAAAGGATATTTATAATCTATATTTTATGCAGAATTAAGATAAAGTTAACAAAAGTTACTATGGGTGACAATAGCAATTGGAATCAGAATTTCTGTTGCTAAATGATGTAACTGTAAGGTATAACATGACATGACTAAATATCGACAGTAGCGACAGTAAGATTGGAAGTTCCAGTTGCCATCATAACCCACATTGGTTAAGTGAAGACTTCAAATGAACATGATATGAAGTCCCAGGAAAGCAAGCTGGTGGGTAAGAGTTATGGATGAGTGGATGGATGTTGTGGGTAGGTGCCACAGTTGGGAAGGCAAAAAAGTAGCAGGAGCGGGAACAAATCTTTATGTTGTCTTTATGGCAAGGCATTTTTCATTGCAAGCATATGGAAAGGAAACAAGAGAATGAGGCTAGTTGACTGAACAAGAATAGAGACCTAAATTAGACCCATTTGGATTAAGGGGTCAATGGATTTTATTGAACAGCTTGTATGCATAGGCAAGCAAACAACTCAACACTCCACAGATATTTCTCCTTATAACCATTTTTCTGCAGAGATGTTAAGTAGTATACAAGTGGCTCACATAACACATAATTGTGGAGGAAAGTTCCCTGGATTTGTTTCAATGGGTTTTAGCAACAGTAGAAGATAAAGAAGCGAATTATAATGAATTTATTTCATTTGGAAAACCTTGTAAAGAATCTTACTAGCTTAAGTTTCTTCTTTTCTTTTAATTTCTTTTTTTTTTGTTGATTACTCAACTCATGAGTAATCCTACTTTTTCCTGAAGAAATTGTTTTAACAAGTATTGTGAAAGATATCTAAAATGAAATACCAATGGGCTGAGCAAAGTAATAAAAAGCCTATTTCATCTCTGACATCTTGTACAGGCCAGTAACTTGTGAATTGATGAATCTGGGTGAAAAGACAGCAAGTTTTCTTAAACTTAGGTATGTGTTGGAACAATAATAATATTTTTTATCCCACTTTTGTATACTTTGGCCAACTCAAGGTGACAAACATATCCAATATTCATGTGTACAATTTACCAGCCAACATAGCCCATTGAGAATAATGCCCACTGACAGATCATTTAATATTTCCACCGTGTAAGCCTTTTAAGAGACACCTCCAAGACAAGTAAACCACATCAACACATCTTAGTGCAGTCTACGCTTTGTAACAGGATTGTGCAGCAGGAAATAGTTATTTTATTTTCCGTGGCCTGTGCTTATGAGATCTGCAACCTCTCTTCCTTTGCTTTTCCGCAAATCTTAGTCACTTATTTGCCATCCGGTGCCCTCCAAATGGCCCAGGCGACATCAACTGCACCCACAACTCCCCTGAAGGGGGCTTGGGTAATTAACTTCCTTACTCGTCGCGCCAGGCTTGGAAAACGCTTCCCTTTCCGCTCCTCGTTTTCTCTTCCTGCCCATGCCATTTCTTAAGAATACCCCATCCCCACAAGCGATAAGGGGTCCTGGGGCATTACAATGGCCCCATATCTCAGGGCATCGGGGCTAGTAAACATCGCCTTGGTGGCTCTTCTTAGCAGAAGCTTTTCAAGCGCCGGGCTGCTTCTGGAGGTTCCCAAAGGCGCTTCCCCCACGCTCCGCCCGCGTCCTGGTGTAACCCGGTTCCTTCACCCGAGCGCCTCGAGCTTTCCCCGGGATCGGCTCCTCCACCGGGACCAGCGATCGCTGCGCCCATTCATTCCCTTCCTGACCTCCAACCGCCCCCAGTGCAGCGTTACTTACGGCCGTCTTCAATGCTGGCAGCGCCGCCAGTTCATCGCCGGGCTGTTTGTTGGTGCCACCGCCGCCACCACTGCTGTCCAAGCCGCAGCTTCGCAAGCTGCTCAAGAGTCTCGCCGTCCGGGACGAAGCGGCGCATGAGCAACAGCAACAGCGAGGCCGACACCAGAGCGCCATGGCTTCCGATTCAGATCGGGCAAAGAGGCCGCCGCGTCTCGCTGCCGCTGTTTTGAGAGCCACTAGGCCCACCCCGCGATCGCCTGGGCTGCAGTGGCAGCGACAGCAGCAGCACCGACCCGGACGCGGAAACCCTGGTTTGGACAACGTGAGTATGTCTGGCAACGCCGCCTCCCGGAGTTCTTTTCCAGGAAACGCTTCAGGACAGAGAGGCTTATGAGGAGGCAAGGGAGTGGCGGGATGGTGCAAGTAGAAGAAGGAGAGAGGGGGTCAGTCCTCCCATGATTCTCCGGCGAAGGACGGAGTCGCGGATAGATCCGGATTTAACTCGCTCCCAGTTGCTCCCTGCGCTGGCTGAGGCTGCTGCTCCCAGCATAACAGCCGCCACGTGAATAGAATCACCTTCTTCTGTACAAAATGTCACTTAGGATTTGTATTAGAGAGGTGGGAAGGAGTAAGTCTGCCTGAAGTTATTTCTGAGAAAAGATGGGTTAGGACGATTGTGTCGCAATGATGGTTGAAGCTCATCCTTTTGGGGGGGAGTGGGGAGCTTTTAATAACGACACAACTTTTAATAATGTAAGCAGGAATCTGTGCGTCTTTCAGTGTGATTAGGAATTAATTTATGGATAAAAGCATACCTCGTTGATTCTGGGCTGGGCCATTGCCCCAGCCCGGACCCATATGGTAGTCCAATAGCCAATCAAAAAGAGGAAGAAAAATGTTAAAGTTTTTGAACTGTCTGAAATTCTTACATCAATGAAAAAAGGGGAAGGAGATGGATGAAGCAAAGTGTAAAAATTAGGTTAAACGTTTAGTCATTTAAGATCTGCAATTCAGACGAGATCTTGATATATGTGTTAACAGTGAACTCCAAAAAGTATGCCAAAAGGGGGAAAAAAGATAAATGCTGCTTAAACAGGGAAGGGGGAAAACATGGATCTATTAAGATGATAAACATGACAAAGGGAAAAACTTATCAGAAAAGGGAGAGAAAAGATCCATCTAATAACTGGATAGCAATATAAAATTAATTCAAAATTATCATTAAATGTAGACCATTCAGAAACATATTGTTTCATTTTCTCATTTATAGAACACATTTTTCAAAGATAATTAACAAATTCATACCTGGATCCATTCCTTATAATCAGGAGGGTAAGTTTTTTTCAATTTGCATAAAATTATTTTGAAAAGGACTAAGATCATTTTAAAATTTTAAATGCATTCATTCTTGAAAATGGATATTCCAGTTCTCAATTCTAACACTCAGAAATAATAAGTTTTATAACTTGCATTTTACTTTTTAAATTATGAATATGATTGAATGGTTGTTTTGTGTTCAACCATTAATTTTCTTAAGGATTCCAAAATTACTAGCATCCCTCTGGTTACTTGAGCATCTAGATCATATTATCTGGTTTGTTCATGTTAATACATTGCTAGAATACATTTGTTCCAGTTGACATCCAATGACATTGTATAATTATCAAACCTAGCCATAATACCATTAGCATGTCAGACCAACTTTAAAAAAAGTTTAAAAACTTTAAAAAAAAAGCAAAAAAAAGCCAATAGTTCAGAACCACTATGAAGATTGATTGATTTAAACAATCGCCACTATAAAACTTAATAGTTGGAAAACACATTCATAATAACTCTTGCGTATGGCTGCAGGTACAGCCAGTCCTCGTTTAATAATCCTAATTGGGACTGGCCATCTATTGCTAAACAAAGCAGCCATTGAGTAAAATGTCACTTGGTTGCTTTATTTACCAATGGTAGTTCCAGCAGTCCCAGTTAATGTTATTGAGTGAATATATGCAGTCATTAGCAAGGACACACCTGGATCCAAGCCATTCTTTGTAAGGTCCATCTTCCATCTACATATCTATCCCACAACTCTGTCCTTTTGGTCACCCACTGCTGCCAGTGCCCCACATTGTTCAGGCCTACCTGCTATCTGATGCCCATTACACTGTGCACCATTTTCACACCAAGGTTCTTTCATGTGCCAGCCGAATCTTTTGCAAAAAAAACAAAAAATGGACACATACAAAAAAGATCTGGCCAGTAGTGGCCAATAATGTGTAAGGTGATACACACCTGCTCACCTGTAGCTCTCACACATCTCCCTGCATGAGATTTCCATGGGGCCCCATGTGTGACTGGGATGGTGGAAAAGGATGGCAGTGAAAATTATAAGGAAGATCAGCTGGGAGTGGCACAGTAGTAGGTGAGGTGATTAAATGAAGGTGGACCCAAATTTTGTTCATCTGATGTGAGGGTATTACGATGGCCAGAATTTCAAGAACCGGTTGTAAGTCCCTTTTTTCAACACCCTCGTAACTTCAAATAGCCACAGTTTAGCACTGCATTATAAAGAAATAATTCAACTTCATTTTCATACATAGTTTAAAAAGTCAGTTGCTAAATAAAACCATAGCTATTTATACAACAGGTGTGTGGCCAATGTGAACCTCATTTGGCCTGGGGAGCCTTCTACTCCCACTACAATTGTCAGAAACCTGCAGCACCTGCAGTTTGTCATTACTGTGAGGCATGTAACTTTTA
Source organism: Notechis scutatus (assembly GCF_049901735.1). Taxonomy (NCBI): domain Eukaryota; kingdom Metazoa; phylum Chordata; class Lepidosauria; order Squamata; family Elapidae; genus Notechis; species Notechis scutatus. The sequence continues at coordinate 20,664,036 of NC_142025.1, forward strand.
AAATCTATTGTAGATAACGTCTAAAATAGTTTTAACATTGTTAAAACAAAGAAGTCGTTCAGAATCCTACTCACACTACTTAGAGCAAAATGGTGTGTGTGTGGGAAGCAGAATATCCTGACCTTGCTCACAGGTTGCCTTAGGCACTTCACTTTGCATCATCATCCTGCATATTATGGTGTTTGGGTATCTGCAAAGGGTTTCTAAGTACTGGTTCCCCTTCCTTTCTAAAGGAAAGGAAACTGGTTTGCAAACTATAGCAACATTAGTAAAAAAAAAAAAAAAAAAAAAACCTTTGGTTTAACTTAATCATAGAATGTAAAGTCTGGAAGTGGTCTTGAAGTTCATCTAGTCCAGGAATGTCAAACTTATGCTGTCACATGATGTATCGGGACTTTATTCCCCTTCACAAAACCAGGTGGGCATGGCCAGTGGGTGACACATCTGGTCCGCGGCCCGGGAGTTTAACAGCCCTGATCTAGTCTAATCTTTTGCCTCAGAATAGGAATCTTCATTCCATCATCCATCTATTACATTATCTCCAACAGACAGAAATCTTTATTTAAATAACTCTTTATCATTCATCATCAGTTCTACTGTTCTACTGGCATTCTGCTCAGTGGTTCTATTCAGGCATTTCCCCATTATCTAATTGAAATCAATTCCTTTAAATCCAATGTTTTTTTGTTCTGTGCCCTATACTGTTTTACTTCATCTACATTATAGTCCTGATTCTTGAAAAAATAAAACATGTCCAATCTTCTCTTTGGGTTTAAACTTACTTAGCACCTCTGACCATTTCTTACCGATTTCTCCTTCTATGTCCCATGTCACCTTGGTTGTCAATCTTCTTTCCAAAGTATGGCACCTAGAACTAGATGCAATATTCTACATGCCACTTATATATAATTACAATATTCACTGAACAGATTTGTCATTGTGTATAAAAAAGGCAAATAAAATAATTTCCCTAGAATTAAACAATCATTGGCTGGCCTCAGTCATATCAACAAGCAAATGATAATGTAAACTCAGATCTACTAGATCAGTGATGGCTAACCTTTCCATCTTTGTGTGCCAAAAGTGTGCATGCATGCGTGCCAGCATCCATAAGGAAATGCATGCACGCTCCCATGTGCATTTGTGTGTGACCCATGCAGGCCATGCGTTTCTGCACATGCACGTGCAATCCCCTACACGTGCGCACGGAATGTGTATCCTGCATATGCCCTGCTCCCGCACATACGTGGCAGTTACCCGATTATCAGCTGGCGGGTGGGCGGCGTGCGTGCCTGCGCAGTGGACCTGTTCTGGGTGACAGCTCACGTGCCGGCAAAGATGGCTCTGCATGCCACTTCTGGCACGCGTGCCATAGGTTCACCATCATGGTACTAGATGCTACTGATTAATCTGAAACTATTATAGTTTGGCCTTGTACAGGATAAAAGCTTGAGACTCCTTGACCACTGATAGAATGTCCTGTCTACAAAATTGCTGTGTTACTGTATTTGAGCTTCTTCCTCATTTTCATTGTCTTTGGAATTCTTCAATATCCTAGGGATATTTAACTTTGGGGGCGTTAGTTTATTTTATTGTCATTGCACCTCGTACAACAAAATCAAACATCATCTTCAATGCACATCATGACCATGACCATGAAAATAAACACAAACACACATCCTTCACCCTTCACACATTGAACCGAAAATCCCTGACACCACACCAACACTGCACTATATAGCAGAATTGAAAAGAGCTACTGCTCTGGGATAGAAGCTGTTTTTCAGCCTATTTGTCCTTGTTTTTATTATTCTGTACCATCTGCCAGGTGGTAATAGTTCAAGAAAGGGTTCCCAGTATGAGGTGGATCGTTGAGAATGTTTTTGAGAATATTTAACTTTGGAGGGGTTAGGATTTGTATGATGGTAATTCTCATCCTCTCTTTCCTATCACGTTCAAATGATGGTGCTGGGAAACTAGCACCATGTGATGTTGGGTGTTATATCTGCATCACTTAGTGACAGAAATCCCTGTCTCAGTCACCATCACTAACCAAAGACTATCTTTTGTTTCATAGTGAGGCAGACTGTCTCTTAGATACTCAGGGTGAAGTTATTTAGTGAAGTCATGCCAAGCTAAAAATCAACATCTTAAAAGGAATCCAGAATAAGAACACAGATTTTTTTTTTTTTTTTTACAAAACTGCCCAATTTCCAGTTGGAAATATCACCTTTATGCCAGGAAATAGTACTAATTTGCTTGAATTGATAAATCAGAATGTTATTCAGTGGTAAATATAGCCAAAACATGATACAGCCACTGAAAATAATATCAGGAAAGATTGAAGAAAATGTAACTATTTGCACAGGGACTTGATTCCATCATTGACTTTTGGTAATCCACGGTGAACCTATGATCATGATTATGTGAATACTTTGAGAGAAAACAGACCTGTCTGATCTGTAGCCCTAGGTTAATGATGGTTTATTTATTTTTTATTTATTTTATTTATTTGATTTGCCAATTGTTTACAAGATAATAAGTATAAGTGTATACATAGTTGTGAATACATGAAATGGGTACATATAAGAAAAATAAAAGAATAAGAGAAACAATAGGACAGGGACGGTAGGCACGTTGGTGCGCTTATGCACGCCCCTACAGACCTCTTAGGAAAGGGGTGAGGTCAATAGTAGACAGTCTAAGGTTAAAGTTTTTGGGGTTTGGGGGAAGAAACTACAGAGTCGGGTAGAGTATTCCAGACATTGACCACTCTATTGCTGAAGTCGTATTTCCTGCAATCAAGTTTGGTGCGGTTTACTTTGAGTTTGTATCTATTGTGTGCTCTTGTGTTGTTATGGTTGAAGCTGAAGTATTCACTGACAGGTAGGACATTGCAATGTATGATTTTATATACCATGCTTAAGTCAGACCGAAGACGGCGTAATTCAAGGTTTTCTAGTTCTAGAATTTCAAGTCTGGTGGCATAAGGTATTCTACAACGAGTAGAGGAGTGGAGAACTCTTCTTGTGAAATATTTCTGGACTTTCTCAATTGTGCTAATATCAGATACGTAATGTGGGTTCCAGACTGATGAACTTTATTCGAGTATTGGTCTAGCAAATGTTTTGTATGCTCTGGTTAGTAGTGTGATATTACCAGAGAAAAAGCTACGTAGGATTAGGTTAACAACTCTTAATGCCTTTTTGGCTACGTAGTTGCAGTGGGCTCTAGCACTTAGATCATTAGAGGTGAGTATTCCAAGGTCCTTTACAGAGCTTGGGTCATCAACAAGTTTTTGACTATTCAGCTTGTATTTTATTTTCTGATTATTTTTTTTTGCCAATATGTAAGACAGAGCATTTATTTGTTGAGATTTGAAGTTGCCATTTGTTTGACCATTCTGATACATAGTCAAGATCTTTTTGTAGGGTAGCAGTATTGTCTGTGGTATTGAACAGCTTTACATCATCAGCGAAGAGAACGCAATTGCTCTTAATATGATCACAGAGGTCGTTTATGTAGAGTATGAAGAGAGTTGGTCCTAGAACACTGCCTTGGGGGACACCACTATTGACAGGTACTGGATTTGATAGGACGCTCCTATCAAGGGAGGGATGGACCTTGAGTCTTTTAGTTTGTTGTTTACAAAATTGTAAAAAGCACGGGTGGAATTGGTGCTTAGAATTGGTGCCTCTTGTTTAATGTGATAATTGGTGCATTCAGTCTTTATCTGGTGGCATAAATTTTTGTATCGGTTTTTGAAATTGGCAACGTGACCAGATTTGTTTTTCCTCCAGAGTGATCTCTTTTTGGATTGAAGTTTTCTTATTGATATGGGTAATCTGCTTTTTTGTTTTGTTTTGGGAGTTGTTGTTGGTACATATAGTTTGATGACTCTTTTGACTTCAAGTAAAAATATGTTGTAATGGTCTTCAACAGTATTGCATCCAGTAAATAGAGATTGCCAATCCAGGGATGAGAGATCGTTGTCTATAAGATCATAGTTGCCTTTTTTGAAGTTACAATTGGGGATTACATCATTGTGGTGATTTTTGTGTGGACGTATGTTGAGACAAAAGTCAATCATATTGTGGTCACTACTGGAAAAGGGTTCTTTAGTTTGTATTCCGTAAATTAAATTCAAACTATTGCAGAAGATGAGATCGAGGCAGTTGTTTAGTCTAGTGTTGTTGGTTACTAGTTGTTCCAGTCCCAGATTTGTAATAGCATTGTAGAAGGTTGTGTGTATGATTTCAGTTGTACAATCATTTAGGGTCCAGTCAATATGCGGTAGATTGAAATCACCAAGAAAGATAAAAGGGTATGGGCAGGATGCAGCCCATGTTAGTAATGTATTTAGCTTGTTTACATGTTCGATGTCATAATCAGGTGCTCTGTAACATAGTAAGAATCGAATTGTGATATTTAAGGATAGTTCACAGATGATGGTCTCAGGAAGAGCAAGCTCCTGGGTAACTTGGATATTTTTTAGATGTAAGGATTTTTTATAGAATATACCAACACCACCTCCTCGACGATTTTCACGATCTGATCGGTAAACATGATAGTCTCTTACTGTGGTAATGGAGTCGGGGAGAGATGCATTGAGCCATGTTTCACAGACAAATATAATGTCGAAGTTAGCCAAATTTAGGAGGATGAGAAATTCAGGTATTTTATTCACGAGGCTTCTTGCATTGAGTAGTTTGCATTTAAGGCCGGCAGTAGTTGGAATTGAGGTAGTTGGGGCGAGCGTGCCTAGTCTTGGGTGATGGTGGATCGGTTGAGGTAGGGTTGTGGTTGAGGGTAGAAGCTGAGTATTGAGTTGCGTGGCTTACTTTTGATACAGTCAGCATGGTAGTCAATGTACAGGTCCTTCTCTCCATTGTCTAGACGGTTTTTGAGTTCAATGCGGAGTGCACGGGAGCGGGCACGTTGCTGTATGGTTAGGTCAGGGCGGCAACGGAGGTTCTTATGGTTGGTGTTGGTTTTGGCGAGTGAGTTTATAGTATAAATGAATTTACGTTTGCTTGATTCATTTTTGCAAATGACCCTGCACAAGCGTGGGGCCACAGAGCCGTCTCTATTTTTGAGCTCTCGGTCGATGCGGGAAATGTCAAGTATTTCATCAGCGGAGATGGTTGATGCTTGATAATCTCTGATGATGTTTCGGACAGTTGTGATGTCATCATTGTCATTGATGTCCTCTAGACCAAATAAGATGGCGTTTGGACGTTTCCGTTCACGCTCAACGGCTTCTCTGATGAGGATTGGGATATCAATATTTGTCTGGGTTGTGTTTATTTGTGGATTGGGTTTTGGATCGGATTGTGGTTGTTGGGTAGAGATGTGGTTTGTAGCTATTGGATGTTCAGGTTTTTGCGTTGTGTCTTTTTTTTTCAAGGTTGGATATTCTTTCTTTTACGGCGTCCAGGGATGCTACTATGGTGTTAAGGGATGTTTCAATGGTTTCGATGGTAGGGGATGTTTCAATGGTTTCGATGGTATCAACTCTTTCAGACAGATCCAGTTTGGGTCTGCATGATTTGCAGAAATATGGAAACTCATTGGATGATTCTAGGTATTGAATCATTTGCTCAGGTAATTCCAAGCAGTCATGATGAGCGTATTTTTTACACAGAGAACATTTGATGGAGTTTTCATTATCCTTTAGATTTTTGTAGCATTTAAGGCATGTGCAGGAGTCTTGTGGTTCATTGGTGGGGATTATCTTCTCTTTAGGTTGTGGTTTGGCGTAGGATTTTGTTAAAATAGTATGTTGATTGAATTAATTAAAGGAACAATTTTGGGTAATCTATATAGGCAATATTACATCAAACAATCAATTGCAGTAATCTCTCAAGTCAGATAATATTCCTGAGCAACAATCAGCCTGATCAAGTCAGATAATATTCCTGAGCAACAGTCAGCCTGATCAATTAATTACTCTAATCACTAATCAATTAATTACACTAATCATTAATCACACTGTTCATTTAAATTCACTAAATCATTGATTTTACTATTCAATTAAATTACATGAATTTTGATCTTTTAAACTAGTCAGTAATCACACTATTTGCACTAAACACTCTAATCACACTAATCAATTAAAACAATAAATCAATTAAACCATTAATAAAATATTTTATAGAAATTGATTATCTAATCGTTGATATAGGTGCTGAGGTAGAAAAGTTGAAAGTTTTGAGGTAGTGAATTAATCAGTGTTTGATTAAAGTAATGAGGTAGTATTAAGAGTCTGCAAGGAACGGGTTAATTGTTTTACTAGCAGCTGTAGTTGACTGAATGAGAGGAATTTATTGCTCTTTGAATAGCAGATCGCTATTACTCTGTTAACAGGAAGTTGTAACACAATGTTCAAAGGGTTTTTATCCAGTGAAGGAAAGGGCTTCACTTCTAAGAACAGAGGAAACCAACTAATCTTCTCTCCTTTTTTGCAAGCAGACTTTGATTCAGCCGAGACAAATTGAACAGCTCACAGGAAACTATTTGTTTTTGTTTTCCCTTGATGAATGAGATTTCTGGGCCCCTCCTAGTTAACTGAATACACTTTCAAAGTTTGTTGCTTTTAAGAGAAAGAGGCACATCTTGCACTGGTAATTCTAACAGTTTATATTTTTACTGTGTAGACTCAGATTTGTATTGAGCATTCACTCCTGGCTTCAATATACCTCTGCTTCTATCATTCCTGGCCTCAATATACTTCTGCTTCTATCACAGGGAATAAAATTGCTTCCAATCTTCTCAGGAGTTCAGTTATCACAATACTTCCCTACTTATTGGAAGTCCAAAGTTACTGTCCTTCCAAAAGATGGAGTCCGGATTAGCAATTTGGCGAAGAGAAAAGAGGGAAGAGGGAAGTGGGGGCGGGAGGGAGGAGGCAGTCTGCTTCACACCCTGGCTGCAAGCTTCTGGAGACAGACTCACAGCTCCCAGTGCTCACCGCCCTGCAAGGATGGGATGAATCTCACCGACTCCAAGGATGATCGTTCTCTGGGCTGGGTCGCTCCTGGGAAAAGTCAGATTCCCACTCAGCAGTCGAGGGAAAACTCTCAAGTCGAGGGAAAAAGCCACAGTTGGAGCGCTCTCGCTCAGCGATCCTCCCGGCCGGCGCTCCTCGGGCTTTCCTCCCTCTCTCTCCGGAGCGAAGCGGTAGCAGCGGCAGCGGCAGCGGCGTCTCCTCCGACTTTTTTTCTCCCTCGCTGCCCATCGTGTTGAGGCAGGAATTTCTTTTACTAACTGATGTGGTCATCACTTAGTGCACAACATCATGTCACTTAAACATGAGTCAGCAGTGTGCAGTAGGAGCCAAAAAAGCTAATGCAACCAATCCTTAGTTGTATAAACAGAGGCACAAAATCAAAACCATGTGAAGTATTAGTACTGCTTTATAAAGTGTTAGTAAGGCCATACCTGGAATACTGCATCCAGTTTTGGTCACAAAAAAGATGTTGAGACTTTGGGAAAAGTGCAAAGAAGAGCAATTAAGATGATTAAAGCCTGGTTAGAAAAAACATATGAAGAACGGTTGCAGGATTTGGGTTTGGCTAGTCTAGGGAAAAGAAGGACTAGGGAGGCACATGATAGCAATATTCTAGTATCAGAGATTGCCACAAAGAGGAGGCAGTCAATATATTTTCCAAAGCACCAGCAGGCAAGACAAGAAATAATGGATGGAAACTAATCAAGAAGAGAAGCAACCTGAAATTAAGGAGAAACTGCCTAACAGTGAGGACAATCAACCAGTGAAACAACTTGCCTCCAGAAATTATTTGGGAACTTCATCACTGGAGGCTTTTACGAAGAGAGCAGACTGAAATGATATGGGATCTTCTGCTTAAGCAGGTGTTTGGACTAGGAGACCTCCAAGGTTCCTTCCAGCTCTATTCTGATCGAACTGATTCAATTTTTTTTACCAGATAAAAATAATAAAATATTAGAAAATCCAAACAATTGAGTAATTAATAAAAAATAAAAGATTATAAAGAAGCAGTTTCCCATCTTTTTGATAATCATTATAAATACATTTTTATTCTATCCTCTTTCTCTAAAATTACATCTTAAATACCTTCTTCCATAAGCTACATTTCTAATCTTCAAACCCATAAATCATGTTCATTTTCTCATTTTTTTTTCAGCAAAAAATCCATAAGGGATTTCCAGTCATTGACAAATGATCTTTTTATAATCAAGTAAGTTAATTTTGCCATCTCTGCTAGTTCTGTCATCTTCACCAACTATTCCTATATTGTGGTTATTTCAGAATCTTTCCGATTTTTGTCCATAATAGATTATTCCAATATGATCTTTAAAACACAACAATATTTTAACAGATTTTTCTTGGCTGTTAATTAATGAATGGAAAAATGGAATTGCTATTTGTTTAAATATGTATGAAATGAAAACTGCCAGGAAGTTGTTCTTATAAATGTAAAGGCTCAGAGATAATTATGAACATCTATCACATTTGTTTCCCTACAGAATTGATCACGATTTAAGAAAAGTTGTGGGACTTAATATGTCTGGCTGCTGGGCAATTTTATGGTGGTTTTCATTGTTAACATTGGTATATCATTCCGGATGTTACCTCATTGACACAATTGCTGCAAATAGTTTTGGCCACTTGTATAATTACATTAATGCATCAACTTTGGATCAAGATTATTGTGAAAAGAAACTGAAATTAACTACTTTGGATGAATGGAAACTTTCCACAGAAGTGTTCACAGGTATTAATATAACCCTTGACAACATCTACATATTTTTGTTGGAAAGAATCATTTATATAACAGGGACTTTATCTGGATAAACAATTTGCCTAAGTGCTATTCTAGAGTAGTTGCTATCTAGAGCAGCGGTGCTTAGATCTGGCCCACAGAGCTGCCCTGTAAATAGCGAACAACTGGTCTGTGATGCCTCTGTCAGTGAAAATGGTGCTCCGTTGTTTTCCGACCTCCCAAGCTCCATTTTCGTTGGCAGAGCATTGCAGGAAGCTGTCATAACTGAAAACAGAGCTTGGGAGCCTATTTTTGCTGGCAGTATGTTTGGGCCACCACAGGTGCCCCCAACACATGTGACAATGAGCTGGCCATGCCCATCCTGGCCATACCCATCCCCCCACCCCCGTGGTCAAACACAACCCTGATGCAGCCATCAGTGAAATTGAGTTTAGCACCCCTGATCTAGAGAAAGATGTTCTGATGAAAATCAACAAGACTGATTACCTTATTCGGTCTATTTCATTGAAAGTTAAGTGTGAATTTAGCTTGGCTTGTTAGCTGCTTTTATTTATGATTATATTTAAAACCTATGCTATTTTTCAGAAATTATCCTACTACTATAACTTTGAGCAGATCTTTGATATCTCCTAACTATGGAAAATGTGTTATTACATTGTTGACTTAATTTTTAAAACCCAAGTCAGGCTTATTGGACTATTGGGTATATTTGGAACATTGAGATATTGTGGATGGCTGCTTTGGGGAAATTTGATTGTTCCTAAAATTACTGCCATTGTAGAAGCAACAAGTCACAATCACACAGAAACGAATGGGGTTGCTCTTCAACCACTCTATCTTCCTCTCTCGCTCACCCTTTCAGAGCAGCGCTGGGCTGCTGCTACCCATTATTTTTACTTTCTAAAATTACCTGTTGTGTCTGTGTGGAGCAATCCTATAACCAAAGATAATGCTGAGGGAAATGTTTTATTTTGCAATGCAATAGTTTCACATTTTGATTCTTCATTTTATTTTAAATAATTTATTGAACATTAAAAATTAAGTCAAAAAAAGATTTCCTGTGGATATCTGTGGGTACCAGAAGAGTTTATATGCTGTTAGTAAAAAAAATGCTGACTGTGGATTTTGTAGTCATAATCAGAAAAGTGCAAAAATTCTTTAAGAGTGTTTGCTCTAAATCCTTGTCTTAGGTGGGTCTTTAAGTGTGACCTCTCCATTGAACCTCTGATCTAGATTTCCTGGGGACTAATGCAAGAGTGCTTAAAGACTCACCTAAGAGAAGGATTTAGGAGCAATGACCTTTAATGACTTTCTGCCTACTTAGTTAAGGAGCCTATTCAGATTAAGTAAAAAATGAAACTACCCTGAAGGACATTCATGGGGTCTCTTTACTGACTTGCTCAGACTGAAGAAGCTATTCGGATAAGCAGCAAAACATTTCAAACCAAAAAAGAAAAGAACTCCAGTTGCCATGACTCAATTTCCAGACAACCAGAAACCTATTGTTTTTGCTGCAAAAGCACCTTTTTGAAATTATGTGTGAAATTAATTTACTTTTCCCCTTTAGCTACACTTCCCATTGATCATATTCAAGAGAATTATGTTCGTGAGGTTCAAGAATGTATTTTTTCTGTTGGATATCCTACACCATTTAAATCCAGAGTTCTACTTGTAGCTGTTTCAGAGGTCAGGAACACTTTTTTTTTTTTACTTTGCAGCTGTGTATCTATAAGAGAAGTTTATGAACATATAATCTATATAAATATTGTTATATGACATTCTTCTAGTACATTCAGTCTACCAACTGAATATCAGTGGACATTCTCCCTATCATTGAAGACACAAAAATGATTGAACTGCATAATTCCATTTTCAGGGATACGAAATCACTGTAAATTAGCAACTGTTTTATACCAAGTTAGCCCACAATTACTGTTTTCCACAGAGGATCTTCTCAGACAAGGTTGCTAAAAACTGCCGGCAGAAGTTTCTCACAATTCTGAGACAGAAAATAAATAAAAGATGAAGTGTAAGTCCTTGAATAGATGTAATCTGTTTTATAAATATTAGGTTCTTTTATAAAATAAGAAAGAAAACTTCATTTTGTGCCACCAAATAAAAATAAACAAAACAGAAATTCATGCAACTTATGTGATATGGCCTTGACAACTTCACTTTATTGTCTTCCCGTTGTAAAGCTTATTCTCCAAATATATATTAAGCATGGCCCTTAGATATCGCAATACTGCCATAATGGGCTATACATCTAAATGTTCTAACTCTTAATATAGTGATTTTCAAATCTGACAATTTTAGGATATGTGGACTTCAACTCCCATAATTCCACAGCCAGTATGTTGTGGCCCCTCCAGCAGCCAAATCAGAGGAGGAGGAGGCGGCGTGGGAGGCAGGGTCAGGGGATGAAGCTGGCAGACAGAGAGAGAGAGAGGCAGAGCCTGGGCCATCTGTCACCCCTCAGATGGGGAGTCAATAGCCCCCAGGTCTGGAGGTGGTTGATGAAGAAGAAGAGAAACAGCTGGGTCCAGTGCCTGACGTGTGGCTGTGCAGAGGGCAGAGGGGGAGAGCAGTGGAAAGCGTGGGCCAATCCTGCGGAAGGAAGAGCCACCGCTGCTAGTGAGGCCCCACCCTAGCTCTGGGGATAAAAGGCAGGAGGAGATGATGAATAGGTGTGGCAGCCAACTATTTATCTTCCAGCCGGGTGGGCTTGTTAGCCTGTGAGAGAAACTTTTTACTGGGGCTGCCAGCATTCTTAATAAAGGAATCTTTTGAGTTCACGTCAGAGGGTTTGTCGTGTTTGGGGAGCTGATCAGTTGAAGTCCTCACATCTTAAAGTTGCCAACTTTGAAAAATACAGCTTTAGTTAATTGTACCTAAACCTAGTACTAACTCTACTAAAGCGAGGTGTTCAACTTTTGGGGACCATGGAACTTTTCCAGAACCCACAATCAAGATCAAAGCTCTAGTAACAGAAAATGGACTGCATTCAAGTGAATTTGTTTCCCTTTTAATCTCTCCTGGAACACCATCAAATTCTTGCAGAACTCTGTGAGATTTATGGATCCCAATTTGAAAACCGTATCCTAGAGATTCCTTAGCTTCATTGTCAGACAGGTGTTACTTCTTACCCCTTTCTGATTTTTGAGCCAACTAGTTAGCGTTTCATCAGCCCTATCATTTTGAACATAAGTAATCAGCACCAAAAGATTGTTTACCATTATTGTTAGAAACAAAAATGCCATCATCACTGAAGATATCGCAAAGGTGTAATACTAATTAGAAACTTGTATCCAAAGCTTAAATTGTACAAGCTTAAATTGTACACCTGTAAGAGCAAATAAACACTTGAGCTGAGAATATATCCCTAGTCTCTTCAAACATTGTTATCACATTAGGATTTTATCTTTAATTATTAATAGGATCCAGAACCACAATATGAATATATGAGGGAGAATTACACATGCATGTTTAATAACAAATGTAATATAACCAGGAAAACAACCAATTTGATGCAATTGTATCTTTGGGCAGTATTATACTGAAAACATTAGATGATGTTCCAATTTCATAAACCATGCCTAGCTTTTATGTTATAGTACTCGATAATTACCTAATTAAAGTGAATTGTCCAAGGTCACTAAATTGGACACCTGTTCTTTATACCGAATTCCATTGACTAAGTAGAATTGCATAAATGTATCCCCTTTTATTGTCTAAATATGTAGGGACCAAAGCTGGCAAGATAGGAACTAATACTGCTCTTATCAGAGAAAGCTACTGGTATATATTTAACAAATCCATTCCAAATTGAAGACTGAAAAATAATAATTAAGAATCTATTGACTTAAAAAGACAAGAAGATATTGACCCAGATATATAGCTTGATTTTGTGTTCAGCAGGTTAATCTATATATAATATATGATTTCTTTTATTATCTACAATAAAGCAGCTTATCTACCAGTGTCAAATCTGTGATCCTTCTACTTGTTCCTAAGTATGGACTGCTTCTAAAAGAATATTTACAGCTGCCTGATCTGGAGTCTCACCAAATAGAATAACCCAAAACTATTAACATTCCCTGGAAATAGGAGTAGGAAGGCTGTAATTCTGAACCTTTTCTTGAGTGCCCTGCCCTTCAATTCTGGCTGCTCTGAGTTGAGGTTTAGCAACAACTATACCTCATTTGAAAACAGTAAATTCTAATAGTCTGGAAAATAGTATGGGTATTGTGCGGCGAACAAATAGGAGGATAATCTCTAAAATATGGATTTCTATAATGCACACAGCTAACATGTAAAACTTTTTTTTACATCTTAATAATTTTCATAGATTGATATACTCCTTCTATTTCAGGAAGTCCTGGAAAAAATTCTGGACTTAGACATGTCTGCCTCAAGCTCAGATGACTTTCTACAGCTTGTCAGTGGTACAAAAATAATCTTCGGGTCTCTACCCCTAACTCACAGATATGGTGGCCATCAGGTTAGTTGTACTACTTGTTTTCTAATCAGATGTTATCAACATTTTCAAAATGATCTTACATGTGTGTGTTCTTTCCAACTACTGTTCTGATCTGTTCTGATACTGTACTGTTCCTGGGACACCAACAAACACACCTTAAATCCAAAACCCTTTTATTTTAGTTCAACGTCATTCACAGCCCGTAATGAATCTCAATCAGTTATAAATAGTCCCATGGAAGTCTACCAAAGTCCTTTGGAAGAAGTCTGATAAGAACACACCTTTATCTTTCTTCAAGTGCTGCCAATGACTAAAGTACCAATTAGTCTTTCGAAACCAAACGTAGCATAAATTCACCACGGAGCTGTCAGGTTCCAAACAGACCAGAGCGAACAACATTGCTTCCTGCAAAGGTTCCTGTTCCTTTGCACTTCCTTTATATTTTATGGGAGGGGCCTTACTCATGAGTTGCCCCATTTGTCTTAGCTGCTCTTGCCTTCTGGCAGCTCTGTGCACACATGCACTGAGAACAGGTTCCCTTTGTTCCTCTGCTTTGCTGCTGTCAGATTCTGGAAGCTCCGGAGTCAGCACATAATTCCAGATGGCCCTGGCCCCATCTCTGTATCGGACACAGGACCATCGTCCTAGTCCTCCCCAGACTCCCGGACTGGCTCATGTTCTTCCCCACTGTCCGATTCTGCTGTTGTTTCCGCAGGCTGCCGGCGGACTACAACAACTACAAAGGAGAATTTTTCTTAGGCTTTACATGCTAAAACTGATACATTCTGTAAAATACCAGGGTTTTTAAGTGTACTCTGAATGGCAGTGATATTCAGTGGTCAGTCATTTATTTGTAATTCTCTTGTAAATCGGTAAATCAGTCAAATAATCAAAATGCTAAAGCGTGCAGATGGGAACAATGTTGGCTAATCATGGTCTCCTTTTTTTTTCTTCAAGATTGTTGTCCTATATTTTATGGGTGAACAATATTTTCAACATCAGGCATTGCAACAGGCATAATATACTTTCTCACACACATACATGAGCACAGTTCATTTCATCATTTCTCTTATTTCCAGCGCTGTTGAACAGAATGCAGATCATAGCTGTCTTTTATTTTGAGGCATAATATTCTTGTTCCTCCCTAGTGACTCTTACCAGGCAGCTGATATCTGTACACTAGTTGAAAAACACAGTAGCTCCTCGTGGCTCCAAAGGCTGCCTTCATATTTTTAGTTGGTGGCAAAATGGGTATGTCTGGCCTGGTCCAAAACACTTTCTGCAAAGGTTGGTTGCTAAAGCAGAGGGCAATGGTAGCTGTTTTATTTGCTGATACTATCTCCTCCCACATAACTTAGCCAATTCAGATTGTAGGTACAGAACACGAGAAGAATTGATTTAGAACATGAGCATGATATAGTCATCTGCCAAGAATTTCCAGTTAATTCCAAAGAAAAACACCCAACATTTTTAATGTAGGGCAATTTCCATGTCTTCTGGATATACTTTTTTCAACAGCAGTCTATTAAAATGCTAAGCAACCTACAGTGGTATTTTTAAGCTGCGAACCCTTTTGAATGTTCAATACTTCTGCATAATTATGACCTGGAATTTCCCCTGTTTTCCACACAAGTCCTAAAACAAGTGAAGGAGAACTTATTTTGCTGAGTTTCAGTTCCTCTGTGCTACTGATGCAAATATAACATAAAGACCAATTTCCACATTCACAGCATAGGGCTGTGCTAACATTGTACCAAACTGTTCCTGTGCCTATTGCAATTACTAGTAAAATATACAGAGAATATTGTTTATTCAATCATGTGGAATCCCAATTTAGCGCCATTTCTGAATAGCGAATAATTGTTTTACATTTTTATCTCAATTCTTCATGTTAGTTTGGTAGCTGGGCAGGACAGCTGGGTGATGGAAGAGCCCACCTGATCGGCGTTTATACAAACAGGTACTGCATATCTCGTCTTAAAAGGCCTGTCTCTATTCAAGTATGTGGTTGCTATTGATAACTCAGAAACTAAAATAACAATGATCAACAATGACAGTATTAATCAGACTTAGTATGTAATAGTTTTCAATACTCCTAAGTATTTCACATATATTATTTTGTAAACTTTATACTACAGAATACATACATGTTATTTCTTCTGTGTTACAGGTTGGGTTGAGGGTTCATTGTACAGACAAGATTTGTATTAATGATATTTTGGCATAAGGTGTTCTGTTCTGTGCTGCACCAGTTGTTCACATTGCTACTGCTAATCTTCTTTCTGTAGATTTGGATCCAGATGGGAACTACAGCTCAAAGGTTCAGGAAGGACACCATACTCGAGGTGTGTTACATCTTAGGTGTAATATTTTTTAAGTTCTTGATATGTTTTGGATTAATTTCAACAATGCATCATAGCATCCAAGGACTGGAAGAGACTGCGGTTCAATTCCCTCCCAGACCATCTTACGAAATGGCTATCTAACTTGGCATGGAACACTCATTACTCAAGGAGGTGCTGTTCTGTTTATATTTTTCATGGACCGAAATACCTCCTTATTTCAAGGTTGAATCTCCCCTTGGCAAAGCTTCTACCTTTTAGTTCTTGTTCTACTCTCAGGCATTACAGAGAATAAATGTGCATCTTTTTCTTTTTGAGTTTTTGAAGTCTTCTATCATGTCTTTATGACTGTCTTAGCATCCTTATGGTCATGTGATTTACTTTCAGATGCTTGATAACTGGTTCAGAGTTGATGATTGCAGGGTCCTGGGGTCATGTGATCCCTTTTACAACATTTTGACAAGCAAATTCAATTGAGGAGCCAGAGTCGTGTTTACAGATTGTGTTACTAACTTAACCAATTAATACTAACTTAATAACTGCAGTGATTCACTTAACAAATGGGGCAAGAAAAGTTGTAAAATGGGACAAAACTCAATTAACAAATTTCTCACTTAACAACATAAGTTTTGGGCTCAATTGTTATTGTAAGCTGAGGACAACCTGTAGTCTTTGCTACAGAGATAAGTCTTCACATATAATATGTCTGAATAGGATAATTTGAACCTCATCATTTGTGCGTTGAACAAGAATTCAGGGGTTTGTTTGATGATCCCTTTGTTTGTTTTCTTGATTGTCCACAGTATTCTCAGGAGTCTTCTCCAATTCCAGAGTTCAAAAGTATTAATACTCTTTGCATTT
Organism: Notechis scutatus; assembly: GCF_049901735.1. Classification (NCBI taxonomy): domain Eukaryota; kingdom Metazoa; phylum Chordata; class Lepidosauria; order Squamata; family Elapidae; genus Notechis; species Notechis scutatus. The sequence goes on from NC_142025.1 coordinate 20,680,484, forward strand.
TGCTTTCTTCAGAGTCCACATTTGCCTCCACAGAGTGTCACAGTGAATATGTAGTATCTACACAACATATTGTTACGTGTTTCTATTCACAGTTTGTGATGTAAAAATTATATGCAATGCTCAATAGTTGGATGGTTGGATGGTTGGATTTTTAGCATTGTGATTCCTTAGTTCTGCTTTCTAGTGAAGCATTCATACGTGGTCCTTTCTAGCATTGCATCAGAGAAAAATAGGTTTCTAGGTCTAGCATGTTATATTTGGCTGTCATTCACTGATTGAGTGCATACTTTGCATACCAAAAGCCACAGGTCTAATCCTTCGCATCTCCAGAGATAAGTTAGAAAACTCCAGAGGTGGGATGCTACTGGTTCTGTCTAGCTCTGTAGAACCGGTAGCTCTAAAGAGCAGCAGACACAGAACTGGTTCTGTGTCTGCTGCTGTTTGGCCCACCCGCCTGCCTGGGCTCTTATCTGACCTTTATTTCCTGCTTTTTCAACCTCAGCTGCTTTGCGCGGCACAGCTGAGGTTGAAAAAGCAGGAAAAAAAAGGCGTTTTTCAAATGCTATGCACTTGCACGCAGCGCTTATCACCTGTCCGGGAGGCACAGCTTTTGTTGTATTACATGCGCACAAAGCGCGCATCTGGTGCAAAGTACCAAACCGGTAGTAACACTGGTTGAATTCCACCTCTGGAAAACTCCCATCTGAAACACTTCAAAGAAGATGAAGCAATGTAAAATTCAGCCCAGCACAGATTCCAGTGTTACCTTTATTTCCATTCTGTTTCCTTGTTTATCAGTATCTTTAAGAGGAATTGTATCTCCCTCTCAACAAAAAACCTTTGGTTCTCTACAATAAATCCATATTTAAATATGAATTTTAGTACATATTTAATTTGTTTCAACTGTCAACATTACTTGGACAAGCGCAGTATACACAGGTAGCAAAATGTGCCAATCACATCAACTAGTGCAAGGATTTGCTAAGTATTTTTTCTTCCCAGTGTAAAAAAAATAATAATAATATCTATGTTTCTTGGTTTATTTTTTTCTATAGGAGAGGAGATGGCAGAGCTGTGCTTCGGTCTTCTATACGAGAATTTTTGGGAAGTGAGGCCATGCATTATCTTGGAATACCTACAAGCAGGGCAGCTAGGTATTTTTTCCAGGTTTATTCTTTATCTGCATTGAGCAGAGATATGCAATCCTCTTCTTAGTCTCCTTGAAGTTCTTTGTGCTTGAACTGCCAGGTTTTTGAAGCATGATTGCTGAAAATTGACAGTGCCATTTCCTACACTTTTAGAACACACGAAAGGGTACTGCTTAATGCTAACAAAACTGGCAAATAAATTCTTCAAAACTTCCATGCAAGAGAACAAAGAGATAAAAATCTAACTTCACTTGCCCTGCATGAGCCCTTAATGCAGCATAGTTTCCATTGCCACCTACCTACCTCTCCCTTTTATAAAAAACTAAACATATGCCCCAGTCTCCCAAAGATTTCCACCATTACCCTTACACTTTCTGACTTTCAATGACATGAAAAGGAGAAAGCTGCAGAAGTTTTACAATTTGTTTTGTTAGAATTTTTTGCTAGTTGATGATTCAGTGTTATTTCCTATCAAAATGCTAAATCTCAAAACAGGATGATGACAGATAACTTAAACCAATGGCAACTATTTGCAGAGCCAATAGAAGGAGAGTGTTGCTATTTACTCTCCGTCCCAAACTAGACAAGTTTATCTTGCAAATGGCAATTTTTAGAGCATGCTTTTCCTTACTAGATTCTTCATACTGAAAACAGGTTTGGTTGGGATGAATCTTATTGGGCCAAGTATATAATGGGTATAAGGGTGGGCAGAGGAGAAAATATTAAACAACCTTCTCCTTGACCAATTTTTCTACCTTGCAAATAATCCTTGTGCTCATCTTTTTCTAAGCTACTATTTCTCAATGCCAGAAACTTTTAAGATGCATAGACTTTGACTCCTAGAGTTCCCTAAACAGCATGTAAAAGTTCATTGACATGATTCATGATTCTTGGCCGAAAGTCCATGTGAACAGATTCACTCTGAAATTGGTCCTCTTCCTGATTTTATTTTCTATGAATTGGCAAAATGATAGACTTGCATTTGCCAGTGACACAAATTAATTGCCCTCAGAATGGAAATCTTAAGCTGATTCACAGTCCTACACCGTAACTTCAACAGAATGCCAATTCACTTCCACATTTCCAGCCCATGAGATTTGTTCATTGTCTGGGAAATAATGACAGCAGGTTACTGGAGATAAATACTTCACTTTAAAGCATTCTGAGTTTCATTTAGACATTATGAACTGGGGAGTCATCTCCTATGGCAGAGCAAGACTTTCAATGAAGCAGGAAGACAGCAGATTAATCATTGCTTCATCCGCCAGGAGGGCCACCTACTGCAGCCTCCCAGGAATACTTTGGGACTTGATAAACTTCTGATCTTGAATTCCAATATTTTATACCCAAAGATAGCCCTTTGACTTTAAATAAGAAAAACCTAGTACCCAACATACTGTAGATATTATAAAAACTATCTAGATAATCTGAGAAATATTTATTTAAAATCAAAATTAAGTAGTTTTGTATTTCTACTTAATATTGTCAACATTCTCTCATTCATACCTCTGTCGGTTCCACATATTTCATAAATATTTGGGTAAATTCAATTAACAAATTATATATTTACAAACCATTTATATTTCCTTATGTCATACCCATTCAGTATTGCATTGGAAACTCATTCTGGAGATTCTTGAGTCTCAACACCATCATACGTTGGGATGGTTTCTCTATAACAGATGCTTGAAGAATTACATAGTATGTGGCTTTCCCCCCCTGCTATACAATGCAGGGTTGGGAAGTGACTCAGGTTGTCTCTCCATTTTCTATCTTATTATTGAATAATAAGAGGAGGATCTTTTAGTGCACATGAATGGCTTTTCAAGAGAGTGTGAAGTTCTCTGTATGCATCCAATTTATCTGTCCTTCTGCCCATATACTAAACTAGAAGAGTACCCGTGCTTTGCTACAAAACTATGTGATCGGGCAAAGTTTTTGGAGAGGAAAATAAGGGGAAAAAAATCTGCCTCTGTCTACCACCATCCATTGGTATTCATCTGGCTAGTAACCTGTCAGTGTGTGAGAAAGCTGAGGGCTGTTTGGAAAGTGAAACAGTATTTGCTGTGTGAGCAAGAAGGAGACAGCAAGGAGCCTGGGCATGGCTTAGCTCAACTGCAGTTGGAACAGATTTCTTTTCAGGTGAGGAGGGGGAGTAGAACTCCTTAGCATCAGAGTGTGTTAATAATAATATATGAAATACTGATTCTCTAATAGTCATTTTGAAAAATCTTCTTAGTGAGCACCTAGAAGCCAAGAGGAACATATGTGCCAAATTTAAAGTTTGTAGGCTTTATGGTTCTGGAGATTTTGTGATGATGCGTGAGTGGTATTTATATACACACTGCTCAAAAAAATAAAGGGAACACTTAAACAACACAATGTAACTCCAAGTCAATCACACTTCTATGAAATCAAGCTGTCCACTTAGGTAGCAACGCTGATTGACAATCAATTTCACATGCTGTTGTGCAAATGGAATAGACAACAGGTGGAAAGCATAGGCAGTTAGCAAGACATCCCCAATAAAGGAGTGGTTCTGCAGGTGGTGACCACAGACCACTTCTCAGTTCCTATGCTTTCTGGCTGATGGTTTGGTCACTTTTGAATGCTGGCGGTGCTTTCACTCTAGTGGTAGCATGAGACGGAGTCTACAACCCACACAAGTGGCTCAGGTAGTGCAGCTCATCCAGGATGGCACATCAATGCGAGCTGTTGCAAGAAGGTTTGCTGTGTCTGTCAGCGTAGTGTCCAGAGCATGAAGGCGCAACCATGAGACAGTCCAGTACATCAGGAGACGTGGAGGCGGCTGTAGGAGGGCAACAACCCAGCATCAGGACCGCTACCTCCGCCTTTGTGCAAGGAGGGACAGGAGGAGCACTGCCAGAGCCCTGCAAAATGACCTCCAGCGGGCCACAAATGTGCATGTGGCTGCTCAAACAGTCAGAAACAGACTCCATGAGGGTGGTATGAGGGCCCGATGTCCACAGGTGGGGGTTGTGCTTACAGCCCAAAACCGTGCAGGACGTTTGGCATTTGCCAGAGAACACCAAGATTGGCAAATTTGCCACTGGCGCCCTGTGCTCTTCACAGATGAAAGCAGGTTCACACTGAGCACATGTGACAGATGTGACAGGGTCTGGAGATGCCATGGAGAACGTTCTGCTGCCTGAAACATCCTCCAGCATGACCGGTTTGGCAGTGGGTCAGTAATGGTGTGGAGTGGCATTTCTTTAGGGGGCCACACAGCCCTCCATGTGCTCTCCAGAGGTAGCCTTGACTGCTATTAGGTACCGAGATGAGATCCTCAGACCCCTTGTGAGACCATATGCTGATGCGGTTGGCCCTGGGTTCCTCCTAATGTAAGACAATGCTAGACCTCATGTGGCTGGAGTGTGTCAGCAGTTCCTGTAAGACGAAGGCATTGATTCTATGGACTGGCCCGCCTGTTTACCAGACCTGAATCCCATTGAGCACATCTGGGGCATCATGTCTCGCTCCATCCACCAATGCCACGTTGCACCACAGACTGTCCAGGAGTTGGGGGATGCTTTAGTCCAGGTGTGGGAGGAGATCCCTCAGGAGATCATCCACCACCTCATCAGGAGCATGCCCAGGCGTTGTAGGGAGGTCATACAGGCACGTGGAGGCCACACATACTACTGAGCCTCATTTTGACTTGTTTTAAGGACATTACATCAAAGTTGGATCAGCCTGTAGTGTTTTTTTCCACTTTAATTTTGAGTGTAACTGCAAATCCAGACCTCCATGGGTTGCTAAATTTGATTTCCATTGATAATTTTGGTGTGATTTTGTTGTCAGCACATTCAACTATGTAATGAACAAAGTATTTAATAAGAATATTTCATTCATTCAGATCTAGGATGTCTTATTTTTGTGTTCCCTTTATTTTTTTGAGCAGTGTGTGTGTATTTGTTTTCTTAAGTTTTTGTCGGTATTTATATGTATGGTATTCAGCTTTGTTCGGGTATTTTCCCACATCATTATAATTGTGCTTTTAAAGTTGTAGCAGTGTTTCGTCAGAATCTCATCTGCCATCATCAGGCTTCTGTATAGTGTTCGTCTGTGAGTCAGACTTTCATTGCCATTTCTGTTTTAAATTTGGTGCTAGCCTACGCTAGTGCCAGAATGGTTTTTTCTTCATCCTGATTGGTTGGGAGTCTTGGTCTGTGTTTATTGGTCCTGGAGTTTGCTGTGTTCTGCTTGATTGGTGTTTCTAATATCTTCTGTCTGATTTGTAGCTTTTTTTGTCTTGGTTGGCTGGCAACATTGTGTTTCCTGTATTGGAGGCTTTTAGTGTAGCTTGGCTCCGAGTAAACGGATGGCTATCATTTATTAGGAAGCTAGGTTTCATCTGGGTGCCTGGTTGGGGTGTGTTTGAGCTGGAGGTATCAGGGGGGATCTGTTTGTGCCCAGGTGTTTGCCTGGCTTGTGGTGTGGAGATTTTTTTGTTTGTGAGTGCAGACTTCCAAATAATTGACAGTCTGGTGGAATCATCTCTTCTATTCATGCTTTCAGGTCTTTTTTCAATCTCTATGGCTTCTCTAATAATTCTGTAGCTAGGGTTTTCTATAGTGGCTAGGGTTTTGGTGCCATTGAAGTTGATGCTATGATCTGTGGCTTTCATGTGTTGGACTAGTGAGGAAGTGTGTTCCAGCTTTTTTACTGCATTTTTGTGTTCATCCAGACGGGTACTTATTCTTCTATTGGTCTGTCCAATGTATGTCATGAAGTCCCCTGTGCATCATACCCTGCCACATCAGAGGTGGTATTCAACCAGTTCTCACCAGTTCCAGAAACTGGTAGTGGTGATTAGGCGTGGTTGCTGAACTGGTAGTAACTTCTGGCTGGTCACGCCCCTGAACCTGTTCCCGGGTCGCTGGTCACTTAGTTTTCCCGCCCACCTGATGCTTGCTCGCCCGCTCACTGCTTGCTCTACCCAGTCACTCCTTCCTTCCTCTGTGGCACACTGGGCGCTCATGGCTTGCCTAACCTGACTTTTCCACGTGGTGCCTGTGCCCCAACTGAGCAGCTCTGATCTGCCTGCCCTGATCACAGGTAAGCCTGTGTTGCGCTAGGCCCTCGCCCACCACCTGGGGCCTTTCCGTGCCTCCCCACCACCACCCAGGACCTTTCTGGGTGGGGGGCGGCCAAGGTGGGGAGCCATTTTGGGGCCAGTACAGAGGGTGGGGGGGCAGTGGTAGCGGTGGCGCATCTATGGGAAGCAGCCCCAGGAGTTCCCGGCGTCCCTTTCAGGGCACCCCTGCTGCCCTTCTCAGTCCTAGCACAGCAGAGAAAGTGAACGGAAAGCCGTTCACTTTCTCCCTCCCTTTTGGGGCACCTCCTCCACCCCTCTCAGCCCCAGCGCAGCACAGAAAGTGAACGGAAAGCTGTTCGCTTTCTCCCCTTTCAGGGCGCTCCGCTGCCCCTCTCAGCCCCAGCGCAGCAGAGAAAGGAAAGGAAAGCTGTTCGCTTTCTCCCTCCCTTTTGGGGCATCCCCATCTGCCCTCACCGCCGCCCATGTGCTTCGAAAGGGAGGGCGGATGAATGTTCCAGGGCTGCTGCTTTCTTCATTGTCCTGCTGCTCGTTGCTCTGGAGTTCGCCCAATAAGTTCTTCTCAGAAAGGTGTGTGTGTGTGAGATAGAGGCAAGGAAGGAAGGAAGGGAGGAAGGGCAAGAAGGAATGAGCAAGAAAGGAAGAAAGAGCAAGAAAGAAAGAGGAAGGAGAGAAAGAAATAAAGAGGAAAAAAGAGAAAGAAAGAAAAAAGAGGAAGGGAGAGAAAGAAAGAGAGAAAGAAAGAGGAAGGGAAAGAAAGAAAGTGCAAGAAAAAAAGAGAAAGGGAGAGAAAGAGGAAGGGGGAGAAAGAAAGAAAGAGAGAAAGAAAAAAAGAAGGAAGAGGGGGAGACAGAAAACTCTGTGCTATTATTCAAGAGTTAGTTTCATTTCTTGTTAAACTGTATGCCTTGCCAATTATGGAGGTTAATTGTACAAAAATACAATTAAGAATAAGTAAAGAATTCCTACAATTGGAAGTCTTTTTAAAGAACTGTATGTTTCAGTTCTTTTAAGAACCAAGCAAGGACATTGGGCCCCTTAATGCAGCAGGAAACTGTAAAATAGTACAGAAGTCTTGACCCATATTTGCTATAACATAAACCCAACAAATTCATCATGTTCCCTCAATACATATGTGAATTTCCTAGTCTATCTTAGAGTCAAGGAATTTCCTGGTGGTTTTGCCATCTAAGAATTAACTAGATCCTACTCTGCTGAGATTGGGAATCAACTGAAGCCCAGTAGACGCTCTTCCATAGCTAGTCTTCTCTGTTACGTGTGTACTGTAGGAAGGCTTTATATGTTTAGTTGAATCTCAGACAAATAGCCTTGCCGAGGGTTTAAGACCATTATGGGTTACATCCTACTTGTTTGACAATTGTACGGGTCCACCTCAGACTTTTAAGCCCGTTGTCTGTGGAATTAGGTGTATTAAACTGTGTTTGGTTTTATTTATCTTTCTTTTTTCCCTTAAAATATCATATGAATTTACTTTGTCCAACAGGATTCCGAACTTCTTCCAGTCTGCCTTGTACTAATTCCCTAATTCCTCTGTTTTCACAGCTTAGTTGTAAGTGATGACAACATTTGGAGAGATCAGTTCTACAATGGGAATATTAAGAAAGAAAGAGGTATTTTTTATCGCTCTTTGATAATTTTATAGTTAACTTTTCTCAGACCACCTGTTGCCAATCTGTTTTCTAATCTGTTGATGTAAACCTATGCATTAGTTATGCTGTTGACTGGATTATGGGCTGTGCATAATAGTTTTCTGCTCAGAAGCTGGCTTGCACTTGGAAGAACAGTGCCTCATGTCAGAAGCAGAATATTTCCCTTTCAGGACATTACTTTCCTCCCTTTTCTCTTATATGCTCAAATGAACATAATTTGACTCGTCATAATCTAAGGTCAGTTTTAGTTTTTGTATTTTATTATGATCTCTTGAAGCATCTTGATTTATTCATTTAATACTGCACGTACCTGGAAAATTTTTCTTCAGGTTTCCTTTTTTAAAAACATACTTTTCTAAAACTCTTTTCAAATAGCTCCAGACATTAATTAGCAATAGTTTATTGCCTCACAGCATTATGACTAATAGTCCTTAGAAGCCACTAATTTGATTAAATTCCTTTCAATAAGATAATTTTCCCTTTAGTTCTTCCAGAAATGGACATCAGACTTCTCCATCCTGTCTCTTAGCTTTTACTGGTCTGATAAAGTAGTTTTTTGAAAACCATTTCTTAGTGCAAGAAGTCTCTTTCTATCCATTAAGGGGACACTTTCTTATATATTCCAAAAATTTCTTTTCCCACCATAGTGTAAGCCTTCATGCTAAGAAGTTATGGATGCGTTAGGAAGTATATTAGAAAGTAGGACAATTTTGAAATGCATTAATTTGTAGATATATTTATTTTCAGGTGCAATTGTGTTACGTGTTGCAAAATCATGGTTTCGAATAGGATCATTGGAAATACTAGCTCAATCTGGAGAACTGGATTTATTAAGGTTAGATTTAAACCCTTCACTCAAGATTTTCATTTCTGTAACTAGACAATAGAATAGCTGGTCCAATATAAACAAATACAAACTATATTATCTGGAAAGTACAAGAGAGATTCTAGATTGGCATTCAGTAAGATGCAAAATTTGGATCCTAACTCTTATACATTGCTTCTTTGGCTCTTGGCTAATAGATCCTGGAAAATCTTTAAAAATGAAAGAATTACTTTCTTCTTCCGTTTCTTTAGGCAAGTGAATGCATTTGAACAGATTTGTAGTTCCCCATTAGTACATTATGGTAATGACCAATATATGGTAGTGTCCATTAGAGCAACGGTGACAAAACCAATAAAATGCAGTGTGGCATTTAAAGCCCCTTTGTATTTACATGGCACCTTGATGGACATGTTGAGGTAATTCCCCATTAGGAGAATGAGTGCACACAGGGAGACGTAGTGAGAGTGGTGAGGAATAACACACGACCAACACACAGATACACTGAATAGTAAAATGTAGGTTTTTACTTCCAGTAAACGGTTAAGCAAAGTCCAACAAACAGTCCTAGTCATACACGGTTAAAGCAATCAGTTTTCAGTCCAGGGATAATCCAAATAACAAAATCCAGTATCATACACAGTTCAGTTACAGGCTTACAGCAATCCAAGAAGAACGACGATCAGCAACAGTCAATAGGGAAAAATGCAGGAACCAAGAACATCGAACATCAGAACATCTAGCAACTAGCAACTAACAACAGAACTAACAACCCAGGTTTCTGGCTCCATCTTATGGCCGTTTGAGGAACCACACCCAATTACAATTTTAGCATTCCCTTAAAGATTCAGTATTAAATGTCTAGCATGGTTTATATATTTCCAACCCAACTGTTAGGTGACTATCAATTCCTAACATTCTCCCCTTTGGTTAAGACAATATATAACACCTTACAATTTAAGTCCATAATTCTCACAGCAAGCCTTATGCTTTACAGAGCCTTGGGCTTTTGTAAAATGATCTGCTATGTTATTCTTTGACATACAGTACTCCAGTTTAATCATTTTAATTTTGCACGCATTGTCTCACATTTAAATATCTTAAATCTGTGTGTTTTGATCTTGTCTTAACAGCGAGATTGGAAGCCATCTGTATTGCTGATTGGTTATCTTCATAAAGAACAATAGAATCTGTTACATCAATTCCCATGTCAATCAGTAGTTGCTTGTAACAGACTAAATCTGTACATAATAGAGATAAACATGAGAATTCAGCCTCCATTGTTGATAAACTTAGATGTTTCTGTCGAATAGACCTCCATCCAAACAACACTTTTCCTAATAATACTACAGTACCTGATATAGATTTACATGTATTTACATCTGTAGCGAAACTTGCATCGGCATATGCAGTTAAACTCAGTTCATCCTTAGGCTCCAAATATAATGCATAATGCATTGTTTGTTTCAGATATTTTAACACACGTTTAGCAGCTTGCCGGTGCCTTTCAGTTGACTCAGCATTAAACCTGGCTAATTGGTTAACACTGTATGCTATATCTGGCCTCGACCAATTACTGAGATAAGACAAGCTACCAATCAAAGACTGATAAATGTTCTTATCAACAAACAGGACTTTGAACATCATTGTGGCTAAACTCCTGGCTCATTGGTGTTTTAGCCGGTTTACAAAGTTTCATTTTAAAATTCGTTAGTAATTGGTTAATTTTATCTGCTTGTGAGATTTTGTATCCTCCCCTAGTTTATCTATCTTTAAACCAAGATATTGTTTAATTTCACCTAACTGTTTTATTTTAAATTTCTTTCCTAACAGTGAAATTATTTCAGTAGCTTCTTGTTCAGTTTTGGTGATTAATGCTATGTCATCAGTAAACAATAGCAATAATGAAACTACACTATCACTTTCCTTTTTAAATAAACATGGATCAGCCATGCCAGCTACAAAACCTATCTTAGTTAATTCCTGAACTATACACTGGTTCCACTCATATTGTGATTGCTTCAAGCCATAAAGACTCTTTTTCAATCTCCAGCAATCAGCTGTATTATCATTTTTGATACCTAAAGGTTTCTTTAAATAAATAGTATGTTGCAACGGTGCATGCAGATATGCCCTCTCTACATCCAAATGATTTATAATGTATTTCTCCTTAGCTGCCCACACTAATGCTGCTCATAATGTAGTAACCTTCAGACTAGGCGCAAACACCTCATCGTAGTCATTTGCTGTCTGATTGAACCCTTGTGCTACTAACCTGGCTTTATGGGTAACAGTCCCATCCACACCTGTCTTCAGTTTATAAATCCATTTACACCCTATGGCATGTTCACCTGGTGGTAACCTAACATTTTCATATACCTCCAACATTTGTAAGGATTTCAGTTCCTTATCCATTGCTTCCTGCCAAGCAGCCTGATCCTTAGCAGGATACAGGTTCAGTTCATTATAGTTACCAGGAATTGTATTCACTTGGCATACAACACTAGCCTGATATCTGTCTGGTGGTCATATTACATGGGTTGAACGTCTAGGCAATACAGGGCTTACTGGTGGATTTTCCTGTTCCACCTGCTCCTGTTCTTCTACCTCCTCCTGTGCCTGTTCTTCCTCCTCCTCCTGTGCCTGTTCTTCCTCTTTAATGGCTATTGATAGTTTCAATTACAACATCATTGCTGAATTCCTGTTCCAGTTTATGCCACCCAACGTGCTCAAGAAATTTAGCACTAGTGCTACAGTAAACATAAGCTGTGCCTGGATCCCAAAATCTAAACGATCTATGGTTGGCCTCGTAACCTACGAAAAATAATTTCCTAGCTCTACGTTGCCCTTTCAGTCTTACTTGTGCTGGAGCTCCAAATGTGTGTAAATAACTTACATTTGGTTTTCTGCCATGCCAACGAGTGAATGGCAATTCACCAGTTGTTGTGTTCACTACATTGTTTAATACATGGTTGCTACACATTATGGCTTCATTCCACAGTGTTTCAGGCAAACCTGAATCAGATAACATAGTGCGAGCCATGGCTTGTAACGTTTGCCCTCTTCGTTCTACAAGCGAGTTATGTTGTGGCCTGTAAGGTGCAGAACGTTTATGCTCGACACCAGCCAATTTTAACATAGTTTGGAATCTATTGTTAATAAATTCAGTCCTGTTATCAGTAACTAAAGTAATTACTCTATGTTTTATTTTTCTCTCTGCAAACCTTAGCCAATTAAAGAAATGTTGGAATGTTTCTGTTTTGTTCTTCATGAGATAGCAGAAACCGTACCGTGAGTAATGGTCCATTATACTCAAAACATAGCAGGCACCTCCCAAACTGGGATTTTTTTGGACCAATTATGTCAGCAAACACAACCTTTAAAGGTTCTTTGGTCTTAAACCCATTAAGTCTGCTGGAGTAACCTTGCTTTTTTCTTGGTTACAGGCATTGCAGTTTAAATACTTACTACAGGGTTTTAATTTTACTCCCTCTGACAATTCAACAGTTTGTTTCAGCATTTTGAAATTAATGTGCCCCTAGACGTCTACGCGGTAAATGTATACATTCGTCATGTGGCTTAACATTGTTATAAACCGAGTTAGCCATCTGCAACTGGTCATCATGTATCACATATAAATCATTCTCTAAAGTAGCACGAACACTTTTACCCTCTTTCTCTGTTATACAGTTATCTTCCCTAAAGGTTACTACATAACCAAGATTAACTAAAGCCCTTACTGATAACAAATTAAATTTCAGTTTAGGTACATATAACATAGTCAAATGCTCATTTACACATGAACAATATGCAGTACCTTCACCAGATGCTTTCATCTTCCATCCACTTGCCAATGATACATGCTGCTTACTCGTGGACATCGTTACAAACCTCTCTCTATTTTTAGTAATGCACTGTCATGCTCCACTATCAACTACCCACAAATCATGGTTTATAGTTGAATTGCTAGACATAGCTAAACTGACATTCTTCTTAGTTTTCTGGAAATTACCAGTATTCTGTCATTTTTCCTTCTTACAGAATCTAACTATATGTCCCCTAGCCCCACAAGAATAACATTTCCTAATAGTATAGGCAGTTGAAGACAAATCCTCTTCTTGTGGTTGTTTCTTCCACAGTTGGTCCCTATCTAGCCGTCTTCTTGCCTCTTCTAATAATCGTCCGGTTATGTCAGTCAATGTCAGTTTATCTCTGGGTAGAACTTCCAGTGAAGATACGTAATCATCATAACTTTCATCCAATGAGGAAAGAATGATGTAAACTTGATGCAGCTCTGAAAATGCCAGTTCCTTTTCATGTAGCTCCTGAAAAGTTCTTTTCATGAAGTTCAAATGAGCTAACATATCTCCACCTTTCAGAAGACGTGCTCGAAACAGTCTACATGTAAGATGTATGTGTGCACCTACACTGTCACGAACCAGTGTTGAGGTAATTCCCCGTTAGGAGAATGAGTGCACACAGGGAGACGTAGTGAGAGTGGTGAGGAATAACACACGACCAACACACAGATACACTGAATAGTAAAATGTAGGTTTTTACTTCCAGTAAACGGTTAAGCAAAGTCCAACAAACAGTCCTAGTCATACACGGTTAAAGCAGTCAGTTTTCAGTCCAGGGATAATCCAAATAACAAAGTCCAGTATCATAAACAGTTCAGCAACAGACTTACAACAATCCAAGAAGAATGATGATCAGCAACAGTCAATAGGGAAAAATGCAGGAACCAAGAACATCGAACATCAGAACATCTAGCAACTAGCAACTAACAACAGAACTAACAACCCAGGTTTCTGGCTCCATCTTATAGCCGTTTGAGGAACCACACCCAATTACAATTTTAGCATTCCCTTAAAGATACAGTATTAAATGTCTAGCATGGTTTATATATTTCCAACCCAACTGTTAGGTGACTATCAATTCCTAACAGGACATACAAAAAAAGTGGGGCTTGGATTGTGGTGCCATATGTGCCACCTGGCCCATTTTAACCTGCCCACCCCCCTGCAGACAGTAATGCATAAATAATAAAAATAAGAAAATTGCTGTTGTTTCTCAAGTCACCCATGCCAGATATCTCACTGTTAAGACCTCTTACAAACTTCAACAATCTTACAAGATTTTTTTTGCCAAAGTATATGATATTTTTTGCGGTACAATGTTTCCTACTCTACATTAAGGTATTTCTAAAATATTTTCTCACAGTAGGATGATATCATGGACTTTGTTTCTCATAACAAAAAGTGCAATATCATTTTAATTTAATTTAGGGTAAATTTTAGGAAATACGCAAATCATGCAGTGTTTATAGTGATAGTGTGTTTAGTATGAGTCAGTGAAGAATTTGTTAGATAAGTTCTTAAAACAATTGTTATTCTATATCGTTGGAGCTGGACATACTTTCCTTAGGAGTGCAAAGAATTTCTAAGTACTCTAGGATATGTATCTGAAATAACAGCTGCTAATTAGAAAGGAAAATCAATAACCTTTTACTTTGACATTGACCAAACTTTCTTAAATTATAGAGTAACTGAAGAAGATGGGCAGTTAAGAAATATGAACTATAAATAAATAAATATAATTACAGATTTATATATATAACATCTGATTCTAGCTTTTCTGATGAGCTACTTAGAATTATGTTTGCATAATAAGATTTGTGGGGTTTCTTTTCCTTCTGTTTTTTACAAGTCTTACTTTGACTTCTTATTAGTTTGTCAGTAAGCTATGATTAAAATCAATGTTGTCTTACATGTAAGCAGAGCTAAAATTCTTTTCTGAAAGATACAGTACATAACTTTTCTTCAGTTCAGTTTACCCTTCTTAGCAACAAATAGGGTTCAGTTTAAATATTTACTTAAATGATGTTTCAAATTCTTCTTTGATAAAAGAAACTTTTACTTTGTGGGACAGGATGCTGCTAGATATGGTCATAAAAGAACACTTTCCAAAAATAAACATAAATGATTCAAATAAATATCTGGTAAGTAATTTTAAAAAAAATTTCTATATACATTTATGTCAGTCCAAATAGGAAACATTTGTAAAACACTGTGATTATGTATTTTTGAAATATTTCATAATCTAATTTTTAAGTGTAATTACATTTTCAACAATTGTTTTACATATTTATAGTAAATATGATCTAAATATTCTGGAATATTACTACTGTATTTATGTGCTGAATGTAAAACTTTGATTTTAGGCATTTTTCTCTCAAGTAGTATCTGAGACGGCACATTTAATTGGCTTGTGGATGTCAGTCGGCTTCGCTCATGGTGAGATTAAAAGGGGGAGGGTTGTTTTCTTTGATTTGCATAACCTATTTCCTTTTGATTAAAGATGGATGTGACACATAGATACAGTAGATGCTGCATTATGCCAAAACTTATTCCCCAACAGAGTTCATTACTAAAGAATGTTAGGGGATAAGCGTGTGGAATTGAACTATTTATAGTGATTCAGGGCCAGGTTCATTCATCAAATCAAATGGTGGTGTGTCTTAGCCAAAGTGTAAAGTACAAATTCTGATCCATAGGTGGGTTCATACATTGTACAAAGCTAAACCAAAACCATTCATAGTTTAACTTAATGTACTCAACTCACTCTGTTATTCTATGATTGCACCTGGATTGACATCTTTAAGTCTTTACTGCTCCTGTAGGGGTTCAGAGCTCTATAACAGGAACATATTTTGTTCCGTATGCTGTGGTTAGAACTTTCTTCCTTCCTCTTTCATTTTAGTGCTATAGCAGCGTTCAACCATAGTCAGATGTATTGAGGAACAGGTTGATTTCAAGCAACATGGCCATGCTATAATTTCATCAGTAGGGATTTAAAATAGAAGAGGAACAATGCTGAGGATGCCTTTGGAAAATTTCAGTGCCTTTTGTTGACATTTCTTTATAATTTACTTTCCCTTATATCTCCTTATTACAGTAATTCCTCAAGTTTTTTGGGGGGTGGGATGGAGGGAACTATCAGACAAATATCCACAGCTACATAAGTAATGAAGAGATCTATCAATTTATTTCACTTCCTTGTTGTATGGAATAACTGAACCGATTTTGTTACTCCATAACTGGTGATAGCTGAGGTGAATCCTGGCATTTTTGGCATTTTCCTATTGTCAGTGGATAGAAAGAAAATGAGCACTGGGTGGCTCATGGTGATTATGTTGTAAAATGGTCAGAAGTGAAGACAAAGTCAGATTCAATTTATTTAGGAAGGGGAGAAATTGCTACTGTGAAAACCCTCTAAGTTAAGTCATGAAAATTTAGAAATTTCTTTTTCTAAATTACTTTTAGAAAAGTAATTAGAAAAGTAGTAATTATTCTAGTAGCAAAATGGTACTAGATCCCTTCTAAGCTGTTGAACAGCATAAGTTAATACAAGGAGTTAATTGTTGAAGCTGGAGCATTACAGAAATAGTATTACTCATTATGATTTGGTTCTAGGACTGTTCCTAATCCTTTGTCACTACTGTGGCTTTTCAAAACACAGACTTATTACTAGATTGTAAGTACACAGGACTCTGTAGCTAACAAGCTTTCATTTTCTTTCCAAACTGTATAATGGAAAGTAAGAAAGAGAAGCTGTATTTCTTCTGAAAGAATTAAAAGAATCTCAGTTTTTTACACTGATCTTACAAACTTCTTAGCTATGAAATGAGGGGTTGGATCTGATTTCCAAATTGCTCCTGAATAAGTTTCCATACCAGCACTTCTTACTGTACTGTTTTGATAGCTATGTTGCTTTATGTTTTAGGAGTATGTAATACTGATAATTTCAGTTTATTATCCATAACCATAGATTATGGTCCATTTGGCTTCATGGATTCATACAACCCAGGTGAGTATAACCTAAGAGAATTCTGGATTTATTATTTTGAAGACAATGAAGCATGAAATTCTAAGCCATGCCTGTGTTTTTGTTTTTTTTTTGACTTCTTAGATTTAAGTGAGACCAAAAGGATTAAAAGATTGGAATGTATGGGACTCAGAGATTAGAACTGGAATTGGCTGGTTGATGGATCTTAGAGAGTTGTATTTAAAATATGTCTAAAATTAAATTGATATGTTAGGTATGGATAAAATCTTAATTATGTCAATGGAACTATAAGAAAGTATGCTAGTTTTTGTAGGAAAAAAAACTGAGGTCAACATTGTACTGTAAGTTTTATCAAGGGGATATAATTTTGTTTTTTGCGTAAGAAGGGCAAGGTTTTGGCCATGGAAGATAGCATATTCATTATCAAGTTTCTTTACATTTTCTTTCTTTGCATCTGAGAGAGTTCTATTTTGAGAGCCTTTAAAAGCTGAAAGCTATTACTCTTTATGCCATGAAATTAAATATTCATTAGCATCAACAGTGCATCTAGGGTGAAACTATGGAGTGCAGATATATCTCATATGCACTTACATCCCACATACATTCTGATATGGGTGCATTATTATTAGTCATTATTATAATTTCTGTAAAGTATAGTCATAAAAAATACTGGCTATTAGTAAATGTGTGACAAAGCAGTCTGGGGAAAAAGCCCCAATATAATACGCAGGTATCTTAAAACAAAAGGAAATTTTATTTTCTTTACCAGGCTATTTGTGTCCAAAAACATGGTTAATATGTAGTCCTCAAATTATAGTTGTTCATTTAATGATCATTTAATGTTACAATGGCACCGAAAAAAATATTTATGGCCAATTTTTACACTTAGGACTTTTGCAGCTCAAAAGTAATGCACTCAAAAATTGGGCACTCGGGAATTGTCATGTATTTATGACAGTTGAACTCTCCTAAGGTCATATAATCACCATCTGTAACTTAACTGGCTTCAGACAAGCAACAGAAATGTTGGGTTCAATTGTGGTCATAAGTCAAGGACTACCTGTGTATTTAGAAAATAGATAGTTTACACCACTGATTTTGGTTTGCAGTTGGGGGTAAAAAGATACATTGCAATTTTAGTGGGTTATTTTCCTTGGGCTAATCTAGCCTAAATAAATACGGTTGCATTTAGAAATCTGGGGGTGTCTGTAGTTATTTACTACCTGTGTAATTTTCCTTATTTTAAATCAAGATGAATGAACGTGGTTGGCTATTTCAAATGTTCCACTGTAGTAAAAATAATGTTTTGTTTCAGACTTTGTTCCAAACACATCTGATGATGAAGGACGGTATAAAATAGGAAATCAGGCAAATGTTGGAATGTTTAATCTGAACAAACTGCTAAAGGCTTTAAACCCTTTATTTAGTCCAAGAGAAAAGCAACTGTAAGTAATCCTTTAAAATGTCTTCTTATTTAAAAGAGCTGATGAGATGATTGTTCATTTTGAAAAGAAGACATTTTCCTGCAAGAGAATATTTTAAAAATTGAAATTATGTTTTACAATGGAAGTGCTTGCAAAAGAATAAAAGTTTTCAATAGATTTATGGAAATGACTATTTTATAAAGTAAAATTTTGTACTCTTGCTACTAGGAAACTGGGTTTTTTATTTTTGTCTTTTTGCTTTAGTTTGGTCAAAAATTAAAAACATGCCTAGAAAGACATTTTTTTTCTGAATATCATCTGTAGTTTTTAGAGACAAATGGGAAAGAGATCATTTGAAGCACCAGTCACTTTCATTATTATTATAAAATTGTCCCAAATGCATCATTTAAGTAATATCAGTTCAGCTTGCAATATACAATTGAATCCACAAAAAAGGCAATGAGGATGAAAGAGATGGACCATGATTACACCAATATCAAATGTTTGATAACTATTTTGTCTCATAAAAATATTGAAGAAGATACAATATCTTAGTATAAGACAAAAGTTTAGGCAGTGATTCAGCTTGGATGCATTCCTAATTTCATAAACTATGGTTTAGTAAGCCAGGAAAGAACCTTTGCCTCAAATGCTGTAGTCTAGCTATTTCCTTCATTTTGTAGTCATGCACCAGATTCAGCAATGGGAGTTTTTTTTAGACCACCGTTTCTTGGACAATGTATAATACCCGTGAACTTAAATCACACATTGCAAAATTAAAACTTGTACATAAGAAGAGGAGATAAGGATCCAAAAGCTTACTGCAACTCAGAAATTTATGGTATATTAAGTATGAATGTTATTTCCAAAAAGAAATCAGCAACCTTTTCATGCTATGAACACCATTGTGTTTGGGTTTCTTGTTATCCTCCTGAAGATCCCAGAATCTTGTGAGATTTCAGTTCTGTAGTCTGTCGATGTAGACAAGATTTGATAATCTTGTAAGATTCCAGCCATAGTTTTATTAATTGTGAGACGTATATTAAAATTTAATAAAGGGAGGCAATAAGTCCTACTCTTTATTGGGTTTTGATCCAGATGGGTTAAAAAGACTCTAGGCTGAAATCCAGGAAAATCATTTCGGTCGATTTACAAACAATTCTGAGTTGGTTGTATTATAGTTCTTCTTAGAGTACTTATCTTCTGTTCTCATGGGAATCCCAATAATTCCTGTTGAGTTCTTAGTGTTCTTTGTGTTTTTCTCCTTGTAGACATTTCATTGCCATGCCAGGAAACCTGGGTATGAGGGAAAGTGAAGTTTGCTGACAGTTTATATATCGTAGCTTGTCCTGCCAGTCTTGGTGTCTTTCTTAATAATTAGTTCATTGATTGGAGGGTATTTGTTTTTCCCAAATTGTTTATGGGGTGCCTCTTTCTGCTTGTCTAGTGTTGGCTGGGGGAGATGATATGTAATGGATTGTTTCCTTTCTTGACTTTTGGTTGTATCTTTAAAATGGCATGTGTAGCTGTGTTTATCTCTGTGTGTCTTATTGGTAAAACCTTAAAGAACAGCAAGAATAATGAGCTATAAATATTCTCTACTCTTGGAATTTCTGCTGAACTGATTAGATATTACACAAACCAGCATATCAACCATCCAACACAGGATCAGTGGAAGAGCTATGGCTGGAATTGTCTGTCTCCTTGATTCCCCCCTCCCCCAGCCCTCCATGAAATAGGTGTGTTAATCCTATCAGAACTTAACCCATCTATTTTTATGTTTACTGAGGGAAAAATGCAGATCGGACTAAAGAAAGATCAGCCATTTGCTGCCAAATGTTAGCAGGCTGCAAATGCAGGATTATCCATCTTATTAGATCATCCAGGGTAACATGTCTAATACCTAAATATCTATGGATATTCTCCATCATCCAGGTCATGGTTGTCGCAGAGGTGCTATTTCAACTGGGTTTTTTTCTTGAAAACATTTCATTTCTCATCCAAGAAACTTCTTCAGTTTTGACTGAATAGGTCAAATTTATATCTGAGGAATTTGGAATTTATATTCTGAGGAATTTATATTCTATGCAGTCACCTACATGTTAGTACACTGAGGGTCAGCCATTAGCTCTCCAAGAATCATTAAGACTACTTGGAGGTTAATCTTTATCTCCGGAGTCACCTGAATGAGAGTGCAAATGAATGTGGAATCTTCTTGGGACTGCTGAAAGGATTGTGTTGTAAATAAGAGATAGGTGGTGACTTATATTCTTCCCCCTCTATTGAGCAAGGGCTGTTCAATTTTAATATAGCTGGCCTCTTTGACCCTCTTTCAAACCAATGCCCTTCTTTGCCCAGCATGTGAACTTTGCTGTTTCCAGAAGAGTGGCTTTGTCTAAGAGTGACTTTGTCTTTCGGATGCAGATGGGCTGCTGAATGTTGTCCTGATCAGTTTGTTTTCCTATGTTTTGCCATGTGGTTGTGTGAAGTGGTTGTTTTGTTTCTCCAATGTACAGATTTGTGACAAGCCCTACCCCTTGGGAGCACTGTTGTTTTACAGCGCCGGATGTCTCCTTTCATCTAGCACTGGCTGCTATCCTGCTGATCATGGTGGCATCTTCCAAGGGGCTGGCTGCGTGGGGGAAGGCTCCGGAGGCTGATGATGATGACATGGTGCATTGCGACGCCCCGGATGGACACTACAATGGCGGCTGTTAATGGCCTTGTTGGGACTTAAGGATGGGGGGGCGAACAGGATGATTGTCTCTGGGGCTGCAATGACGATGCCTCTAGGGCTGTAATTGCTGTTAATTGCTCAGGGCTCGTCATAGGAGAGGGAGGGGCTTCTGAGATAATGAAGCTCAGTACTAGCAAAAGTCTGAGTGGAGTTGAAGTAATGCTAGCCAAGATTGCATTAGCAACCTCCTTAGGTAATTACAGGGAGTTGTGGGAGGAGATGGCGGTTAATGAGGTAATAATAACATGGGTGTGTATAAAGGGGGAGAGGAATTGTTACTCTGTAAGGCTGTTTTTGTGAGGGCATTGTTTCTACTTGCCCCATTTCAAACCAGTTGCCTGACCGTAGCCACCATTGATAATAAACCTTCATCACTACATCTGGTGTGAAGAGTTACTTGTAAGTAACTATGGTTCTGGTCCTAAGGGCTTTGAGAATTTGCACATGTCTTACTACACTGTACTGCACATATGACATTGGTCAGTTTGTTTTTGAATGCTTTATCCTAGTGGATAAAGTAGTGGACAAGCTACTGTCTTAATATATTATTGGCTTTAAAATGTGCACATATATTATGTTGGTTGAAAATCCTTCTGAGCTTTTCAGATATTCCTGCAACATATGGAATGACACCATTGCTCTATTTGTTGTTCTCTTTGTCTACTATGGAGAAGTTACTGCTGGATCTTTTTTTGTATTTGATGAAGCCCAGATGGGGTAGCTTTTTGATGTGTTTTTGTTCTTTTTGTTTTGCTGGTAGGTAAACTGTCTGGCTTTCCTGTGCAGTACACATTAAGAAAGGCATCGAAGTATATAGAAAACCTGCACACATTTACATATAATAGAGCAGAAACTAGGAGTGATTTGAGTGCTAATGGCCAGATGACTACAAAGAATATAAACTCTTCCATTTGCCCCTTATTTAAGAAAAAAACGAAGAAAGTACAGCTGCCTTTAGGAAAAGCACCTGTCTGAAATCTGAACAATACCGTGTTTCTCATATAATAAGGCTGGGTCTTATTTTTTTTTTGAGCCCCGAAAAAATGGCTAGGCCGTCTTTTCGGGGGTGACTTAATTCCCCCCCCCTTGCATCTTTGGGCAGGCAGGCGGCGACGGCTTCGATGTTGACCTCGGCGTTGGTGGGGCACTTCGTATCGGGGTCAACACAGGCAGCACCATATCCGGGTGTGCAACAAAAGTACTTCCTAATGGCAAGCCCCCCGCCACCATTCCTCACCATTTCGCATGTTTTAATATAGGCCTTAATTTGGGGGGGGGGGCTTAATTTCATTTCATGCCTATAAATCATGCTGGGACTTCCTATTGGGGGAGGCCGTATTGTTGGAGAAACAGGGTAACATCTGAAAATGTTATTAAATGGATTTTTTTTGCTGAAACATTTGCATCTTTTCTGAACAGGGCTTCTCAAATACTTGAAGAATACCCTCAACAATATTATAAAGGGTATGTAATTATTGGAACTATTTTTTTTAACAAAAACGCACATATTTCTGTGACATCAGTTTTGCCATGCTAATACATTTGTTTTATTAATCTTCAGCTTTGTAGAACTATTCAAGACAAAATTAGGTCTGCTAGGAGAGAATGAGGATGATGACTATTTAATTGCTTTCCTTCTAAAAGTGAGTTGTTTTCTTTGATTAAATATTTATTCTGTACCTTCAGTTATCAGTAAAGCGTGACACAAAAATGTGGTCCTATTTCTTAGCTCATGGAAGATACAAGGGCAGATTTCACAATGACTTTTCGGCAACTCAGTGAGATTTCAGAAGACAAACTCAAAGATCTCAACATTCCTAAGGTATTGATACATCATTGTTAAGAAAAAAAATGAGTTTTCTTCTTTTAAAACAATGGTTTGTGAAAGTGGATAAAGCACAATGGATCACATCCAAGTTGTTCAGCAAGTCATTGAAAGGCCTTGCCTTTGTGTACACCTTGCCTCTGTGCATGGCTTTCATCGACTACAAAAAGGTGTTTGATTCAGTATTCCAGCAAACAATAATTCATGCATTGCTCAACCAAAATGTAGTTACTGCTTAGATAAACTTACTGCAATCAGTAGATGAAAAAATAATGGAGACAATTTGCCTTATTGGTCTTAAAGTGGAAATTAACCTAGAACAAGGTGAAGGACAAAGAAATACAATATCACCCATCCTTTTCTCAGCTTGCCTTGAAGAAGTATTTCACAAACTAGACTGGGCGAAAGATGGAATAAAAATCAATTTTTAAAAAAGGCCTTTTTAAACCACCTAAGATTTGCAAATTGATTCACAATACCCAGAACAGCTACAAAGACACATAAAAGAGTTTCACAAAGCAAGAGAACAATTTGGCTTAAAAATAAACCTGAAAAAAGCTAGGTTATGTTTAATAAACTTACCAAATAAAGAAATACATTAAATCTGGAGAAGAATTAGGCATAGTAGACTGCTACATGTACATTGGCCAACAGATTTCAATGGAAGGTGATATAATAAATTGACGGGCAGATTAAATGTGGTTGGCTGGCATTTGGCAAACTATGCATAATTTTCAAGAGCCCCCCCCCCCCCATGCCTAAGAGTTTTAGATCAGTGTGTTATCTGCTCCAATGTATGCCAGTAAAACATGGACACTAACCTCACAATCGATACAAAAACTAAGACACATGGCACAAAGAGCCATGGAAAGATACATGCTCTGCATTAGAAGACAAGATAGAAAGATCTGCACATGGATTAGAGAACAAATGAAAGTATACCATATCACGAGAGTAAAAGAATTGAAATAGGCTGGTCACATAGCAAGAAGAATTGATAGCAGGTAGACCAAGGCAGTCCTAGAATAGGTCCCACCTGGTAAAAAGCGCTCATGAATGAGACCTAAAACAAGATGGATCGATGACATCAACAAGTATTGCATGCCCATTTGGCAAAAGAAAGCTCAGCATGTAAGTTGGATACATGTGGAAGAAGCCTTTGTCCTGCAGTAGATTGAAAATGGCTAAAATGATAGTGATGGTGATGATACACACACACACACACACACACACACACACACACACACACACACACACACTACTTGCTGATGTTGTCTATCTTGTTTTAGGTCTCTTTCGTGGGCACTTTTTATCAGGGTGGGATCCATTCTACGGCTGCCTTGGTCCATCTGCCACCAGTTCTTCTTGCTATGTGATCAGCCCATTCCCATTTCAATTCTTTTACTTTCTTGATGATATTGTATAACTTTTGTTGGTTCTCTAACCCATGTGCAGGCCTTTCTATCTTGTCTTGTAATGTCGAGCATGTCTCTTTCCTCACAGTATTGCTGTTGTGGAGAAAGTAGTATTAAGACACATTCACCACTTTTAGTCATTTATAGAAATAATTAAGGTGGGAGACATATATCTCCTACACATGGTGAATGTGCTTAATACTACTTTCTCTTCCTATTTTCTCCACAACAGCAATCCTGTGAGGAGACTTGGGCTGTTTCCTGAGATCTAGGCCAACACCTTAACCACTAGACCAAATTGGCTTTCTGATAAGATTGCAGATTTTATGTCACAATCTGGCTAGATACCAAGTTTTTTAAAAAATAATGTTTCAATGTTTGGTTTTTAGAAGAAAGAAGAGCAGAATTGGAACAGCTGCTTGTTCCAATGTCCATTTTTTTTAGGTTTCCATGGTAGCAAAACATTTATGACCCTGATAGGTTTCCTTTCCAGAGGAACGGAAATGCTTCCCAATAGTGCAAAAATCCTAAGGAGTTTAGAGTTTCCTTATACGAGCATAGAATATTCCAGGATCTCTAGTCTGTTCTTATTCCAGATGCCTAAGATTGTCTATAGATTTTACCTGATTGCAACAATAATTTGGCATCCACTTGATAATTGAAAAGTCAAACTTGCAGTGATTTCCCTAACAAAAGTTGTTTTCTTTATCAGCTCATCACAATTGGGATGCAGCCTGGCATTGTCAGTATTGTTTTATATATTCTGTTTGAGCAGTGGAACAAACTCACTGTCCTCTATGCCAACTAAAAAAAGCGGGTTTTAATTTCAAGAAAAATTCTAACTCTGATCCAGGCTGTTCAAATGTCTGTCTTTTGTGTGCAGAGAAATATTTGGCTGGTGGTGTGTGCTTGGGACATAGTTCTTTTCAGATACATTGGTTATCTTAATCCCAAGTCTAGCAAGGGATTCTACTATTTTTTTAAAAAAATATTGATTTAACAATTGTTGCTGGAACTAAATATTTACTGCAGTCCTATACAGGTCTATTCTGGAATGTTAAACTTCATTGACAAGTTTAAGAATTCCTGTGTTTTGTATTGTAAGTGTTCAATTATTTTCATACAGGAATTCTGGGCTTTGCAAGATATAGCTAAACACAAGAACTTTTCAACCTGGATTGCTATGTACCTCTTGAGATTAAAAGGGTAAATATAATGGATTTAATTTACTATAATTATGATTACATATTAAAGAAGAGGAACATTAATTTCACTAGACATTTTCCACGCAACTCCTTCAGTTATTTATTATGGTCTGAGTTCAATTACTCAATGGTTAAGTAGCAACATTTAAAGTAATTTTAAATAAGTAGAACAGGAATAAGGAATGTGCCAACCATTCTGTGCACAGAGCATTCCATACCCAGATTAGTCAATATTGAGCCAACTGTGCATGGATTAAAATACAGGTTTAATTTTATGTGTTTAACCTGTGCATGGCCTTAGAGCAGTATTTCTCAACCTTGGCAATTCTAAGATATGTGGCTGGGTAATTCTGGGAATGGAAGTCATCAGGTCTTCAGGCTACACAAATGTTTTAACAAAAATTCCAGGATAGGAGATAGAAAAAGGAAGAGTAGGATTAGAGGTTAGTGGACTGGATTTGTTGATTACGTTTAAAGAAGTTGGAGGAGGTGAGAAAAAAGCAACATGCAGCAAGCTAGCTCCATCCTCAGGTTCCTTTCTACCTTAGTAAAAATCTCTATTCATCTAAATCAGGGGTCTTCAAACTTGACAGCTTTAAGACTTGTGGACTTCAACTCCCAGAATTCCCCCCCTACTCATGTTAGCTCAGGAATTCTGGGAGTCAAAGTCCACAAGTCTTTACTTGCCAAGTTTGAAGACCCTTGATCGAAATGATCTGGGGTTCAATATGACTGCATTATCACAGTTAGAATGATCTGGCCAAACATATCTTCATTCAATGCGTGGAACAAACCACATTTTTCATTTTGCACCTCTCCAAATATGTTGCAAAATGCACAATAATTTACTCATGGTTGAAGATGTGTATCTGTTCTTAGGAAACATTGCCTGAAAATCAGCCTAGATAATCTATATAAAACAATAGTTTCAAACTGAATGTCTTCCATCTGTGTTTGTATGCTGTATAGGAATGTAGGTGATTCAGACTCTGAAAGGAGGAGAAGAATGAGCAGTGAGTATAGTGATAATTTGTCCAGTCATTCAAAAAGTTCATTCCTCTTCTTATAGATTCAGCTTCTAAATACCTGTTTGTTCAATAAAATAGATCTGCTACGATGTATATTGTTAATACGAGAAGTATAAATTTTTTCATTCTTTTTATTTAGAACACACACAGGTTGGAAAGCAATGGAGTTTCACTGTAACAAGATCCTGTAACAAGATCTTCCTGTATTTGCAGTTTTCTATGCTGAATTTTGTGATTCCAAATTCAGCAACAAATCAGACACAGTTGTCCATTACACAAATGCTAGAAACTTTCCAAGGTCTAGTTGGCTGTTTGTCCTTCCATTTCTTTCCCTGAAAAAGGGGTTATTGACCCATGGCACAATGTGGAACAAATGTGCCCTATCCCAAAATGGTAATCTTCCCAGGTTTGTGCTTGATATTCAAGCTGCCACACTTTTAATGACAGAACATAGTCCCAGCTGTTCAGCCCCGTGTTATCAGAGGAAAGTCAAGAAGACAAGCCATACTAAACCTTCTGTAATTTGCCAGATGTTTATAAAGGCCAATCAAGCCAAGCTGCATTTCCTGCCTGTTCTTGTTCTCATTGATTGAACTCTCAGAGGCAGTTATTCCAGCTCAGTAACAACTGCAGAAGCAGCAGTTGTGACTGACCATCAGCCTCTCCAATGAAGAAGAGTGGTATTAGCACTCTACAAGAAGAATGTGCCCAAAAGGGCATGCTTTGTAAGCATGGTTGCGGAAACTGGTTACTAGAGGATGCCAATCATCTTGAAAACTCCATGCTTGCCAGTGGACTATAGATTTGAAAAAAGTTGGAAATGTCTCTAGAGGCAAAGAAGGCCTCCTGTGTGGCAGAGGTCAGAATTGAAGTGTGGTATCTTTTCTGCCTGAGCCATTATTTTTCAAGTAAGGAGAAATCACGTCATGGACAGAAGCAGCAAGATTTCAAATAAAACATGGCCACAATTCAATGGAAGGATGGTTAAAAGCTGCTTCTGGAAGCAAGTGCAACATAATGAGGATGAAAAATGACATGTTTTTGAAGATACCAGGACTTAAATCTTTTTGTAAGAATTTTCACTGATCCCCCAGTTCAGCTGAAATGGCTCGAATTGACAGAGATTTAGGTTCACCATAAGACATGTGAGAGAGCCTACATGTGTGTCCATGAAGGCTATAAACAGAGGTGATTTTCTAACTTTTTGGGATTAATATTTATATCTCGCCTTTCCTCTCAGAGGTTCAAGTATCAAGAGTAGCATTGACTGGATCATCTTCAAACTACAGTACTTTTTATTTTCCAAAAATCGGAAACAAACGATGCAGCATTTGGTCAAAGAAAGATTTGGGAATCTGTAATAACTTGTGAGAACATTTCTCAAAGGGTATAGGTCAGGGCTGTCAAATTCGTGGCCCATGGGCCGGATGCATCACGCACTGGTCACACCCATGCTTAGTTTAGCAAAGGGGAAAAAATCCAAATAAGTCACATGACGCCACCATGATGGCACAGGTTTGATACCTCTGGTATAGGCCAACTCCCAAGGAAACTGAAAAATAATAAATAGTGGGCGTATATTTTTTTCACAGACCAATTACCAATTTGGCTTTACCAATCAATTTATCAGTTTGATTCAAAAATATATTCTAGTCTCTCTGAGCATAAAATATGTATGAATCCTGTATTTTTAACACACTGCGTTGCTTTCAAATTACATTGAGATTAAATCACATTTATATCTTGTGAACAGTTTTTATGCAAAGTTCTGGTATCTGATCTGAGGCTCAATTTCTGAAGAAGTACAGAAAGGAAGATAAGCAGACTTTCAGTCTAGAAAAACAACTTAAAAACTACTGGTGTTTTGCAAGCTGTGCATTTTAAGAATTGTTTTAGACAAGTTCATTTAAGACAAAGAGACATTCTTCCCTTCCCTACCCTTTCCTTTCTCTTCTCTTCCTTTCCCTTCCCCCTTTTTTAATAGAATGAGAGGGTTGTCTCTAAAATGAAACCTAGGACAAAAATTAGCTAGAAAAATAAGGATTTGCATCTCATTAAAAATAAAGCTTAAATGTTTATTAACTTTTGGAATGGAATGGTTTTAGTTTGTAAAGTTGAATGATTCTATTGTTTTTTTCTATTTGACGCAGAGATTAAAATGCAATGAATAAGTGTAAACTAAGTGATATTGTTAACTCTCGCTGTAAATAAATAGTTTTATTAATTAAGGGGAGGGGGTTCATAAATTAATGTTATCAGTGAAAAGGGTGACATAAATTTAATAAATATAGCATTATCATTTCAGGAATCACAATTTATTATTTTCTATTGTTGCCTAATATAACGGTGTTCTACAATTATAATATGCTCTAAGCAGATTTTTGGGGAAGTAACAGTAAAAAGGCTGCCACCTTTAGTAAAGTTTCCAGTTTAGAAAAAAATGAGGTATTTGGCAACATCTTGAATTGTTCTAGTACAGGTTCAGCATAAAATGTATTATGGTAAACAAGGGCTATTCAGCTTTATCTTTTTGTTTCTTTTCAGTTTCAGATCTTTGAAATCTGTATTTTTATTCTAGAAGTGGAAAGGAAGTAGATTTTAGTGTAGCAAATATATAGTTAAACACTTATGTTTTGTATCTGCAATTTATTTTCTTTTTGGTTGCAGGTGTTAATCCAAGATACATACTTAGAAATTGGATGGCAGAATCAGCTGTCCAAAAGGCTGAAATAAATGATTTTTCAGAGGTACGTTTACAAAGATGCCTTGATATAGTCCTTATACACAAGAGACTAAAATTGTTTCCTCTTGAACAGATCAAAGGCATCGTTTAAGCATTTTCAAATCTGCTGCACTCGTTTTTCCCTTTTTTTTTTCAGGTCCGCTTCTTGCAACGAGTTTTGCAACATCCATTTCTGGTACAGACTCTGGCTGAGAGAGCTGGTTATGCACAGCACCCCCCTGCTTGGGCTGAGGATGTTAAAGTCAGTTGTTCATCTTGATGACAATAATTTATGATTAAATTAAATTGTGACATTTCCCCGTCATATTGTATTATTGTTGAATTACTTTTTTTCTTTTCTAGATTTCTGTAATACGCTAGGCTAGATTAACATGGAGTTTTAAAATCTCATTTGGTTGAATTTTTTTGTTTTTGGCAAACTTCTCCCTCCTGTGGGAAGCTAAATTAAATTATGCCTTTTCAAAAAGCACAGGACAAAATTAAGTCTCTTTGTGCTTCTCTTTCCCCCAGTGTCCACTCCAGAGTCTATATAGATGTGACCAAACAGTCTCCAGGCATTTTATAGTTACAAAATCCTAAATATCAAAGCAACACTGGTCATGTTCCAACAAGACAAAGAGGTGGATGCCCAGATAGCACACTATATAATCATAGTGGGCACAATTACTACCTCTGTTCTTCCATTTCCATTGTCCTGTTCGGTTTAGTCTTCCTATAACTTTGGCTGTTTCTAATACTCCTTGAATTACACTATACTATACTTCTGGGTCAGAAGCACCAAAACATTCCTATGGTGAAAGGATGAACTGGTTACATCACCTTTGCCTGGGGAATGCCCATTTGGGGTTTCCTTTCATGTCCTTGTTAAGTTTCCTACTAAAGTGGTACCCTTCTATCTGTTGTGGCCCACCAGCTGCCAGCAGAGCTGCCAGCAGAATAGGATGATGAGAAGGTTGGGAGGAACTTAGGCCACTTCTGGAGTCTGGGGAAGGCTCTGATGAATGTTCTGTGTCAGACGCAGAGATAGAACCAGGGTCGTCCGACATTTCCCAGCCACCAGGAAAGAGAGAGAGCCACCGGAGAGGCAGTTGCCTTCGGAGACTGAGATAGTGGGAGGAAGAACAGCTGGAGCCTGTGCCAGATGTGCGTATGTACAGAGCTGCTAGGAGAGGGGAACAACGGAGAAGGGGTTGACTTGGTAAGCAAAGCACACATGGATGCTGAATGGCCCCTCCTGCGCTGGGGAATAAATAGAAGGAAAGGAGAGTGGTTATCATAGGGGACAACAGTTCATCTTTCTAAAGATTTTGCTCATTGTGTTTCATGCCAGAGACTGCCAGAACTTAATTTACAGTTTTTCAGCTGGGAGCTCACGGCCTTGCAATTATCCGCAAGGAACTGATAAGATCGGTTGCTGCCGTTAATTCTTCGAAGGACTATTGCCTGGACTTTTTGGTGGGTGAATGCAAATTAATTAATTCAATTAATTCACAAGAGATAAAGCGGGTTTTTTTTGTGACAAGGAGTCTCTGTTGCTTCTGGCAAGGCTGGGTCAGAACACTATCTACTCATGATCACCTGCTTTAGGATTGTGGGTTGAGCAGGACTGGACCAAATGATGGGAACATATCCCGCCGCCACGCAGCAACTGGGTCTCGAATGCCTCATGAGCCACTGCGCTGCACTCCTTGAACTACTATATAGTTTATGTAATTATATATTTGTATACTTATATTTATGTTGTACTACCTATACTTTAAGCTGTCTAGAATCAAAGAGATGGGTGGTATATAAATTTAATAATACAGGTAGTCATCAACTTATCACCACAATTGAGCCTAACATTTCTGTTGCTAAGTGAGACATTCGTTAAATGAATTTGCCCTTTTATGACCTTTCTTGCCACAGATTTTAAGTGAACCACTGCAGTTAAATTAGTAACACAGTTGTTAAGTGAACCCAGCTTCCCTAATGATTTTGTTTGACAGGTTGCAAACCTGGGACACTGCAAGTATCATAAATATGGGTCAGCTGCCAGGCATCTGAATTCTGATCATGTGACTATGGAGATGCTGCTATGTTCATAAATAACTTTTTCTAGGACTGTTGTAAACTTTGATCATTAAGTTAACTATTGTAAGTCGAGGACTACCTGTAACTAAAACTACTATGACCAGTAGCTCAAAGGATTCCAGCACTTTTCTTCCTATTTGCCTTTTTTAGTCATTGACGGGGATGATTCCTGCAGAGTATGACAACACTACACCATTAATGCAACTTGTAAAATTCACATTATTTGTGTGTGGTGTACATCATGTATTTGCTCCTCCTGCTTGCCTGGTAAATCAAAGTCCATTGAGTCTTTGTTGATTTGATTTTGTACCAGTCACCAATGGTTCACAGGCCAACTTGTAATCAGAGCTCAAATGTTGCAGCTAGGAGAATCTGCGTTTTGGAGTTTACTAAACTTGTAGATGTTATTGAAAAATGAAAATCCAAAATTCATCGGGGACATATTTGTATTGCAAATGTAAACAGAATCTCTTATTGGCCAGCAAGTTCATTGGAAGGTTATTCTGTTATTCTAAAGAATATACAGTATAAAGTCCCTGGATTCTCTTTTGGGGTCCCAGGTTCAGTTTTTAAGAATTGTGAATTATGAATGGGCTAAATCCTGGAATACCGGGGAACTAACTACCAGAGGACTGGAAGAGGTGATGTGGTTCCCATCTTCGAAAAAGGAAAAAAAAAAAAAAAACAGACCCAGGAAACTACAGACCAATCAGCCTTAATGGGTCTAAGTCCACATGGAGGGAAGTAAGCAGTAGAGTGCCACAAAGTTCTGTCTTAGGCCCAGTACTCTTCAATATCTTCATTAATGTCATAGATGAAGGAATAGAAGGGGAACTTACCGTATATACTCGAGTATAAGTCGACCGAATATAAGCCGAGGCACCTAATTTTACACAAAAAACTGGGAAAACTTATTGACTCGAGTATAAGTTTAGGTGGGAAATGCAGCAGCTACTGGTAAATTTCAAAAATAAAAATAATTAATTTGGGAAAGCGATCTCACTATCATGAAAGGTTTAATTGATTCACTAACCCAAAAGAAGATGATGATGACAGCGGAGGCAGGAGTCACTCTCTTCCCCTCCCTTGAGGCCCCCTGAGTCAGGAGTCGCTACCGCCTGCGCGGCCCCAGTCCGCGTCGCCTCGGGAAGGGAAAGGCAAAAGGAAGAGCCGCGGCACCGGCACCGGAGGCTCAGGCTCAGTGGCTCCTGGTTTTGCCCCACCCTTCCCAAGGCAACGCGGGACCGGAGCCGCACTGGCGGCAGCAACTCCCGACAGCCCCAGATGTGGGGAGAAGGCAAAGCAGCGACGGAAGATCCTTCAGGGAAACTGAGGGAGACTCACCCTTGGTCAGATGAGCCCCCTTCCGCCCCTAAGGAAGCAGAGGCAGCCAGCAGGGCAGGCAAGCCCGCTTCAGACTCCGTCCATCTCACTCCTCACCCAACCAAAGCCACGAAGTCCCCCAATCGCTGAGCCCAGAATTGCCCTCCCCTCAGGGGCAGCAACAACACCGATTTTCCCGAGACAAGAAGCTCCGCCGTGCAATGAGCGCCCTGGCTCTGGGCTCGCGGGCTCAGAAACAACGCGAGCCAAGGTCGCCTCGCGTTGTTTTCTGAGCCCGCGAGCCCAGAGCAAGGCGCTTTCATTGCACGGCGGAGCTTCTTGTCTCGGGAAAACGGGCATCATTGCTGCCCCTGAGGGAGAGGGTGATCTGGGCTGCGCTGATTGGGGACTTCGTGGCTTTGGGAGTGGGTGAGTGGGAGCGAGGACGGATGGAGTCTGTGAAGTGGGGCTTGCCTGCCTTTGCTGGCTGCCTCTCACTTCCTTAGCAGGGCGGGAAAAGCTCATCTGGACCAAGGTGAATCTCCTCAGTTTCCCTGAAGGATCTTCCGTCGCTTTTGCCTTATCCCTACATCTTCCCTCTGTTTAAATTCCCCCCCACACACTTATTTTCGGGCGGATAGATTTCGTGTCTGAGCATTCTCACATGACGGTGGGTCTTCCCCCCCCAAAAAAAACAGTTAAAAAAAGAAAAAACAATATATCCTCATGCAAGAACTTTTCTGTTTCCGATTAACCCCATGCTTAAAAGTTGCAAAGGAAACACAGAAGCAGGGAAGCGCCTGCCCAGCTCCGGAGCTCCACACCATTTTTTTTTTTTCAGAGGGGAATCTGACTCGAGTATAAGCCGAGGGGGGTTTTTTCAGCACAAAAAATGGGCTGAAAAACTCGGCTTATACTCGAGTATATACGGTACCAAATTTGCAGATGATACTAAGCTGGCAGGGAATAGCTAACACCCTAGAAGATAGGCTCAAGATCCAGATGGATCTTGACAGACTAGAACACTGGGCCATATTTAACAAAATGAAATTCAATGTAGAGAAAAGTA
Source organism: Notechis scutatus (assembly GCF_049901735.1). Lineage (NCBI taxonomy): Eukaryota > Metazoa > Chordata > Lepidosauria > Squamata > Elapidae > Notechis > Notechis scutatus. The sequence continues at coordinate 20,713,892 of NC_142025.1, forward strand.
AAGCCCTACACTTAGACAAGAAAAACCAAAAGCACACATATAGATTGGGTGAGTACAGCAGTAACTGTGAGAATGATCTTGGAGTCTTAGTGGATAACCGGCTAAATATGACCCAGCAGTGTGCAGCAGCAGCTAAAAAAGCTAATGCAATCCTAAGTTGCATTAACAGAGGGATACAATCGAGATCAAGTGAGGTACTAATACCACTCTATAAAGCCTTAGTAAGACCACACCTAGAGTACTGCATCCAGTTTTGGTCACCACACTATAAAAAAGATGTTGAGACTCTAGAAAAAGGACAGAGAAGAGCAACCAGGATGATTAGGAGACTGGAGGCTAAAACTTACAACGAACGGTTGCAGGAACTGGGCTTGGCTAGTCTAGTAAAGACAAGGACCAGGGGAGACATGATAGAGGTCTTCCAATATTTGAGGGGCTGGCACAGGGAGGAAGGGGTCAAGCTATTTTCTAAAGCGCCTGTAGGCCAGACAAGGAATAATGGATGGAAACTGAACAAGTAGAGATTCAACCTGGAAATAAGGAGAAACTTTCTGACAGTGAGAACAATCAACCAATGGAACACCTTGCCCTCAGAAGTTGTAGGAGCACCATCAGTTGAGACTTTCAAGAAGAGATTGGACTGCCATCGATCAGAAATGGTGTAGGGTCTCCTGCTTGGGCTTGGATTAGATGACCTACAAGGTCTCTTCCAACTCTTATTTTAAATATAAAATTCTCCAAAATGTAAAGGAATGAGGAGAATTGGGATTGCCCGATTTTAAATTGTATTTTGTGGTCTGCTATTTGATTTGGATGAAAGAATGGTTGTTGCTAAGAAATAAAAGAAAGTTATAATTGGAAGAACACAAACTGAGATTTGGGTGGCATTTTTTATGCACAATAAAATTAAAACGAATGTAGATTTCAAAAATCAGTTAAGTTAGGAATGCCATATTAAGAATATAAAACAAATATAAACTCAGACTCTGCCTGAAAATACTTTACTGGATTAAGCCAACAGTGGCTTAAGCATTTTGTAGTGAAGAAACGATGTAAAAACAATGATTAACATGTCAAGACTTACAAGTATAGGAAACTAGAGAACTTAAAATGAAATCAGAAGAACAATGGACTGCTGAGGGATTCATTTTTCAAAAGGAATGTAAATGAACTGGCAGAAAAAAAAATAGCTTGCATTTCTTCTTGTCCCCTCATGCAGAGCAGAGATATTGGAGGAGATATCAAGATAGTACATGATATAAGTGATATATAATTTATAATTATAAAACGTGTATTGAACTGTTCGGGACTCATGATTTAATTGGGGTAAATGCCAGAATCCTGACAATAAGCTGTTTGTATAGCATGCATAGGATTCCCTGGTCTATCATCACAGTAAGACTGAATAAAACTTTTTTTTACAATAGTAAAGCAAACAGCATATTCTCTTGAAACTCTTCCTCTTCAATCTCTCTACTCTGCTGTCTATAATGGCGATCAAGTAACTGAGGGATGCTGCAAAGGTCATAAATAGTTGTACATTTGCTGTAAATTTTAATTTTTTAGCACCATCGTAACTTTGACATAATGTAAATTGCTGTGTCTGTAAAAATTGTTAATGTTATAGAAGCCATAGCATAAAATAAACCATGGCTTAATATAGGATATGAATCCTATAATTTCTAAAGTGTAGGCTTTTCATTAATTTAGACACTGGGTTGAAGAAATAAGTTTTATTCATGAAGATTGCAGTAAATAAAGGAGAATAAAAATGAAATATACATGATAAAATATAAGTAAGAAGAAATAAATTACTTTCTTTTGAAATAAACATTTTTAGATATCACCTAGTACAACCACTACATTTGTAGTTGAGAATGGAAAAATTAAAGCTGTCTCCAAAAGAATTATCCTGTGTTAAACCAAATAAATAACCAGAGATTGCTTGCAGATATTATCACTGAAAACAAAATTCACTGTCTTTGAAAGAAACTGAGGAAACAGTTATAATAAATTGCAAAACATTCATAATAAAGTTGTATTTTTCCAAAACCAACTATGCAAAACAAAAAAGTAGAAGGGACAGATAGGGAGCAGATTTTGACCACATAATCAAAGAGGGAATTTACAAAATGTGAATTTGTTATTCAATGTTATACCCCTTATTTCTGCAAAAGTGTTTTAGCCTATATTTAGATGAGCCAAACTGCCAAGGTCTTATCCAGGCTATTGTTACATGCAAGTGGTTTGCGGGGAACTCTGAAAAAAAAAGCTTTTTGTTAAACTAATCAGCTTTTAAATTAATCCTGATTAAAAAAAAAATCTGGATCACATCAAACAATTTTTCTGGAACTTGTTTTTCTTCAGGATGTCTGCTATGCTTGATTGTATTTTTCAGCCTTCAAGCAAAGACCATGGGAATTGACCCAATAGTTCTTGGGTCTGTGTCTACCATTTTTTTTTTTAGCATATACTCCTTTAGATCGCCTGATGTTTGAAACTACTTAGTTCATGATGACTCACTCCTTTTCTTTTGCAATGCTCTCATTAGATCAGACATGAAATCTCCTTGTTCAGAAGCATGTCCCCTCGAAATTGATCCACTTTGTTTTGGTCTTACGACTTGACAAGCACCTTCTTCTTGTCTTCTAGGAGGTGGTGGTGGTTTCTTCTTGGTTGCAGGAGGAAGACCAGGGGCAGAGAATGAGGGTGGTGGTGGTGGTAGTAGTTCTGCAGAGCCAATGCCAATAGGAAGAAAAGGAGGCGGGGGAGGAGTGAAATCAGGAGGAGATTCACAGTATTCAGGTAGCGGTGGAGATGGTGGTGGCGGCGGCGGCGGTGGCAGATCTTCCAAATTGGGAGGAAGTGGTATAAATTCAGGGGGGGGTGGAAATTCTTCATAATTTGGTAAGAAAGTTGGATTTTCTCTCTCAGTAATGCTGGATAAATCCAATGTCGCAGTAACAGCGGAAGATCTTCTTTGAGGAGGGGGAGGAGGCTGAACACCACTACGTTTGCGGATCTGTTTCACCTGTTGTACAGGTAGGGATGATGTTTGACCAGCATTGAAAGTATCATCTGCATTTTTAACCTTAAGAATTATTTAAAAATGATTAGCATATGAATAAGAAATTATGACTTCCGGAATATCATGGAAGAGTATTCAATCAAGAATTCCCCACTGGTACATTGTTTATTATTCAAGAATCAATCATTTGCAACATTCATTCAACAACTTTAACGTGTGGACTTCAACTTCCAAATTCTCTAGTCAGTATGCTGGCTGGGGAATTCAGGGAATTGAAGTCCACACATCTTACAACTGTTGGGGTTGAAAAACAACTATTTAGATCAGGGGTGTCAAACACAAGGCCTGCGGGCCGAATCTGACTCACTCTGGAAAATATAAGGGGCTGGCCCGCATTGCTTTGGCCTGGCCTACCAATGCGGAAACATCGCGCCAGCATGGCTTTGGTCCAGTATACTCAGTGTGAAGAGGAAACATCACAACAGCGTGAGTTCAGCCTGTTTTACCCAGTGCAAAGAGGAAACATGCCAGCAGTTTGGGGAGTGGTGCCAAGCTGGTCATGCCCGCCCACCCAGCCAGCCTCACCCACCCAGCCCCCCTGAGGTCAATCATAGCCCTGATGTGGGCCTCAGTGAAACTGAGTTTGATACCCCTGATTTAGATGCTCCCTGATTTTACTAGGGTTAATGCTGATAAAAATAAAAGTCTATAAAATATTTTTACATTCGCCAGGGCAAATGTTTTTGTAATTCAACTTACCTTTTAATTTTTCATACATGAATCAATATGGAACTGAAATCTAGTTTGCTTTAAAAATTGTTTGAATTTTACAATTGCTAAATGCACACACCACACAGAGGTAGAGAATTATATAAAATGCACACCTAATGAAAATAATGTGCAAATGTATCATTTTAAGAGGAATTGTTACAAATGTTAGTAGAAGTGTGTGTGTGTGTGTGTGTGTGTGTATATATATAAATAAATAAAATCATTTTGGTATAAACTTTAAAAAAAAATCAAACTAGTTATAACACCAAAATTATATTTTAAAAAAAGTAGAAGCATAAGGAGAGGCTTAGCCATACCTAACATTCACCTGCATTCAGTATTTCTAATACCCACAGTATTCTGATTACTAATTTTTTATGCTACCCCTCCCCGTTGTGAAATGTTAATTCACAAAGAGACTTAATGGAAGAGATTGGAAGCAAAATTTAACATTCTTTATAATGAATGTGTAAAAACTTTTTAAAAATGACATTAAAATAAGAGGTGCATTTTAAGGATTTTTAAAAATAGATATAGAAGAGTTGACATATGGCAGTTTCATATTTATACTCTTAGATGGATGCCCTTAGCCACTGCCAAAAACAATTGTGGAGTAGAAGGGACAAGACAGTCTGAAATTAAACTCAAGCAAGGTACAGATAATCCTTGATTTACAACCAGTTGCTTAATGACTATTTGAAGTTAAGATGAACTCTCCAGAAGCCGCTTACAACATTTCCAAAGTTTCAAAACCCACACTCATCCCTGTGGACATTTGATTGTCTTTGAGTGTTTGGCAAATGGCCGTTTGCAACATTCCAATCATGTGACCACAATTTGCAATGTTTTTTGCCAATTCCCAGCATTACCGTATTTTTCGAAGTGTAAGACGCTGAGAAGTATAAGATGCACCAAGCTTTTGGTGAGGAAAACAAGAAAAATAAATTGCTGCCTCAGAGCAGTTTGCCTTCTTGCAGCAAACAGCCTGTTTTTCAGTCTCAGCACAGCCTGATTACCACAAGCAGCTGATTGTTGGTTGGATCAGCCTCCCAACATCGCCATAGCCTATTGCTGCCTCCGCGCGCCCCATTTTTGGCCTCTGCATCCCATTTTCAGCCTCCGCACACCCCATTTTTGGCCTTTGTGTGTCCCATTTTCCACCTGTTCCAGGCAGTGGGAATTGGAATGGGCAGAAAATGGGGCGTGCGGAGGCAGAAAATGGAATGCAGAGGCTGAAAATGGGGCACGCAGATGCGGCAATAGGCAAAGACAATACCTGCAGCCTGAAACAGCTGATCGTCAGGAGGCCGATCCGACCGAAAATCAATTTGTGCTAATCAGGCTATGCTGAAGCTGACTAGGCTGTTTGCTGCAAAGAGGCAAATTGCTAGGAGGCAGAGGCTGAAGGGGAGGGGGCAGCGGGGGTTAGACATTTTATAAGACACACAGACATTTCCACCCACTTTTGCGGGTGGAAAAAGTGCATCTTATATTCTGAAAAATACGGTAATTTCCAACTTCTGGCAAGGAATAGGACTTCTTCAGAAAAAAAAAAGACCACTAGGTTTGGGAGACCCTTTCTTTCCAAAAGGTAGGGAGGACTGCAGTTCTTGCATACTTACATTAATTTGTATCTTTGGCATATCAGCAGATTTTCCAGTTTCTGCAGTGATCGCTGTATTAAGAGTTATGTTTTGGGGGATTTGTCCATTGGCATGAAAGCTACCTATAATAATACAACAAAGAAGAAAGAGGAGGTTTGTTTGCTTTTGCTACTAAAAATAATTAAACAAAAATAATCTTATTCAGTATCATCAGTAAGAATTGAGATTGGCAAGGCAGGAACCAGCAAACTCAGGGAGAATCATGCTGCAAAAACATATTTCAAATACTTTTCTAGGCCATCAAGTATCTGTTAACTTGGAAGAAACAGAGAAAAAGGCCTGACGTACAGATTTAATTTTTTTGCATTATTTTGGACAATCAACCCTTGTTCAGACTTCTATTGAACCCTGCTGTGAAGACAATATGTACTCTTTCCATCTCATTAAAATAGCGTATAAATTGGTGGCGGAGGATGAATATTGTTTATAATTTCCAAAAGGAGCATGGACATCAAGTCACCCTTATGACAAACTGGATCAAAGGAAAACATGTACTTCTGTGTACAATCTTTAAGAGCTTAGTAGGTTAGGAAAATGATCTGTTATTCACCCGTTTAAGTCAAGGATATTTAAAAACCGAATCTTTGAGAAAAGCAGTTCTTGCACTGGAATATCAATTCAGTGTAATAAATGAGAGAACAAAATATAGTTGCTTTAAAAGAAATATGATGCAGAAAGTTTTGACTGATGTGGAAGGCAGTTTCAAACTCTTTGCTATGCTGCTTTCGGCTGTTCCTGAAACCAATTTAGCAATCCTACGCTCGATTGTAGTGTTCTGGCAATAAGCCTGAGCTAATGAAATACAGAAAACTGACAGCAAAAAGAGACCCAGTGGGTCTATCAAGTCCAACATGGCTATCATAGTACTTGATTGCTTGATTCTCTTCCCATACAGGGAACCATAGCACTTGCCAACACAACGTTTAGGGCAGGAGTCTGCAACCTGCAGCTCTGGAGCCACATGTGGCTCTTTCAGCCCTGTACTGCATCTCCCTGTCTGATCCCACCACTGGCTTGCCTCTCTCCTCCTCTCCCTGTCACTCCTCACCTGGCCTGGGAAGGTAAGGTTGATGGCGGGGGATGGAGACTCGCTCCATATTCCAGAGCAAGAGTTGACTGGGTGGGAATGAGTGACCTCGAGTTGGCCACACCCACCCAGTCACACCGGTTATTAAATTATTGGCTTACAGTGTTTTCTTTTCTGTGGGAAATGGGTCAAAATGGGTGTTTTAGGTTGCAGACCCCTGGTTTAGGGATTATTCCTTCCTTACCGACTGGTAACATGTATTTTTTTTCTCTTTTCCATCCTAATTGTAGCATCACTGCTCTGGGTGCTACAGTGATAAAAAAGAACAGGTGTTCCTTTATTCCTAAATTTTGCTGCAAGTTGATAGAAACTCTGTAGCAATGAAGAATCAGATTAATAGAACAAGAGAAGTAGAACTCCTTCAAATTCGATAGCTATGTTCTGTGCCTATATGTTTTTAAAAAGAGAAAGGAAACCAGTGCAAGAGATAAGGCACGAGGTAGGAAATAAGGCAGAGCATGCTTCCTCTGGACTGGGAAAAAACTGTAATGATGGTCACTGAGAAAGGTAAAAGTACTACAGGTGTGTTCTGGCATAAGATGTAAGGAAAGTGGCAGGAGAATCAGTCTTTATGGTCACCGTTAGATCAACTGGAAGGAAAAAAAACAAGCTGACCAGTAGAGGATACAGCAGCCCAACACGAAGTAGCTTTGGAGTCAGTGACCTGTCATTGGAAGGGAATAGGATACGAAGCATTATAGCTCATCAAAGCTGAGGATGTCCTAGACTGGAATAAAGCCTGGCAAATAAACTGCTCAAAAGGGCTTAAAAATGGCTCAGGACAGAAGACAGCAGAGCTTCCAAACATGACTGCAGGGATGCGTTAGAAAAGGGTAGGATAGAATGTGGAAGATGACATCAACCAATGCGGTTCTCAGCAAATGGTGAGTGGCTGCCCTGGCAATGGATCAAGAAGACATTGCAAATCTGGCCTGAATTGTGGTTAGGACTGAACAAGAAGAACACCTTGGCAAGCTAATTGAGACCATGTTATGTGGACAAATAAAGAATTTTCTCCATTGGCAATAGCACTTAAGACTTATATATCACTTCACCGCGCTTTACAGCTCTCTCTAAGTGGTTTACAGAGTCAGCCTATTGCCCCCAACAATCTGGATCCTCCTTTTACCAACCTCGGAAGGATGGAAGGCTGAGTCAACCTTGAGCCTGGTGGGGTTCAAACTGCTGAACTTAACTCTAAACGGAGAGGTCATTTACAAAGAAACAAATTAGTGGGCCTAGCAGGATATTTTAGGATGGAGAAGCAACCATTTCTGTATGTGCAAAATGTAAAGTTTTACATTAAACCATATTTATAAGTCTTGTAACAATCCCAGTGCTATTATCTGCTCCTGTAGGAGAGATCCAGTAATAGTTGCCTAATGGAACTTTTTTCTTTTACCATTTTGCCCTCCTTTAAACTTTGGCTGCAGAACTGTTATTCACATCAGTGCTCATTAATAAATGAACCTCTGTTCACTTGGGATAAATTTTTCAGGTTCACATCAAGTAGATACCATTGACTTTATTGTCCTGCTGCAAAATGTAATATGTTCAACTATTAAAAATTCACATCCTACAATGATCAAATAGGTTAAGACAATGATGAGCGATTGGCAAGATGGTAGGGAAAAAACCCGGAGCTTATAATCCTCACAATAATTTCTTTAAAAAAATAAATAATTTGGATACCTTTTGAAGATGATCCCCCAGAAGCTATGGATTTAGTAATTCCTGGCTTTGCCAGACGAGAAGTTAACTTTTGTACTGCACCAATGTAGTTATCATACAAGGCCTTTCCATACTGAAAAATAAGTACCACAAATATCTGATAGATTTTCCATCATAAAAAAAATGAACATGCATTTCTCTGCTTGTTCCATCAAATCTTAACAGAAATTCTTCTTCAGTGGTTCACTTGAAATCTCTTCCATAAAAACTATGAACTAGTAAATAGGACTGTAAACCAATAGGGTAAAAGCCTATTATTTGTTTGACAAAGTAATTTATCATCCCAATACAAATTCTGTTCTATGTATTCTATGGTCATGTTTATTCACTAGAGTTTTATCCCTCAGAAGAGGATTAATGCCTTTTTATTTTCATCATTCCATTTATTTTCTCCTTTACTACTGAAAAATATCCTTTTTCTTCTTACCTTTGCAATTCTGATACCAGTTACCCAAAGATGTAGAGACTCCTTGTCATCACAGCACAGGTATTTGATGTACTGTGACTCCTTCTGTATTTGAGGATGCTATAAATGATAATAGCAATAGTAGTTTTTTAATCATTAAAAATCTGCTGAAATAACCCAATAGACAAGCCAACTTCCCAACAAAGTTTCTTGTCTATCACTACATCTTAGCTACTTTGAACTACAAAACCACTGAGAAACCACAGAGAAGAAAACAGTATTTTTCATCAATCCTTCCAAAAGATTAATGGTACACAACTGAGAGTTACATGATTGTTAACTGGTATTTAAAGATCTGTAGTCAAACTTGGCGTTTTAAAAAATTATTCACTTTCCACCTCGTCTTCTTTTTTGTCATAGCCGTTTTAGACTGCAAGTTTGCAAGCCAGGGCTATCTTTATTTTTAACTGATTACAAAGGAATTGGCATAAATGTGCTTTAAATACTGATATGTCAAATTAAAGGAAACTAATTGGATGTGCATCTGTAAATAAATTAGACAAAGCCATATTTCAGAACATCACAGATTATAAATATTTATGCTCTATTCAAAGGAAATTTGACTTGAAACATCTTATAATATTATTTAGCTAAAAGTAATTTTAAGCACATGAGAATTCTGAAGTTAAACCTAACATGTGAACAGTTCTTAATTGTCATCTGGAAGTAATTAAAACAGGAAGACAAATTTACTATCTGCATTTTCCAAAACCAAACAATTTTTCTTCCTTTCCTGCTTATTTTTTCTCCCTCATTTTACCTTTCCATCACCTTAGGACCTGAGGACAACACATACTCACATTTATTCAAGACCATGAGCAGGATGTTAGGTTTCATCACTCAAACTCCCAGGATTAAGTTACATGTCAAATTAAATCTATGTGATTATTGACAAGTATCAACAATGCAAAGCAGTCTGTAAATCTTTTCTTTTATGTACACTGAGAGCATTTGCACCAAGACAAATTCCTTGTGTGTCCAATTACACTTGGCCAATAAAGAATTCTATTCTATTCTAAAATTTTCTTTTCACACGGATGTACAAACACTAGTCCAATCTATTAACTAAATAATCTTGAGCTAGAATGTCTTAAAAAAAGAGCTAACAGTTTTGCAATAACATGATAAATCCAGCAGATGGCATCAGATACTTTTCTATTTTTAAATGTTTACTTTTGCTACTTTGATCTCTGTATCACAATAAAAAATAGCTTTATTGCATCTTAAAGGCCAACATATTTATTAGACATAAGCTTTTGTGGAGTAGAATCAATTCATCATGAAATGAACTGGCAGAAATATATACAGAAATACGGAAGCAAAAGATTATACATTTTCTTATAATGTTTATCTTTTTATATTTCATTTTCTGAATAATATTAATAGCTTCATCACGCATCTTTATTTTTTTTAAAAAAAATAAAGATAAACTATTCCTTTTCTATCACTTAAACCCATCTCAAGAAGATGTTTTTCTCTCTCAGAAAAAGAGATGTGTTGAGGGGCAAGGCCTGACATGATTTTGTTAAATTTGTGAGTAATATTTGATTCTCACATACCGCAATTCAACAGAGCCTTAAATGCTCCAATAAATTCATTTTTGCATTTTACCTTTAATTAAAATACTTTTAATTTGTGATAGGAAGGGAGAGCTATTTCATAAATTCAAAATGGAACTGTATATAAATTATCTTAATCATAATTTGTTGGGGTGACATCGTACGCTGGACAAAATCTTGGGGAGCAAGAATACTGGGCAAATACCATCTCAAGTAATAGCTTCTTGGTTATAATTCTCAAATTAGGGAATAAACACTGGGAAATCATTTTACTGCAGCAGAAAAACCAAAAATTGAGGCTGCTTTATAATTTCATGTGAATCTTGGTGGGAGGACAGATGTGGAAAGAAAGCAGGGCATGCAGGCGGTTTCTCTGTGATTATGTCAACTTCAATGACCTCACCACTGGGAGTAAAATAAAATAAAATTAAGTGCCAGGAAGTGACCCACTCCTGGCCACCTTAACAGAATAATGGAGTAACAAAGTTGGAACAGACCTTGGAGGTCTTTTAGTCCAACTTCCTGCCCAAGAAGGAGACCCTGTACCATTTCAGACAAATAGCTGTCCAATTTCTATTTTAAAATCTCCAATGATGGAGCAGCCACAATTTTTGGAGGCAAGCCCCTCTACTGATTAATTATTCTCATTGTCTGGAATTTTCTCCTTCTTTCTAGGTTGCTTCTCTCCTTGATTAGCTTCCAACCATTGCTTCTTATCTTGTCTTCTGGTGCTTTGGAAAATATGTTGAATCCACTTTCTTATAGCAGCCCCCCAATAGAGGAACACTGCTATCATGTCTCCCCTAGTCCTTCTTTTCACTGGACTAGATATACCCATTTCCTGTAACCGTTTTTCATATATTTTAGCCTCCGGTCCCCTAATCATCTTTGTTGCTCTTCTCTGTACTCTAGTCTCAACATCTATTTTATATCGTGGAAACCAAAATTGGATGCAATATTCCAGGTGTGATCTTATCAAGGCAACTTTTGAAGGAGCTAAGAGACAGCCCAAATCAGATGCACTGTTTTTAACCATGATAGACTGTCAGGAGATGGGAGTTACAGTACGAGAATGGGTCAGCTGTATAATACAAACACCACTATTATGCTTCCATACAATGCTTGAAGATGCTATGATCACTAAGTATGTCAGGTCCTTTTCCTTTATCATACTTGCTTTAGAAAGACTAGAAAGTGGCTAAAAGTAGCTTTTAAAGATTATTAAATGGCTTTTCATGTTTTTTAAATTAATGAATAAAAAAGGCATTTAATAAAATCTGTTTGTCTGACAAGTGCTACCAGAATTATTTTTAACTGTTTTTAATAGTCTATCATATGGTTATATTTTTATTATGCTATTTTCAACGACTCAGACAAGGGAGGCACCAAAACAAATCCCAGATATCTTTTCCATTTTATTTCAGGGAAAGCCGCAAATGCTATTAGTAAACAAGCAATGTTGCTACCCACACTGTTGTTAAAGAACCGCAACCCAATTTGAGAAAGAGCAAAGTCTGAAAGAATTAGGAAAATGAACTGCATGGGCTCTGAAGAGAAGTACTAAGCAATGGAAGTGGGATAAGAGGACGCTATTGTGCCAGTTTTCTCCCAGGGTACCAATTCTTTCACCCTAGATTAATTCCACATTATGCACCATTACTCTCAGGTTACTCAAGCAAAACTTGTGCCAATAAAGCATAATTAAATTCTCCTGGCATCCAAGAGACACAACAGACTGACTAAATGAGCCAATTTACATATAGATTACCTTACTACCACCAGCTGTGAAGATTTTTTTAAAAAAAATCAGAAGCAAAGACTTTATGTTGTTGGCTTTTCAAATTTTCTGAAGAAATACTACACAACATAGTGTAGTAGAACCTGAATTTGAACTATAAGCAAATGCTATTGACAAAATTTTATCTTTTGAGTTTGAGTAGTCTTTTCTCATTTAAACCAGGATTAAAAATTCTTTGATTATTCATTAGCACCAATAAAATAATGGCGGCTGAACACATTTTTGTATATTTCAAAAAGAATTATGGTTTTTAATTTATTTCACTAGATCTGACACTCTTAAATAGTTGGCAGGATTGAGCATTTCATAAGGCCGACCCCTGTCATTTGGCTACCCACAATACGGAAAATATAGCTTTCCTTGTTGAAAGCATTTTACACCTTTCTGATAACTCCCAAGATATGGAATGAAGCAAACCATAATCTTAGCAAAAGGTAAATGTAATTTCTGAAAATCAAAAGGAAAATTACTTAAATAACTCTGAACAGCAAATGAAAAAGATTTCTTTTGATGCTCTTTTTAAAAGCAGGGAATAGGTAACAATTGCAGCCTCACAGGAATCATATTCAGGGATGTAATGATAAAGACCTTTTCCCATGTATTTGCGCCAATCAGTCCCTAAAAGGACAAAATACTTAAAGGATTCTCTCCTTCCAATCTTAAAACTGGGAAGTTCATGATAAGACCTCAGACAAATGGCCTGTAGATTAAACAGCCATCTAGATTAAAGATTAAAACTAAGAATTTAAAACCATGGTAGAAAACATGGCTGCTTATGAGCACAAGGGATGTTCAGGTGTTTATCAACTTCAATAACTTTAAGATGTGTGGACTTCCTCTCCCAGGATTCCCCAATCACCATGACATTGATAAATATTGTTCTAGATGATTCAGTTTCAGCAACCCTTTTTGTAAGCAAATGTTTACATACATCAGCTACATTCATATATCCCCTTCCGTAAAAATCCAATTTACATAGCTCAGGGCTTACATTTCTTACCGGCTACCCAAAGAGCATGTAACTATTATGATCAGTAACTACTAATGCTGTTCCACGCATGAATTATTTCTGACACTATCAAAGTTATTGGTTATTAAGCACATCTTAGAAAAGTAACTGCTGCTGTGTAACTAAGCATGTAGGGTATAGCTCTCTTGGCTTATCACTGTTACCTAGAATTATTTCGTAATATTTGGTTTAAATATGGTGAGCAAAAGAGAAGGAGAAAATCCTTGCCCTTTTCTCCATACGTATCCAAGTTTTATATCCAGGTGTGGGATGCAAATATTTTTACTACCGATTCTTGGGTGAGGCTAGGTGGGCATGGCCATTTGACTGGGTTGGCATGGCTTTTTTTGCAGCATCCCCCCCTGCATTAAAAGATCCCCTCTAAATGACCATTAATTTGTGTGTGAATGCACTCAGTGAAGATGAACCCACCAGCTCTTGAATAATTTGTTCTGCTGCCATTTTCATTCTTTTCCTAATGAACCCTGACATGGAATCTACTTTTTCACAGCTGCCACACACATGGATTACACTTCCACTGAACTGTCCATCACAACCCCCAGAGTAGATTGTTTGCTCCACCGTGCTTGAATGATATGCCAAAATATGGTTCATTCACTCAATTTGGAAAATGTATTACTTTTTATCTTTCACTACTCTGCACACTTGACAATGTCACTACCAATAGATGATTTACGAATGAGCCAGCAGTGATCATAACACAAACCCATTTTTTAAAATTATAATAATCTCCTTGTCAAACCCTTATGTGGCTACCGAAAATAGTTCTGAAAAATTAGACAGTGCATTTTTGCAGTAAAATGCAAATTTATGTACCCATTTATCTGGGAATGAGCCTTATCTATACATATAGTCGTAACAGTCAAAAGGTGGACCCAATGGTGTGATCGACACTCTGCTTTTTATTAGTGTGTGTTAAACATAAAAATGGCTGGAGTTTTGATTGCCCCATTGTGGCTGCCATCTTTTTTTTTACTATTCTCTCCAGATACCCCTCTACCTTATTAAACGCAGCAAGGAATATTTTTGAATAGACATTATATGAATGCATGATCAACATATGAAACTCAGTACACAATATACAATACAGTAAAGAGTGCATGTTACATAATACATACCTTTAGGACAAAACAATAATCAGTAGGGGACTTATACTTCGTTTTGTATTGCACACCATGATAAACATTTACGTTGTCAAACTGTATGAAACAAGCCAAGTCTCGGGATGTCTAAAAAAATTTAAAACACAATCTTTAGTTATTTGAATAATTGTCTATGTATTCAAAAGAAGGCCACCTCTTCCGTGTTGGGTAACTTTCTTGATCTGAGAATTAATGGCAATGCAACTTTTGTAACACATTATAAGTTTAGGAGTAATGGGGAAGATGTGTAGCATTATTCTTCAGAGGACTTGATGGAAATGATTCACCTACCTTTTGCAAAAATAAATCCACAAAAATATTACAATTTTGTTTAAGAAAGATGCAATGAATTCATAAGGAAGAGGAGACTTTTCAGTAATGCATGCCGAAAGCTTATTTGTACATAGGTGAAAACTTCATCTGTCATTCTGTGCCAATTTGTACTCCTGCCAAACAGAGTTTCTACTATCAGAAAATGCACATTGGCTGTTTTTAATGGGTTGCCATGGCAACAAAGTTTCCCAGTGAAGGATCTGTGGATGAAGTGCCAATCTGAATGGAAATAAAACAGTGCCTAAAGTCTTCCTGGCTCAAGTACATATACAGGTATTCCTTAACTTACGATCACAATTGAGTCTAAAATTTCTTTCTTTCTTTTTTTTTTTTGTAAATTTTATTTGAGTTTTCACAAAAAAGATACAAATAAAATATCTTTTTTGAAAATAGCGTAATCCCGGGTTACATTTCTTCGTACAGACACAAATTCAATTTCATGCTCATTTTTATGTTCTATTCCATATCTTATTACTGTTTTACATTTTCTGCATAGCTTCTCCCCTCTTTTAATTTTCTCAATTTTATTTTAATTATCTCATCTCAATTCAAATCATTATATTTATATTTTTCGTCTGTCCTGTTTCAATTATCTATTATCTTTTCTCATTAAACAAAGTTTCTTCTGTAGTTACTAATTGGAGTATGACGCCTTTATATCTTTTAAGTTTATCCATTTAACTCTTATTTAGGCTTCAATATATACCCTAAAGTTATAACCTTCAATATAATACATAACTTCCATTCGGATTCTGCTTGGTAATTAAAACAACACATTCCATTCCAATTCAATTCTATCATTAATATTAATATTCATTAAAATCTTAACTTCTTTAACATTACTTTTCAATTAAATATCATACTTCTATGGGAATTATAAGCTTTCCATAAGCTTTCCCCCCCTTCACTTATATTTTATAAAACATTAACTAATTAAAATGTTCCCATCCCTTCCTAATTCAATTTTCTCATTTATTTTATTTCACTTATTTTATTAACAAACATTTCATTAAATTACACTAACTATTTTATCCCTCATTTTAATCATACATTGTTTCCAAAGTTATTTCTATTACTAATATAACAATACAATCTTATGTACCTTTACAGAATCCCTTTTTCAGTTAAATTTTCACCCATTATCTCTAAATAGGTCCTGTTTCTCTACATCTTGTTCCGGTCCTTTGTAACTTCTTTTCCTTCCCTCTCTTCTTCTCTCTCCCCTTTTTACCCTCTTGTCTCTCTACCTCCATTTCTCTCTTCTGTATTCCCCACTTCTGTTGCTTTCCAGTATTATACTTATTTTTCGAATTATTTTTCTTTTCTTTGGTTATTTTTTTAAGTCTTAAATTCTCCATTCTCTTTCCCCCCTTTCCTTTTTCTTCCCCACATAAAATTGCTTGTTCATTAAAGATGGCTTCTTCTTTGTCCCAGTCTTGTTTTGCAGACATTTCTTGTTGTTTCTCATAGTTCCAAATCTCCATTTCTAAGAATTGAAAAATGAAGCCAAAAGAACCCTTCCCTTCTTGTGCATCTTCTTTATACTTTTTAAGTTCCATTTTCAATTCATCCAGAAGTAGTGCCATTGTATAAATTTTTAAACAACCACCCGATTAATTTTAGTCATTCAAATGCAATCACCAAAAATCCAAAGATCATCAAGTAATCCAAATGCAAGCTGTTTCTTTTTGCTCTTTTTTTTCACTTTCTCTTCCTGGGGTTCTACTGTTTAGTTACAAAGTTTCAGTTAAAATGTATCTTTTAGAAGTCTTGTTGAAGTTTTACTGTAGATTCTTTTTAATTCCAGGCAGTCTCCTCCCTCTTTCCAGATCCTGCCTTTTTATTCTTTTTCTCTCCCTTCCTGCTTATGAAAAAAAAAAAATTGTGTCCAGAAATCTTTATTATCCCTTTGACATTTTGTTTTATTTTCAGCTTAATTGTCTGTTGATGTCAAAGCAGATTTTTCCGATTTCTTATTTAAGTCTCTTAGTTGTCAGTATAGGGAAAGGGAGAGAAGAAAAAAACCCCCAAACCTTTCTCTTTTCAGTTTCCTTTGCTGCTTCCGACTCTTCTTTGGGAGCGATGTTATTTTTTTGTAAGTTTAAATTCCAGGATACCTTAGTTGTTGCTTTTGCAATTTAACCCGGTCAGCCAAAACTTTCACTTCTTATCTTCCTCCTGCACATTCTTTTCTGGTCGAGTTCTTCTTTGAGGTGGCCATTCTGACCACCGCTGCAACCGCCGGAAAGGGAGTAATGGCCAGCTGGGGAGGAGAGATGCGGCTCTCCTCAACCCTGCTGGCAGCCTCCCCCTCTTCACCACCTCTACAGGGTGGCTTAGCCCCGAAACCAGCCGGCTCGGGGCGCTCCAGTGGCAAACCCGGACCGAAACCGCGCACGATCGCGGATTTCTGTCTGTCGCCGAAGGAACTCAAACCGTAAGCCGAGTCCAAAATTTCTGTGGTTAAGTGAGAAATGTGTTAAGTGAGCTTTGCTCCCTTTTACGACCTCTCTTACCACAGCTGCTAAGTGAATCATTGCAATTGTTCCATTAGTCACAAGGTTGTTAAGTGACTCTGGTTTTTCCATTGACATTGCTTGTCAGAAGGTCACAAAAGGGGATAGTCATAATAGTCATAAATATGAGTCAGTAGCCAAGTGTCTTAATTTTGATCACATGACCATGGAGATGCTTCAATGGCCATAAGGGTGAAAACCAGTCACAAGTCACATTTTTTAATGCCATAAAAATTTGAACGATCACTAAGTAAGTCAAGGACTACCTGTAATTTTTTTTTTAATACTAGAAGCTTTTCAGCACTTAGTGTCAGCTTTGGAAGCCATATTAGCACCAGATGCTTCTACACTGCCACATTCTTGAACCTGGGAAAATGAGAGAGGGGGATTTCTTGGCATGTACATGGTTAAGACATAATAGCATTCTTCTTCTAAGTCAAGGTCATGTTATTTCTGCATCTGGTTGAGGAGTGATTAAGGGGATGTCTCAAGTTGGGACAGATGGTGATTGGGGCATTTGATGCAATGAGGGTGCAGGGGGTGGATTTGCAATATTTTACTTATTGAAGGAAACCAGGAACTTTCAGATTCGGGATTTCCCAAATGTGCCAGTTTACTACTCTAATAAAAGGAACCTTTGAGAAGATGTCTGTCTTGGAGTTTGTTTTATTATTTATTTATTTATTTATTTATTTATTTATTTTTTATTTATTTTTTATTTATGTATTTATTTATTTATGTCTGTCAAGCGATAACAGGTATACGTATAAACATAGTTATGAATACATGAAATGGACACATATAAGAAAAATAAAAAGATAAAAAGAAACAATAGGACAGGGATGGTAGGCACGTTGGTGTGCTTATGCACGCCCCCTACAGACCTCTTAGGAAAGGGGTGAGGTCAATAGTAGACAGTCTAAGGTTAAAGTTTTTGGGGTTTGGGGAAGAAACCACAGAGTCAGGTAGAGTATTCCAGACATTGACCACTCTGTTGCTGAAGTCGTATTTCCTGCAATCAAGTTTGGTGCGATTAACCTTGAGTTTGTATCTGTTGTGTGCTCTTGTATTGTTATGGTTGAAGCTGAAGTATTCGTTGACAGGTAGGACATTGCAATGTGTGATTTTATATACTGTACTTAGATCGGACCGAAGGCAGCGTAGTTCTAGGTTTTCTAGGTCTAGAATTTCAAGTCTGGTGGCATAAGGTATTCTGCAAGAGTAGAGGAGTGGACAACTCTTGTGAAATATTTCTGGACTTTCTCAACTGTGTTAATATCAGATATGTAATGAGTTATTGGTTGGAGTTGAGGTTTTCTGGAATGCTGACACTTAGTTCACAAGAACAGCTGAGAAAGGGATCTTTCCTAGGCAGATACCGTTAAAAAAAAAGTGAGAATCCATCTGACTTAGCGCTTTCAAAATTAAAAACTGCAGGGGTACCCACAGGCCAGACAAAAAAACTCAAAGGGGAAAAAGAAAGAATGATTGTGAGAGTCATTTTGATGTGTTTGATCCCGGGTTAAGGACATTGCTGTGGCCAACTGGGGATTGGGGAGGGGGGGAAACCACTCAGAAAAAATATGCACCTGTGTTAAATAGAATCCAGAATGGTTTCTGAAAGGATCTCTAGAAAAAAGGAGGAGCTAAACAGAAGCAGCACCTGGGCGAATTCTCTCCTTGCCCATGCCCAAACAATGGCAGCTTTCTTATCTGCAGTTTGGCATGAAAAGCTATGCCAGTTTATTTTACTTCTCTTTCTTTAAAATTAAGCAAAAATGATTATATTATTTTGCAGTGGATGACCAAATGCAGTTTAGAGATGTTATTTCTTTTCCTGACTGAAATTTTTATGAATGCAATTCATTATTATTGAAAAACAAAAAAAAAAGTAGTCTATAAAGGGAATGAGTTCAAAGGAATTCTGCCACCCATTCTCCATATTTGCCCAAACAGCATCTCTCAGAGGCACGTCCTCAACAGTTACCAGGATGCTGCATTGTCTTCCCTTTTACAAATTGCTTTAATGTTTCAAAACATTTTTTGACATGCCTGACCTTGGTCTTTCCTTTGGGGACATAATAAATGCCTGAAGCTCGTAGAAGAAAGTATCGCCTTTTCCAGGACTTCTTTCCATCTTCTTTTAAATAAAGGGCACCTTCAACTTCTGGCACAGCAACAGATGTACCACAGAAGCTTTCCTGCAGAGGGAAAAAATGGTGAGATAGAGCAGCAAGTGAATAAGCCAAGTGTCTTACAACATGGCTTGTTCAGTTGTGCTTCCAAAAGCCTGAGTCTCCATTCATCCCATCAGCTTTGATCTTTCTTTTACCACCATCAAAAATAGGGCAATGCTTGATCCCCTGTACATGGGAATAACTTCCTTGAGCTCTTGAAGAGAGGCGTTGACCAATGGCTGAATTTGAGATAAAAACTTCGGGCGGCATGGCTTTAAAGTAACCCTCACAAGGCTTATACTGGTTTGGGAAGCTTCCCCAAATTTCCTGCATGAATAATTGCCAAATTGTGCAGGGTTGAGCTTCAGGGTTTGATGACCACCTTGCCTCTAAAGGTACCAGTTGCTGGCAAAACATCAGGAAATCTATTGTTTAGACCAGGTGTCAGCAACCTTAAACACTCAAAGAGCCACAAAGGTTCTAACCTGAAGCCCCCTGTTCAATTCTGGAGCTGACCGGAAGTCTGGTTCCCCCACCATAGAGTCTCCTCCTAGGACGGTGTCCTTTTTCCTCTGCCGACTGCAGGTCCGGTTTCCCAACCATAGAGTCTCCTCCTAGTGCAGCATCCTTTTTCCTCTACCTGTCCTTACCGAAACCATATCAATTGTGGAGCTGACTGGAAAACCCGCCCCTTGCCATAGAGTCTCCTCCTGGCGCACCATGCTTCCTCCCCTGCCCCAATTGGAAGCTCCTCTCAAAATTGTGGCAGCGACAGGGAGCCGCAGCAGAGGGATGAAAGAGCCACATGCGGCTCCAGAGTTGCAGGTTGCCGACCCCTGGTGAGATCACTGTACTAAATCCTGAAGCCCAAAAGAGACCAGCTATGAAAGTCTACACCAGTTTATTTGCCAAATTATTACCCATATTTTCTCAAGGAATATTTGCCAAACTTACACAGGTATCAAGGACTAAATGCTTGTCCTTCCAAAATGACCTGCAAGTTAGTGCCCTCTCTATTTCGAACCAACTCTCATCAGTTCTGATAATAATTTCTAGTATGGTAGGTACAATCTGAAACAACTGGAGGGCACCATTGTTCTATAAGAAAAACAAGGCTTCTATAGCTTACATACATCAGAGTCCAAAAGTAGCCATTCACCAGGTGGTGGAAAGTTTTCTAACACAAAGCACGCACAGACCCAAGTATTAAAAACAGCGCCATGCATTTTGGCAGTGCAAGCAGATGTACTCACCACCTTCCAAGCTCAAGCTTGAAAATAACTCCTTTAGGATTTTGAATACATGAACTTTTTCAGAGCAGTGTCATATTTAAAACACTGACAGACAGAGCTTTTAAACAAAGTTAGTAGAATTATTTATTTATTAAATGTATAAGCCTGTAAAGTTGAACATTTTAATCTTGTTAGCCTGCTTTAAATAGGAGAAAAGGTAAACAATTATTTTGGACAGCCTCACAGTAATTAATTAGTAAATGTTCCTCTTTAGTTTGGTGAAGCCAAGACAAACCTTTAGGAAGGCCTGGGTCTTCATATATATATTTGGAATGAGATGGCAAGTTTCCATGTCTTTGAATATGCCTGTCATCCCTTTAAGGTAGCCCAGGCAGGAAACCAGAACCATGAACACTAACTCTATTTGTATTGCAAGGTTACAGGAACAAATCATTGCAAGTTATGAAATCAGATCTTCTCTCCCTTGCCTTTACTTCCCAGAGAACTAGGGAGACATCTCCGAGATGCCGTTTCTGTCCCTATTCCTTCTGTGGCTGAGATATCTCTCATCGGTCCTTTGTCATGGATCTATCATAGAATCAATTTGTTCCTAAACTCACACAACAGTCAAAACTGGTTTCCATGGTCCTGTGAATCAAGTTCAAGCTTGACTCAAATGGTCAGATTTAGTTTCCTGATGTTATACATGTTGAAGATACTTGATTTTTAGAGTTTTAACATACAACTCTGAAGTCTGAACTTCCTGTTTTCGTATTGCATCAAATGGAGAACTGAAATATTTCAGTTCTATTTCAGGAACAAGGCAGCACTTAAGTTATTTTACAATCAAATGTGCAGTTTGTTAACATTAATTTACCTCCAATAATGCTTCTTTGCTTTTCTCATTCATTTCCTTGCTTTCATTTTTTCCTTTGCTTGACAAGTAGAAATTCTAATAATAAAAAAAGATGAACCAATAAAATAGCCGGTTACTACTTGAATAAGCCCTCAAATGTGACTGAGACATTATGATATTAGGTCAAAGCTGCATTTTAGTTATCTCTCTCATCAGCTGCCTATTTTAAGTACTTACAAGAAGTTTTCATTCAAATAAAAAGTTCTAAGCAGAGAGTTATCATCCAAGCTAGGCATGGTTGAGAATCTGTCTAGTCCAGCAGAGCCCCCTCTAACCAAACTGCCCTAGATATTGCTTCTCCTAGATTGGTGTTTATCCATGTGGAGTTCAGCGCCACAAATTCCCCAGCCATTATCTTAAGAGAATTTGAGAAGTTGAAGTCCACATTTCTTAAGACTTGTTAGGATTGAGAAATACTGTCCTCAATCATTGTAACAGGATTGTCTCCTTTTTTCTGCTCTGGGGCACACATCAGTTGAGAAAATCTACAATAGAAAAAAAGGCAGTTTAAGTATTCCAATTCCTGTCTCAATGGATCCAGCTTCCAATGGTGATGAAAACATTCATTTCTGGAAGAGGCTTATGGCTCTTTTAAATTGGGTCATTAGTGATGGATAAGATAATACCGAGAATCCAATGTTTACTGCATTTCCTAGGAAAAGTCTTCCTAAATTCAAGAAAATTAAAAGTCTAAAAAACACTATGAGAATCTCTTTCTGTAGTCCAGATTAGTTACAATGAAGTTTGGACAGTGAAGATATGCTATTACAGCTATTATTCCTTAGAAGTCTACCAATGCTGGGTTGTTTTTTGTTTGCATTTTGTGTAGATACCAAGTCCAATCTTCACCAGCAGCTGAAATAAGATAAGAATCTTGTGTCAACCCAGAAGTTGGCCGAATTGTGGTTGTTTTCTTTTTGTAGCTTTTCTCTAGGGACTTTTTTCTTCTCACTGCTTCAGGGCTGACACAGCCTAGAGCTAAGGGGGCAGGGAGGGGGGAATAGAGATAGCTGAGGTGCTGTGGCCAAAATAAAATTCTTTCTTTTGCGAATCAAGGACTTTGGTGCAGGTGTTCAAGAAGTGGAGGCTGAGGAATCTGCAGGGTGGGGTGGGAGTGGGGAGTGACAAAGTTTTACTTTTAACTGGGTGTAAAACCAGCAGGAACTTAGAGCCGGTTTTCCACCAAAAACATGCCAATTTGATATGTCCCAATAAAATGTTCTTTAAGGAATATGCCTGCCTCGTAGTTCTTATTGAATGGGATGTATTACTTGGAACCTTGACACTTTGCTTGTAGAATGAGCTGGGCGTCCTGGAATTTGCAGTCCTACAAAATTAAATAATTTTTTTGCTCATTTTTTTTTTCTCGTGTCCCATGTTTAACAAACATGGAAGGAGAAATCAAGCTGGCCCAATGTGAATATTAAAATATCCCAGAAAGTGTTTATGTTTCTTATTCAATTCTTTCTTTTTGAGAAAATAGAGCACTGTAGGACTAAAATTATTTCTTCTAGGCCACCCTTCATCCATCAGTACACAGGAAAGCTGGTATGCAACGAATGAACCAGCTGGGTAGTCATTATCTGTATTTTCACTGTTGAATGACTGCACCTGGCTCTTCCTTATTAACTATATAACATCCAGCTAATTAACTGAAAAAGAACTGGATTCCCTGGCTCACTGCACTGCACTGCACAGAGACTTTGCACCAAATGATGTCTTTCCCACTAACAAAAAACACAACACCACCACCCCGTCCGTGGCATATATCCTGTCTGCAACCTTAGGATAAACCTAAAGTAAAGCTCCATTAACTGAGACACTCAAATTATGCCAACAAAAAGTAGGTTTATTTTGCTATCTTGGAAATCATTCATAACCTTAAAAAGTAGTTTGTATTGATTCATTTACTGCCATCAAGATGTTTGGAATATGTACGTTTGTTTGAAGTCCAATTACAAACCAATTACAAAAATACAGATAGAGAAAAGTGCTACGCTTAGCTAAAGGAAACTAAAAGGAAAATGACTCTGAATCAACAGCAACATCCTTCCAAAAGGATGCAAACAAATTGTCTGCCGTCATTACTGAAGTTTCACCAAATCTAAAATGCCCTTCCTATTTTAAAGTTAAGTTATTTGAAAGAAATAGTCTTTCTTTTTTCTAAATAAATATATTTTATTTCGACATATACAGGTAGTCCTCAGCTTATGACCATAATGGAACTGCCTGTAAGTCACGATAATTGTAAAGAGCATTACCCACACCAATCAACCTAATTTAATGGCAATCATTAAGGGAATCTATTGTTCACTATGAGGCGTAATTGGCAAAAAACAGAAGTATATGCCAATTTTAGGCAAAAACATAATGAATTGTGGTCATGGGATCAGAGTATGTAATGCATGCAACAGCTATAAATTCAGGCCACTTGGCGAGCGCCCAAAACGCAGCCATGTCTATAGCATACTAAATGCAATACCCTCCTAAATAAATTTAGGAGCCAAAACAGGTGTTCTGATAACCAGGCAAGACAATATTATATATCTTTGAAAATTTCTGCTCAACTTTTGCTTCTGAATTGTTCCTTAAAATCAAAATAATAAGTACCATGACATGACCTAAACCAAATCACTAGTGGACACAGTTCAGGTTCTTTGTTTATTTTTTACTGAAAAGGCACTGATATAATCATTCTAAGAGTGGTTAATCATTGATTAGAAGTACATTTTCCAAAATATGATTTTGCTGATCCATACTTTGTTTCCTCCTCACCCCCCCAAATAAACTTACTTCTAGAAAGAGATGAATCACATGAACAACAAAACATTTCAGAGAACATTTTAACATTTTATGGAAGACAGGGATTTTGTACACAATTATTTATGTCTCAAATAATTTGCTTTCAGTATCACACAAAACATCTGTGAGGTTTCTTCACTACAGCTGTTCTTCGTTATCTAAGCTGTATTATTTTTAATCATAGGCAGGCAATGTGTGAATTATTAAGAATGTGGATAAGCAATTTGTATCTTTGATTAAATTCTTATCTCTATATTACAGAAGTGAATAAATCCATATCTATTTTCTGCCCTCCACTGGTGTAGCTATAGCAGAACAGTCTTAAACTGCAATATCAGGACATTTTAAAATGATAAATGAATTTATAGGATATCCCCTAATAAATAACCAAATAACTAAATGATAAACAAAGTTGCTCTGATTGGCAGATGGTTTTGATAGATGTGTAGACCCAAAGATTTAGCTTCCCAAAGTTTGCTCTAGTCTTTACCTACCCAAGCCTGATGCCAGTTTTTATACTGCTACTAGCTTTTCTTAGACAAATTATTTTAAGAAATGTGGTTAATCTCAAAGACAATTTGTCCTGTTAGGAATTCAGAACTTATAGGGTGGTAAGTCTCAGTCATGTTACTTTACCTGAGGGTTTTTAAATACAGCATATTTTTCATTTTTCACCAAGAACAGTATTTTATTTTCACTGTCTCGAGTCCAATGGGATAAGACTTCAATCACATTTTCATGATCTTCAAAAAATCTTTCTGGGGGGAAGGGAAAAGAAAGAAATATGATTTAAAATGGCTGTCCACCTTAATATTTAGGCCTTTATATATTTTTTTTGTTAGAAACAAAGAGTAATTTCTTCAAACACAGAAACTTCCTAAAAGTATTGGTAATTTTAGTTCGCGGATAAAGAGCCTTATTTGTTTGTATGAAGTGAGCATCTGTCCGATTAGCCATTTTTCCCCTCTCTATCACATATGTATGAAAACAAAAACACACACCAGCCATTCATAGCTTTGGAACCCAACAAGCAGCACACTTCTCATTTAATACAGGCTGGGTGGCTGCATCCAGAAACTGCTCTCTGGGAAAAAAAACCATACAAATATCAGCAGATATAGCCTGATGGTTTGAAAATTACCGATTTGTAGCTCAGGGTATATTTCATAAAGGCACCAGTTTATATTGCAATCACAGTGGGTTTTTTCAAAGAGATTGTCTAAGACATCACGTGCCACTTGTCGTTCATCCACCATTAGAGACTTTGTGCTGTTATCATTCATGTGCACCTTGACAACAAGCTGGGGAGAGAATAATAGATCAGTCAGTTAATTTCAGCCTGGAAGAAAAGGCTAGAGTACTCAAAAGTCTGCCATGACTGATAAAACTGGAAGATTATTGCAGATTCGAATGCATCCTATATATCACAAATTGGACTGAGAAATATAATGCATCTCTCATTCATCACCCCATCAAGTTTGTTCTCCGCTGCCTTAACGTATGCTTTTGATTAAATAAGATTTTTAAATGAATTGTGAACTTGGCTTTGGACAATACGTTCACCAAGACCAGCGTTTAAAAGCTGGCTTTGCATCCAAATGAAATTATTTGGTCTTGACTCTCACCAAATTAATGCAATTTAGTCATTTCTAACATTTCTCTTTGATTTTAAGGGGCTCCAACCAGAGGCACAAAAAGCAGAAGGTATTTTTTATGCCATGGGATTATTATTATTTTTGCCTAAAAAAGGGCAATTTTATGCAACTGTGGTCATAATTTGGACATATATTGAAAATTCAGTAAAATTCAATGCTGGAAATTTCAGCATTATTTTTATTATGAACCGTCACTGTAAAGCTCTTTCTTTTACAATAGTCTTTTTCATAAAATCTTGCTATGTGTGTGAATGTTGACATTTGCACTTGCAAACACACACACACACATTAAGCCTTTCACGTAAGTCTGTCTTTTATCCTGCTTGTTGCAAAGGATGCTGCCTTGTTATTCCTTGATCTAAGTACTAGCAAGGTTCTGTAGTCTTATTTGATGATTTGATGAACATCATTAGGTTTGCCGGTGGAAAAAAGAATGCTCAGAGGAAGCAGCTCTACTGGTAGATAACAGTAGACATATAGAACAAGAAGAATCAGGACTGTTAGGGAATCAGAACTTAGAATAACAATTCCTTGTTAAAAACTCATTAGAATATTATGATCTCAGAAACAGAAGAAAATCAAGAAAGAACAAGCATTTGCTGTGCTTGTTTTATGTGCACCCTTTAAAAATTAAGGCAATTTAAGAAATTATGATATCCCAAAATATATCAGCTATCAGCAACTTATAACATTATTCCTCCTACAGCAATCCTGTACCCACTTTATTGGGCATAAGATCCAGATAGGAATTCCAGTCAGGGCCAAAATTGGCTGAAAGGGTTGATTGCCATATCCCAACCATTAACTGGGATTGTGGATAGGGTCTTGCTTCAGAGTAGAAATAAAATAAAGAGTTTTGCTAGATCAGACTGAACACCAACAATATGCAAATTAGTATGTTTCCATGGAGGCCAACCAGTTGAATCTGGAAAACCCACATAAGGATCCATTTATAAATGCATCCTCCTGCTTATCACTGATTTAGCCTTAATGACTTGAAGCACGGATAGCTTATCTTCCATACCTACAATTGTTTTATTTATTTATTTATTTATTTATTTATTTATTATTTATTTATTTGATTTGCCAATTGTTTACAAGATAATAAGTATAAGTGTATACATAGCTGTGAATACATGAAATGGGTACATATAAGAAAAATAAAAGAAGAATAAGAGAAACAATAGGACAGGGACGGTAGGCACGTTGGTGCGCTTATGCACGCCCCCTACAGACCTCTTAGGAAAGGGGTGAGGTCAATAGTAGACAGACTAAGGTTAAAGTTTTTGGGGTTTGGGGAAGAAACTACAGAGTCGGGTAGAGTATTCCAGACATTGACCACTCTATTGCTGAAGTCGTATTTCCTGCAATCAAGTTTGGTGCGGTTAACTTTGAGTTTGTATCTATTGTGTGCTCTTGTGTTGTTATGGTTGAAGCTGAAGTATTCATTGACAGGTAGGACATTGCAATGTATGATTTTATATACCATGCTTAAATCAGACCGAAGACGGCGTAATTCAAGGTTTTCTAGTTCTAGAATTTCAAGTCTGGTGGCATAAGGTATTCTACAACGAGTAGAGGAGTGGAGAACTCCTTTTGTCTGCAACAGGGGTGTCAAACTCGATTGCAACAGGGTTATGTTTGACCTCGGGGGGGAGGGGGGGACAGGAGCCATGGCCAGCTTGACATCACTCATGTCAGGGGCGCCTGTGGTGATCCAAGTGTTCTGCCAGTGAAAACGCTCCCAGGCTCAGTTTTTGGCTGTGATGGCCTCCTGAAACCCTTTGCCAGTGAAAATGGATCTCAGGAGGCCCTTGTGAGCTCTATTTCCAGCCTCCTGCAACCCACCACCAGTGAAAATGGAACTTGGGAGGATCACTCTTCCGATCTCCGTTTTCACTGGCAGAGGCACTGTGGGCTTGTCCTTCACTGTTTTCAGGACGGGTCCTGCAAGCCAGATCTAAGCACCCCACGTGCCGGATCCGTCCACAGGTCTTGAGTTTGACACCCCTACTCTACAACTAGATTTCCTTTATTATTTTCAGCAGTATGGTGGAGTATTTTTTGTAGGCATGAGTTCCTGATTTTGGGCAGTGGTGTAGGCAGATCTTCAGGACATAGGGAATGGCGTTGAAGGACAAGAAAGGAAAACTGGCTATTTGGTAAGGCAATGGTCAGGTAAGTGGGACTTGAGCCCACTCTAAAAAATTATTTTGAAAAAGAAATCCTAATTCAAATGAAGATAAAGTGAGAAAGAGAGAAGTACATTCAGACTTGCAAGGTTCGATTACAATAAAAACAATTCTGACCCATCATTTCTTGTCTAGTCTATCTTATAGGGTTAACATCAGAAAAGAAGCAGTCCAAAAATATGACCACAGCATTTAAATATCCTTTACGATATGACAAAGAATTTAATCATTTTTTTTCTGTTATAAATCTAAAAGTTACAGTTTGGATGTATTTGTAATTTGGAGTAAAGAGAACACCACTCCTGTCCCTTAAACATGGCATTTAAAAAATGGTAGTGAACAACAGGTAGTGGATAGTGGGCAGTACAGCCATAGAAATCCTACCTTTTTAACCTTGGCTTCCTTTAGTTTTTCTAATGCTAGTTTAATCTTGTCAGCTTTTGCTTGTTCTTGTGCTTCCTAGAAGATGGAAATAAATAGTAAATATATAATATGCTTGTCCATCATCATGTCATGATTTTTTTCCCCAAAAAAGTTCTTACAGCATTTTATAAAGTTTCTCTAAAACAGTATGGACTAACATATTATCCTATTTAAAAATTAACCCAAAATTAAGATTTCCCTCCCCACCCTCTTTCAAGTGTACAGTCTCATCATCTGCATCTTTTTTTGAGAGTTGTCCTTAAATGTGTTGCTCCTTTTCCTTTTATCAATCACTGTATCCTTTTATCAATCACTTTTATCAATCACTGTATCTTATAGCAAGTGTGTTCTTTCTGCGTTTATTGCTTTGCTAAGACAAAAAATGCTAAATCCAATTTTTGTCCAGGAACAAGCTTCTATTCCTTTCCCTTCTCTCCCAACAGATGGATCAATTCACGTCACTATGGTGACATCATCACTTCAGGTTTGTAGAAGGCTAGTTTTTAAAAATAAAATTGTGGGCAATAGCCTTACGACTATGGTACATTGCTATAAGACTTTTTAAAATTAGGTCTCAATGTACTCATTCTTCATCTTTCACTCATCATTCTACCATTCACTGCAACTGTAAACTGCAGAATCTTGTATATTTGAACAAGTAATTTTCTCTTCAACTTAATGTGGCAATTAATTCAGGAAACATCTTGCCTCTTCAGGATTAAAATATCAGTGAAAATATCATTGTATTGACCATTCTCATTTATCCTCATTGTAGTTTTCAGCAATCACTGAAAGTAAAGCTTTCATCTTCCATAGAATAATCACTGGCCTGTTCCACATAAGATTTTCTCAGCCTGAATTATTTGTTAGATTTATATCCTGCCATACATCTAGGAGCTTAAGCCCACAAACATTACAGTCTTTCCTCAACCTTTTTGACTAGCAAAGCTTCCAAAATTGTACTAAGATTAATAATCTTCCAGAACAAATATTACAAAAGTTAGATGTTCTTCTAATGCATCAGAAACTGACATTTGATAATTCAGTTTATCTCATGCTGGTGTGCAAAGTTTGAGAATATTAAGATAAAAACTTATTTAGGGATCCTCTGGTTGCTAACCTGAGTGAGTGGCTTCGGAGGAATGGCTAGAGGCGGTGGCAATGGCTTTAGCATTTCTGCAGGAGGGGCTGGTAACTTATTCATACCAGGTGGAGGAATATTACTCAGCAATGATTGAGTTCCACAAATAGGCTGCACTATGGCACCTTGTTCATTGTAAGAGGTATTCTTTGGTTCTTGTAATGTTGTCTTTTCTACTTCACTGATGTCTGCTATAAGATCAGCCATTAAAGTATCTAAATCAGTATCTTCCAATGTATTCAAGGACTCTGTTACAAAAAAAGATAAACATATCAGAGATCTTCTCCAATGTTATGAAGGAACAGTACTTCCATATATATCATTAGATGGTTTTCCAGACAGCTACAGGCAACACATATAGACTCAACAGTTCTTGGGATTCTTCTGAAGTAAAGAAACACCCTTTCATTAGGTGATTTATCACATTTGAAAATATGCTAGAAAAACCTGCACATGCCTCCTCTTATAAGAAAGCATCCCTACTCTTTTTTTTTTCTGATGGATTGTCTACAAGTTTATAATTCCCAACATGAATTATTATTCCTAATTGAAACAGTAATGATTAAGTTGGAAAATGTATTTCAAAATTAAGGTTTAATTTACTTTACTTTGTTGTCATTGCACCTCATACAATGAAATTAAATACCATCTTCAGTGTACATTATGACTGAAAATAAACACAAACGCACATCCCTCAGACTCCACACATTGAATTGAAAACTCATGATATCGCATTAATATTGCACTATACAGCAGAATTCAAAAGAGCTGCTGCCCTGGGATAGAAAGCTGTTTTTCAGCCTATTTGTCCTTGTTTTTATTATCCTGTACCATCTGCCAGATGGCAATAGTTAAAAAAAAAAAGGGTGCCCAGGATGAGATGGATCTTTGAGAGTTTTGAACTTTCTTAAGGCAGCAGGAGCTATAAAGCTCTTCCAAAGAGGGGAGAGGGCAACCAATGATCTTCTGGGCAATTAATCCTCTGGAGTGGGTTATTTTAGGTTTGATATTTGGCAAAGTACGAGGTAAGCTCTGTGCAGTTTTGCATTACCTTACATTTTAGAAAATAATTTGGTACTGAGATGGCTCAAAAATAGATCACATTTTTTCTTCCCTTCCTTCGCTTAGCATTTCGCCTGATTATAGGTCTTAGAAAGCTTGCAAATATATTGAAAAAAAATTCTATTATTCTTCAGCTGTATTTTATCTTTTTATAGTGAATGAATGTCCTAATTAAATCAAGAGAAAATTTGGGGAAACATTCTGAAACTTTAATTTTTATAATGTCAGCCTCCTATATTTATCTTTTGAAAATGAGATAGACCCTCTCTCTTTATAATTTACATAAATGACCTTTGCAATCATATTAAAAACAACTGTGTCCTCTTCGCTGATGACGTAAAACTATTTAACACCACTGACAATACAGCTGCCCTACAAAGTGACCTTGACTATGTGTCAGAATGGTCGAACAATTGGCAACTTCAAATCTCAACCAATAAATGTTCTGTCTTACACATTGGCAACAAAAATCAGAACAACTAAATACAAACTGGGCGGATATGGCCTCGTAGATGACCCTCACTCTGTCAAGGACCTATGAATACTCATTTCAAAAGACCTAAGCCCCAGAGCTCACTGTAACAGCATTGCCAAAATGGCATTAAGATTTGTTAACCTAATTTTGCAAAGTTTCTTCTCCGGTAACATTGAACTGAAAACCAGAGCATAAAAAATATTCGCCAGACCAATTCTCGAATACAGCTCATCTGCTTGGAATCCACACAATATAACGGACATTAATACAAGAGACCAGAGGTATATCACGAGAAGAGTACTCCACTCCTCTGTTCGCAGTAGAATACCTTATGCCACCAGGCTTTAAATTTTGGACCTAGACAACTTAGAACTACACCATGGCTGACCTAAGCTTAGCACACAAAATTGTCTGCTACAGCATCCCACCTGTCAATGACTACTTCAGCTTCAACCACAATAACACACGGGCAAACAATAGATACAAACTCAAAGTAAACTGCTCCAAACTCAAATGCTGAAAATACGACTTCAGCAACAGAGTGGTCAATGCTGGAATACTCTACCTCAGTGGTTCTTAACCTGGGCAATATCGCCTCCCAGGGGGCGATTTTGGTTTTCAGGGGGGCAAAGGAACAAAAAGGGGCGACGCGGGGGTGAAGGAACGGAAGGGGGGTGATATGGGGGCGATGGAGCAAGAAGTTTTGGGGACACTTTTGATACTTTTTTTGTACAGTGAACTGCTGTATATGTCGTACAAAAACATCAGATCGCTCGCTATTAGTTGATTGAACTGTTTTAAAATGTTCCTCCAGCTAGCTTCAGTACAGAATGCTGTACATATGTGAATACGCATCACTCATCTTCATGCACATTGCGCAGCAGCCTCTATCACTCTACCCATTAAATTTGTCGCTCTGATTTTTGTTGCTTTCCTTCTGTAAAAACTTTGTGTCTTTTTAACCCTTTTTACAGTGTGCATGAATATATATTTTCCTCGAATCTTAATTTAGTTTCAGAGTTTTCGTCTTAAAATTCTTAGTTCCTGCATTGCGGTTTGTTCTTATGCCCTTTTTATATATATTTTTTGCGTCTTAAAATTCACTTGTAATTAAATCATTAAATGTTATTTTTTTTCTGGGCATTTCATTTTCTTGCAACTGAATTTTGTTTTCAGTGGTCATTGCATTTAAGTGTCTTGAATAAACAAGATAATAATGAAATACATGTATCACGAAGTTTGGGAGTAAAGTGATGGGTGGGATCACAATTTTTCACACCATTGAGATATGGGAAAAAGACTGGAAATAAATTATTTGCATCGGTATGTCCTGATGCCAATTTTAAAGAAAACAAAAAACGTGTTTGCATAAATTGAAGAATTATTTCCCTGTGTTGTGATTGAGAGGTTATGTTGGGGGAGTGGGGCAATGATAACTTCCTCAATGGCTCAAGGGGGCGATTCTTTCAAAAAGGTTAAGAACCACTGCTCTACCTGACTCTGTCTCTTCCTCAAACCCCCAAAACTTTAACCTTAGACTGTCTACTGTGGACCTCACTCCAAGCCTAAGAGGACTGTAATGGGATGAGCATAAGTGCACCAGCGTACCCACTGTCCCTGTCCTACCGTTCCCATTTATTTATACACATTTATTACGTATATATTTATAGCAGTTTATACTTATATATTTATCTGTTATGTTCATACTTATACTTGTTTTCTCATGTTTGATGAACTAAAATAAATAAATAAATAAATAAATAAATAAAAAAAATTCATTGGACGGACACACCCACACACAGGCTAATTAACAAATAATTTTGGAAAAGAACAAAACCAGTGTAATTTTCTGCTTCTTATACTTCACATTAGAAAGTATGCCCAATGGGTTTTTTTTAGTACTTACCATTTAAATCTTTGAAACCAACTGCAAAATTAAATTCAGCATCAGATGGTTTTTGGCGAGCAATAGGCATGGCTTCCACCTCAGATGATTTTTGCTGAGGAATAGGCATTGCTTCCACTTCTAAGCTCTGATTAAAAAAAAAGAACAGTTTTATAATTTGAAAGCCTTATAATCTCCTATGATGGGAAGCACATTTATATTTCTTTTGGCTGTTTTTGTCCATTGGAAATGTTTTGCTTTAGAATTATGAAACCTACAATGTTTTTCTCCAGAATATTTTCTTCAACTACAATTATCTCTCTCACACACATATATGCATATACATACCAGTATGTACAATGATAAGAAAAATAGTTTTTGAACAATGGTTTATTGTATTCTGTATGATGAACAACATAACACATTTGAAGATAAAAATTAGCACATGAAACTTGGCTAATAATAATCTGCCCCCAAATTCCTTTCTTTAACAGAAGTGTTTATTGCAAAAACATTACACAGAGGAATGTAAGCACATAAGAATTTAAGCAAAATCATATCAGATGACTGTCCAGTCCAGCATTCTCTTCTCATAGCGGACAACCAGATGTTCCTAAGAAACCCACAACCATATATAAAAGTGACACTTTTCTTTTCCAGCAGCTAGTATTGGTATTTCCTAGATATGCTGGTATTATAATTCCCAGAATGCACATTCTCAGTGATTCTGGCTAAAGTCCCAACAAATCTAAAACTTTATTATATTTACAATATTAATCCCTTTTTCTGACTCAGTAATAGTCAGATACAATAGTTTTAGTGTTACAATAGTTTTGTAACACTAAAACACTGACTTAGTAAACCATTAAAATATTAAAAACATATAATTTGTTATTCTGTGGATTCATTTTTTTAAATTTTATTATAAGTCAATCCCAACATTTAAATTTTGGGCAATGAGTATAAGACATTGCTTCCAATTTTTACCTCACAAAATATTGAGCCATTTCTTATTACTGTGCTGTATTTGCCACTTACACTTACAAAGAAACAGATGGATGGATCTTCAACCATACAATCATAACCATCATCTTGACTTTTTGATCACTCTCTGAGGAAACCCCTGATGATCAAAGTTCATTGTAAAACTTAATTGAATTTAATGTGCCATCAAGTTATTTTCAACTCCTATCAACCATATATATTTTCTATATGATAATCTATCCCTAACCTGGTCCTTCAGTTTTACCAATGGTGCACTGTAGCTGAGTCTTGTTGCTAGTTGTCCTCTTCTTCTCCCATCATTACAGCCTTCTCCAGAGAACTAGGTTTTTGCATAATGTGTCCAAAGTAGAATAATTTCTTCCCTTAATGCACCTCTCCTATGACTATCTCAGTTGATAATCATATTTACATTTTTAGATAATGAATTTCATAGTTTATCCATCCTTTTGACTGGTTATGTACAAGATGCCAGCTTGCTGGAAGCTCAGTTAGGTTAAATATGTACTAAGATACAGAAAATGGGTTGAATTTAGTAAGCTCCCAGTTAAGTTAATGACAAATAAACATATTATGCTAACCCACCCAGTGTCTAACTTGAAATTTCTTACTATTCATCTTACAAGACCCTTGTAAGATAGTGGAAGTAGTACAATTACTTCTTTGGCTAACTACTTCCCTGTGCTGTGCCTGCACACAACTTCTTTCATTGCACAACCCTAGCAAAATATCCAACAATGCTAATATTTATAGGGA
Source organism: Notechis scutatus (assembly GCF_049901735.1). Classification (NCBI taxonomy): domain Eukaryota; kingdom Metazoa; phylum Chordata; class Lepidosauria; order Squamata; family Elapidae; genus Notechis; species Notechis scutatus. Next base: position 20,748,735 of record NC_142025.1, read on the forward strand.
AAATGCTAAAACTTGGAGGAGGAATCTAACTCAGCCTCTTCCACCACTGATGTGAAATGAGATTTTATAATATTCTGTCAGTTTTTATTGTTCTTCATATGCTTCAAGGATAAATCACATTTTCACAGATCTATTTTTGTTCTGAACGTTTAAAAAAGCAACTATTGGAATCAAAGCTTGCTTGTGGGAGTATTCCACTCACAGTAAATCAATCAATCCCAGCACTGACAAAATATTTCTTTATCAGGAGCTGTTGACCAAAAAGAATGGGATAATCAGCTGCTTCTATAATTCAGGGCAGGGTGGAAAATGGAAGGACAGAAGAAAGGTGGGAACTGCAGTGGAAAATGGGAGTTCCCCACAATCAGAAGTAGAGATCTCCCTAAACAGAAGAATACCAGGGCTGTGTAATATGATATCCAAGGACATAGATAACCAGTACAAATTCCTAAGTATATTTTGGATTGTACTCGCATATTTTATTTTTCATTTGCAAGCTAGATATAAAACAAGAAGTAGAAGTATTCCAAATATGGGGAAAGCTTTATTGAGAAGATAAAAATGTACAATCGTTCCACTCTGTGAAAGAAAATAGCAGACACGCTGGGGAAAATAGAGAAGGAAACTTTAAAAGACAGAATTATATACAAATAAAGAAATAGAACAAAAGGGGAACTGAGGCAAAAGTCTCTTCTGGCAACCACCTTATGGCTGCCTCTCTTGTTGTATTTATGAGGAAGCTATTTCATTAATAAGGGTTTAATGGCATTTTTATGAATAGTTGATCACTACTTTAGATTTATTAGAAAGATGATCTGAAATTTAAGGCACCAAAATGGAAGAATAAAGACAGGCAAAATCCCCCCAAAGATCAAAACTCTTGTCTAATGCCATTCCCCATCTTGCCATTTTAAAATAGCGAATTCCAGCTAAGGCCAATTTTCCAATTTTCCATTACCCTCAAAATATGTGCAAGTTTTGTGCATAGGCTACGTGCCTTATACTTATCCGAGGTCACACTGCAAAAAAGGAAGGAGCCAGCAGTTGCGTGCATGTGCATACAGCCACACACCCACACAAAGTAACATTTGGCTGTAAAATAAATCCTCCCATTTATAGCTGGAATTAATCAGTAATTTCTCAATCATAATTTTACTCTGGGTTACAAGCAAAACACTTGCTCACATAAAAACTTGGCTGCTCTCCATCAAACAGAAGCAGCAAAAGAAAAAGAAAAAAAAGAAGTCAGACATATAATGAAGATTGTGCAAGAGGAAAGCAGAGGTCTCCAGAGGAAGAAAGGAAAAACAAGGAACAAGACTACATAGAAATAAACCAAGAAAAATCTTGTGGGGTGCAAAAGGACCAACATGTTGTCACCAGCAGTTCAAATGACTGAAGCTAAATAGAAAAGGTCCTTCCAGAGGAGGAGCATATTATATCAGCTCCAGATTCCATATTTTCCCAAACTATATTCCTTAATATTAACACAATCTATAAAAGAATATATTGTGGTCCTGCTTGATTCATTTTCTGATGGGAGAAGGAAGAAGTAGAACCAGGGGCTTCCAGGGATTGGAGTCCTGAAGGTAGCAATTTCAGCAGTGTTAAAGCCAATAACTCCATTCAGTTATGATAGACAGCTCTATTATTCTGTTGCATGTCCCTAGCTCGACTTTCTTCTCATCATCATCATCATAAGGGCCACTACATTAAGAAGATGTACAGTGCATTCAGAAAGTATTCACTTTTGTCATTTTTGTTATGCTACAGCCTGATTCTACAGTTGTTGTAATTCACTTTTTCTCATTAATGTACCCCCTAGTGACAAAGTGAAAACAGAATTTTAGAAATGTCTTAAATTTATTAAAAAGAAAAAGAAAAAACAAAATTTACATTGGCATGTATTTAGATCCTTTGTAACAACACATGAAATTTAGCTCAGATGACTCCAGCTTCTCTTGATAGTTGCTGCCATTTCTACACCTTGATTGGAGGCTGTGGTAAATTAAATTGATTGGACATGATTTGGAAAGGCACACACCTCTCTGTAGAAGGCCTCACAGCTGGCAATGCATACTGTGGCAGGGCAAAAGTCATGAGGTCAAAGGAACTGCTTGCAGAGTTCAGAGACAAGATCGTTGCAAGGCACAGATCTGGGTAACCTAGAATAAAATTTGTGCTGCACTGAAGGTTCCTAAGAGCACAGTGACCTCCATAATTCTTAAATGGACAACCAGGATTCTTCAAAGAGCTGCCTGGTCAAACTGAACAATCGGGGAGAATGCCTTAGTAAGAGAGGTGACCAAGAACCCGATGATCAGCTCCAGAAATCATGTGGAGATGGGACAGAGTTCCAGAAGGACAACCATCACTGTAGCCCTCCACTCCGCTGGGCTTTAGGGCAGAGTGGCTAGATGGAAGCCTCTCCTCAGTTCAAAATACATGAAAGCCTGCTTGGAGCTTGCAAAAAAGCACCCGAAGGACTCTCAGATTGTGAGGAACAATCTGCTCTGATGAAACCAAGATTGAACTGTTTGGCCTCCGTTCTAAATATTATGTTTGGAGGAAACCTGGCACCGCTCATCACCTGCCCGATATCATCCCAACAGTGAAACATTGTGATGGCATGCTATGGGAGTGTTTTTCAGTGGTAGACACTGGGAGACCGGTTAGGGTTGAAGGAAAGTGGAATGGAGAAAAATAAAGGGATATCCTCAATGAAAACCTGTCCCACAGCGCTCAGGACCTCAGACTGGGCTGAAGTTTCACTTTTCCTAAGCACACAACCAAGATAACACAGGAGTGACTTAGAACAACTCTGTGAATGTCCTAGAGTGGCCCAGCCAGAGCCCTGACTTGAACCCTATTAACATCTCTGGAGAAACCTGAAAATGGCTGTCCACCGATGATCGCCATCCAACCTGACTGAGTTGAGAGAATTTGCAAGGAAGAATGGCAGAAAGCCAGGCATGCAAAGCTTGTCACGTCCTACCCAAGAAGGCAGTAATTGCTGCCAAAGATGCTTCAATTAAGTACTGAGTCAAGGGTCTGAATGTCAATGTGATATTTTAGTGTTTTTTTTCTTTTTAATAAATTTACAGACATTTCTAAAATTCTGTTTTCACTTTGTCATTATGGGGCACTAAGTGTAGATTAATGAATTTCAACAACTGTAGAATCAGGCTGCAGCCTAACAACATTGACAAAAGTGAAGGGGGTCTAAATGCACTATAGCTGGACAGCACCAGGAGTTGTCATTGTTTGTTAACCTTGGCAACTTTTAAGATTACATGGACTTTAACTCCAGGATTTCCCAGCCAGGGAATTGAAGTCCACATATCTTAAAGTTGCCAAGATTGAGAAACACTGATCTACATGTACCCAGTATCACTGCTACCTGCCAGATCCCCAGGATTAATTAACTAACTTGGGAGGGAAACGTAAAGTCAAATACATGAGCAAACTATACAATACAAACTCCAATTTCAGCATGAAGTACTGCAGTGGGCAGGAAGGTTGCAGTTTTTCCCCCCTTCTATTTTGAAAGATGCAGTTGGGTATGCAAACTAGAAAAACTTTGATGTTTTGACTGCATTGACTTGCATTGATTTACTCCATCAATTTAAAAGCCTCACACAGGGAAAAAGTTCTAGCATAAAGAAAAGAACATTTACAATTTAATAAATATAAAAAGCAGAAACTGAAGAGGAAGAAAATAGGATTATTTGTTTTATTTCCCACGGGCATACTTACCTGTGTTAGCAAATCCATTTCTCCCAATAAATCACTGAACATTTGATCTATGTCTTCATAAGCTTCCTCCATCTGAAACCACAAAAACATGAAATGGGTGTCAGTATCATATTTTACTATCTACAAAGAATTTGTAAACTGTTCTATAGTGCAAAATATGGAATTCAAAAAAACTTTTCCCTAGCTTTTACTGAATTAAATGTAATTAATAAATGATTCTCATTTTAATAAAATGTGATTGTTGATTTTATAAACAAAACATGTAATATTCCTGCCATCAATATAGAAATGACTTGCCACTGTCTTCCACTTTTTTTCAAGATAATCTTTGATTTGCTTAGCAATCATTCAAATTTAAGATGACTTCTCCTCCCCAGAGCTGTTTGCACTTTCTCGTGTTTACTTCCCGTATTTGGCAAAAACAAAAACAAATCCACCCATAGGGGAAAATGGATTTGCTTAACAACTGCGTTTGCTTAATGACCATCATAAAAATGGTCATAACTTGAAATCTGGTCATGTGATGCCTCAACCTATGTCAGCAAGCTCAATTTCAGGCTCAATTAGGAACATAAATTTAGGACTACTGGTAAATAGTTTAATTTTTATTTAGGGTAAAAAACTCTTGGGATTATTGTTATCAAACAGCACCATTCCAATATGAGCCATTGATTGTATCATGTCCTATTTTATCAGTTTGCAAAATAGAACATGATACGATCAATGGCTCATAATGGAGTGGTGCTGCTTAATAACAATAATCCCAAGAGTTTTTCAGTAAAACAGAGTCCTCCAGAAATTTCCCAAGTTATTCTATCAATTCTCCAGGAACAATGGACTGAAGAACGCATGCTATGTGAAAAAACAGTGCAAGTCCTCCATATTTCTTGATTGCCATCTCATAATCATCCAGATATTCTTAGGTATCTCAGTCCAGATACCTAAGAAAGGCTTTCAGGCACTGAGGCGGGAGGAGGCATGGACGCCACATATATATTGAACGGAAATATGAATGGAGGAGAGCATAGGGATACCTTGAATGAGTGAGGAAGTAAGGGATAACCTTTCCAGGACCCAGGCCTGCCGATGAGAAAGGGAAGAATTAAGGAAATTACCTTCCTCTTCCTCTTCTACTGCTGCCCCCAATTGCTGTTTTCCTTCATAAAAAAAAATCTACATAATGTAGAATGCTAAGCAAAGCATCTTGTTTCATTTTTATCAAAGAAATAAGAAATACTGCAATAAAGAAAGGAATGGGAGGACTTCAACTACAAAGAGATTCTATCTTCAATCTAGGGCTCACTGTATAATTTCCCAGAAAAATATGCAAATTAAAAAATACAATTTGCAAGAGTTTAGTTTGAGGAACATTTGTTTCTAAACTAGTGTATTTTAGTGGAAACATGCAGTGTTGTCTTCTAATAGGTAAGAAACAAATAACGAATGCTTTGAATAGCACCTAAGAAAACATAGTTCAACCAGAATAAAGATGAAGATTGATCATGACGAAACACTGCACCATTTATAACCCTTCTACTAGCTGTATATGGAACTGAATTTATGAAAGAAATTAAGGAATAACCACATCATTAAACTGATTATTTTTCCCTCTCAATTTTTCCCTCCACTATTATCCATAGTTATTATGAATTGTGTCATAAAATTAGTCCTGACAGCATAATTACTGATTGGATTCAAAATTAACAATATTGTTTTAGTTCATATTATATCCATTATTTTATGGAAGAACTTTTTATTGTTCAATAGTTTTTATTATATTTATATGTATGTGTACACATATATTATGTGCACTAATAACATGCATTTCTAATAAGTGCATTTTTGTTTAAATGATGCACACATGAATAAGGAAGGAAGGATTGATTTTAAAAAATGCCTATTGTTTTGTTGATTTGTCAAATACTTATACTAAACAGAGTACATTTACTGCATCTTTGGGAGGTATATTTCATTGTTAAATTTGTTTATTAGTTCCCTGAATGTGTTAATTAAATAAGCTAAGCCATAATCCCTCCCTTTCAGGCCACAAAAACAAGGATCCAATGTAATAGGAAGTTACTTGGGTGGTGAATTCCTTGGGGGAAAGTGATTATATTAGATAAAATGTTTGTTTTGCCCTTTTCAAATATTCATAATTTCTGTTTTATGTTTATTCAATCTATTTTTAATTTTGCACATTACCAGAGTCACCACAGAGTTCAGTAGCTTTGCAGAATTGATAAATAAACAGCTCTCCCATATAAAAAATAAAAACGCAATATTCAGTTTTCTGAATACTAATGAGAATAGAATATCCTTCCAAACCTGGAACCCAACAAATGTTTGCAATTTCCAGAAGCCAACCCCTACATGCTAGCATGAAATTCTGAAACTTATAATCATCAGACTTTGAAAGAGCCAGCTGATAATCTCAGAAGACAAGTAAGAAGCTGACATTGTAATGTCAAATATCTTGTTCATGCATTGTGAGAAAGTCATGAAATGTTAGTTTGTGGAATTGATGCCAATTAACTGGTTTTACCCAATGTACCAGCCCAAACCAAATAAATTACATTATGGTTTAATGTGTTAATTGAATCAGGGCTAAGAATCCATGAGAGCTAAATGCATTACAGCTACTATGATTCATACTATTTTTCTGAAGTATCAGGAATCTGGCTAAAGCAATCGGCACGTTATCATTTCATAGGGAACAAAGAACACTATCAGCAATAATTAGAGATACTAGGGTAGAACAGTGTTTCTTTTTTTCTCCAGACCATTCCCCATTTTTAAAAATTATGGACGTCACCAAAAAAAGTGCTTTTGTTTGTGTGGGTTATGTTTACCAATAATGCTGGGCTAAAAATTAAACCTGATGTATTCATTGTCACTACTCATGAATGTTTAATGAGATTTTAATATTGTGTTATTTTTCAACATAGGCTGGCAAATAATTTTGAGAAACACTGGGCTAGAGTGTTTAGACATGCCTTCAAAATCTGAGGAGTCAAAAATCCCAAGGGAAAAAGTCTATTCAACAGGAGCATTAATGATCTTATGTACAATCCACTTTTTTCCAGGTGATTCGGATATCATTTGCTCTATTAAGAATTTACATGTCACATTTCCCAACAAAAGCTTTCTCAAGGCAGCAATCAGGCTGTTCTGTGGTTTCTAGGACAATTTATTTAGTCTGCCCTGCAAAGAGCAGCACCATTAGCAAAATAATACAGCTTTCACAGCTTAATGGAAAGCAAGAAAATCAGGAGATAAATGAAACTTGGAAGGTGAGCTATTCAACTGAAGAACCACCATCAAGGACTGTCTCCAGGTATCCTGGGCCAGCAGTTACAACTGTACGTGGTAAGATGTGGATCAGAGTTCTCTGTGTCAGCTCTCTCACTTCAGTGAAGAATTGGAAAGTTCAGGTAGAGCAAACAAGCTTATTTCAGAAGTCAAAAGTCCATGTAGATAAACTCAAGATCTAATCATCTGATTTGAATGTAGTCTCATTTCATGTAGATAAGTCCAAAATCTAATATCCAATCTGAAGGGACTCCCAGTCTGAGAATTAACTAGGACATCAGAAGTAACCCATGTTGAGGAAGTCAGGTCCAAAGTTGGAAAACCATCTGCCAATAGAAGTCTGATTCTCAATTCTTCTTTATTGTACTGACTCATGCCTGTTTTCCTGACTCATGACCCTGTCATATGAGAAGCCTGTCAAAATGTCTCTAATCTACTCCCTTGATCTTCCTCTACTTGTGACAGCTAGGACATTTTTCCTGCTCAGGATCTCTGTATCTGACTGAGCCTGATGTTGTGTTTCTATAGCAGGTGTTGATTCCTGATTTCTCTACACATTCTGACTCTTCCTTCAACTGTTTGGCTCTTGAGTTGCAAGGTGAAAACCTGTCATGCTTTGCTCCTTCAGTTTACACATTGGGTCCTTCATAATCATTCCTTCTTAAAATGTTTGCACAGGATGGGTGGAAATATCAGTAGATTGCCAGGGTTCTGACAGATGCCATAATTAAATCATGAGCCTTAAGCCAAGCTTCAAAAGAAATCCAGTTGTTTATTAGGAGCTTCATGCCAGCACGGATCAGGTGGAGCCAACTCTGACCTCAGTTAATTCGTGCTTTGTTTCTGGCCGTTTCCCCCTCCCCCCAATATGTGTCATCAGTCACATTCCCCAATGAAGCAATTTCACAGTTTGTAAAAGTCACTCCTTCCAGGGTTCCTGTGGAGATGACCTTGACGTATTAGTTGGAATGTTTTATTTATTTATTTATTTATTTATTTATTTATTTATTTATTTGATTTGATTTGCCAATTGTTTACAAGATAATAAGTATAAGTGTATACATAGTTGTGAATACATGAAATGGGTACATATAAGAAAAATAAAAGAATAAGAGAAACAATAGGACAGGGACGGTAGGCACGTTGGTGCGCTTATGCACGCCCCCTACAGACCTCTTAGGAAAGGGGTGAGGTCAATAGTAGACAATGTACCTTGTTTTGACTGAGGTACCAGCTGCTCGATGCAAGTTCGTTCTCCCATCTCCCTTGCCCATGGCATCTCGACAGCAGTTCAGGGATGCTTTGCCAGTTGAAATAGATATTCTGCCAGTGGAGAGGCACTCATGCATATAGAGCATGGGTGTCAAACTTGCAGCCATCATGTGACATTTCTCCCATTTGCGGAGCTAGGGTGGGCATGGCCTGAGTGTGATGTATCTGGCCTGTGGATCACCAGTTTGACACCCCTGATATAGAGCTTTCTAACTTGTAGTGACTGAAGCAATAGTTTGCTGTTGAATGGTTTATCACTGCCAACAGCTCGGCACTTGAGTTTGGACCAATTGAGCTTTCTAGATTGTCTTTAGAGACAGGCCTGTGCATTTTTAATGATAAAATGCAACACACTAAAAACTTCTGTATATTTGTTCTCGTTCCCTACTTCCTATTGGAGATTGGAATAATTATTTTTATTGCAGAATCAAACAACACAATCATAATTTATTTCCTGATATGTATTTCCATAATAGGTACGACTGCTTGAATAATGAGAATGCATAAAACAAAAGCCTTTGTAAAGAGAGCTGGGACATTAATTGGTTATTTTGAGGCCTGCAGACATATATGCTGTCGGTGCAGGAAAATTCATAGCAAATATTTTTATAATAGTCACCATTAATAATTTGATGTTTTTCAAAAGAATAGACAAGTTTGGGTCTTTTTTTCTGTTTAAATGTGTTTGATTCTTGGAGACTGTTTAACAAGAAACAAAAAATTATGAAGAATTCTAGCCTACTTCCTTTGAATTAAATTCCTTGGAAATCTGTGGGGCTTCAAATTAGCACAACAATGACTTATGATAACAGAAATATTCCATGCAGCAAAAGAACAAAAAAAAAAACCCTGATAAAATGGTCACTATTTATTCAGCATACCGTCATTAATGTTTCTAATCAATTTTTCCTGGCCAACAGCTTTTTAACATATTGTCAATCAAATAACAAAATCAGCAAGTCTTAGAATAAGATAGCAGAATTAACTGTTTTCTGTTGGAAAGAAAAAACTTCAGCTATGAATACATATATGTAGAAAATGTTTTCAATATTCTAGCAAGGCCCACAAGTTCTGAATATCATAAACGAACAACAGCGAAAGTTACAAACAATGATCTGAAAATCTAAACTATTAGCAATGGCCCCTGGGTGTAGCCAAATAGCAGGAAATTTATGAGAAATAGCAGCAGCAGTGTTTGAAGAGGACTGTTTAATTTCATTGATACAAGCAAAATTTTGAATTTACGTGGCTGAAATGACAGATTTGGCTCCAGAACTAATATCATATTCTATATTCTGGAAAAATGCTGCAACTTGCCCACAAAATTGGTTTAAAGACTTTCAGAAAATCTTGAGATCCTTTCAACAACATGTATTCTTTTTTCTCATCTGGCAAAATAAATACTTTTGGCCAAGAGTTTTATTTGCTAGATTCAGTGACGGGTCCAGATTCTGGATCATAAAGAATGACTGATAATCTCCTTGTACTGAGATGAGGTTGCTATTTCCGCTTGTATCATGACAGCATTTCATGGAAAGATAAGAATCATTGTCTTTAATACCTCTGCAAATCTAAGTTTGGTCTTTGTTCTAATGTTTTAGTAGACTTTTTCCAATACAAATGCCATTTATTAATATTAAAAGGAGGTAGAGATAACTTTGATTCATAACTTATGCACTCCCCCCTGCCTAGACTTGCAAAAATATATCATGCAAGCATTTGTCTCCTTGCTGAATATGTTGAGGTGCCACCAGTTTTAACTCCCTTCTTTGGTAAATGTAGTATTGCTGGCTGGGGAATTCTGGGAGTTGAATCCCACACATCTTAAAAGTTGCTGAGGTTCCAAAACATTAATTTAGCACACAGAGGCACTTTTGATTGGATTGATTTTAAAAAAAATCTTTTCTTGTGGTATAGCAGAGAGCTACTACAATCTAAACTGGTCACACGGTATGCAGGTCACATTTCAGCAATTTTCCAGCAATGGTAAACTTCATGTGTGTCCTGAATTCTGAAAAGCCATGTTACCTGTGAATTCTTCTCAGGTACAATCTAGGTACCAAATTAAAGGGTACAACAGCACAATGCCTAGCAATTACTCCCACCTCAATCATTATATTTTGAAAGAATTTATAGAGCTATACTATAGATATGAAATAATGTATGAAAATACAGTTCCTCTATCTTTCACTAATACAAGTTATACATTATATTATAACCTGAATCTAGGAGACCGAGGTTACTAAATTCTAGAACTTTACTGCATGAATTGGGAATGCAAAAGAAAAAAAGAAACAGGGCTTTCTCTTACATCCACTATGCTGTTTCTTATCACATAAACAGCATTGTAAAATCTTATCCTTAAAACCGAGGGGCTATCAGTTGTGCTTTCTGGTATCAAATCAACACGTGCTCTTTACGCAGATTGGATTTATAGATATTGATATCATCTCCCCTCCACTGTATGTTAACATGTTCGGATCTGTTCTTATAGTCAGAAAGATAGTTAAAGTGTATATTGCCTGATTTTCCTTGACTGTTATAGACATGACCAGGGGTGGGATACTACCGGTTCTGCCTGGTTCTATAGAACTGGTAGCTCGAAGAGCAGCAGGCACCAAACTGGTTCTGTGTTTGTTGCTGTTTGGCCCACCCGCCAGCCTCTTACCTGTCCTTTATTTCCTGTTTTTCCAACCTCAGCTGTGCCGCGCAAAGCAGCTGAGGTTGAAAAAGCAGCAAAAAAGTGCTTTTTGAAATGCTGTGCACCTGCACACAGCGCTTATCGGTTGTCCCAATGGCTCAGCTAATAGTGTAGTACATGCGCGCACAGCAAAATGCAAATACCGAACCGGTAGTAATGCCGGTTGAATCCCACCCCTGGATATGACCAACATCTTGAATTTAAATTTGATATTGTTCACAAGGCTGACATCAGTTCTTCCATCAGAACTTTCAACCAAAAGGAAAGTTTCCCCCTCCTGTGAAATAATGCACCAATCTTGCAATGCAGACTTTGTACGTTCAGATTTTTCAAGAGGAAGGAAAAGGACAGACTAGCAGCAAATGTAAACAGCATCTTTTTACCAAATGCCAGAGTACATTTTCAGTCTGATCCAATATTCTCTAGAGACAAAATGATTTGCATCCAAGAAGAATCACTAGTTGGAAGGTACTTTCGTTATAAACAGAGCCACCTCTATACAGGTAGTCCCTGACTTATGACAGTTCATTTAGTGATTGTTTAAGGTTACAAGGGCACTGAAAAATGTGACTTCTGGCCATTTTTCACACATGATCTTTGCAGCATCCCCATCAACATGTGATCAAAATTCAGATGTTGGCATACTAATGACCCTTGCTGTGTCCCAAGGTTCATGTGATCAAGGTTTTTGTGACCTTCTAACAAGCGACGTCAATGGGGAAGCCAGATTAACTTAACAACTTTGTGATGAACTTAACTGCAGTAATTCATTTTAAAACTGTGGCAAAGGTCATAAAATGGGGCAAAACTCAACAAATGTCTCCCTTAACAACAAAAATTTTGGGCTGAATTGTGGTTGTAATTCGAGGACCACCTGTACAGGTTCAAAGTCACTTGTCTAGTTGGCCAGTCTAAGAAATCTAAGTCATAAACAATCAAATAATTTTCCAAATTGCAAACAGCAAACTGAAACAGCCTAACTTTGGCTACCAATCCAAAGTTACACTTCTGCTATCCAATGTGTTAAAATTACTTTTGAAAAAAATTCCTTAACTGAACAACTGTCATAATTTTGAGGGTTTTTTTCCTTACTATACTATCATAAGCTTGGCTTTTACTATAAGCCATCATTTTTCAAATGCCTGAAAAAATATTACAGGTAAATTCACCTTCTACCGCTGTACCATAGAGAGCATTTTAACTTACTGCACCTCTGTATGGTATGCCAATTGCACAGTGGCAGATAGGAAAGCACTCCATAGGGTTAATGTCATTGCCCAGAAGATCATTGGTTGACCTCTTCCTTCTTTGGAAGAGCTATATAGATCCCACTGCCTTAAGAAAGTTCAAAACGTTATCAAAGATCCATCTCATCCTGGGAACCCTTTTTTTGAACTATTACCATCTGGCAGACGGTACAGGATATTAAAAACAAGGACAAATAGGCTAAAAACCAGCTTCTATCCCAGGGTAGTAACTCTTTTGAATTCTGCTGTATAGTGCAGTGTTGGTGAGGTGTCGGGGGTTTCCGGTTCAATGTGTGGAGGGTGAAGGATATGTGTTTGTGTTTATTTTCATGGTCATGGTCATGATGTGCACTGAAGATTTGATTTCGCTGTATGAGGTGCCATGACAATCAAGTAAAGTAAACCAAACTAAATTCCCAAACAAAATTATTAGAATTGCATGGTTTTCTAATTCTAATAAAAATTCTAGTTCCAGTGCATAAATCAAATTATTTATCTCCTGAATGTCTTCTTACTGCCTAGAAGCGCAATGCAGGCTGCAGACTCACACAAGCTAATCCTCCAAAAGCACAGATATACCGAACACCCCGTTCCACATCTGATTATGAGTGTACATTAAGTCACACCCTTTCTTTATGAAAAGACTCTCAAGTCTTTCCAACTACCCAGTAAGCTAAAATTGCTATGTAGAACTTTCCTGCTTAATAACAGTTCTGTGCGTATCGAAAATAATTTGCCCATTGCAGCAATGAAAGTTATTGCATTCATAGAACATGTGTGATTTTACTAGTCCTAGGGTATTTTCAGGTGTGGAATAACATGAATTTAAAAAATGAATATTACAATGGAGGCTAAGCACATAAAACAGAAAGGATGGAGGAACTTTTTTTCAGTTAATTTGTTTTTACAGTCTTCCCTTCTAAGACGTAAAGCAGGTATGGCAGTGATGTGACATTTTCAAGCAGGTTATTGTAGGCTTGACATGTCAATTTTATTTCCTAAAATTGCTATTTTGCTGCTGAATTTCAATGTTTTAATTCTTGGGAATTCTGTAAAATTTACCTGTACCCCAAATAATAGATTAATTCTGAAAAATGAGTGAAAACTGAACAAAAACAAAAACTGAGAACATTTCCCCTACAGATAGCCTAGTATCTCACATATAATAAACCTATAATAAATATATTTCCACATAACATACGGTACAAAATACAGGTAGTCCTTGAATTATGACCACAACTGAGACCAAGATTTCCATGCTAAGCAAGACAATTCTTAATTGAATTTTGCCCCAATTCATGACTTTTATCTATCTTTCCCATTGACTTTGCTCTTCGGAAGGTCCCAAAAGGTGATCAGGTACCGAGCATCCAAATTTTTATCATGTGACCACAGGGAGGCTCCAACGGTCGTAAAAATGTGAAAAAAATGGTCAAGTCACTTTTTTCAGTGCTGCTGTAATTCCAAATGGTAACTAACCGTGGTGGGATTCAAAAACTTTTACTACCGGTTCGGTGGGTGTGGCTTGGTGAGCATGCTTTGCGTGCATGCACGCGCCAAACGTGCACTTTACACAGGTGCAGAGGCATTTGTGCAGGCGCAGAGGCATTCTAACTCGTCTCCTGCAAGCCTGCATGATCCCGGTCGCCTCACCAGCTGTCGCATGGCACTATTCTGTGCCGCGCAAAGCAGCTGCACTTCAAATTTAGTGGATAAAGTTGAGTATGGAAGCAGGTGGGCCCAAAAGCAGAGCCAGCAGAGTAGCGGAGAGAACTGGTTCGGTCTCCGCTGCTCATCGCTCCTACTGGCTCTCCAGAACCGGGCAGAACCAATCAAATACCAGCACTGGTAACTAAATAAACCTTTAGTAAATTGGAGGACTACCTGTAGTTAAATCTAAATACTGTAAGTTTTTCAAGTATTTAGTTTATTCAATTATACTAAACTGAATAAATCTTTTATTTCAAGGATTTTACTTACCCAGTGCATTGTAGTGTTAACGTATAATAAAATAAAAACAATTCAACAGTTAGCTTCTTGGCACTAATATTGATCTGGTCTAACATTTCTTTCTTCCTGGATACTTTCAATTGCCCAGTTATGGATCATCTATGGCTTTCCATCCAAGTACTAAAGTTTAGATTTTTTTAGTTAAGCTAAGGTTGGCCAGATGTGAATTACAATGCCAGAAATCGAATTCTTATATCCAGTCACAAAGCTTGCATGCTCTGCTGATTGTTGGAAAAATAAATGGGAATATGATTTGTTGTGTATCTATGGAGAAATATGTTCCAATGATCTTTATCAGTGCTTGTAAACTTTTTTTCTCACAGGACCCCTTGCTAGTACAGACATGCTCCAAATGTTATATATGTGTTGATAATTGCCAGATTAAAAATCAAAGCTGATGCATTTGTCATCATTATTGCTTCTTAGATTATATGATGGAATTTTAATGTATTATTTTTCAACATAAGCTGGCAAGTAATTTTGATTTTGAAGATTTCTGAGAGGTTCTTTGTGGTATTCACAGAACTGACGGCAGTCCCCACTCAGGTCCGACGTTCTGGCGGGAGCGCCGATCGCTCCCATTGGCTGATGCCGTTTAACAGCTGGCTATAAAAGGAGCTGTCAAACGGCATCAGCTGTTGCCGCCAGCTGATCTGCCTTGTTAGCCTCGGCAGCCGGGGCAACCCTTTATTCCCTGAATAAAGCCTTTAACTGTTCGCTCTGAGTCTGCCTCGTATCTCCGCCGCTCCACAACATTCTTGATCCAGACTTTAAGGACCACACTTTAAAACAGAGTGATCTGTGTCACCCTGAGCTTTTTGGCAGAAGGTACAACTAAAATGAATTAAATATAACCATGCATAATACTAGCAACTATGCTTCGTGGCTATGGAGATTATTTTAAAAGTTTTACTTGGCAAAGCTTCTAAAATAAGTTAAATAAGAAATGAGTGTGTTCAAAGAATGTTTGATACTCTCAACTAAATATGTCTGAGGTTTATTACTACAATGCCACTCTCTTGGCCTTCCAGAGACTGATACAAACCCAGCTTTTCCAATAGGTCTTTGGAGACTGATTATGGAACTAGGATTATTAATATTTGTTATTTTTATTTCACTGATTGAATGTGTATTTACTATTTTTTACTTTAATGCAGTAATCCTCAACTTACAACCACAATTGAGCCCAAAATTTCTATTGCTAAGTGAGACACTTAAGTGAATTTTGTCCCATTTTATGACTAATGAAATCCTAAATTAGCTAATGCAATCCTAAATTGTATTAACAGAAGGATACAATCAAGATCAAGTGAGGTACTAATATCACTCCATAAAGCCTTAGTAAGACCACACCTAGAGTACTGCATCCAGTTTTGGTCACCACACTATAAAAAAGATGTTGAAACTCTAGAAAAAGGGCAGAGAAGAGCAACCAGAATGATTAGAGGACTGGAGATTAAGGCATATGAAGAAAGGTTACAGGAACTGGGCATGACTAGTCTGGTGAAGAGAAGAACCAGGGGAGACATGATAGCAGTCTTCCAATATTTGAGGGGGTGCCACAGAAAGGAAGGGGTCAAGCTATTTTCTAAAGCACCCAAAGGCCAGACATATCCAACAAGGAGAGATTAAACCTAGAAATAAGGAGAAACTTTCTGACAGGGAGAACCATCAACCAATGGAAAGAAGTTGCGGGAGTGCCATCACTTGAAACTTTCAAGAAGAGATTGGACTCCCATCTGTCAGAAATGGTGTAAGGTCTCCTTCTTGAGCAGGGGGTTGGACTAGATGACCTACAAGGTCACGTCCAACTCTGATTATCTGTTATCCTTGCCATGAGTGAATCACTACAGTTATTAAGCTAGTAGCACAGTTATAAAGTGAAGCTGGTTTACCCATTGGCTTAGCTTGTCAGAAGGTTAAAAAAGGTGGTGACATGACACCAGAACCCTGCAATCATTATAAATGAGTTAGTTGCCAAGTTTTGATCATGTGACCATGGGGATGCTGCACTGGTCATAAGTCACATTTTTGAGTGCCCTTGTAACTTTGGACAGTCACTAAATGAATTGTTGTTGAGTCAAGGACTACCTGTCTTTACAACTGAGGCATTTTACCAATTTTAAAAAAAATCAAACAATTAAATAAAATAATTCTACTCTTATCTGCACTGAATTAAACACTAATGGAAAACTGTTTATTTTTTATTTCTTTTGTTTTGAACACTGAATCTTCTATCCAAAGTACAGAAATGTTGAATCATTCCACTTCTCAAGCAGGCCCTTTTATCATTAATTATAAAAATATGTCAGTATAACAAAAAAGGAAAGAGATCATCAGAGGGGTATGCAGAATATGGTAACAAAAAGTCAGTATGACAGTCATGATGTTGTGATCAAAGCTGTTTTTTTTAATGTGGAAATAAAATATGTGGACCTTTGACGGTGCTACTGCAGCTGCCATCTTAAGCTGTTTGGCCACACTCTGCAGACCCCTTTGGAAGTCCTAGAAAACAGACTAGAAAATTTTAGAAAATTTGGGGAAGGGGAGAAAGAAGTAGATACCTCTTCCTAGGTTACACATACCTTGACTTATGACCCTAATTGGGACCAGAATTTCCATGGCTAAACAAGATAGTTGTTAAGTGAGTTGTGCCTGATTTTATGACTTTTTTTTGCTAGTTAATTGAATTATTGCACTTATTAAGTGATTCATGTGGTCGTGTGGTCAGAATCATGCTTCTCCCATTGCATTTGCCTGAAAAGAAGATGCCTGGGAAGGTTAGGGACTCTGCAACAATCGTAAATGCAGGTTGGTTGCCAAGCACCCAAATTTTGATCATGTTACTGTGGGGATGCTAACAGAGTGGTTGTAAGTCATTTTTTAAAAACGTCTTTGTAACTAAATCAATGGTTGTTAAGTCAAGGAGCAGGGGGTTGGACTAGAAAACATCTGGGAGATCTTCCAACTCTCTTGTTATTTGTTAAGGATACCTGTATTTTGATTTTCCCTAACAGATCAAGCTTGGCTTTAACAACCATTATAAAACTGCTTAGGTTCAAGGATGCTACTTATGTGAGTTCATAAGACGTTCAGAAGGAAAATATATTTTTATGGATAAACTCCCATATGTGCTAAAGTTAGCATTGTGAAATTGCTGCACATGTCTAGATATATTTTAGCATGCTCTCAATATATGAGAGTTGCTCAAAGCTCTTGATGTTACAGCAGTTAATCAGGGAATGGAAATGAAATCTAGCTTCTTTCTCCTCCAAGATAATATTAGCTGCTGACTAACTTGGAAATATACAACACAGCCTCTGTTAATATTTACTTTTTAAAAACCCAATTCCTTTTTTATTCTAGGATAATATTAACTGGCTAACTAGAAATATGCAATGTATTTACCATATTGTAAGGACAAGCTCAGTTTCTGACACCTCCATAGTTTTCATGATGATGTTGCAGAAATAGTTTGCCACGGCTTCTTCTGGTTTCTCAATCTAGCCTGGAAATTTACCCGTACAAATTGTAACTAGGCCCAGACCTACTTAGCTGCCAATTTCAGAGAGAGCTGGCCACTTACTAAGGCTTACCTAACTGTATTGGGGCAAAAGTATGTTTTAGGGTTTGGGGGCATAATGGTAGGCAGGAATTAATCTGGAAGATGGGAGGAGGAGGGGGGGGTAGTCCATAACATAATGGGCAGAGAAACAAACTCAGAAAGGAACCTCCCAAATTTATCAAGTAGTAAAAGGTGGTGACAGATTTGTACTTTCAAACTTGGAAGAATATGTTAATTTAGCCTTACACTTAGCTCATCTGGTCATAAAATCACAGTAGCCTAGAGGTGGAACTCTCGCCTCACAATTAGGAGGCTATGAGTTCGATCCTAGGTAGAGGCTAATATTTGGAATAGACTCTCCTGCTGGAGCAGGGGGTTGGACTAGATGACCTCCAAGATCCCTTCCAACACTGTTATTATTCTATGTTTCCTGTCTGATCTACCTGGGAAGGCTGACAGTTGGTAACTCTTGAAACCAATAGAATCTGTGCTTCAAGTATATACGAAACTGCAAATGCAAATATTTTTAACGGAAGATAAAATGTATGATTATGTTTATCACAGTAGTTAGGCTAGTATAAATGTATGTATGTGTGTTTGTTTCAAAAGTAATGTTCACTGGGGAGGGGTGAAAGACTTAAGTGTTTCCCTTATTGCCACTATATTTTTTTGACTTGCACCTGTTTTATTTTGCATGCAGATACAGGGGAAAGAGATTTTATTTCTTTATTGCTCTTTCTCCTAGTCAGAGAAGTCCAGTCTTTTACAATGGACCAGAAACAACCTTACATTACAAGACATTCTTAAATAAAAAAAATTCAGAATCATGGTAATTATTTTGCTTTAACTTTAAGCCTCCTTGGCTGTGAACATTCATGCTGCAGTTCCTGTGTTGCAATAGAATTGCCTTCAGCCAACATAACCCTGTGTATACTTTTTGTGGCAGGAAGTTTTGCAGAATTGACAAAACCGCTGTATAGAGAAGTGAGCAAATAGGTATCAAGGTCAACACCATAAGAGAGCTGGTGAATAAACTGCCATGCTTTCACACTTCTTCCCTCCCCCATTTTCACACCCACATATCTTCTAAGATCCTTAGGTAGAATCTAATAGTTATGGGTACTGACTCACCTGGAAGCCACATTCTTTCAAATGGTTTTTTTTTTTTAAAAAGCAGTGAATTCCTTGGTGTGAAGAAAAGGTGCTCTGTGTATGTTCAGGAACTGCATAATCTCCTGGAATACCTCCCATCAAAATATCTTCAGAGATCACATCTAACCTCTCACACTGCATTTTCAATTAATTACAATAGAGCTATCCCACCAGTTGTAAAATAATTATCAGGAGTAAATGCACTAAACTATATTAAACAGGGGTGAGTGGGAACATCAGGAGGAATGTTTATATAGACAGCATAAATGTGTGGGGCAAGGACGAAATACTGTCGTATGGAGTTATTTGGCAAAAGTGTATAAAATGGAGGTCTGTGGGATTATCGTATTTGCTAAATTTAGAAAGGCGCCGAGATTTACTAAAGTGGAACTGATGCAAAAAGCTAATGCTTAAAATGAATGAAACCAGGAGTTTACTGCGCCAGTCCTTCCAAAAACTCCAAACCTAGTTACTCCATCTTTACTTCGTCTCAGCTATACCGGAACGTGTGGCCTTTTGCTGCTGCGGCGGCTGTTTAAACGTTCCAAAACTAACCAAGTTAATTCCCGAGCCAAGTTCTACTTTCAGTGCAAGCTTGAGCTGAATTCCCGAAAAGAGGCATTACAAACTGCCGTAGTGAAAATAAGTTTTTTTCGTGTACAGAAATCCCCCCCCTCACCTCTTCCCCTTCTTCCCCCTCCCTCCCACTTCCCCCAGCCAGGAAAAAGAAAGGGAACCGAATTTTGCAAGCAAAACAGGCGTTCTTTCTCCACTTTCTTCCATTCGTTGTAACGGGACAACTTATTACAAACATCGCCCGCCACCAGGGAAGCAAAGACGAACCAGACCTAGTTTTGTTTTGTTTTGTTGTTTTTTTTGCTGGCACGAACTCCAGCGGCTCTTCTTCCAAAGCCTACCTTGCCGGATTTTGCTGCGGCACCAACTTCCAGAGGTTCAAGCGCTATAGGGAATACCCGCGCAACCGAGGCGAAGCCGATGGGCGAAGGGTGGAGAGCGCGCACTCGGCCGCGACTGGCTATTGCCCCAGCGACGGAGCGCTCCTTTCCACGCCCGACCGCTCGGCTCGCTGCTTCGAGAGAGGAAGTTAACACCGAGCGGAGAATTCAGGCTGCTGTTGGGGCGGGAGTGACGGGTGCTCGAAGATGACTGGGTGGGCAGAGATAAAAAGCAACTACAGGCGTTTCCTAGAATGTCCTTGAAGAAACTTTTTGCCCTCCCCTGTTTTGCTTTGCCGCTCTTTTCTTTGCTTTAATGAGATTTGATCTCTCGAAGCGAGGAGTTCCGTTCGATTACAGTCGAGCTAAAAGGGCGTTTCTAGGTTGCACCTTCCCACGGCTGGGTCATGGCAATATGGTATTCTCCGTGAGCTTGCCTTCCCAGCCTAAAGACAAAATAGCCTTAAGTTGTCCACACCTCTTTAAGGAGAAGTGTTTTCCCACTTATTCCAACACAGGGCGAGGGAAGCCAGAGTCTTTTATTTTTTGCTATTCATTTCCTTCATATGGCCTTTTCAAATTTGTAGTTTACTTCAGACCTTGAATGCCAGCAACTTTCTAATGTGCCTCTGAACCTAGCTTTACCTCACTCTAGAATTGTCTTTTGTGCACCATTAAACTAAAATAATAAAAATCAGGTTTTTTTGTTTAATACACCACAGCTACATGGAGTATACATTTGATGTCCTCCCATAGCCAAATAACCTGGTCCTATGTTAATGACACTACAGCAGCTGAAAATGCAGCTGATCTTCAAGTAATGAAAGTCAAGAAATACCATGAAAAATGCAGCTACAATTACCATGTTTCTCATATAATAAGGCTGGGTCTTATTTATTTTTTTGAGCCCTGAAAAAATGGCTAGCCCGTCTTTTCGGGGGTGACTTAATTCCCCTTCTTGCATCTTTGGGTGGGCGGGCGGGCGGTGATGGCTTGGATGTTGACTTCGGTGTTGGTGGGGCACTTCGTATCAGGGTCAATGCAGGCAGCACCATATCCAGGTATGCAACAAAACTACTTCCTAATGGCAAGCCCCCCCCACCATTCCCTCCCATTTCGCATGTTTTAATATAGGCCTTAATTTGCGGGGAGGGGCTTAATTTCATTTCATGCCTATAAAACATGCTGGGACTTCCTATTGGGGAAGGCCATATTGTTGGAGAAACAGGGTACATATAAGAAAGATCAAATTAATGCAACTGTACTTCAAATTGGCAAGATATTAAAGTGAATACCTACTTTTCAGAATCAATCATGTACAATAAAGGAACTAGCAATAAAGAATTACAACACAGATTAGCATTTGTAGAGCAGATGCTTTACAAAAGATATTCAGATGTTGTGATGTGTCTAGATCAGAACTGTGTAGGAATGGTATTCAGTGTAGGACTTTATGGAAGCAAAAGTTTGGATTTTGAAGAAGCAACATAGGAAGAATATTGACACTTTTGAACTTTGGTGTTGGAAAAGACTCACACTTTGGATATCACCAAATGGATCCTAGAACAACTCTCGCTCCAGGCACAAATGAGCAGATTCAAATTGTCATACTTTGGATATATGTGAAAATTTAGCTTTCTTGGAAAAATGTGAAAACTTAGCTTTATGGAATCTGAAACTACACTGCTCAAAAAAATAAAGGGAACACTTAAACAACACAATGTAACTCCAAGTCAATCACACTTCTGTGAAATCAAACTGTCCACTTAGGTAGCAACACTGATTGACAATCAATTTCACATGCTGTTGTGCAAATGGAATAGACAACAGGTGGAAAGCACAGGCAGTTAACAAGAAATCCCCACTAAAGGAGTGGTTCTGCAGGTGGTGACCACAGACCACTTCTTAGTTCCTATGCTTTCTGGTTGATGGTTTGGTCACTTTTGAATGCTGGCAGTGCTTTCACTCTAGTGGTAGCATGAGACGGAGTCTACAACCCACACAAGTGGCTCAGGTAGTGCAGCTCATCCAGGATGGCACATCAATGCGAGCTGTGGCAAGAAGGTTTGCTGTGTCTGTCAGCGTAGTGTCCAGAGCATGGAGGTGCTATCAGGAGACAGGCCAGTACATCAGGAGACATGGAGGAGGCTGTAGGAGGGCAACAACCCAGCATCAGGACTGCTACCTCCGCCTTTGTGCAAGGAAGGACAGGAGGAGCATTGCCAGAGCCCTGCAACATGACCTCCAGTGGGCCACAAATGTGCATGTGGCTGCTCAAACAGAAACAGACTCCATGAGGGTGGTATAAGGGCCCGATGTCCACAGGTGGGGGTTGTGCTTACAGTCCAACACAGTGGAGGATGTTTGGCATTTGCCAGAGAACACCAAGATTGGCAAATTCGGTTCATAAAGTGGTAATTATCTTGTTAATGCCACAATTGTTTCAATTATATATCTTGCACATGGTTACTATTATTGTTTTTATATACTTCTGAAGATATACCTTATATCTCCATTTCTGGCATCTCCATTCCATCATTCATTCATGCCCTTCTTGGCTTATAAAAATGGCCCAGGGACTCTCTTATGATGGGATCTAGCAGTGGTGAATTCTTCCTTGAGAGCTTTATTGAGACATGGTTGCTTCACCCCTTAAGGAGTCTTGGTTCACACTCTCCTTAAAAAGCTATCACTGGACTCCACTATACCGAACAACTTTCACCTGGTATATAAAGGGAAGTTGATTGAAAAAAGGGTCACATAACAGCATCAGATTAAACAGATTATCTGGGTCCCCTAAGATTAGGATTCAGGCCTGGATATGGAATGGAAAAGGCATTGGTCACTTTTATATGGTATCTAACAAGAGCAGGATGGAACCTACCTTTTTCTGCTTCACCTCTCAGTGGTCTCTGGTACCATCAACTATAGTATTCTTATTGACCAGCTGCAGAGATTGAGATGGGCAGCACTGTATTGTGCTGGTTTTGCTTTTTTCTTTGGGATCCATACTAGTTGGTGATCAGGGCCAGTCTCAACCTCTGTTGTGTGGGGTGTTTTAAGATTCAGCCCCTACCCTCACTCAGCCCCTACTGTGTGCACTGCTGTAAGATTCAGTGCTTTCCTTGCTTCAATTCAACATCTCGCTGAAGCTTCCGGGTGAATTAATCTGCCACCATGGGCTGAGATATCACCAGTTTGGTGTAGTGTTTTAAGGCACCGGACTAGAAAGCAAGAGACTGGGAAGCCCACTTTGGCCATGAAAATCAGTGGCGTGACTTTGGGCCAGTCAGACTTTCTCAGCCCAACTCACCTCAAAGATTGTTATGTTGTGTTATGTTCACAGCCTTGAGTTATTTGTAAAAATAATAGAAGGTGGGATAATAAAACAAACAAGCAAACCCAAACAAGTTAATAAATAAATATCCCTGGCAAACTAAGCAATGGTATATTAATATTACTGTCATGCCTGGAATCTATGATAGTCTGGATCGAGAACAACAGGATTCATTTTGTAAGATGGATTGCTCTATAAATCCACAAGGATTTGGTAATTTTTATAATTTTCTGCCAAAAAAGAAATTTTGTTAATTTAGATCAGGGGTGTCAAACTCACCAGCAACACCCACCACCATTTTAGCGAAGGGAGAAAAAGTCACGATATGTCACATGATGACAATGTGACACTGTGAGTTTGACACCTCTGATATAGATGAATAAGATGTAAAAATGCATTGAATAGTTTTCATGTTGAAACAAGAAATTGATTGGATGACTTGGTTTCGAGGTTCCCAACTCCAAAAGGACTCCGGGTAGTTTTCATTTTTTATTATTATTATTATTTTACTGTTTTATTTGAAAACACACAGGGCTGCCTATCTTACATATTTTAAAAGAATAGATAATATAAAAAAGAACATGAATGCCCAGATACAGTAGAACCAAAATAATAACAACTAAAAAACACCAGATTTGAAGATCTTAAAAGTGATAGTTCTTGTGGGCTAACATCATACATATATTAGTTTCTAGTACCCCACACTGGAACATTTTTGTTAAATATTTAATGCCACCTGAAGAAGTAGCTACTTTTTAAAAGAGAGAAGTATCAAGTTTGCCTAAAACTTCAGATATACATGAGTAGTTGTGGTTACCCACTTCTTAGCAGAAACACATTCTTAAAGGAACACCCTTAACGTCATGTATTCTATAGTTGAGCTTTGACTCACACTTAATTTTCTTGAACCATGGTTAACCTAAGAACCAGTGTTTAGTGCTGGACAAAAATATTTTTTAGAATTTTCCACTAGTGTTTTTTCAGCATATTCTTCTTTACCTAACCATATCTACTATTTTCTCTTTAGTAAAATAATTAGTGAAATTATGGAAGCAGTTTTGATCATAACAATTTGATTGCAAAAGATTAATTGAAGAGTAACAGACAATTATTTTCCCCAGCAGTTTGGGGATAGGGAGAATATTGGTACAATCTACCATAATACAATTTCTACAGTTAGAATATGCAGGCTCTTTGGATATTTATAGAAGTTCCCCTCAATCCTTCTCCAAGTTGGTGCAAACGTATTACCATCTATATTTTAATCTCCTCAATTCTTGCTGAAGACGTGAGGGTATTC
Organism: Notechis scutatus; assembly: GCF_049901735.1. NCBI lineage: Eukaryota > Metazoa > Chordata > Lepidosauria > Squamata > Elapidae > Notechis > Notechis scutatus. The sequence continues at coordinate 20,773,340 of NC_142025.1, forward strand.
AACTATTTTTGTGAGTTGTTTTATATTTTGTATATTTTTTTTGACAATGAAAGTATATATCTAATTATGGAGCCTGAATTTGTAATCTCTTATATAGCTACATCCAATATGAAGGAGGAGGCAATATCAATATGGCTTCAAGTAAACAACAAGTAGCTAAAAGAATTATGCACACAAGTAGAGTAGATTAGAAGATGCTATTAATTTAAGGTCTAAAATCACTCACATTCCCTTCTCCATCCTTGCTCCAAATCCAGATTTTGGAGCTGGATGTAAGATATGCTACTGTGGAGGCTTTGGGACAAAAATAAAACACAAATACATGTTAGTATTTTCCTGGAATTTATCAGTGAGTTCTAGAAGCATTAAAAAGGAACTGCTTCCAGCAACTTTACACTTTTCATCCCTATTTACTCTCAGAGGTGAAAGAGCTAGTTTTTAGGCTAGTTTTTTTTTTTAAATTATTAAGTCTGGAACAGGAGATGATAGAGTATTGAGTAGATATATGCATAAGTGATTCTCACAACAGAACAAGAAAAACAGCAGCCAGCTGCCAGAATTTTGTCTTGAAATCATGCCAGGTTAATCAATTCATCTTGTCTATCAGAAAGAAGAGACGAAAAGTTCCGGTTTGCAGCACTTCGGCGGCAGGCAGGAATCCGCAATCGTGTGCGGTTACTGCCTGCGCTCGCCGCTGGAGCGCCCTGAGCCAGCTGGCTTTGGGGCTAAGCCACCCCGTAGAGGTGGTGAAGAGGGGGGAGATCACCAGCAGGGTCAAGGAGAGCCGCATCTCTCCTCAGCTGGTCAAACTCCCTTTCCCGAAGGCGGTGGAGCGGTGGTCAGAAATGGCCACCTCAAAGAAGCACTCAGCTGGAAAAGAAAGTGCAGGAGGAAGATAAGAAGTGAAAGTTTTGGCTGACCGAGATAAAAAGCAACAACTAAGGTACCCTGGAATTTAAATTTTGCAAAAGATACATCGCTCCCAAAGAAGAGTTGGAAGCAGCGAACGAAAGTGAAAAGGGAAAGTTTTTTTTTTTTTACTCTCCTTCCTCACACTGATAACGAGAAGATCTGAATAAAGAAATCGGAAAAATCCACTTTGGCACTAACAGGTAATTAAGCTGGAAATTTAATTAAATGCCAAAGGGATGATAAAGATTTCTGAATATTAAAAAAGCCTTTTTTGTGTAAGTGGGAAGGGAGAGGAAAAGAATAAGAGCAGGACTTGGAAGGAGGAGACTGCTTGGAATTTAAAAGAACTTAAAGTTAAATCTTAACAAGACTTCTAAAGGATACATTTTAACTGGAATTTTGCAACTAAATAGTAACCCCAAGAAGAGAAAGTGAAAAAAGAATAAAGTGTTAAAAGAAACAGCTTGTGTGTATTTGGATTGTTTGGTGACTTTGGGATTTTTGGAAATCATATTTGAATGACTAAAAATAATTGGCTGGTTGCTTAAAAAAAACATTCTACAATGGCATCACTTCTGGATGGACTGAATGAACTGGATGAACTGAAAATTGAATTTAAAAAATATAAAGAAGAGGAACAAGAAGGGAAGGGCTCTCTTGGCTCTACTTTTCAATTCTTAGAAATGGCGATTGGTGTTTACAAGAAACAGCAAGAAAGGAATGTGCAACAAGAAGATTGGGGTAAAGAAGAAGCCATTTTTAATGAACAAGTAATTCTATCTGGGGAAGAAAGGGGAAAGGGGGGAAAGAGAATGGAGAATTTAAGACCTAAAAAAACAGCCAAAAAAGGGGAAAATAATATGAAAAGGGGATACAATGTTGGAAAACAACAGAAAAGGGGAATACAGAAGAGGGAAATGGAGGTGGAGAGGCAGGGGGGTAAAAAGGGGAGAGAGAAGAAGAAAGGGAAGAGAAGTTACAAAGGTCTGGAGCAAGATGTAAAGAAACAGGATTTATTTAGAGATAATGGGTAAAAATTTAACTGAAAAAGGGATTCTGTAAAGGTACATAAGATTGTATTGTTATATTTGTAATAGAAATAATGTTAGAAAATTGGAAACAACATATGATTAAAAAGTGGAATAAAATAGTCTGTGTAATTTAGTGAAACTTTTGTGAACAAAATAAATGAAATGAAATAAATGAGAGAATTGAATTAGGAAGGAATGGGAACATTTTAACTACTCAATGTTTTATAAAATATAAGTGAAGTGGGAGGGAAGTAATTATGGAAAGTTTATAAGTGTTCCCATAGAAGTATGATACTTATTTGAAAAGTAATGTGTAAAATGTTCAAGATTTAAATGAATATTAATATTAATGATAGAATTGAATTGGAATGGATTGTTGTTTTAATTATGTTATATATTTACAATTTTTTCTTTTTTTAAAATACATTGTGTAGTTTTAGAATGTACCAAGCAGAATCCGAACTGAAATTATATATTACATTAAGTGTTATAATTTTAGGGGAAAGATATAAAGGCGTCATATTCCAATCAGTGATCACAGGAGAAATTTTGCTTAATGAGAAAAGATAATAGACAGCTGAAACAGGACAGACAAAGAATATATGCATGACAATTTGAATTGAGATGATATAAATAAAATAAAATTAAGAAAGTTGAAAGAGGGGAGAAATTATATAGAAAATGTAGAATGATAATAAGATATGGAATGGAATATAAAAATGAGCATGAACTTGAATTTGTGTCTGCACGAAGAGATGTAACCCGGGATCAGGCTGCTTTCAAAAAAGATGCTTTTATGTTCTATGTTTTGTATGTTTATATTTGTTTTTAAAAATCAATAAAATTTTCAAAAAAAGAAAAAAAGAAAGAAGAGACACTGACAAAAGAGATCATTTTTCTCCTGTTTATCTTAGAACTATCATTATGGCCATCTCATGAACTAATCAAGGATATAAGCAGCTTCAAATAAGTTTCAGGAAAAGAGACACAAGTTTAGTTATTTTTGGCTCCAAAATAAATTATGGTAGTCTTAGAGAAAGGTGCTAGCTTAAAGCACAAGAAAATTTCTGCTTTCTGTTGATTACTGGAGTAGCTGGAATCCTCTCAACTATATGGGCTTTTCTGGAGACTGAAGGCTAACAATGGAGAATTATCATAGACCATAATGCAATATATTTCCTGTGGAAAGCACTATCCATCAGTCATCAATGTTTAAAATGGACTTGTAATGTAAGTGATTGCTCTGTTTGAGCAAACTTGTCAAGGACATCATAAGCTAGCCTTTCCTGGAATTAATTTCTCAGAACTGACTTGTTCCAGCCTAAAGATTTCCAACCTTCTGAAACAGACTGAACTATTGCTCATAGCAATCTTCAGGGATTATTCATGTTTGAGCCAAATCCAGATGTTAAAACCTGCAGAGTCAGTGCTGGAAGAGATACGATCTAAACCTAATTTCGATGCTTCCTGAATGGCTCCCAACTCCCAGAATGTAGCAGTTGCCATGCTGGTGGAAAAGTTGGTTCTTGAAGTCCATCTATCAAGAGAGCATCCAGACTGGAGATAGCTGGTATAACCCACTTAGAAGCCACATATATCAGTAAATGATAATATCAGCTGTTTTCAAAACAGGAAAGTGGTACAATCATTTTTTAAAAAATAAAGTGTAACATCTAAATAAATTAATTAGAAAACTTACATGCAGAGTCAGATTTTAGTCTATCATACTATATCTAGATTGCAAGAATCCAGCATTTATGGGTCACTAGGATTAAGTCATCAAATTTCTCTAAGGCTTTCTTAGGACATTGGCACTTAGACTAGGCTATCAAAGAATCAACCCAATCCTGAAGTCAATACTAATATTTGGATGTCAATTATTGAAAGCACAGTTAAAAGAAGCCAAGTCATTATGATTTTTAGGAAAATATTGCAGTAAACACACTGTTCCTACAATATGCATGTCCAGTCAGCAACTAACTCAGTCAAATCTCTTTTTCGGTACTTCTGGCAATCATAATTTGACAGTTTTGTAGAGCTCCTGCAAATATCTGAATGACCACTAGATGGCAGAAAAGCATTAAGGTTTTTTATAATTCTGTGGTATTACTTTAAAATAGGTTTATCTGAACTTTCTGTCACAATATTTCCCCCAGAGAGTGAGTACTGATAAGGTTTCATAACATTTCCCCCTCACTGCATGGAATAGAAAAAGGTTAATGAATGAATATATGGAAATGAAAAGCTGATCAGTGACAGCACTCCAAATATCAATCTAGGTCTATTCCATCTCTCCAGATCTCTGTAAAGGAGAATGAGCTGTTTCATTGCATTCATTTCTGCATCCCTGCCCAGCATGAACCTCCCTCAATACTCTAATACTGACAAGTGAGCATTTCAACTGCTTCGTGGAAAAGTACTTACACCATGTGCTATTTACCATATGACTAGCAAGGGGGGAAAAGCTTTAAGAGAAGGAGAAAATGACTGCAAAATAGTCAGCTGTCCCTAACTGTGAATAAGCATACGGCACACTCCGGGAAGGAAAGAAAGGGTTGTAAAAGAAAAGCACACAAGTAAATTTAGGACTTATCCTTGGCATCTGAAATAGACAATCAGAATAGTAAATACAACAATCTTCTGTCATCTAAGATTGGCATGCAGGTTTTGAAACAAATTCTGGCGCAACAGCAGATTGCAAGTGAGATCTTAGGCCAAGCATCTGTCCCATGATCCACATGGTGGTAAGGCATAAGTATAGCCACAAGCTGGATTTCTAAGCAGTGAAAGAGGGTTGCATCCATGAGGGAGAAGTGTGGATATGGCCCTGCCATATATAATTGTGCCTCCTCATCTCATATCTTCTGCAAAAGGATTTGATTTCAATGACCACCCTCTGAGTCAGAGGGGGTATTCAGCAGGTTCTGACCAGTTCTGGAGAACCGGTAGAGGAATGTTTGAGTCGTTCAGAGAACCGGCAAATACCACCTCTGACTGGCCCGCCCCTTTTATTCTCTGCCTCCTGAGTCCCAGCTAATCGGCTGGGTCTGGAAAGCAGGTTAATGGGACGGGGAGGGAATGGAGATTTTGCGGTATCCTTCCCCTGCCATGCCCACCAAACCACGCCCACAGAGCTGTTATTAAAAAAAATTTGAATCCCACCACTGCTCTGAGTCCTCATAAAACATCAATGTGCCTACACCTGTCATAAACTTTTGAAATTATCCAGGAGAGAGATGCTTGTCAAAATGGTGGATAAGGAAGATTAGAAATGCAAGAGAGGAAGGCCTGCTTGCTTTATGGGAGCTATGCCAGGCCAGTGTCCTTGCCATGGCCCAATGGTCAGTTGTGGCCACGTCCCTTTGATACTTTGAAAGATACTGATATGATGTCTTCTCACTATAGCTGGCTAATGAAATATAGTGCCAATGAAATATGGTTTAGGATTAAAGAGGAAATAGTTTTCGCTGGGACTGACTGGCTGGATTGATCACCATGGACTGGTTTGGTCGTACAGAGCATTGTAGTTCTGATGGTTAACAAAGGAAACATCTCTGAAATTATGATCTAATGCATGGGTATCAAATTTGGTCACGTCACATGATGTGTTGTGATGTTTTTTGCATTTGTGGAGCTGGGGTGTGTGTGACCTGCTTGTGACAGCCTGCTCATACAGCCTGTGGGCCACCAGTTTGACACCCCTGATCTAACAGGTTACATGTTGCCTAGAGTAGATTAATAGCAAACTAAGGGCAACTGAGAAAGAGAAGAGACAGGGATCTGGGGGATATGCGCAAGTGACTAAGATATCATTGCATACAAGAGTGGGCTGCTACCGGCTCACACTGGTTTGGGCAAACCGGATGTTAATTTTACACCTGGTTCGCTGAACCAGTAGTTGCAACGATTGGCTGGCCCTGCCCACCCCGGTCCTCCCTTCTCAGGAGTCTCCATGCGGCCCATTTTGGATCTCAGGTAATTGCAGGGCCCGCGCAGAGGCTTGGCAAGTGCAAAAAAAAGGGCCTCCTGAAGGCTCCAGAAGAGGCTCCAGAGAGTCTCCGGAGTCCAGAGAGGGGGGAAATGGGCCTCCTGAAGGCTCAAGGAAAGCCTCCAGAACCCAGGGAGGGCAAAAATGCCCCCCCTGCCTTGGTACAAAAGGCCGACTAGGCCACGCCCACCCAGCAACCGGGCAGAGACCCGATTGCTAATTTTTTGAAGCTCACCCCTGATTGCATACCCTGATATCAATAAGATAACCAGGGTGTGCAATGCCCTAACCATGCCCCCAGCACAATCCTTCATCCAAGCAGAGGGAAATAGGCCACTTGGTTTTGTAAAAAGAGGAGAGTGGTGTCTGTCCCTCTTCTCATTCTAGGATCGTTTCTGTTGACTCCCACTCACCTCAACAATCGAACTATCTGATACTTCCAATGGGCAGTTAAACCTGGAGATCCCAGGATAGAATACAATGTCTCTACAATTAGTCCTTTACTTGTGATCACAATTGAACCCAAAGTTTCTGTTGCTAAGCAAGACATTTGTTAAGTAAGTTTTGCCCCATTTCATGACCTTTCTTACCACCATTGTTAAATGAATCACGACTGTTGTTAAGTTAGTAACACGGTTGTTATGTGAATCTGGCTTCCCCATTACTGGTCAGAAGGTTGCAAAAGTTAATCTCATTTATTCTCACAATCCCATTACGAGATCACTTAGCTTGTCCTCTTATGGGTAAGCGCTCCCAAATTGTGATTTAAATAAACATGCAAATTTTGACTGAGAGAAGTGATTTGCACAAAGCACTTCAATAACCCCCAGGGCTGTGCAGAGATCTGAAACTTGTTGTTCATCCTAAACCAAGACTGTTTTCTACATCACTTCAGTGCCAAGTAGCTTTGTTGAGCCAGTAAATTGATGATGGATATTATGCATTTCTAAAAATCCTTTTTAAAATGCTGAGCTTACTAGAAATATGCTAGATGCACAAAGCTTTCTGGATAAATCTGTTCTTGCCTGGTTGCTATATTTCATGACTAATGTAATAAGACAGTGGTAGAGAAGAACTATCTTCAAGTACAGGTCCTTTCAGACTCTGCATCATCAATTCAGATACTTTTCAGAATTTTGGATTGTCCTAAATATTTTGTATAATTATCCTTCTATTTCATTTCTTTTTATTATCTCTCAAGACTTTAATGGGATTAAAAGGCAGTTAATAATAGCTGTTAAAATAAACGTTCATCCTAAAAAACTGACATAAAATGTAACAATGACTCAAGTATTATCACTGTACCACTTTAAAATTATTTGAATGTGGGCCTTTTATCCTTATGACAGAATGCCTCTCTGCTACTAATTAAAGTAGCCGTTATTTTTTTGAGGCATCTTCAAGAGCCTGAGAAAAATGGCTCAAGCAGAAACTTGAAATAGGATATTTTTTTAATCAACACCAAAGAAGTGATACCCAAAGCACTTTTCCAAGTCATTTTCACAAATTTATTTCAGCTATATTTTCTCCATGTCTATTTCCCACACCCATGAATATATAAAAACATTTTGCAATAGTCTCTTTCAGCCACATTGGCTAAAGGTTCTGGGAACTGCGTCTAAAAATATACAAGAGGACTCACATTTAGAGAATGTGATTGACTTCCCTTATTGAAGTCATGCATGTTTTAAGCAGTTAATTTAATTTAGATTAATTGAATAATCTGAATCAAATAATTGAGCATTCCTTTTTGTCCAATTATTAAATCTTAGGCATAAAAATTAATTCAGGTAGTCCTTGAATCATGATCATAACTGAGTCCAAATTGTTTGTTGCTAAATAAGGCAGTTGTTAAGTGAGTTTTGTCCCATTTAATGATCTTTTTGTCACAGTTGTTAAACGAATCACTGCAGTTGTTAAGTCGTTAAACAAATCTGGCTTCCCCTCCCATTCAGTTTCTTGTTGGAAGCTGCTGGAAAGTTACAAATCACGTGACCATAGGACACTGCAACCATCATAAACACATGTCAGCTACCAAGTGCCTGAATTTTGATCACATGACCATGGGGATGCTGCAATTATCATAAGTGTGAAAAATGGTCATTGGTCACCATATTCAGTCACACTGGATGTTGGCAACCCGTGGCTCCTGAGCTTCATGCGGCTCTTTTGACCCTCTCCTGCGTCTCCCTGCTGCACTGCTGGTAATTAAGTTTTTCAGCAGTTCTTCTCAGATAATCAGAGTTGGAAAGGACCTCGTAGGTCATCCAGTCCAACCCCCTGCCCAAGCAGGAGACCCTACGCCATTTCTGACAGATGGGAGTCGAAGCTGTTCTTGAAAGTCTCAAGTGATGATGCTCCCACAACTTCTGAAGGCAATTTCTGTTCCATTGGTTGATTGTTCTCCCAGTCAGAAAGTTTCTCCTTATTTCCAGATTGAATCTCTCCTTGTTCAGTTTCCATTCATTATTCCTTGTCTGGCCTTGGAAAATAGCTTGACCTCTCTGTGGCAGGCCCTCAAATATTGGAACACTGCTATCATGTCCCTCCTGGTCCTTCTCTTCACTAGACTAGCCAAGCCCAGTTCCTGTAACCGTTCTTCATATGTTTTAGCCTCCAGTCCCCTAATCATCCTGGTTGCTCTTCTCTGTACTTTTTCTAGAGTCTCAACATCTTTTTTATAGTGTGGTGATCAAAACTGGATGCAGTACTCTAGGTGTGGTCTTACTAAGGCCTTATAAAGTGGTATTAGTATCTCACTTGATCTTGACTGTATCCCTCTGTTAATACAACTTAGGATTGCATTAGCTTTTTTGGCTGCTGCTGCACACTGCTGGCTCATATTTAGCTGGTTGTCCACTAAGACTCCAAGTTCCCTCTCACAGTTACTGCTATTAAGCCTGGTTTTACCCAGCCTATATGTGTCCTTTTCGTTTTTCTTGCCTAAGTGTAGGATTTTACTTTTCTCTACATTGAATTTCATGTTTCAGTTCCGGGTGATCTCGCCCCTGTCTGACGCCAGTCGGCCCTCCCCTCCCAGTCACTACTCATCTGAGAAGAGAAGAAACTTGCTCCGGGCCCGCCATGCTTGTATTTTTTGCTAGGGGCGAATGGGGCAGGGTTACATTGTGGCTCTGCATTGTAGGAAGTTAGCACCCAACCCTTTCCTAGAAAATTGAAATATCCTAGGAAATATTAAAAAGGCAGAATATTTCCCCTAAAAGAGTAGAAACTCAAGAGCAGAAACTCACCCCCACTTTTGTTAATGGGTGGGCCATTAAGGCCTGGGCGACAATACTTTACATAACAAAGATCTCCAGGTAAAGCTATAGCAATTGCTCAAAAGCCCTTTTCAGTGCATCATCATCCAGCAAGGCTCAACCAACCCTGGAACTCAGGACAGCCTACAGAGTTGCCCCTGCATGGCCCCATGGGACTCTGACAACCAATCAGAATACAAGCTTCAATTCAAATCCCAACAAAGGTTATAAAACCCAGGCACTCTCAGCATATCACCCCTTCTTGACCTTCTCTTCTCACCTTGAAGCATGTGACCGTCCTTTTCACTTTGGAGCTTCAAGCCATGTGGTCCTGTCCACCATTAAACCATCTTCCAAACAGCCTCCATGTTTCCAGTATCTTCCCCCACTTGGAACTGAACCCAGAAGGACATTTCTTCCAACAATGTCATAATGGGTCCTGAGAACAGGGGACCCGTCTCCCCCATTGTAAAACACACTAAATTTTACTGTGCTGTGCAAGGCACTGTGAGAGTGCGTCATGGCCTGCCCCGCCCCTCATGGCCTCTGCCTCGTGATCTTCCCGCTGCTCTTGTAGCACCTTGTACAGCACAGTGAAATTTAGTGCATCTCCCCAAGCATCTGAGACACATCCAGCACCCAGTACCAACAAAGGCTGGAAGTAGTTGCACACCATTTCCTGCTTCAGTCTGCCGGGCAGCAAAAATCCTGGATGAGACCCCCCCGCCCCGGACAATCAGAATCACAGAGGGAGGGAGTGTGAGGGGGGAGAGAGAGACAGAGAGAGAGAGATACAGAGAGGGAGGGGGAGAGATAAAGAGAGACGGGGAGAGGGAGGGGAGAGAGATACATGGAGAGGGGGGAGAGATACATACAGAGTGGGGGAGAGAAATACAGAGAGAGGGGAAGAGAAAAGGGGAGAGAGAGACAGACAGACACACAGAGATATATAGAGAGAGAGGGAAGGGAGAGAGATAAATGGAGAGAGAGGGAGAGAGAGGGAGGGATGGGGGAGAGATATACAGAGAGAGGTGGAAAGAGATACAGAGAGAGAAGGAGAAGGGAGGGGGAAGACAGACAGACAGACAGACAGACAGACAGAGACAGACACACAGAGAGATATATAGAGAGGGGGAGGGGAGACAGAGATACACGGAGAGGGGGAGGGGGAGAGAGATACCGAGAGAGGGGGAGAGAGGGAGAAGGAGAGATACATGGAAAGGAGGAGAGAGAGGGGAGAGAGAGAGACAGATACACAGAGAGAGATACAAAGAGGGTGGGAGAGAGATACATAGAGAGGAGAGAGGGAGGGTGAGAGAGAGAGATACAGAGAGAAGGAGAAAAAGAGATATAAAGAGATATAAAGAGATATAGAGGGGGTGAGAGAGAGGGAGGGGGAGAGAAACAGAAATACAGAGAGAGGGAGAGGGGACATAATTTGATATATATATTAGATGTCAAAAGGGTTTCGTGGCTCCCAGTGTTTTTTAACAACCAGTTGTCTGCTCTAATGACTGGCTGGGTAGGCATGGCTAGGGGATCATGTGATTGGGTAGGAGGGAGGGACACCCAACCAGGTTTTGTGGCTCCTGGTGTTTTCTTTTCAAATGGTTCTTTGAGTGTTTGCAGACCCCTGAGTCACATTTTTTAACTTCAAACGGCCGCTAAATGAATGGGTATAAGTTGATAATTATTTATATACATTTAGTGAGTATTTAGATGCGTTTAGAAATTTATTTTGTCTCTTGCACTTTATAGAGGGGGTAAAGACTAGCTTCCTTTTTAGCATTCCAAAAAAAGGCCTTACCAATAGGAAGTAAAAGTTTAATAATAACCCAAGAAGCATACTGTACTTTTATTCTGCAGGGCAAAGTATGCAACAATTCTGAGCTACATCTTCTTCAATGACCCTCCATCTTTCCACTTTCTATATATGTGCCTCATTTTCTGATCTTCGCTAGGTATTTTATGTATCCACCTTAGCTTCTCTGAAAATCCTCCAATTGTTTCTTCTTCTTCTTGTAATTGCTTGCAATTGTGCTTTTAGGAATTTCCAGCCATTTTTAATTATTTTATTAATTTATCCTTTGAATCTGGCTTCCGGTTCCTTTGAATTTATTAAAAATTGCCTTTTGGAAGTTCACAATAAATGGTCAACTAAACTCAGATTTTAATTCTTGCAAAGTTTAGAATCCTAGAATTAATGTCCATGCAGATTCTTAGTCATTCAGGTAATAGTTGTCCCAAAGGTGCTTTTTCAAGAGACAATTGAACTTTCTGGTTTTTCTCTGAAGATATTTCATTTCTCATTCAAGAAATGAAATGAGCTGAAGAAGCTTCTTGTATAAGAAGCTAAAGATCTTCAAAGAAAAAACAGAAAGTCAAGTTGCCTCTGGAAAAGCACCTTTGTGGCAATCCTAAAATTACTTGATCACTTTTTATTTCCTTGATTCTTTCTTCCACATTGATTAATACTGAAACGACCAATCTTTTTATGATTTCCTCAACTGAAAGGATATATTGTTAGTAAGATAAGGCAAAAAAATTATGGAAGGTCTATGGAGAACATCTCTCTCAGTAAAAGTCGAGTTAATTGAAATTTTAGGCACAGTTCAACATTAAAGTTATTGGCTGGTAATGAAATGCAATTTTTTCACTGTTGGCATAATTGTTTCAGTGCTATTTCTTATTTTTTTGCTTAAGGAACTCCAGAAAAGGATCTTGCTTACAGGCAGCCTCAAGATGTGTCTTAATATATCGACAGCCATTAATAATAGTGAGGAAAAAACCTATTTCCTCTTTTGTCTAAAATTATGAAACATCTGTTAGAAAAAAACAATAACAATAAACTCAGCTAACATTTTCTGTATTCCTATAATAAGACCTCTGTTTATGTTACCTTGCAAAATGACTTCTGGAAATAAAGATTGAGATATTAAAAGGTAAAATAAAAAATAAAAATGGCATAATTAAAGTATGGCAACAACTATCTTCGTATTTAGGAAAAAAATGTGAAAAGCCAATTATTTGAACAAGAGGGCCTGGGAGAGATTTTGCCTGTTGGAATAGTGCAATGAATGAAGCATTAATGTTAAAAAATAATTTAGTGGCTTTCTTTGCCTGAGTTTAAAGAGGGGAGATGCATAATATGTCATTCAAAGAGTTCTATCCAATCAAAACTGGGTTTAGAGAGAATCACTAGTATTACAAAGATAGCCCTGAAGTTATTTGATGCTAAATTACCCTCCCTCAATCAATTTTGTCATAGAAACAAGGCAAAACAACTACTGTAGCCCTCTCTTCCTGCTTCCTGCACGGAGACAAATTCCTAGAGTGCCTTTCTGTTTTAGGATCTTTGTTTTGAGTCTCCTTTAGTATTCATGCCTTGCCCTTGGCCACGCATGATAATAAACATGAGTTGAAGCAGTGGTGGGATTCAAATTGGTTTACCAGCGTTTCGACGGGTGTGGCTTGGTGGGTGGGCTTTGCATGCATGCACATGCTTTATATGTGCGCAGAGGCTTTTCTACTGACCTACTCCTGCACTCTCCCTTTCTCTTCAACGGTTGATACGTGGCAATCTGCTGTGCCACGCGATGTAGCTGAACATCAAAAGCAGGAAATAAAGGACACTATGGAGCCCGGGCCCAGCAGCTGATTGTCAGAGTGAACTGGTTCACTCCCAGATGATCTTCGGAGGTACTGATTTGGTCAAACCATGCCAAACTGGTAGAATCCCACCCCTAGCCCTATTATTGGTGGTAGGGTTGATGTCAACTGAGCTGAGTTTTTTCTCCCAAAAATTGATTTAGAAAAAAATGGCAGGATCTGAAAGCCTGCAGGAGACATTAGCAAATCTGGGTAGATGTCCAAACCTGTTTGACAAGGCACCTAATTTTCTGCCTTCTGCACAGAGGTGGATTTGAAGCTGTACAGATGCAGATAGATAATTCAACAAGACGTCTATAACAAATTACATTTATTGGTTCATCAGGTATCCTCATCACTCACGTTTGTGATGAAGTTCTTCTTTAATGACCAATCCTTTGTATATCTGCCTTGTAGTAAAAGATGGTTATCTCCTAACCCATCTCGTAGCGATAGAAAGAAGCTTCCATGAGTTAGTGAGTTCAGGCAAAAGTGAGGAAAAACTCCCCCACCCTTCGAGGGTCAATTTAGTGACCAATCAGGATTACAGATGTGGCCACGTGACATGAACTACATTTCCCAGGATACCTTTAACTACATTTACCGTGATGCATTCCCTTAAGGGGATAGCTCACAATTCCTAAGTAACTATCCATTTCCCATAGACTGGCTGGGACAGCACACCTAAAGTATATGGAAACTACAGTGGAGTTGCTTCCCCTTGGGTAGCTGCTAAATCAGCCATGTTGCATAAATGCGTCTAACATGGAAAATAATATATGCTGTTATCACCAAGCATAGTTAAAGAAAGTGCACATAATAATATAAATTTGGCTTGGTGTTAAGTGTCACTCTAGTTACTTCCATAATTCCTAATCCTTCTTACTGCTCTTTGTCTCTTTCATCCCCTCCCTCTCTTTCTCCCTCTTCCATCCTCTCCACAGTGGATATTTTAATTATCTATTGCCAATGGTCATGATAAACTGTAGGGAAGCCAAAAACCACAGTGGTTAAATGGTCCTGCAAAAGTCCTTGTGTTGCAGGCGGTCTTTTTTTTGGATTTAGTTCAAGAAATTTCCTTCAAGACTATACATTTAATCTATGAACTATTGTACCTTCAATTTTCATGCTTTCTGTAACCAGCCTTAAGGAGGTGCTGCTCTTCTGCTGCCATATAAAATTTAATCCTGTTTTACAGTTAAGGTAAAGTTTCCTTCGCACACATGTGCTAGTCATTTCTGGCTCTATGGGGTGTGCTCATTTCCATTTCAAAGCCCAAGAGCTAGCACTGTTCAAAGATGTCTCTGTGGTCATGTGTCCAGCATGACTAAATGCTGAAGGTGCACAGAACGCTGTTACCTTCCCACCAAAGTGGTCCCTATTTTTCTACTTGCATTTTTACATGCTTTCAAACTGCTAGGTTGGCAGAAGCTGGGACAAGTAACGGGAGCTCACTCTGTTACACGGCACTAAGGATTCGAGCTTCCGAACTGCTGACCTTTGTAATCGACAAGCTCAGCCTCTTAGCCACTGAGCCACTGCTTTGCAGTTATCCTGAGCCTATTTTCAATTTAAAGGCCGCCTCAGTAAGTTGCAGTAGGTGCCATCCAAAATGAATTAAATACAAATGTACATAGATAATTTATTTCTAATATTCCATTCGTTTGAAAATGGAAGGAGAAAAATACTATCATCAGGAAATTAAGAGGAAGCTTAATGCTTCACTCACTGCAATATATAATACTTTAGCATTCAGTCAGAATTGCCCATCAGGATGTTTAAGCAGTTGTAATATACAGTATTAAAGAAATAACATCCAAGTTACTATAGTAATGTAATATTAAAACTCTTTTCATTTTCTATTCTTTTTTTCATTCATTGGAAAATGATCTTATTTGCATAGACCCACCCAATCACCTGACCAAAATTATATCATAAGTGTCATGCAGGCAAAACTGAAGTTTCAGTGTTTTCTATTGCAGTTAGGATTTGGGAGTTTTGAAACAATGCTATGCTTTTTTTTTTAGAGCTAACATATATCTTTGTGAGTTTCTAAATAGTAGGAACTTATGTAGTGCTAATTTTCAAAACAAGGATCTGGGGGCAAAAAGTCAAGTACAACAGCTATTAGAGTTATGGTTTCTTTTCATTATTCAAAGTTCAAATGAGTTTCCTGTGTTCAAAAGACCATTTTAAAACAACTAATCTATATTTTAAGTGTGTATGAATTATCTTTTTGTGGGCAGGACTTTTCATTCCTTAAGATAATAAAATGACTCCACACAAAATGAAGAGTTTTGGCGGGGCTCCCAGTTCTTCCAAAGGTGCATTTCAGTTCTGTATTGAATATGGATTCAATTTAGCTTGTTTAAATAAAACAAAAAGATGTGAAATAAGTATATGGAAGCAAGATGATATAAATAAAGGTACATATTGTTTTAATCAGCACTGAGTAATTGGGGTATAGATAACCTACTGCTAGTAGAAATACAGTAAATTTAGAAATACATGATTATGGCTGAGATCTTGCAGAATTCTTTCTTTGTTTACAAATATCAGAACATAAACTTTCATTGTACCAATGACTAGTCCATAAAAACTTTTGTGTACCTTTGACTTAGTTTTGACATCTGGGGACTGTTTGGACTAGTCCTAGTGGTTTTCTTGGCAAAATTTGGCAGTGGTTTGCAGCTGCCTTCTTCCTAGGGCTGAGAGAAGGTGACTGACCCAAGGTCACCCAGGTGGCTTTGTGTCTTAGGCAGAATTAGAAATCTTCTAGATTCTAGTCTGATGTTTACACACTACCCAAACTGGATCTTTGATACATAAAAACCTTAGTGGACAACCAGCTAAATATGAGTGTGTAGCGGCAGCCAAAAAAGCCAGTGCAATCCTAAGTTGCATTAACAGAGGGATACAATCAAGATCAAATGAGATACTAATACCACTCTATAAAGCCTTAATAAGAACACACGCATCCAGTTTTGGTTACCACACCACACAAGATGTTGAGAATCTAGAAAAAGGACAGAGAAGAGCAACCAGAATGATTAGGGGACTGGAGGCTAACACATAAGATGAATGGTTGCAGGAACTGGGCATGATTAGTCTAGTGCAGTGGTAGTCAATCTGGTCCCTACCGCCCACTAGTGGGCGTTCCAGCTTTCATGGTGGGCGGTAGGGGTTTTGTCCCCTACTTTATAAATCATCATTACTGTGAAATTGGTGGGCAGTTAGAAATTTTTTTACTACTAACAAAGATACAAAAGTGGGCGGTAGGTATAAAAAGGTTGACTACCCCTGGTCTAGTAAAAAGAAGTACCAGGAGAGACATGATAGCAATATTCCAATATCTGAGGAGCTACCACAGACAGAAGTTGCATTTGGAAGTTGTAGGAGCTTCATCACTTGACACTTTTAAGAAGAGACTGGACTGCTATCAGTCAGAAATAGTGTAGGGTCTCCTGATTGGGCAGGGATTGGATTAAATGACCTACAAGGTCCCTTCCAATTCTATTAATCTGTAATCAGATACCTAAAATTGATTAGTTAGGTCAGCAGATTTGAGGGTCAGGCTGCTGCGCATTTTATGTATTACACGACAGAATTTGGCACAGTTAAAGAGGTGGAGATATCTGAATCTGATAGAAGAAGATTTAAATAGTGACTAGAATATTTAATTATGTGTGGAATAAGCAAAACAAACAAACAAAAATAGGAGGAAGGTGTGTTTGATATGTTCACTGCCTTGAGTTATTTGTAATAATAAAGGCAAGGTATAAATAAACTCACACTGTTGGCCCTTAAATTTGAGTTGCATAATTGGGTGGTTATTTAATTTCCAGATATGTTTTTTACGGTGTTTTGCAATTTCTAGAGCTCCTGTGTTTAGCCAAAGCACATACCATAATGACTTCCTCATAATGTCAGAATGAATTAGACCTTTTTTGAATTCCCATAACCATATAGAACCATATCATAATCAAACTCAAACAGACGAAGTAAAGCCATAAACCTATCCAACTTTATATATACCAGGTCTTTACTGCTCTAAAGCTTTTGCCTGAAGGGAGTTGTCGACAAGGATCCCTAGCAGGCATTACAGGTAGTCCTCGACTTATAACACTTCATTTAGTGACCATTCAAAGTTAAAACGGCACAGAAAAAAGTGACATGAATATTTTTCACGCTTATGACCTGAGCAGCATCCCCATTGGCACACAATTTACATTTGGATGCTTGACAAATGACCTACACTTATGATGGTTGCAGTGTCCCGGGGTCACATGATCGCCTTTTGCAACCTTCGGACAAGCAAAGACAGTGAGGAACAAACATGCCAAGAAAAGTCATCAAATGGAGCAAAACTCAAAATTTCTCACAACATAAATTTTTGGGCTCCGTTGTGGTCGCAAGTGTAGGACTACCTGTACACTCTAGGCAGGTGCTTGTCAACCTTGGCCCTCTTAAGATGTGTAGACTTTATATCCCAGAATTCTCGCATCTCAGAGCAGCCACCGCTGACAAACACTGCTGTAATCTAGGCCAGAGATCTCCAAACTTGGCAACTTTTAAGACTTGTGGACTTCAACTTTCAGAATTCTCCAGTCTGGGAGTTGAAGTCCACAAGTCTTAAAGTTCCCAAGTGTGTGGACCCCTGATCTAGGCAGATCTCAGGCACAGGTACTACAGGTGTCCTTGTTCTGAGGCTTTTTACGCACTTAGCCTCCTCTTCCAAGCCACATCCTACTCGCAACTATGAAAGGTGAACAAACGCGTTACAAAAAAAAAAAGGCTCGAGTCGGGATCAGGTTAACCAGCTGGGCATGGGGGTGGGGGAATGTCTCTTTGTGTATCGGTATGTTTTTGGGGCGGGAGATGAGGAGAGAGATAATTTAATTGCGACGCTGATTGGCTTTCATTCCGGTTCGCCGGAATCTCTGCGCCCACCCCCTAAAATGGAGATCTGCAAATTCTCCAGCCAGGAGCGTTGAGGGGCGCTCCTCCTCCTCCTCCTCCTCCTTCTTCTTCTTCATGGGGGAAAAAAACCCTTCCAGCCTGGGAGGAATCTTGCAATAGTCGGCGGGCATCCAGGGAACGAAAGGGAGGCGCTTAAAGCAACTGAAGTGAAGGATGTTTTCAGAAACCTTACACTTCCCCGTTCCCTTCCAAGGTCCCGTAGAAGGAGGGAAAAGAAAGGACTACTTCCCTTCCCTGGGGGTCCTTTTCGATCATTTGATTCACCTCGACCAGAAACCGAGAAAAGAGGGGATTGTTTTCCTGCTCTTTTGTTCTCCTTCCCCCTTCATCTGCGCCTTGTATATATATTTTTAGGTAAGCCTCTCAGGTTGCTTGATTAAGATTACTATATTGTGAACTTTCTTTCCTTTCTCTCTCTCCCCTTCCCTCCCCCACCCCAGTGTGTTTAAAAAGTTCGCTAGATCATTTTTAAGAAGGAGTTTGGCAACGTTTGCAAAGAGTGGATGTAGTGTTGTGAAGAGAAAGGAAAAAAAGGAGGCTGGGTTCTCCATTTGGGAATAAGGACTCCACATGAGTAGAGAAAACTTTGATTATTTATGCTGAAAAAGGATTGCCAGTCTCAGTCTATCTTTGTTTTATTTTATTTATTTTATTTATCAAGCATATATGAGAAAACAAGCATAAGTATGAACATAACATATAAACATATAAGTATAAACTGGTATAAGTATATATATAATAAATGAGTATGAATAAATGGGAACATTAGGACAGGGAAGATAGGCACGCTGGTGCGCTTATGCATGCCCCCTTACAGACCTCTTAGGAATGGAGTGAGGTCCACAGTAGACAGTTTAAGGTTAAAGTTTTGGGGGTTTGAGGATGTAACAGAGTCAGATAGAGAGTTCCAGGCATTGACCACTCTGTTGCTGAAGTATTTTCTGAATCGAGTTTGGAACCGTTTACTTTGAGATGTTTACTTTGATTTCTTTCAAGAAATGTGGGAAATTTTATTTATTTTTATTTATTTTATTTGGTTTCTCAATTGCTTACAAGATAATAGGTATAAGTAAAAAAAACATAGTTATGAATACATGGATACATATAAGAAAAATAAAAGGAACAATAGGACAGAGACGGTAGGCACATTGGTGCAATAAGAGATTAGAAATAATAATAATGGAAAACCAGCATTATTTTATAAAGTAGGACATCTGGAGATCATCTGATTTTAAAGAAATATTTGCCTACTCCAATCTTATTTACAGCAAGGTGATGTGAAAAATAAAATTTGCCACCAAGGCAAAGCTAGTTGTGTGTGTGTGTGCTTTCAGCATTGTTTAACTCTTAACACCCAAATCTAACACCCCAATCCACTTGGCAATCTCCAAAATTGTGATAAAAGCTAGAAACTCCAAGAGTTACACCCCCAACACATATAAAAAGTACCCAGTAGGTGAAGGATTCTTTATCTGTAAAATAGAAAAACCTGTTGAAAACAACTTTGTAGGATGAAGGAACAGTTTGCTTGAGAAGGCTTGTTTCCTTTTT
The DNA here is from genome assembly GCF_049901735.1 of Notechis scutatus. NCBI lineage: Eukaryota > Metazoa > Chordata > Lepidosauria > Squamata > Elapidae > Notechis > Notechis scutatus. The sequence goes on from NC_142025.1 coordinate 20,792,710, forward strand.
TAAAACAATGTTTGCATTTCTACCATTCATATAAGTGTTACTTTAGATGTATATATTATGCAGGTAGTCCTTGATTTATGACCACAATTGGTGCCAGAATTTCCATTGCTAAGCAAGTTGGTTATTAAGTGAGATTAAGAATCTCCACACAGTGAGTCTCGCCCAATTGTATGATCTTGTTTCCCACATTTGTTAAGCCAATCACTGCAGTTCTTCAGTGAATCATGCGATGACCCTAGCATGCTGCAATGGTTATAAATACATGCTAGGTGCCTGAGTTTTTATCTTGTGACTGGGAATGCTGATGGCCATAAGTGCGAGGACTGATTGTAAATCAGTTTTTTTCAACGCTGTTGTAACTGAATGGTCACTAAAAATGGTTGCAAGTCAAGGACTATTTGTATATCTAATCCAAATCTAAAATCTCAGTGACATTTCATTATTTTTCCAACTTACTGCATTCTGTCTCACCTTAGATTGAGCGCTGAGTTTTAGGAATTGCTGTTTGAGTGACTCTGTAACAAAAAGCAAGAAATTGCTCAGAGCAGTAGGATCAAGCTATCCATTTGTAGAGTTAACTTTCTTTTACTTGTATGTATCTTAAAATCATAACCTGGGCTAACAAAATCAAACAAAATGTGCAACCTGCTGTCTCTTGGATATTTGGATTTCAGCTCCTATTAGACCTGGGTAGCAAGGCCAGTAAAAAGGATCTGGAACCATTTCCACAAACATTTAGAGGGTACCAAGTTCATTGATCTTACTGCGAAGGATTTAAACTTCTGGATCCAGAATGTAAAGATCCTTTATTTTTGAAAGCTTGTTTGGCCTAAAGAGTAGATTTCTGCTGCACTGGACTATGTGGAACATATGAGGCTGTCATTCAGGGATGATTGTATGGGTGTCCTTTTGATATGGCTGTGAATATTTATGTTTCTCTTTGAATGTGCCTTCCCTTGTCCTACCACCCAGCAGGAAGTTGGAAACAATCAGCACATGGGGTAAACACCAGTGGTGGTATTCTATTGGTTTGGCCCAGTTTTGCTGAGCCAGTAATGGCGATGAGCAGCAGAACCTGTTCTCTCCACCCGTCCGGGCTCCCATACTCCCTTTTATCCTCTGTTTTTGAAGAGCAGCTGCTTTCCGTGGCACAGCAGAGTGTCGCACGGCAGCTGCTGAAGCGACAGGGAGAGTGCAGGCTTGCAGGAGGTGAGTTGAAACGCCTGCGCCTATGCAAAGTGCACATTTGGCATGCGCAAGCACACAAAGCGTGGCCACCAAGCCACACCCATCGAACTGGTGGTAAAACGTTTTGAATCCCACCACTGGTGCACACCTCTGCACAATCTGCAGTTGGGGTTCTGAAAGTGTTTGTGTCCACCATTTGCAATCCTCTGTAACCTCCACTTTACCCATCAACCCTTCGCAGCATAGTTATCTGTGACAGCTACTATATCAGCCTATATTCATCCATACATTTCTATCTTATATTCATTAACAGTAATAGCATGCATGCCCTTTGATGCTTTCTTGTTTTCTTTGGCTCCATTTAATATTATGCATGTTATTTCCCCCACTCAATAGGAAGCGCTCTTTCTCAGTGGTCAGACAGTTAATAATATTTGATTCCCCAGCAAACATAATTATCATGCATATTTTATTCCTTCATTTACTAGGAAAAATAATCGACTGTTTTCTTTCAGTGTACTAATTCCATAACACTGCCTGTTAAGGCAGAGGTAAAGAGCAACCATTTGAATAGTGAGAGTTTCCCCATCCCCCCCCCCCAACTAATTACCAAGATCTTCCTTTTTGTAGGTCTGAGATGCGGGTGAAGCAGCCATATTGGAGTTACTGCTGTTGGCTTGGAATCTGCCTGTGGCTCCTAGCTGGAGAAGGAGGGTGTGCCTATGCAAAAAACTGCAGAATTCCCCCATGTGGCAGGAATACCCATGGCAGATTACAGTCCAGCAGACAGCAGTGTCATGGTGCTCACTGCTTCAGCAGGTCAAATCGCTCATCTCATACTTTTGTTCAGCCATCCAGCAAGCAGCAACCACAGCAGTCCTCTATAGGCAGCATCCTGGAGCTCTTAGCTGTGGCCGGCAGAGGTACAGAGGCAATATGCTCTGGAGGAAGGGACTGTACCAGAAGAACTCCCAATAGTACCATGCTGGACTGCAGAGGCGTTGAGTGTCGGCTACCCTTGCACATTCTCCAGAAGCCTAGACCTGCAAGCCAAATCTTGTCCCCCAAATCAAGGGGAAGGCTGCTTTGAGACTAACCCGATCAGAGTAACTGAGAAGGCAGCACAGTTCATTGGGGAAGAGCTTGCCTACACAGCTTCAGAATTTGGTGATGCTGCTCTGGGCATTCAGCTCACCTGTGATGTTAAACCAGGTAAGTGTTGGCAACTAGTATTGATTTTTTAGCAAGCTAGGACCGATTAGCCGCAGCACATCATTGCACAATGAATACCTTTAAGTATCAGTTCTGGTCACAAGGCAACATGTTAAGTGAAAAACATCCAGATATACTGTGTCCTTAAGAAACATTTAGTTCCAGCATTTTTACATTTTAAAAAGTGTCAGGCATGAAAGACTAGGATCACCACATGAAGCTCCAATTAAACTGAAATATTACTGTTCACGCTCATGAACAGTAATCTAGTCAACTAGCAATTAGCACTACTTTGATGCTGGATAAAGATCAACAGAATTCAAGAGGGGTTGGTCTAAGTCCCCTTTGTGATTACAAAGAGATTTGAGGCTGATTCCTGTTTAATAGGCCTCACGAGCCTCAAGCCCATGTCGTAGCTTTTCTTTGCAGCAACATCCTCATCCCAGGTTCTGCCACTCCTTCTGCTACAAAAACATATTTCAAAGTAAAATATAAACAATTTTTTCTGTGTCCGAAAAATTGAAGATGAGAATTAGCATTTCTTAGGCCAATTGAATGACGGACCAATTTCTTCCAAAATAATAATATGAGTAACAGGGAGGGTAAACAGAAAAATCTGTTCTTTTTTGTTTTCATGTTATATTCTGTAAGTTTAATAGGCCTCACGAGCCTCAAGCCCATGTCGTAGCTTTTCTTTGCAGCAACATCCTCATCCCAGTTTTCCTCTCCCTGTTAATGCTAGCCTAAGTGAGTAAAAACTCTATAATCTTGATGGCTTTAGATAGGCTCAAAGTTATAAATCTGCTACAAAAACATGAATGATCATGATAGATAATAGCAAATAAATAAAATTCTGGTGCCATGTTTTGGTCATCCCAATTCTTGCACCTGAAATCCAGCAACCATAGTTTAGAGTTAGCATTAGAATTTCCAGTCCATGTGGCTATCTTTAATCTAACACCTCTAAATCAGGGGTCCCCAACTCATCGGCGTCCGCGGACGGCACCGTCCGCTGAACAAGTCCTACCAGGCCGCTGAGTTTGTGCGCGCCATTTTTTGATGAAAAGTGCTTTTCCGGTAGAAAGCTCACCGGAAGCACTTTTCATCAAAAAGATGGCGGCGCCAGCGTTCGCCAGCGCTTGGTGAGTTTTTCCGGTAGAAAGCCATTTCTACCCGGAAAGCTCACTGGGCAGGCATGCCGCTTTTTTGATGAAAAAGTGCTTCCGTGAGGTCACCGGAAGCACTTTTTCATCAAAAAAGATGGCGCGCCTAGCTGATGCCGGTACCGGCCGCGCCATAAAAAGGTTGGGGATACCGGGCCGCGGCATAAGAAAGGTTGGGGATCACTGCTCTAAATCATACCAGTTTGAACTGCTAAGACTGGCCTTCAATCACATAACCCTTGACTTACAATCAGAACTGGCACCAGAATGTCTATTGCTAAGCAAGGTGGTTGTTGAGTCATTCTCAATTGTATGTCCTATTTTGCCACAGTTATTAAGCAAATTACAGCGCAGTTAAGGGAATCCAACTTCCCCAGCTTATTGGAAACTGGCTGAAAAAGTCACAAATAGCAATCATGTAACTCTAGGATACTGTAATTCTGGAATGCTTTAACATTCATAAATAGATGTTAGTTGCCAACTGCCCAAATTTTAATCATGTAATCATGGGGATGCTGCAACAGTTAGGTAGGCAATGCCATTATAACTTTGAACAGTTTACAACTGCAAATGGTTGTAAATCAAGGATTATTTGTAATTGCAGTGATACAATAGAGATAGTTCCTTGAAAATAGGCCAGTCAAAAAAAGTTGGTGAGGCTGGACAGAGCCACCTCTGAATTTGAAGAGACTCTTAGCAAACATTATGTAGACTTACTGGGCTCCCACATGCTGGAATATTATCTAGTACAGCAGCAATATTACAGTATGCCAATATCTGAATTTGTTACACCAGCATACTATGGGAATTTAGGGATGAAATTGTGATTTTTTATAAAAAAGACTGAAGGCATTGTGGTAAATGAGAGAAGCAGTGCATGTTTTAATGCCAGATTGTTTGTATGATAGGAGATAATGAAGTTCCATCTGAGGATGCACTTGTACTCCAACTACATCTTACCAAAGGCCAAGAAAAGTTTGTTGAAATACTAAAAAGTGAGCAGGCAGTCATTGTGGATTTACAGCAAAAACTCACAGAGCAGTTACCCAGCAGCGAGAAATTATTATGCAACAAAGAAAAATGTACGAACAAGTGGATCTTATCAAAGTTCAGTATGGCATGCTTTTTGACACAGTGAAGCAAATGTCATTTAAGGGTTTGCAAGAGAACATCCAGCATTACTCTGAGGCTAATCTTCAAAGCCTGCAGAAGGAAGTCAGAAATCATCTCCAGAAGTCCTATTCTGGGCATAAACTAAATGTGGATGCAAAAATGATTGATATTGGAGAAACTTTAATGGAATGTAGCTTTTGTGAAAGTGATGAATTTTTCAATTTTCACCCTCACAATGTGAAAAATGTACCTTGTGTCCTGCTGGCTTTTTTCAGCTATTGGAATGTTCTGCAAATACAGATCGAATATGCCAGGTGAGCTATTATTATAGTCTAAATTTAAACAGTAGCACTTTCAGGATTAATGGTCAAGTTTGGCCTATATGCATTTCACACAATTATATAGATACGTATACCGTGATCTTTGAGACATAGGTTACTTACTGTTTCCACAACTTTCAAAAGCAATTGCTCTCCGAGCAGGTGACATTGGCAATATTTACAGCATTGGTAGGTAGTTGGTGTTAGTCAAGATAATGTTAGTTATGGGGTCACTGTGGGATTCTAAAAAGTGATAAAAATCCAAGCATCTGGTATTGCCTTACATGTGGACTCAGGAGAACAGAATGGGTTGGGGAGGTAAAGAAGAAATTTATTTATTTAGTTTTATTTATTTATTTATTTTGTCAATTGGTTACAAGATAATAGGTATAAGTAAAAACATAGTTATGAATACATGGATACATATAAGAAAAATAAAAAAATAAAAGAAACAATAGGACAGGGATGGTAGGCATGTTGGTGCGCTTATGCACGCCCCCCTAGAGACCTCTTAGGAAAGGGGTGAGGTCAATAGTAGACAGTCTAAGGTTAAAGTTTTTGGGGTTTGGGAATAAACCACAGAGTCAGGTAGAGTATTCCAGACATTGACCACTCTGTTGCTGAAGTCGTATTTCCTGCAATCAATTTGGTGTGATTAACCTAGAGTTTGTATCTATTATTTGCTTTTGTGTTGTTATGAAATATTCATTGACAGCTAGGACATTGCAATGTATATATACTATGTATATATAAGTATATATACTAAGTATATATACTATACTTAGATTAGACCGAAGGTGGTGTAGTTTTAGGCTTTCTAGGTCTAGAATTTCGAGTCTGGTGGCATAAGGTATTCTGCAACGAGTAGGGGAATGGAGAACTTTTCTTGTGAAATATTTCTGGACTTTCTGAACTATGTTAATATCAGATACGTAATGTGGGTTCCAGACTGATGAGCTGTATTTGAGTATCAAATTTTTTGTATGCTCTAGCAAATTTTTTGTATGCTCTAGTTATTAGTATAATATTACCAGAGAAAAAGCTATGTAAGATTAGGTTAACAACTCTTAATGCCTTATTGGCTATGTAGTTACAATGGGCTCTAGCTCTTAGATCATTTGAGATGAGTACTCCAAGATCCTGGACAGAGTTTTGGAGTCTTGACTATTCAGCCTGTATTTTATTTTCTGATTTTTTTTTTTTGCCAATATGTAGGACAGAGCATTTGTTGAGATTTGAAGTTGCCATTTGTTTGACCATTCTGATACATAGTCAAGGTCTTTTTGAAGGGTAGCAGTATTTTCTGTGGTGTTGAATAGCTTTACATCATCAGCGAAAAGAACGTAGTTGCTCTTGATATGATCACAGAGGTCATTTATGTAGAGTATGAAAAGAGTTGGTCCTAGAACACTGCCTTGGGGGACACCACTGTTGACGTATAGAATTTGATAGGACGCTCCCAATTTTGACCATTTGTTGTCTGTTTGACAGAAATTCTTCTATCCAGTTATGCAGGTTTCCAGAGATACTGTAAGATTTTAGTTTTAGGAGTAGTTTGTCGTGTACCACTGAATCAAAGGCTTTACAGAAGTCTATGTAGATTGCCTCTATTGCTTTGCCCTGATTGAGTTGTGTAGTCCATATGTTTTTGCAGTGTAAGAGTTGCAGATTGTAGGATAGTTTTTTCCTGAAAGCAAATTGTTTATTAGAGAGTAGGTTTTTGGTTTCTAAGTGGAGGATGATGGATTGGTTAATAATTGATTCCATGACTTTACAGGTGACGCAGTATAAAGAGATTGGTCTGTAATTTTCAACTAGGCTGGGGGTCTCCCTTTTTGAAGATGGGGATGACCGTGGCTTGTGACCATAGTTTTGGCAAGGAGCTGGTCCTAAAAGATTTTTCAAAGGTTATTCTTAGAGGTTCGGCTATGGCAGTGGGTAGCTTTTTTAAAAAGTAGGCACATATTCCATCCAGTCCAATAGATAGAGATGGTTTTAGATTGCGTAGTGCTTTTTCAACATTGTCTTCTGTAAAATTGATATGTATTAGATCATTGTAATTGTCTGTAGTTTGGCTAGGAAATACTGGGCATGATCTATTGCTGTTTACAAATCCTGAGCCAAAGAATGTGTTAAAGAGGTTGGCTTTAATAGTGTCGTCGTTGCTGTCTTTACTGTTTGTTTAATTGTTTAATAGGTTCTCTCAAGATGCTAGAATCTGGATGAAAGGCACTGAATTGGGCTCAGTCTTAGCAGAATAAAGTAGATATGAATTTTGAACAACATGGATCTGGAGATTCACCATCTTTGTTGAAAATGGATTAGTGCTTCTGCGACACAGTTACTACACAACCTGGAGGTCCTGGAGAGCTGATGGCAGCTATGATTAGAAGATCTTGAATACTAATTGTAGATATTTCTTGGCTGAGACATCATAATTAGGGTCATTTGTGCATAATCCCATTTGGATTATTGCAATGCATCCTACATGAGATTGCCTTTGACAATTATTTGGAAGCTACATCTGCGTTTCAATAACAGCAATACATTGTATTGTACATACTTTGTAAGGTGCGCAGCTCCCAGTGGGTTTTCAGGTATCATTCAAGTTGCTGGTTATTGCTTTAAACCTCTTCTTGACAGAGGGCCAGGTTGCTTGCATGATGGTCTGACTCCATGTATTTCTGCCCCTCATATGAGATCTGACAGGATCGGCATGTTCTGAAGCTCTTCCAGAAGCAATGTCACCTGATGGGAATCAGGAAGCATGTCTTCTCTAGTGTGGTACTGTCCTGTGGAACAGCATGTTTCCGAAACTGTAAGTCGATGACGTTCTTCCTCTAGGCAGTGGCCAGGTTGCTAAGTAATTTGAATAAATAATTGTACTGGTATTTCTCGATTTATCATAGTAATTGAGCCCAGATTGATGCTTGTAAGTTGTCATAAATTGAGTGTGCCTGGACTAATTTGTTTATGGTGGTTATTAAGCAGACACTGAAGTCATTAAGTAAATCAATTTTCCCTAGTATTTTACTTTTTTGGCCAGAAACCAGAAATAAATACTGGAAACTGGCAAAGAATGTTGCAAATTATTATGGAACTGTAGAACACTGCAAATGGCAATGAATGTGAGCTAGTTGACAAGCATCTAAAATGTGATTGTGTGACCATGTTGTGTGTGGCTGTTATAACTTTTAAACAGTCCTTAAGACATTCTAGGGACATCCATCATAATTTTGAATGGTTGTTAAGTGTCCGGCCATAGATAGAGAATTATCTGTATGTCTGTGAGTCACTATAGGCATGATGTGTTGTTTATAATTTTTTAAAAATTATTATTTCTGGCTATTTTTAATCACTATGGATTATTATCTCCCCTAATTCATAAGCTAAGTGGACAGTCATGTGATCTGAAGTAATAAAGAATATGTAATAACAATAATAATAGCAATAATACATTGCCTGAATTTACTGTGTGGTGATTTATTGCATATTTTCTGCCACAGCCTTAGAGCTAAAGTTCTAGGATTTTTATTTCTGTTTGAGAATGTGGCCTTCCAGTAAGTAAGGATGAATAATTCAACACTTCTTTGACACCATATAATTAAAAGCATACATTTGCACCATGAATAACTACTGTTTTGTTTTATTTTCAAACATTTGTAGTTTGAGTTCCTTTAATTGGTATTTTGATAAAAATAAGTAGAATTTTTTTTTAAAAGTAATAAAATTTAGTTTCCCAAATGTTTTGAACCAAGTTCCATCAGTTGCAGATACAATGCCTAATTTCAAGGGTTATACAAACTGGAGTCTAAAAGTCAGTGTTGCATATTTCTTAATCAGAAGCTCACTCAGTGACCTACTATACATGATATTGTTCACCATATACTGGTAGTCCTAAATTTGCAACCATAGTTGGGTCCACAATTTCCATTGCTAAGGAGGATGGTGGTTAATAGAGTCATGCCCAATTTTATAGCCTTTTACGCCACAGCTATTAATCAAATAATTGCAGTTGTTCAGCGAATCATGTCGTTCAGCTAATTTGGCTTTCCCCATTGACTTAGTTTGGTAGAAGCCAGCTGGGAAGGTTTAAAATGTTGATTAAATGACCTGGATTGCTGCAATTATCATAAATACATGCTGGTTGCATGATCCTGGGTTGGTGCAGTAGTCATAAGTGTGAGGAATGATTGTAAGTCACTTTGTCAATGCTGTTGTAACATCCAATGAATGATTGTAAGTCAAGGAATACCTGTATGTGTATGTATTTTGGGAGATTTTTCTTCTAAAACAACATCCAGTTCATTCATAGGTGGGTGGATGCATAATTTTAGGGCAGAAAATGCCAGCTGCTTGCTTGCTTGCTTAGCAAATAAACAAATAAACCAATAAATAAATAAATAAAATCAGAATACAGTGGTGCTCCTAATATATTAGGAATGTATCCTCCAGATGTTCCAGGATAGAAAACTCCAGGATGGGAAACTCTTGATCAGGAAACAGATTTGTCAGATTTTCTAATAGCTCCAGGCCTTGGATATGTTTGAGCAACAGTGAATTTAAGCAGGTGAATCTGTAACAAACTGCAGTGACATTGAAATGCCAACATGTATTATGATGCCTTGTAAGTGATGTGCTTATGTAATGAGGTCTGATACAGGTAAGTAAGTAGTACAACTTATGCCACATATCATTCCCTCCCTTCTTACTCCCCGCAGAAGCCTTCAAGAATATTTATATGTGATAAGGAAACAGTTGAAAGAGATAATTCAATATCCCAAGTTATGAAAGCTCTGCCTGATCTTTTTGGGTGGTATGATATAGATTTTTGTAGGTGGTGTATAATATAGGTTTTTGTAGGTAGTAGTGCAAAAGTTGGCTTGAAATTCAACATTAAGAAAACTAAGATCATGGCATCCAGCCCTCTCATTTCCTGGCAAATAGATGGGGAAAAAATGGAGGTAGTGACAGATTTTATTTTCCTGGGCTCCAAGATCACCGCAGATGGGAACTGCAAGGCGATCAAATCAGTCAGTCCTAGATGAGATCAACCCTGACTGCTCTTTAGAAGGCCAGATCCTGAAGATGAAACTCAAATACTTTGGCCACCTAATGAGAAGGAAGGACTCACTGGAGAAGAGCCTAATGCTGGGAAAGATTGAGGACAATAGAAGAAGGGGATGACAGAGAATGAGGTGGCTGGCTGGAGTCACTAAAGCAGTAGGCATGAGCTTAAATGGACTCCAGAAGATGGCAGGCCTGGAGGAATGTTGTTCATGGGACTGCGATGGGTTGGACACGACTTCGCAACTAACAACAGGTGGTGTGAAGAAGTAGGTCTGGAAGTAATTACTTTCATAATAGATTTGGAATCGTTCCATGAAATGGATGGCTATTTTTTTCATGCAATTAACCACACCTGCATGGGCCTGCATGGAAAGGGTCTCCTAGATATTGTTGTCTTACAAGTACTCCAGCAGCATGGCCAGGGATAGAGATGGCTGAGAATACCATAAATCTTGTCAGGCAAGCTTCCAAAACATTGCTGGGTTTACTTAAAGCTGAAAGAAAGCAAGGAATAGAAGCAGTCATAAATATTTTAGGTAAGTTTTTCTTATTTATTTATTTATTTATTTATTTATTTATTTATTTATTTGATTTGCCAATTGTTTACAAGATAATAAGTATAAGTGTATACATAGTTGTGAATACATGAAATGCGTACATATAAGAAAAATAAAAGAAGAATAAGAGAAACAATAGGACAGGGACGGTAGGCACGTTGGTGCGCTTTATGCATGCCCCTACAGACCTCTTATGAAAGGGGTGAGGTCAATAGTAGACAGTCTAAGGTTAAAGTTTTTGGGGTTTGGGGAAGAAACTACAGAGTCAGGTAGAGTATTCCAGACATTGACCACTCTATTGCTGAAGTCATATTTCCTGCAATCAAGTTTGGTGCGGTTAACTTTGAGTTTGTATCTATTGTTTGCTCTTGTGTTGTTATGGTTGAAGCTGAAGTATTCATTGACAGGTAGGACATTGCAATGTATGATTTTATATACCATGCTTAAATCAGACCGAAGACGGCGTAATTCAAGGTTTTCTAGTTCTAGAATTTCATAAGGTGGCATAAGGTATTCTACAACGAGTAGAGGAGTGGAGAAGTCTTCTTGTGAAAGAAGAGTTTTTCTTGAGTTTTTCTACAAATAAAGCAAAACTTTCGAAAGGAGCATGGATTGAGGAAAATGTTTTACTTGCTGTCTGAATTCCCTCTTTTCTGAGGCTAAAGCCTCAGAAGGGACTACTTATTTGTATGTTATTTTAAGATTTATCTTGCAAATCCAAAGTGGTATCATTGGATCATTGTACGATCCAATGTGGGTGATGTGTCATTATGATATTGTCATACTGGTGAGATGATCCATGATATCTGGGATCATATTTATTAATATTAGTATTGTATTATATTATCCTCAAACCCCCAAAACTTTTACCTTAAACTGTCTACTATGGACCTCCCACCATTCCTAAGAGGCTTTGTAAAGGGACACGCATAAACGCACCAGCGTGCCTACCGTCCTTGTCTTACTGTTCCTATTTATTCGTACTCATTTATTTTATTTTTATTTAAATTCTTTGGGGAAAAACAAAACAGGTACACAATTGCTATTTGTCAAAAAGAGGCAAAGTAGTGAAGGCAAAAAGAAATAATTTGAATAGATCAAGAGAATTTTAACGTCTCAAAGGTATTATAAGGAAGAAAATTGAAAGGAATAGGAATTGGTTTTAAATTTATAGAACAAAAAAGACTAGACAAAGTAGGTTTTGAGTCTCAAAGGTGCAGTGCAATTATAGAATTATTGGAAAGACATTAGATCATTTGCATCTTTTGTTCAAATTATCATAAAACAGTAGCGCTGATTGTTTTTAATTTGATATCTGTAATTGTACATGTATAATGTTTAGAGGCCTTTCCAATCTGATGCTTTTCATTAGGTTGGATTTCAAGGGTAGCATTTTGGAAGTTTCTCAGTGTAAAGGTAAGAGGTGCAAGCATAGAGGTGTTTCTTAAACACTGATTTGAATATGAATTTGAATCTATTCCTCGCAGGATAGAGATGAATGCTTCGAATCACCAAGTATCTGTGGAGAAAGGATGAAATGCCTGAACACACCAGGTAATGAGTGACAAAAACATTACCAGTTTTCCACATAATAAGGCCGGGCCTTATTTTTTTTTGAGCTCCCCGAAAAACGGGCTAGGGCCGTCTTTTCAGGGGTGACTTAATTCCCCCTTGCATCTCGCCAACAGCCGCTCCTAACAGGCGATCATGGCCAAGCACAGAGAGCTCCCTACTCCCACCTTTGCTGCAGACACCTTTGGCACCCGCCGCTGTTGCTTTCCCTTCTGCCCATTCCGCTGCCGGCTTCATGTTTGGAGCACTGCCGCTGTTTGGAGCTCCAAACGGTGGCGGAAGCTCCAAATGCGGAAGCTCCAAACATGACGGTGGGCAATCTTTTTATTTTGGTCTGCGCGAAGTTCAGAGCGAGCATGAGAGAGAGACCGCGATGCCTTGCTAAAGAGCCAGAAAGCAGCAAGGGCGCCAGGTGGAAAGGACAGGGTCGCGATCACATGGAGATGCCCAAAGCGGAGTGCACATAACTAAAGGCGGCGCGCGCAGTTGGCTTGGGGACTACAAGGCAGCATCTGCGCCTCTTCCCGGGCGCGTCTCTAGGCTGCTTCCAGAGCTACGGGACGCTCTCCGCTGCCTCACCAGCCCTTCTTCCTTGGGCTCCCTGCCACGGGGTACACCCACTTCCTCCTGCAAATTACGCCGCAACTCTTCTCTCCCTTTCCTCTCGCTCCAAAAGATCGCCATCGTATCCTGCCGATTCAGGCTTCCAGCCACGTGATCCACTAGTGAGGTTGCCATCTCGGATGGAGGCACGCAGTCTCTCTCTTGCTCGCTTTGAACTTCACGCGGACCAAAATAAAAAGATCGCCCGCCGTCATGTTTGGAGCTGCCACTTCCGCGTTTGAGCTCCAAATGGCGACCGCACTCCAAACACGGAAGCGGCAGCTCAAACGTGGCGGCGTAATGGGCGGAAGGGAAGCAACAGCGGCGGGTGCCAAAGGTGTCTGCAGCAAAGGTGGGAGTAGGGAGCTCTCTGTGCTTGGCCATGATCGCCCGCTAGGAGCGGCTGGTGGCGAGGAATTCCGGCCCGCCTGGCGCTCCTAACGGCAAGTCTCCCGCCCTTCCCCCTTATTTAGCATATTTTAAAATAGGCCTAAATTTGGGGGGAGGGGCTTAATTTGATTTTATGCCCAAAAAACATGCTGGGCCTTCCTATTGGTGGAGGCCGTATTGTTAGAGAAACACGGTATTTGTTTCATAGTCTTCTTTTACAGTATACAGTTAAAAATTCAGAGTTTTAGTTTTCTTCTAGTTTGATTGGAATCAGTGGAACTCCAGATGGACGGGAGTGATTTGTGTTAGTGATTTCAGTGGCACTAACGTCCATCTTAGTCTTGGTTCTTAATCAGAATCAGCTGTGTGAAAAAAGATTAAGTATGATAGGAAAATGATTGGTTTACGGGCACAAAGTATTGCCAAATTCTAGTTTTAATGGATACTGTTAAATAACATGCATGTAATACAGATTCATTATAATCTTATTCTTTGGAGATTGTGGGTTTTCCATCTCTTGAGATTTTTACAATGAGAGTGGATAGTTACCTTAGTCTAAAGCAGGGGTCCCCAACCACCGGTCCGTGGACCGGTACCGGTCCGTGGAACAAGTCCTACCGGGCCGCTAGTTTGCTTAGCATGCCATCTTTTTTGATGAAAAAAGTGCCCGGTGAGCTTTTCCGGCAGAAAGCTCACCGAAGCACTTTTTCATCCAAAAAGATGGCGGCGGTAACAGCTTCGTGAGCTTTTCGGGCAGAAAGCCATTTCTACCCGGAAAAGCTCATCGAGATGAGCGCCGCATCTTTTGGATGAAAAGTGCTTCCGGTGAGGTCACGGAAGCACTTTTTCATCAAAAAGATGGCGGCGCCCAGCTAATGCCGGTACCGGGCGCGCCATAAAAAAGGTTGGTGATACCAGGCCGCGGCATAAGAAAGGTTGGGGATCACTGGTCTAAAGGATAATTTACAAGTAGTCCTCAAATTACAACAGTTAACTTAGCAACTGTTTGAAGTTACAATGGCACTAAAAAAAAGTGATTGTGTCTTATAACCGCTTTTCTTATAACCGTTGCAGCTTCCTTATGGTCACATGGTCAAAATTCAGACCCTTGACAACTGACTCATAAATATGACGGTTGCAGTGTCCCGAGGCCAGGTGATAATCTTTTGTGAATTATCTGATAAACAAAAGTCAACAGGGAAGCCAAATTCACTTAGCTGTGACAAGAAAGGTTGTAAAATGGAGCAAAATTATTTTAACAACTTTCTTGCTTAACATCATAAATTTTGGGTTCAATTATGACTGTAAATCAACTACCTGTAGTTGGATTTCCTGCAAATTACTAAAGGTTAGACTAGATTATCTATTTTGCGGGTTGTTTCTAACTTCTCAATTCTATATCCTGGAGCATTTAGTGTAACATTGGATTAGAAACACAAATTAATTTATTTTTGGTTGGATGTAGATGACATGTATTTCTGCATTTTAGGCAAGTTTCACTAATTCGTTCTTCTTGAACTTGTAGAAGTTCAAGATTTCTGAATGCTGACAGATCATTCACAATAATTTCCCTCTTTTTAGAATTGTGCTTCCAAAAGGTTTCATGTCCTTGGACCACTGAATTGGAGGAATTTTCCAGTTCTCAAAAGATGCTGGACCAGGACAAGATTCTGTATTTGATTGAATGAAATCGTGAAATACAATTATTCTAATTGTTGTTGGGGCTTTTTTGCATTTAATATTTTCCCCACTTGTTTATTTTCTTTTTGCATTTTTACCCTGGCATTATTATTTTTATAAGTAATTCAGAACTGACAATGTACATAATATTCCTTCTTCCCATTTTCCTCACAAAAACAATCATGTGAGGTGAGTTGGGTTAAGAGAGATGACTGGCCCAAAATCACCCAGCAGTTTTTCATGCCCAAGGTAGGACTGGAATTCTCAGTCCCTTGGAAACCTTTTCCCCATTTGTTGTATTAATAATTACAGTTGGCAATTTCAGAGGAACTTTGACTATTATTCCTAACATTTTGAAAGTTTATGTCTGAATTGATTGAAATGGAACACCTCTGATCTAAAGCAAATAAAATGGAATTGTTTGGCTAAAGAACACTTGCCATTCACACACAAAATATAAATGTTTCCTATGATTCATTCAAGTTATTAGCTAAAATTCATAATTAGGAGTCCACACTTTTGGGAGGCAAGGCTCAATGCAAGAGTGATATGATGGTGCATTTTCAGTGGGACTGTATCATGAATGTGTGCTGAGTTTTGCTTTTCCCCACAGATTTGCAGAGAAAATTTTGTTTTGTTTCAGCTGCCTGAGTTAAGGCTAGTTTTCTTAGATGTCCCAATTCATAATGGAGAAAAATTGCTCATCAATCATTAAAATGGGGTTAAAATTTGAGAAAACTTACAAGGCTGTAATAAGATATTTGGCCTCTTCTTGAATTGAATCAATTGACTTGGGACTGATTGTATTAGTGTAAATTTCATCAAACATTCAGTAAATAGGGTTTAATTGTTGCAGGTAAATAAAATCAGGCTTCTGGCTGAATTATCTTTTCTTCTTGTGGATAGGAGGATTCCGCTGTCTTGGAATGGCAGATAAAGAGGCTGCTCTGGGACTGTGTGGAGAGGAATATTTCTTTAATAAAGAGCAGCAGGAGTGCCAGGCCTGTCTCGTGTGTGATGATGGCGCAGTAGTTTTACCTTGTTCACTTGTGAGCTTGTTCAACAGTTTGTTCAACAGCTGTTGACACCATTCTGTCTGAAATATGGGCTGCAGATACAGCTTTACCCTTGTCTGGCTCATCTAAGATCTATCCTGGGTTTAACCTGAAGTTAAATGAACTAAGTGGAGTTCGTATCGAACAACCAGAAGGCAAACTTTTTCAGGGTGCCAGTGTGAGTAGTGCTGCAGAAATAGAACCAAGCCAAACTCTTTCAATATTTTTGAAGAGCCCTAATCAATTCTGCAATCAAAGTAAAGATTTAGACATATATAATCTTCAAACCCTCCTCAGCTTGTTTTGGTTATCTCATGATACAGGAACAGTAGCCATGACTGCACAGATAATAACTGCAGTTCACTATCAGACAAATTATCAACCAACCTTTAAATTTGTTTCTCTTTCTGACTCTTATATGGTAACCTTATCGCATGATGGTAGAGCCATCAAGTTTATTGAAATGGGGGTTGTGAAATTTGTTTTCCAACAAGCTCTGTATTCTATGGGTCATACCTGCATTCATGAGGGATTCAATATGGTGGTTTATCTGAACAAAAATGGAACTAATGCAGAACTGATGACCGTTTATAAATCTGGTGTCAATTACAGAGATACTTCAATCTGTTTCTGGAGCCACCAAAGTCAGTGCTGGGGATCTAATGAACTTTGAGATCCTTTCTCCTGCATAATGCAGCGTTCGTTATTTTGGAGACAGCTCTGAAATTAGTACGCTCAGTCTCATCTGGCTTCCATCTACTATTTCCACTGCATTGTCAGCCAGAGTCTCTGTGATAAGATAGCCTACAGCAGTGATCCCCAACCTTTTTTACGCCGCGGCCCGGTACCGGCATCAGCTGGGCGCCGCGGCCCGGTACCGGCATCAGCTGGGCGCCGCGGCCCGGTGCCGGCATCAGCTGGGCGCTTGCCATTTGATGAAAAGTGCTTCCGGTGAGCTTTCTACCGGAAAAGCTCACCGGAAGCACTTTTCATCAAAAAGATGGCGGTGCCCAGCAAGCCAGCGGCCCGGTAGGACCTGTTCCGCTGGCCCAGTACCGGTCCGCGGACCGGTGGTTGGGGACCCCTGGCCTACAGGATCTGTCAGAAACAAAGTTTTGGATTTTGCAGACGTCTCAACCTATGAGAAACAGATCTATTTAATATCTACTGGACAATTTGCCCAAAAATATTTTATGTTTACAGAAAGAGGAATTGCTAGTATTGTGTTCACTGTAAAATTAATGTAACATTCATGTAATATGCTCCGGGTAACTTTAAATCATCGGTGATAATGCACCTCTTAACATAATTGCTCAACAAATTGGAGGCCAAGTTCCTGAAGGTAGCATCTGGACCAGTGTTAGCCTTCGTTCCTCTTTCAAGGTTCACAAGGGAACCATGGTATCTGTGTCATAGACTGTGTACGCGGCAGAATTAACCACATTGCTCATGAATATGGAACGAATTTATCTATCTTATGGATATCTTCATAGTTTTGCTAGGAGGACTTTTAAAAGAAACTTTAGAGATTGAAGTAAATGGATTGCATCTATTGGATAAAACCCAATTTGGTGCCTTTCAGATGTGTTGGACTACAGCTCCCATAATCTTCCAACTATGGGACTCGGAATTTCCAATCTAGTGTTCATGAAGGGACTGAGAAAGCCACAATAAGCCACAATTCCCTTTTCTGAGTTGCATGTAATGTATATCCTTAAGTTTTGTTGCATGAAATAAATTAATCAGTCAACATTTCATAATAGTGATTGAATGAGTGATTGATTAATAGAAAATTAGAATTGTCAGTCAACCAACGCTACCATCCCTACTAAGTTTCTGTTGTATGTTCTGACCATCCCATGAGCTCTTGGCTGGGAAAATATTGGAAAGACTATATGCCATCATTAACTCCTTTCTTATTGGCCACATTAAGGGAGAAAAAGAGAGAAAAAAAGCAGAAATGTTCAATGCTTCATGAACAAATCCACCCAATTTTCACACTGCCTGCAGGCCATTCTTTTAGCAATTCAACTATATGCTTTGCCCATCACTGCCTGGTATCATTTTCCTCTGCCTCTACTGACATGATCTCAAGCTGAAGGAACACTGAAAAACATATCCCATCTACCACCTAGCTATCACTCTGCAAAACAGTACGTTCACTGTCCCTTTAAGGGAATTAAATACATAAGGAAAGCAATAGTGAAGGAGACAACCTTTCCCTACTGCACAAACCTCATCGATGGCATAACACAAGGAGCGGAAGCAAGAGGATGGCAAAAAATACATAACTGAGTTGAAGCAAATCCATGGCACATAGGTTATATACAGTATACCAGTGTACAGTATACCCAAGATGGAGAGCAACAGATACCTCTCATGTATTCCCAGAAGTGCATAGCAATTGACTCCTGACATGATTAGTGCCCAAAATCCAGGGATTTTGCATGCAACGCATCTAATCATCTCCATCAGCCTTTGATGCAACAGCATTCCAAGCACTCTTAGCAAGTAACCTAAGAGCATCTTCTGGCAATAGTGAGATGCACAAATCAATGACCCATAAGCACATTTTTAACCAAACCAACCATGTTCTAGAACAGGGGTCTCCAACTTCAACTCCCAAAATTTCTCAGCCAGCTTTGCAAGTCGTAAAGTTGCCAAGGTTGGAAACCCCTGTTCTAGAAAGAAGAAAGTTGTATAGCTAATGTCCTCTTGTCTTCAAATGCCCGGTCAACTATTATACACTCTTGTTGTGAAGTGCAGGAGAAATGGTGAGAAATCATCAATTGTGCCTGAAATGCACACTTCCACAATAACAAGGTGATCATCCAACTCAAGAGAAGAAGCTTAAAACACCTGATTTTTGTAGTAATGTTCAGAACAACCTGCATCGAGGCCCATAAACTTGCCCTTACCATTAATCCAAACCCGCAAATCTATGCTGTGATAGTATTTTCTTTTCCTAAGACTCTGCACCATATTTCTTCAGTATAAGATTTGAAATACATGGGATCAAAACCATCCTCCCAAGTCCAGAGGAAGAACTAGCCCTCATGAAACCCCTGGCCCATTTATTCCCCACCTTCACAATAACTATCAAGTATACCTCATGCAAGACACAAACCATCCTGCAGAATATCTTTCATGCTGTGAATTTCTGCATCCAAACCCTTAATCCTATGAAAGTATTCAATGTTGAAGTCAGCTTGTCTCTCCAAGACTATAGCCTGCTATCACCCTGCAGGCAAAGGATGCCATTCTGCCATCCTAGAGCAATAGCCAAAACCAACTGGGAAGCACTGCATGCGATGCCCAGAAATGTTCTAATATATCTAGTAGGATTTTCTTCCTGTGGATGAGTGGGCATTTACCGTATTTGCCGGCGTATAAGACGACTTTTTTGCCCTAAAAATCATGCCTCCAACTGGGGGGTCAGTCTTATACGCCGGTCGCCACGTGGCCAGTCAGGGCTCCTCCCTGCAACCGAGCCCTGAGGAGACACTTGGCTTCAGGCGCTCCCGTCTTCCCTTTGCTTCGAAGGTAAAGCGAATTATTTTACAAAGCCTCCCCTGCCCGAGAGGGCAGCCCAACCCAACGTGGGAAGCTAATTTCCGGGCCTCTTCCGTTCCTCCCCGACCTCCCTACACTGCGCGCCTCTGACGCGCCGGTCCTTCAGCCCAGCGACCTTTTCCACCTCAAAGAAAGGCCAGGCGGGAGCCGCCGCAGCGAAACAGCCACCACCCTTAGCCCGACGCTGGGAGAACGGGCGAGGTTAGCGCCCGCCAGCCCGTCCTTCCTGCCTTTGGAGGCACCTGCACGGAGCGCCTCCGCGGCTTGGTTTCCCCTACCGCGGGTCCTCCTTTCAGGCGGAGGGCTGCGGGGAAGGCGCCGCCCGAGAGGATCTCTCCCTCTCTCCCCGCAAGGTCAACATCTGCGCTGCAGAGGAGAGGGCTGCAGCCGGTTCCTCCTGCTTGCTGAGTGGTGGGGAAGCCGCGGCCCGCCCGTGCGAGATTTGGCAACAAGGGGCAGGAGGAGGCACGCACACACCCGCGGCTCACTTTCCCAGCTCTGCCCAACCCTTATGGCTCTGGCGCTGCCCTGGCGGGCAGCGAGCACCTCCCCGCTGGACCCTCCGCTCATCCTGCCAGGGCCGCGCCAGAGCCATAAGGGTTGGGCAGAGCTGGGAAAGTGAGCCGCGGGTGTGTGCGTGCCTCCTCCTGCCCCCTCGTTGCCAAATCTCGCACTGGCGGGCCGCGGCTTCCCCACCACTCAGCAAGCAGGAGGAACCGGCTGCAGCCCCTCCTCTGCAGCGCAGATGTTGACTCTTGCGGGGAGAGAGGGAGAGATCCTCTCGGCGAGCGCTCCCCGCAGCCCTCCGCACGAAAGGAGGGTCCGCCGTAGGGGAAACCGAGCCGCGGAGGCGCCCATGCAGGTGCCTCCAAAGGCAGGAAGGATGGGCTGGCGGGCGCTAACCTCGCCTGCTTCTCCCGCCGGGCTAAGGGTGGTGGCTGTTTCGCCGCGAGCGGCCCCGCCTGGCCTTTCTTTGAGGTGGAAAAGGTCGCTGGGCTGAATGGGACCGGCGCGCCAGAGGCGCGCAGTGTAGGGAGGTCGGGAGGAATGGAAGAGGCCCCGGGAAATTAGCTTCCCACGTTATTGGGCTGCCCTCTCGGGCAGGGGAGGCTTTGAAAATAATTCGCTTTACCTTCGAAAGCAAAGGGAAGACGGGCGGCAGCAAGGGAGAAGGGAAAGCAACGGTGGAAGGTCTCCGATATGAAGTGCCCCACCAACGCAGGCAGCACCATATGTGGGCATGCAACAAAAGTACTTCCTAAGAGGCCGGCCTCCGCCGCACCGCCTCCAAGTGGGGGGTCGTCTTATACGGCAAGTATATAACAAACTCTATATTTTGAGTGGAAATGTTGGGGGGTCGTCTTATACGCCCAGTCGTCTTATACGCCGGCAAATACGGTATATTTCATGTGTATATGCATGTGTATGCACATACACATAGGAAGTTAAATTTATATATATAAAATGAAGCTAGGTGGATGTACCAGGGATAGGATTCTACAGGTTCTCACCTATTCACTAGAACCGGTTGTTAACTTTCTAAGCAGTTCGGAGAACCGGTTGTTGGAAGAAATCTCCTTTTGTTTTTTTCCCACCCTTCTTGCATTCTTGGCAATATGCCTAGACTTAACTGTCTCCAAAGTAGTTATTTTTTCTTTCCTGGTATTTTCTTGAAGGGGAAGGGTTGTTTTAAGCTTTTTACACTGCTGTTTGGGAGGAAATACTCCCCTGTTGGAGTTAGCACTTTGAAGAAATAATTGAATAATGAAGCAGAGCTGCCAGAAAGAAGCTTTTAATGACAAGGAACCAAGATGAGTGACATTCAGCAAGGCTTCTTAGCTAGCTAGAAAGATTGACATTTGAACGTGAGTTTACATACCCTTTTTGAGTTTTGGTCTAAAACTGGTGACCATTCAAAGTTACAATGGCACTGAAAAAAGTGACTTATGACTGTTTTTCACGCTTACGACTGTTGCAGCATCCCCACAGTCATGAGAGGCCAGGCGAGGAGAAGCACCCCTTGATGTGAGTGATGTCGAGTTGGCCACGCCCATCCAGTCACATGACCAGCAAGCCACACCCACCAACTAAGCCATGCCCACAGAACCGGTTGTTAAAAAAATTGAATCCTACTCCTGGGATGTACACAATCACATTGTTATACTGTAGGTGCATCATTGGAAGACCTAAAGGACCAGGCTGAGTACAACCCCTCCTGGGTAAAATGTATGCCTTTGCTAATAATCAAAGCCAACTTTAGAAGATAAATATAAAGTGCATGATCAATATAAAGCCTGCACATATATGTAGGCACAACTAGCAGCCTTAAATTATTCTCTTCTTGCTTTTTCCCTGTTTTTCTTGATTAACACAGATGTTGCATCTGATAGTCTTCTTTCCTGGCATAATGGTTATAATACATATCTTGAATGAAGAATATCTGTAGTTTGAAACCCAGCAGACGGGTATCTTTAATTATTTTTCTTTTAATTATTTTATTTCTGCTAGGTGGTTGCTGTTTGCCAATGAACAATGCACTTGTGGACTTGATACCCCAAAAAAGTATGTTTATTTATATTATGGCATGATTCGGCAGATATTTTTCCAGAATTATTAAGACATATAAAGATAAATATACAAATAATTTCAGTCACAAGGAAAGTGGTCAACTGTCATCTCCATGGTGCTGTCTTCAAGGCATTTTCCTCCCTTGAACAAAAGCAGCACAAAAGAATTTGACATCTGCTGCCACGTCTAGTTTCAAACTTTACCACATAGCTAGCAAAATGTCAGCACGTATTTGTTTTCTTCCATGGCTTTACCACAAAGTCATTTCACCAACAGAGAGTAGCCATGAAAAACAAACTGGGAATACCAAAGTAGTTTGTCACAACTTCTTTCCAGGATGTTGTTTTGACTTCTCAGTTAAATTTACAGCAATGTTTTTTAACCTCAGGAAATTTAAGCTGGGTGAACTTCAACTCCCAGAACTCCCCAGAATTCTAGAAGAAGTCCACACAGTTTAAAGTTCCTGAGGTTGAAAAACAGCTATCTAGGTCTAGCACAGGGCTGTTAATTCGTGGCCCATGGGCCGGATACATCATGTCCTGGCCGTGTCACACGTTGGCCACGCACCCACCCGGTTTAGCAAAAGGAAAAAAGTCCCAATACGCCACACGATGCTGTCGTGACGACGCGAGTTTGACACCCCTGATCTAGCATAAGGTCCTGAAATTTCTCAGCAGTCTTCTGTACAGTTTCTAATTATGGCTTGTGGGATACTAACTTGCTCGCAATAAATGATTTGATTTCTGCAGGATGCAACTTCAGTTGAACTTCTGCATTGGGACCTTGAGAGGCAAAAGCTACCATCTGTTATACATCTTCCTGACAGTAAAACCACAAGAATATTAAATAGAATCATGAACTTTGTGTTCCTGAGATGTTGAGAAATAGGTTGTCCACACCCTCCTCACTACCAATTGCTTTCAGCTCCTTGGAAGGTAAAAATGTTATATCCTATTTACTTGCTTACAAAGTTTTTTTCCATACTCTTCTGAGTTGCTTCAAGCCTTGAGAAGCTTACAAGTGACTGAGCAATAAAACATTAGTATGGCCTTGACAAAAGTATCTAAGTACTGTTTTTTGCTTGATTATCCTTTAGACTTCATGTATTCTCCATAGAGCTGCTGCGAGCATCCAGAGTGGGAGGTGCTCCAGTCTTCACTCTTACAGGCTGAGCTATAATTGAGAAATGCTCCACCTCCTCCACGTGACTCCACCTAGCGTTCCCCAGTTTTAGCTCAGCCTCGCAGAGACAGGCAGCTTTAACGGTTTGCTCCTTGGCCGATTTAGGATTCCTATTGATACACATCAGGTTTGATCTTTCTTTACTTCCTTGGTCCCTGCGCATTTGGTTTATCTTGAAATAGTGAAGGGGACGTTTATTTTCGCCCCTCAGGGGGGAGATTGGGGGGTTTAGAGCCTTTTCGCCCCCCCACTCTGGTGCCTGCCGCTTTTAAGCCGTGCTGTTTGTAGCAGCGGCTTGTGCTGGCGCGTTGGTTAGCGTCCGCTGTGCCTTCCTCCACGAATGCAAGAGAGAGGGCGAGTTCTCCTCTCTCCGGCCCCTCGCTCTGCCTGCGTTTCGGCAGCTTTTATTGTTGTCAAGGGGCTTTCCTTCCCTTTGAGTCTCGTGCTGGTCCCAGTGGCCATTTTGGGTGCGCCTCGTGGCCGGCCGCCATTTTGTTGTTTACTTTCACTTTTGCTGCGACGATTCTGAGAGGTTTATAACAGGACCGGCAGGCCTGTTTGAGGTTTTTTTATTGTTGAAGGGGTACTGTGGCTCTGTGCCCTGTTGCCCCGTTTAAAATTAGTTGGTTGGTTACCGCAGTTACTCAGAGGCGAAGGAGAGGCACCTACTTCCCATTTTGTTTGGGAGGCTGTCTCAGGAGGCCTATATTTATATTTATATATATATTTCCTATATAATATATATGTTTGTTTCTCTTTTTGGCCTAATTTTTTCCCTTTTCTGTCTTTTTTCATTGTTATTTTTTCCTGGCCTCAGCGTTCATTCGATCTATTGGCTTTTGCAGATTCCTTTTTTTGATTACCCTGCAGTTCAGTTAGGCCCATTTTTGGCCTTTTTTTGTTTAAAAAATAAATAAATAAATAAATACAAATAAAATAAAATAAAATAAATCAATACAAGATAACTCCAATTAATCATATACATATTCCGTTACAACCAAAAAATTTTTTTTACTAAAAGGGGGACGCGGCCCAACGTTCAGGTATCCGGCCCACAGTTAGGCCGAACGCCTAGGCGTGCCAACCGCCTCTGTATACAACATTGTCTTATACAGGCTTTATTATGGCAGAAGATAATCCCAGAGGTCCTTCATTGAAGGCTAAGTCAAAGACGCACCATCTGCGCAAGCGGACCGAGGAATCATCCAAAGCCTCCCAAAGGGATGCCCTAAGGCGACACAAGGCTTTGGAGAAGGAGTTTGACAAACACTCTAGGGACTCTCAGTCTGTACCACCAGCCCCCCCCTCTACTTCTATTCATCCTCTTCCTTTGCCAGAACAACCTTCTCTCTCTAGGCGCAGTTCACCCGCTCGGAGCCTCCAAGTCACCCGGCCTGAAGCGATATTCACACCGACCGCTGCAGGTTTACGCCCAGAGGGCCTATCTTCAGACATCATCCCAGACAGTGTCAGAGAATGGATGCAGCTGGCCATCTGCCAAGGGATTGCGGAAGGTATTCCAACACTTTTCCAGACAAGGTTTGCAAGCAAGGACACCTGAAGTTGAATCCGTCTCCGGAAGATCCCTCCCCAGGCCAGAACCTCACCATGGTCAGGTACCATCCCCAAGGGAGCTCCCCTATCCAGAAGGGGAGGAAGAGGAGGAGGAAGAGGAGGTGGGCTTTGAACCCTTCAGGGACGAGGAAGGGTTAGAGAGAGAGTCTCTTCACTACTCTGAAGCTCCTTTCGAGGTAGACCCAATGGAAGGAGAGATGTCCGAGGACGAGGGCATATCTCCTGACCAACCCATCTTTGTAGGTCTGTTCAAGCCTCATATGTTCAAGTCTTTGCTATTTAAAGCAAAGAATATATCGGGGCTGACTTCCCAGCCACACTCTGATCCCCCTCCAGTAGCCTCTGGGGACCCAGAGGATTCTATTTTCAGGCAGCCAGTTGTTGAGACAGAGGTCATTCCTACACCACCAATTTTCTCCGACTTAGTTGTGAGACAGTTGGCCTCATCAGGCCCCCCCGCTCCTTCCAGCCAAGACAAGAGGTTTTTTAACCTCGACATGGAATTTGCTGCCATGCTAGATACGCCCGAGGTGGATGACCCCATAGTACGCCTCGCATCATCCTCTAATCCCACTGATGCTCTGGAAGTGCTGAAGCCAGAGGACAAGCGGGCCGAGATGGCGCTATGACGGGCGCACCAAGCTGATGCCTGGGCCATTCAATCGGCCACGGCGGCATCATTTTTCACCCGATCATCCATCCGATGGCTTCGGCAGTTGAAGCAGCATGTCCCCCCATCTAACACTAGGGCCCATCAGGACATTGCCAAGTTAACGGCCGCAGCGGAATTTGCAGCCGACGCCACCTTTCATTCAGTAAAATTTTCCTCTCGGGCCATCTCCTCGCATGTGACAGCCCGACGCCTGCTCTGGCTTAAACATTGGCAGGCCGATATTAAAAATAAAGCTAAGCTGGCCTCCGCCCCTATATCGGGAGGAAAATTATTTGGTCCGGCCCTGGAACCATTGTTGATGGAGAGTCGGAATAAAAATAAATTCCTCCCATCTCTTTTTCGTAGGCAAGAGTCCAGATCCTCCCAGCCTTTTCGTAGGGGATCCTTTCGGACCTCCTTTCAGACGCCCTTTACCCCCAGATTCCAGAGGTCTCCGCCATTTCGGCCGGCCTATCAGGACCGGGGTGACTCGGGGGACAGGAACAGGAGGGGGGCCGGCTACAGGAGGCCCTTCCGGGGAGCAGGGAGCAAGGCTTCTAGACACCCCAGATAGGCCTTCAGTTGCTTACCCTGTTGGTGGTCGACTAAAATACTTTGCCGACCAATGGGCATCATCCACTTCTGATTCATGGGTCAGGGACACTGTCAAATTTGGCCTTTCTCTTCAGTTTTCTTCTCCCCCTCCAGATCATTTCATGGTTTCTCCTCTATCCAGAGACCGCTCCAAACGGACTCTCGTAGAAGCCGCTATTAAACACCTCTCTGACATCAGGGCCATACAGCCTGTGCCATCCTCTCAGCGAGGACAAGGGTTCTACTCCCACCTCTTTCTAGTCCCTAAACACTCTGGAGGTTGGAGGCCCATTCTAGACTTAAAGAGACTCAACCGTTTCCTTGTCCACCAGAAATTCAAAATGCATACACTTCAGTCCATCTTGCAGGGTACCAGAAAAGGAGATTGGCTCACTTCCATTGACCTTTCAGAGGCATACCTTCACATTCCCATTCATCCTTCATTTTTTAGATACCTGAGGTTCTGCTACAACGGCCAGCATTTTCAGTATGTGGCCCTTCCATTTGGGCTAGCCTCAGCTCCGAGGACCTTTACTAAGGTGCTGGCTGCTCTGGCGGCTTACCTCAGACATCTCCCCATCCGCATCCACTGCTATCTGGATGATATCCTCATCCTCTCTCCCACCCAGCGCCAATCCGAGGAAGACACAAAGGCTACCCTCTCGGTGCTTCAGGCCCATGGTCTGCTCGTGAACTGGGAAAAGAGTCAGCTTACCCCCTCCACCCGAATAGCTCATTTAGGGGCAGTAATTGACTCGGTTGAGGAGAAGGTCTTCCTTTCCTCCGAAAGGTTTGACAGCATCCAGAAATCGATCAAGGTCATTAGGCAGGCTAGGAAAGCTTCTTTACTGGATTTATCCAAGTTACTTGGCAAATTGATATCATGCATATCCATTGTTCCCTGGGTCCGCCTACATTCCAGATCGCTGCAGTGGTTCCTGCTACCTTATCAACGCTCTGGAAGGAGCAATTCAAGAACCGTGGTGAAGGTTCCTCCAAAGGTCCTCGCCTCCCTCCTCTGGTGGACCAGACCCGCTACCAACAAGGGACATCTTTTCAAGGAGCCCCAAAGGGTCACCCTCACAACCGACGCCAGCCTATCCGGATGGGGGGCGCACACTCAGTCGATTTCAGCGCAGGGAACTTGGTCAGCAACCGAGCGTCGCTGCAACATCAACTGGTTGGAGCTCCACGCAGTGTACCTGGCCTTAAGATCCTTCCTCCCTCAGGTGTGAGGGCGCCACGTTCTGGTCCTGACGGACAACACCACGACTAAGGCTCACATCAACCGTCAAGGGGGTTCCATCCGCCACATGAGGGAGGCAGAGCGGCTCTGTCGTTGGGCAGATGCCAACCTCTTATCTATCAGGGCAGAACACATCTCGGGGGTCTCAAACGTCCAGGCAGACTGGTTGAGCAGGGCCACCTTAGACCAGTCGGAATGGCGCCTACACCCCTCCCTGTTCAAGGAGGCTTCAGCGATATTCGGTCTGCCACTGGTGGATCTATTCGCGTCACCGCACAACGCCCAAACTCCGAGATTCTTCTCTCGATATCCCACCAGGGAGGCGGAGAACCACGACGCCCTACGTTGCCCCTGGCCCTTAGGGCTCCTATACGCATTCCCTCCCCTTCCGCTGATTCCCAAGGTGATCCAAAAGTTGATCCTCGAGAGGGCGGAAGTTCTCCTGGTGGCTCCATATTGGCCCAGGAGACCATGGTTTGTGGATCTTCGGAATCTGTCAGTGGCTCCTCCTTGGAGGATTCTGTCAGACAAAGTCTCGCTGTCCCAGGGCCCTCTTCAGCACCCAGATCCGCAGTGGCTTCAGTTAGCCATTTGGAGGTTGAGCGGGAACGTCTAAGAAACGAAGGTCTGTCTATGCAGGTCATCAATACCATCCTGGCAGCGAGACGGCTCTTCGACCACTCGCAGACATATAATGCGACCTGGAATCTTTTTGTAAATGGTGCCACAAGTCGCGTGATCAACCGGGCTCTTCCCATCAATTGCACAAATTCTGGCCTTCCTTCAAGACGGGCTGGACAGGGGTCTCTCCCCCAATACCTTGAGAAGGCAAGTGGCGGCCTTAGCAACTGTTGTCGCTGGTAGCTCCTCTGACTTGCTTTCACACTACCCTCGCATTCGGTCATTCCTTAGAGGTGCCACCAATTTGCACCCGCCAGTGGTTCACAGATACCCGACTTGGGATCTTAACAAAGTTCTTATGGCATTGACTAGACCTCCCTTTGAGCCTCTCAGGGAGGCGTCGCTTCAGTTTCTCACGTTCAAAGTGGTATTTCTGGTAGCAATCACTTCTGCTCGATGGATATCGGAAATAGCAGCTCTGTCCATTAGGAAGGATCTATGTGTCTTCCACGCTGACCGAGTGGTTCTGAGACCAGACCCGGCATTCTTGCCTAAGATCAACTCGGCCTTTCACAGATCACAAGAGTTGGTTCTGCCTAACTTTTGTCCCAAACCTTCTTGAGAAAGGGAAAGGCAGTGGCATTCTCTTGACGTCCGAAGGGCACTTCATATTTACATCCATCGCACTCAGGCCATCAGGAAGTCAGAGTCATTGTTCCTGTCATTCCAACCAAAGACGATGGGTTGCAAGGTATCTTCGTCTACGGTTGGCCGTTGGATCAGAGCTACCATATCCAAGGCCTATTTATCCCAGGCCCTTCCTGTTCCTAAAGGGATAACTGCTCACTCTACAAGGAGTGCAGCTACCTCGGCAGCCTGGGCTACTCAGGCATCAATTCATGATGTCTGTCGAGCGGCCACCTGGGTGTCTCCATCTCCCTTTATATGTCACTATAAGATTGATGTTTATGCTTCAGCAGAAGCGTCCTTCGGCAGGCGAGTCCTTCAACAAGTGGTGAGAGAACCAGAGGAGATTCCGAACCAGACGGAGTCCCTCCCGTAGGGACAGGCCATGCTTTGAGTATGTCCCTACTGTGGATGTTCGCAGCAGCTCTATGGAGAATGGGCGTTGGTACTTACCTGACCCGCCCTTTCTCGTCGAGCTGCGTAGAGGCATCCAGCCCCACCCTAATTGGTCCGTCTGGTGGGGGAATCCTGTTTCGGCCAAGAAATTATTCAGTTTACAGTTGACGAATGTATAATAGTTAGGATAAGAAGATTGTTGTTGTTGCCTTCTTGTCTTCGTAAAACTGGGGAACGCTAGGTGGAGTCACGTGGAGGAGGTGGAGCGTTCCTCAATTATAGCTCAGCCTGTAAGAGTGAAGACTGGAGCACCTCCCACTCTGGATGCTCTACGCAGCTCGACGAGAAAGGGCGTGTCAGGTAAGTACCAACGCCCAATTTCTGCCATAATTGCAGACAAACAACAGCCATAAACAACAATAGGTAAAACAAACTTATTTAAAGGAAGCTAAAAGGCAGCACAATTTGTATTCTTAATTATGTGTTCATTCCAACAGTTAATTTCCTGTTAATTATGAAGAGGAATTCAGCAATATTCAAAATATAGTATTTCATCCATTTAGAAAGCCTTTGCTCAGCTTGGGAGCATCTGACTGCTATCTGAAGGTTGCCGAATTCATTATTTCAAGCTAATCTTTCTTCAAAGACATCTCTGTGAGGCATTCTTAAATGCTTCCATCTTAATCACTTCAAAGAACAGACCAACAGAATGGTGTAAAGCAGTGATCCCCAACCTTTTTATGCCGGCCCGGTACCAGCATCAGCTGGGCGCCGCGACCCGGCACCGGCATCAGCTGGGCGCCGCTGCCCGGCCGGCATCAGCTGGCGCCACCATCTTTTTGATGAAAAAGTGCTTCCGTGACCTCACCGGAAGCACTTTTTCATCAAAAAGATATAGCGCTCGTGAGCTTTTCCGGGTAGAAATGGCTTTCTACCCGGAAAAGCTCACGAAAGTGCCGCTTATCTTTCTGATGAAAAGTGCTTCCGGTGAGCTTTCTACCCGGAAAGCTCACCGAAGCACTTTTTCATCAAAAGATGGCGGCGTCCAGCAAACCAGCTGCCCAGTAGGACTTGTTCCACGGACCGGTACCGGTCCGCGGACTGGTGGTTGGGGACCCCTGGTGTAAAGTTCTAGGCACATCTGAACCTCATGATTGTATAACCCTTGCCTGAGAGGAGAATAAAAGACTTCAGGGAATATGAACAAATTGCAAGCAGTGGAAGACTACAGGTGTTTTACATCAGGCAAAAATTAACTCACTCATTTTGGAAGTAGAAAGATTTAGCTGGTATTATAAGATATTTTACTTAAGAAAAAGATTTGTTGTATTAAGAAAAAAAGAGAATGTTTATCTTAGAGCCAACGGAAGAAGTACCTGAAGTGCAGTTCATTTTCTTGTTTGAAAAAAATATTACATTTTTGGAATGACAGATTTTCATAGTACTATGAATACATGTGTGTTTAATACATTATCAGTACTTTTGTATTCATCCAATTATGTTTCAATATGAGGTTGTGTTATTTGATGCCATACTTGCAAGAGAAGATGTGATCAAGTAGAACATCTAAGTCAGAGTTTTTCAAATGTGGCAACTTTTAAGGTGTATAGACTCCAGCTCCCAGAATTCCTTAGCTGAATGAATGAAAAAATCTTCCCTTTTCCACATTTTCCTAGATTTTTCCACTGTTGGCATTTTGTCTTATTATCCTTTGTACCCAAGGAATATGGCACATGGTTTGGAGAGATTAAAATAGTGGTATGGATGCC
Source organism: Notechis scutatus (assembly GCF_049901735.1). NCBI lineage: Eukaryota > Metazoa > Chordata > Lepidosauria > Squamata > Elapidae > Notechis > Notechis scutatus. The sequence goes on from NC_142025.1 coordinate 20,823,496, forward strand.
AATTATTGATGTTTCTATTGGTGATTTAGAAATGCATTTTGAGATTCACACCATTCATTGGGGGCAAAGATTTTGGTGCTTAAGGGAAGGGTGAGAAGAATATTCAAACAGCATTAAAAGCAAAAGTATTTCCAATGTGATTCTCTTTAATGATGTCACATTAATTATTTAGTGATATCTTTCCTGATTATTGTTGTTATAGATAGTCCTCAACTTAAGATCACAACTGAGCCCAAAATTTGCTGCTAATGGAAATGAATTTTGTTTGTTAACTGTTAAGTAAATTTTGCCCCATTTTATGATCTTTCTTGCCAAAGTTGTTAAGCGAATCACTGCAGTTGTTAAGTTAGTAACATGATTGTTAAATGAATCTCACTTCCCCATTGACTTTGCTTGTCAGAAGTTGCAAAAGTTAGTTAGATAAGCTACTCAGTACAAGAGCAGTGAATTTAACCATATCGCCTGGCTTAGCTAGCAGTGTTCTATGAAACTTAAAATCTAGTCCACTAAGGGCTAGGAGTCATTTCCTAGCTAATCAATACTTTGAAGAAACAAGAAAAAAGTGTGCAGTGTTGAAAACAGAAGAAACTTATGAAAACACACACCATCCAAATATCACCTGTCAAGCACAAGATATCTGGAAGCAATTCAAATGAACACAGATCTATTGCATGCTAACGCTATCTACAAGAATCTGAACCACTAATGCTCAAAGCATATTTGTTATGAACTAACAAAAAACCATTTAATAAAACTTATTAACATTATGTTAAGCAGGCTTGAAATCCTGCACTTTGGATTGGCCCACGAATAGCGAACTGGGATTGGTCATCACGGAGCAACCTGATTGGCTATTAGTTAACATCTTTTCATTGGGCAAAAGTTAAGCATGTGGACACAGGTCATTGGTTAACAGGTCAGTAGCTAGCTCTATAAAAGGGCTACTGCTGTCCAAGAGTTTGCTCTCTCTTGTTCTGATTCTTAATAAAGAGTTGAAGTTCACTAAGTCACTGACTCGTCTCAATTATTGCACCCATGCCCAGAATATAACACTGGCGACGATGATGGGATGCAAGAGACGATAGAGCTGATTGAACACTAAAGAGCGCCAAGCAGAGCACATGGCTGAACACGCACCAACGAAGGCAACATGGCCAGCGGTGCTATACCACCCGCTCCATTCGACCCGGCAAACGAAGACTGGGACTCATATATGGATTGGTTCCAAATGTTTTTGGAGACCAATAACTTAAAGGACACGACAACCAGCAAGAAACGAGCAATATTCCTGACCCATTGCGGGCCGGCCGTGTTTAAAATGGCAAAATCACTCGCAAAAACGGCTGAAGTAAAATCAATGGACTGGGACACCCCTCGCTCCCCTCCTAAAGGCCCACTATGCACCCGCGGTGCCCACACTTGTTCGAAGACATGAATTTTACCAGAGGAACCAACGGAAAAGCGAAAGTCTCGCAGACTACATCGCTGATCTCCGGAATTTGGGAGGCCTCTGTGGGTTTTCCAACCTCGAAGAAAGCTTTGCGAGACCGCATAGTTCTGGGATTAGATGACCAGACGGTGCAAAGCAAGATCATGGCCAAAGGGGACATCGATCTTGCCGATGCCATTGCAGACGCCTACTGCAGCAGAAGCAACCAGGAAGTCGGCTGCTCGGATGCGCCGCAACAACGCACCGCTCCGCCAACCGCAAATGACACTCGCCGCCCGAGAGGCACTCAACAACGGCGCATCATGAAGACCTGGAATCCCCATCAGAAAGTGATGAGGAAGAGGTCAACCGACTCCGGTCCGAACGAGACCAACAAACCCGACGATTCCCGTGACAATGCGCGGGTTGGGCAAACCACCCACGATCCGAGTGCAAATTCCTCGACGCACTCTGCCGTTCCTGTGGAAAAAGAGGCCACATTGCAAAGGTCTGCAGAAGCAAGCGAGGGTCCAGTCCCAAGCGCAGGGAGAATAATTGCAGCCAGTCTTCAGGATTCGAAACCGCGAATCGGAACCACCCGAACCACCAATGGAACAACCACTCCTACAGAAATAAAGCACCTGTCTCTTCCTCAAGACGGAAGAAGCACACCAAACCATTACCATCGGCCACGCTACATCCTTAGACACAAGGAAGATCCGAGTGAAGGTCGCCATCGAGAACCAACCTTGCGTGATGGAAGTCGACTGGGTCGTCCCTCTCAATGGTTTCCTGGAAAACTTTCAAGCAACTAATCCCGGCCATCCGTCGACAGGACCTCAGCCCCCAGAGGATCATACTCAAGGACTACCAGGGCAACAGAATCCCGGTCGTCGGTTCCAGCCAAGTCCAAGTCTCATTCAAGAACCGTATCGCATCACTACCACTGACTGTCGTTGATCGTGATCGACCTAGCTTATTGGGCCTACAATGGTTCACCCCGCTGGGGATCATGGTAGCCGGCATCCATCGAGCTGAGAGCAACGACTGGGAGGAGTCGTCAGTCCAAGAATTCCAGGACGTTTTCTCAGACGGACTAGGCAAGTACAAGGGGACCCCAATATCGCTTAACCTCAACCCTGAAGTAGCTCCCATTCGCTTAAGCCTCGTCGGGTGCCTTTGCACTAAAAACCAAAGATCGACGAGCAACTCGATAAACTAATAGCCCAGGGCGTTTTTAGAACCAACCGACCACGCCGTTGGGAAACCCCAATTGTAACCCCCATCAAACCAGATGGATCGTTAAGAATTTGTGGGGATTATTGGGCCACTTTGAACCACGCACTTCAGCAAAGTGCTTACCCGGTACCGGTGGTTCAACACCTCTCCACTCCCTGGGTGGTGGGAAGATATTCGCTAAATGGATTTGGCATAAGCGTACCAACAGTTGCCCGTTGATGCGGAAACTGCGGAAGCACAAACTATAGTTACGCATAGAGGCGCTTTTAAATGCAATAGACTCCAATTTGGAGTGAGTGTAGCTCCGGGAATTTTTCAAAGTTTAATGGAGAGACTCTTACAAGGCATAAAAGGGTCGTACCATATTTTGATGATGTATTAATCGCCGCCCCAAATAGAGACATCTTAGAAAAGCGTCTCAGAATGGTTCTAAAGAAATTTAAAGACGCCGGCCTGAAGGTTAAAAAAATAAATGTCAATTGTGCACCAAGAGGGTAGAGTTCCTGGGATACCTTCTCGATAGTCAAGGAATCCATCCCACTGATAACAAGCTAAAAGCGATTAAAAATGTCCCAACGCCCAAGAATAGAACAGACCTCCAAGCCTTTCTGGGGCTCATTAACTTCTACAACATTTTCTTGCCCCAGAAGGCGACTGTTGCAGAGCCCTTGCACAGACTTCTTGATAAAAGAGCTACCTGGGTCTGGGGACGTCGAGAGGAACGCGCTTCCAACAAGTGAAAGACTTGCTAACCTCCGACGCTGTTTTGATGCAGTACAACGAGACTTTACCTTTAACTATTACTATGACGCTTCACCGTTTGGAGTGGGAGCAATTTTAAGCCATGTACTCCCAAACGGAACGAGGCACCCATTATGCTTTTTTCTCACGAACATTATCGAAGGCCAAAAGGAACTATAGCCAACTCGATAAGGAGGCCCTTTGCTGTTGTGTCTGCTGTGAAACGTTTTCACGAGTACGTGTATGGACGAGCATTTACGATAGTTACAGATCACAAACCATTGCTTGGTATTATAGCGGGAGACAAGCCAACCCCTATATATTATCACCAAGAATGACTCGATGGTCTGAGTTCCTAGCTGCCTACAATTACGTGTTGCAACATCGCCCGGGGAAAGCCATTCCCCACGCTGATGCATTGAGTCGTTCTCCACTTCTGGAAGCCGTCGACAACCCAGCTCCGACCCTCACGACACTACAAATCGAGATGCTGCACTCGCCACCACTAACAGCGAGAGACATCGCGATCGAGACAAAACGGGATCCTGTCCTAGCACGAGTCCTCAGCTGGGTCGAACGAGGATGGCCAGCCGACCAAATCCACGACGATTTCGCACCATTTAAGAATCAGCAGACAGAGCTTTTCTCCCAGAGAGGTTGCGTTCTCTGGGGGGGTTGAGTAGTCGTCCCAGAGAGGCTACAACAGACTGTTTTGAAAGTATTACACGAGGGACATCCGGGCATCGTGCGCATGAAGGCACTCGCATGAAGCTATGGGCATTGATAAACAGATTGCAGCCTGGGTAACCATGTGCCAGAAGTGCCAGGACGTTAGCAACGCCCCACCTAAAGCGACACCAACCGAATGGGAAACCCCTCGAGGTCCGTGGTCCCGTATCCACGTTGATTTTGCGGGACCCACCAAAGGACACACATTTTTATTAACAGTTGACGCCTATTCAATCTGGCTGGAAATCCAAAAGATGAAGACAACCACTACAGACTCAGTCATTAATAAACTGAATAAATTATTCGCAACGCATGGGTTACCAGATGTTTTAGTTTCTGATAACGGGCCCCAGTTCACGGCCCTAGCTTTCGAACAGTATCTAGCGGACCGGGGCATCCGCCACGCGCTCACCACCGCCAGCGCACCCTGCGGCTAATGGAAGGGCGGAGCGAATGGTACAGTTCGTCAAGAAAACCCTACATAAAATGGACTATGGGGACATCGACGACAAGCTCAACCGAATACTCCTGCTCCAACACATCATCCCACACAGCATCACGAATAAAACGCCTGCCGAACTGCTAATGGAGCGGAGACTTCGCTCTCACCTCGACCGCCTCCATCCCTCTTATTCACCAGAAAAACCCTGTGGATCTAGCAGGAAGTGCCGCGAATTCAAGGTAGGCGACTTGGTGTTTGCTAAAAACTTTTCCGGCGACCCGTTATGGGTCCCTGCAACTATTACCCAACCCACCGGCCCCAGAACCTACCGCCTACAGACTAATGACGGGAGATTTTGGAAACGCCACATAGATCAACTCCGATCCAGAATGGCACCCACCTCCCGTGACTTCCATAATTCACAAACTAAGGGGGGAGGAGGCCGAAAACGGACTAGATGACGACATAATCATGGGGACCAAGCAACCTAACAAACGTAACGCGCAACCTGAAGAAGAATCAGGGAATGGGGTGTTGTCTCCGCCTAGAGATACCACGAGGGAGGCAAGCCCACGGGACCCGGGGGCGAGCCTAGGAGACTGGGATAACAACAACGAGAGCCGCGCGAGTCCCCCTGCAGAAACAGAACTAGCCGCACCAGAAATCCCTTAATAGCGTTCCACCGGAATCGGACTGCAGACAAAAACCGGTGGAACTGCGAAAATCAAACAGGCAGGTGAAACGACCTGCATATCTACACGAATATGTTACCGCACCCCTCAAACGGAACCTAGGGGGGAGGGGTGTTATGAACTAACAAAAAACCATTTAATAAAACTTATTAACATTATGTTAAGCAGGCTTGAAATCCTGCACTTTGGATTGGCCCACGAATAGCGAACTGGGATTGGTCATCACGGAGCAACCTGATTGGCTATTAGTTAACATCTTTTCATTGGGCAAAAGTTAAGCATGTGGACACAGGTCATTGGTTAACAGGTCAGTAGCTAGCTCTATAAAAGGGCTACTGCTGTCCAAGAGTTTGCTCTCTCTTGTTCTGATTCTTAATAAAGAGTTGAAGTTCACTAAGTCACTGACTCGTCTCAATTATTGCACCTATGCCCAGAATATAACAAAATTGGTGGTAGATAAGAGTCAACGGAATTCAAGGTGGACATGAGAACTGATAAAGTGCTTGACCCCTCTCTCGGACTCATTCTGGTGATCTCCTAAACCAGCAGTCCCCAATCTTTTTGGAGCAGGTGGGGTGGGGAGGAGAAGCATACAACCTAGAGCCCTCACAATTGCAGCTTACAATAGGGTTCTGCTCCTATGAGAATCTAATGCCTGATGAACTGAGGTGGAGCCAGGGGTGGGATTCTACCAGTTCACACCTATTTGCTAGAACCAGTTGTTAACTTTCTAAACAGTTCAGAGAATCAGTTGTTAAAATAGATTTCCTTTCCCTCCCCCATTTTACAGGCCCAATCCTGTAGGGAAGGCATTCCTTACATTCTGGTGTTGTAACTCCCTCTCCGTTAACCCTTATTACATTCTTGGCAGGACTAGACTTCCTGCATCCGGAGCTTCTCTGGAGTTTTTTCCCCCCCTTTGCTGGTACTTTGCTTGTGTGGAGCACAAAATGGACACATGTGTAGCCATTTCACTTGGAAATCTGACCGCTTGAGTTTCTTAAAGGGGAAGGGTTGTTTTAAGCTTTTTACATTGCTGTTGGGAGGAAATATTGCCCTGTTGGAGTTGGCACTTTGAAGAAATAATTGAATAATGAAGCAGAGCTTCCGGAAAGAAGCTTTTAATGACAAGGAACCAAGATGAGTGACATTCAGCAAGGGTTTCTTGGCTAGCTAGAAGATTGACATTCAAACGTGAGTTTACATACTCTTCTGAATTTTGGTCTAAAACTGGTTTTTGATGAAGTTTAATTCTGTGCTTGGTGAAGTTTACTCCTGTGTTTATTGATGGGATTATTTTCCCTATTCAGCTTTGTTTGGAAAGAAAAAGGTTAATCTCTGTTCCTGAAAAGAAACTGGGTTGAGAAATCTGGCTAATTCCTGTGTCTATTTGTTCTGATAACTGGTTTAACAAGTAACAGCTATTGTGATTTAATCATTTGTACTGTGTTTGAATTTTTTTCTCTGCCTCATGGTTTCTTTTTCTATCTGAGGAGGGGGTTCTTTCTTCACTGCTTTCGTGGTATCTAGCACTGTCCTTTTGGGGTGTACTTCCAAGAGGCAGGATGAAAGCTTGGCACTGATTTTTTTACTGCCTTTCTGGGGGCATGTGAACTTTCCTTAAATCTGGATGATTTCCTTAGGGTATCTTGTGAGGTGAGACCATCTGGTGTCTTTAAGTGGTGCAAATGGATCTAAGGATTGCTTCTCCTGGGTGCGCTCTTTCTGGAGAGCTTAAATGACCTCTCTGCTAAAAGGTTTCACTTTATGAGCAAGAGTTGGCTGCTGTTAGTTATCATTGCATTTTAACTATTTTAATTCCTCAAGGTGCTTTGGCACCCTGCCTGATTTGTAACTCCGGCTTGCAGGTATTTTTAATCTAATGATTGGTATTTAGGGCAGCTTTTTGCAAGCAAAGAAGATTTTTGTATTTTTGTGCAGGTAATCCTTGACTTACAACAGTTCATTTAGTGGCCATTCAAAGTTACAATGGCATTGAAAAAGTGACTTATGACTGTTTTTCACACTTACAACCATTTCAGCATCGCCACAGTCACGAGAGGCCAGGCGAGGAGAAGCGACCCTTGATGTGAGTGATATTGAGTTGGCCACGCCTAACCAGTTACATGACCACCAAGCCATGCCCACCAACTAAGCCATGCCCACAGAACCGATTGTTAAAAAATTTGAATCCCACCCCTGGGTGGAGCTGAACTCTGGGGAAAGGCTGCAAATACAGATGAAACTTCAATCGCTCACCTGCTGCTCACCTCCAGCTATGTGGCCCAGAGTTGGGGATTCCTGTCCCATACCACCCATGTATTGTCTCTACATAGGCCATAGGTTCTGTTGCCTGCTTGTCAATGGTAAGAGATCCATTAATAAACTGCAGGAGTTCACGAGACACAGGTAAGATTGGAGGAAGCAATATTGGCTTTCTCAAAATGGCTGTCCTTGATCTGGTTAGAATGTGTGTTGCCAGATTCAATAGTAGAACTACAAGGAATCATTTAACAACCATAACTAGGACCAGCACTTGGTTGGTCACTTGGTGGAAAAGTATATGATCATGATTTTACACATAGGTTTACTTCAGCTTTCCTTTCCCTCCACTCCCTCCTTTTAGGAATACTCACCATGGCATTGGAATAATTTAGCAAGAAAGAGATTAATATTTATATTTACATTCATTGTAAAGGATGGGAATACAACAAAATAATCAGGCACACAATAGGGAAAATACATAGAAAGAAATGACCAGCACTGGCTGTTTGCCTAGCATGCTTGCAGCTCCGAGCCCTGAGTTGCTTGAAAGGAGAACAATAGTGGAAGGTCCTAAAGTAATTAAAAGTCTTATCAATCACAAGCAGAGCCAGCTAGTTAAGATCACAGACATGAGCTTGCCCTTAGCATCTTTTGTGGGAGGTCTATGGGGAAAAAAAGCAGCTCAGGAAGAGATTACTTCTTTAAGCAATCTCTGCTGTGCCAAGATGGGGAAAAAGCAAAGCAAAGCAGGCACAGGACAACACATATTACTGCAACTGACCAATGTGAACACATGACTGAAAGATATGCAAAAATTGTGCATGGGCGTTGGTGGCCAAGTTATTTTTTCATTGTAATTTCAAATGGTACTGTTTAAGAGAATTGCTAAGTGAGGTCTACCTATATAACTGAATTAGTGGTTGATTGGATTAATTATAATATTTAATGACTGTTTTACTTTGCCTACATTTTGACCTATTAACTGAGAATGTTAAAGGCACTACTGAAGGTCTTTGTGATCTAGCTGATAACTATACTATTTTACGCCACCCAGAATCACTTCTCACGAAATGGGCAGCTTTATAAATTTGATAACTAAATACATAATAAACTGAGGGAGAACCTCTGCTGGCTTTCTGAATTGGTGAACACATTTTCAAATTTCTCACTAGGGCTCCATTGCTTTGGGCAACTGGATGGAAGTTCTTTTTTTTTTTTTTTTTACTGACCTATTTTCTGCTACTGTATTGCCTTCAGACTTGGAAAAAACCTGAGTCAATTTACAAATATACTGTATAATAATAACAATAGTAACATTCTTTACTTATATATTAGGATTAGAAATTAGTTTCTAATTTCTACCTTTGTTATCTAACCATTGGTAAAACAAATCCCAAGTTAAAAAGTATTCTGTGTCTTCTTTGTCCTTTATCTTTAACGTTAGCCTATCCATTTCCACACAATCTAGTATTTTTCTAATTATATTTTCTTCTGCAGAGTTTACTCATTTTTCCAATGTGATGCAAATATAATTTTTGCTGCTGTCAGAACATGTAATATTAAATATACATTTCCTTGATCTTGATGTTTCCAAAATAGACCAAAACCCAATGGAGGGGATTTCAGGTGACTTCAAAGACCAAATGGTGAGGGTTCACCAAATCTTTGTGTCCTCTGGATTTTATAGCAGAATCAGTGGGTTCTTATACTGAATCAATAGCACCCGGTTTATTTCCACAGGTGGTTGACTAGATTTCCCTCCTTTATCAAAGCTGATATTTTTGTTCTTAGATGATCTGATATTTCTGTAGTAACAATCTGCAAAAGGAGGGTCATCATCAGAGATTGGGGTCAGTTCTTCAACTATCAGGTTACTTATCTTTCTGGGACTTTTTTTTCTAGTCTGCACCAAAAAAATATTAGGTCCACCAAGGATGTTTATTAGAATTCATAACTCTTGTCATTCTTGTCCTTTGGTTGGATAAATAAATGCCACACAAGACTTCCAATGCTTGTCAATAAGGCTCTCTGCAGTAGCAGTGCAATTTCCCCCTTCAACATGTTTTCACTTAGAATTTCTGGTGGACCTCCTGGGAGATGCTCATGCACAGGTTACTCTCATTCAATGGACATTTGTTTTTAGAAGTGCTGCAGCAATTGGATATAATGACGTTGGTAATTAAATTTATCTCATGTGAATGGTAAGATGGCCCATGGCATAATTAAGTTTAACTTTAGAATTGAAGGAGGAAAGGGAAATGAAGAGTTGCTGACAGCTACAGAATCTTAAATTCTCAAAGTGACATTGATCAGAAGAGATGAATAGAAGTTAAACAACAAAGATAAAGTGCCAAGCATTTGACACATGGATCCCATGCCCGGGGGTGGGTTTCTACCGGTTCTGTCCACCTCTGTAGAACCGGTAGCTCTGAAGAACAGCAGACATAGAACCGGTTCTATGTCTGCTGATGTTTTTGCCCATCCGCCCACCCGGGTTCTTACCTGATCTTTATTTTCTGATTTTTCAACCTCAGCTGCCATGGGAGGCACAGCTGCAGTTAAAAAAAACAAGAAAAGAGGGCTGTTTCAAAGGCTGCTTTTTGGCACGCAGCATGCTAATGACGATTAACAGGCGCGCAGCTCACAGCGGGCAGGAAAGCTTGTAAATCCCGAACCGGTAGTTAACCCTGTCGTATCCCATCCCTGCCCATTCCTCTAAACTGCCATTACCCCCCAAAAGTGTGCCCAGCCCCATTTGGTCAATCACTGAACACTGAGATTACACTATCATTTTTATGTTAACCAAATCGATTTGAACTTTCTGAACAGTTTTATGCTTTGGGATTCTGAGGGTGAGTCTACCTTTTGGGGATCTCAAGGAATGTCCACTTTAGATTATATATGAGTATCAAATGGCTACATTTCTTTGCAAAGTTTTTAGAATAGCTTTTCATTCAGAGAGTGACCACCTACCATTATTTTCTTTCTAAACTCTGAAGAAATTGAGCAGAACCAACAGCAACGTTTTAATAAATTTCTTTTTATCGTGTGTATCTGTCAGCCTTACCAGGTAGACCATACAGAAAACCAAACCATATAAATGAATTATACTTTATTGTAAAGTTATATTAACAAAATATTGCAAGTACAATGCTTCCATTATTTTTTTTAAATAAATTTTATTGGTTTTTAAAAACAAACATAAACAAACAAAATATAAAAACATCAAGCTATCTTCCATAGGTGTACATGCAGTGTGCCGGTTGGTTTACAAATTGTTTTCTGCTTCCATTTCATAGTCTTCAATTACAATTACATTGCATATGATCTCATATTGTCAATCAAAAATTAAATACCTTAGTATCATTATTAATCAATCATTTGACTATACTTTTATTCATTCATGTTTTACAGGATAGTCATAATTTACTTAGTTTATTTTATAACAGTTCATATTATCATCCCAAATCTATCCTAAAATCATTTTGTAGATATAATAAGAAAAAAGTACATCTTTATATATTTATTATTTTCTAAAAGTCTACGTATTTCATTACTATATTTTATTGTCTAACCATTGATAGAAAAGATCCCAAATTTTATAAAATTGTTTATCCTCTTTTTCTCTAATTTCAAATGTCAATCTACTCATTTCAGCACATTCCAATATTTTCTTAATGATTTCCTCCTGTGATGGTATTTTCTCATTTTTCCAGTTTTTAGCAAATACAATCCTAGCCACTGTTAATACATTTACAATCAGGTATTTCAAGTCTTTACTATATATTTCAGGTAAAATTCCCAATAAAGATATCTCTGGTTTCAAGTCTATATGTTTTTTTGTCATTTTTTCTAACCACATGTGGATTTTAGTCCAGTATTTTTTAGCATCCGCACAAGTCCACCACATATGGTAATATGAGGCAGGTGTCTGATGACATTTCCAACATTTTTCGGATTTATTCTTGAACATTCTTGCTATTCTTGTCAGGGGAAAATGCCACCTGTAAAATTTCGCATTTCGCCAAATCTAACACTATCTGCTGTTTAAGTTTGATATAATTATTCTCTTTTAATGTACTACATCTTGCTGTCAAATATATCCCCAAGTACTTAATCTTATTCGTGACCTGAATTTTCAATAGGTCTGCCAGTTCTTCCTTTTGTCTTAATAGCATATTCTTTGTCAAGATCTTTGTCTTATCTTTATTTATTTTCAAATCAGCCACCTTTCCATATGTCTCTATCTTTTCTATCAATTTTGATGCTGTTTCTAAAGGGTCTTCTAAGATGAAAACCAGATCATCTGCAAATGCTTTCAGCTTAAATTCTTCCTTTTTGATTTTCATTCCTTTTATATTCTTTTCATCTCTAATATTTCTGTTTAGCACTTCCAAAGTTAACACAAACAACAAAGGTGATAGTGGGCACCCTTGTCTTGTTCCTTTTCTTATATTGATAGAGTCTGTCAGTTCTCCCTCTATCATTACCTTTGCCGTTTGCTTATAGTATATAGCTTCTATTGCTTGAATAAATTTTCAAGCAAAACCCATCTGTTCCAACAGTAATAACATGAATCGCCAATTCACATTATCAAATGCCTTCTGTGCATCTAGAAATATCAGAGCCATTTGTTTTTCAGGATGTGCCTCGTAGTATTCCAAGGTGTCCAAGATTACCTCATATTGTCTTTAATTTGTCTCTTTGGCAGAAATCCATTTTGATCAGGATGGATAAAATTATTTAAATATTTTTTAAGTCTTTCTGCCAATATTGAAGGAAAGATTTTATAATCTGCATTTAGTAGAGAAATGGGTCTATAGTTCTTAATTTGTAATGGGTCAGCCTCCTCTTTTGGAATAAGTGTAATATAGGCTTCTGACCATGATTTAGGTATCTTCTTTTTTAACATAACTTCATTCATAACTTCTAGCAATGGAAGATTCAACGATTCTTGTAATGTTTTATAAAATTCTGCCGGAAGTCCATCTGGGCCTGGTGCCTTTCCATTAGTTTGCTTCTTGAGTGCTTCAGTTAACTCTATCATCGTTATATTGCTTTCTAACATTTTTTCAGTCTCTTTAGGTATCTGAGGTAAATTAGCATTCTGTAAGTACTGTTTAACTCTTTCCTCATCAATATTCTCTTGCATATATAATTTCCCAGAGAAGTCTCGAATGATTTCCTTCTTCTCTTTGCTACCATGGCAAACTTGGCCTTGGTCATCTATTAATTGCAATATTTTCCTTGATTCTTTCTCCTTTCTCAGTTTGTATGCTAACCATCTACCTGGTTTGTTTGCGTCTTCAAAGTAGTTCTGTTTAGCACCTCTAATTTTCTGTGCTAATTCTTCTTTTTCTATTTGACCCATTTTGTGTTTAATTATATCCATTTTTAACTTGATGTCCTTTTTCTGTGGCATTTTCTGTAGCTCTTTTTCAAGTCTTTTATGCTCATCCTCTAGGGCAGGGGTGGGCAAACTACAGCCCGCGGGACACATCCGGCCCGTTGGTCATTTTAATACGGCCCGCCTCTGAAAAAAAATATTCCTCTCTGAAAAAAATTGGGGCCGGCCAAAGAGACCCGCGCCGCGCCAAAAAATTGCACACAACACGGAGCTGGGCAGCCGCTTCCCTGGTAGCGGGGCCAAGGCCACCGCCTGGGAACGCCCACTGCTTTCCTCGCCAGGGCTGGGCGGTGGCGTGTTGCCCTGCGCTGCATGGCCCCCGCCTGGCAGCGTGCTTCTCAGCTGGTCTCCTCCTCCTCGGCCATACAGAACAAACAGGCAGAGAAGGAGGAGACCAGCCGCTGGTTGGGGAAGCTTTCTGCGCCGAAAGAGGCAGCTACTAATCTCCGGCTTTGCTCCGCTTCTCCAATGGTCCGGCACCACCCTGTTCTTCTTGTGCTGCAAAGAGGCGAGGTATGATCTTCGGCTCCGCTCTGCTTCTCCAACATCCGGCGCCGCCCCTGTTCTGTGTCAGGCCCAGCAAGTCCGAGCAGCCGGGCGACAGAACAGGGCGGTGCCGGATGTTGGAGAAGCAGAGCGGAGCCGGAGAAGAAGCCTCCCCAACTGGCAGCACAAGAATCCTCCCCAACTGGCCAGGTGCTCTCCTCCTTCTCTGCCTCCTTCTCTGCCTCTCCCCTCTTGCTCCTCACAGTTGCCCTGAGCTGGTGCGGTTCTTTACTTGGCAGCCAGACGCCCGCAGCAGCTCGCAGCAGCAACAGGCAGTTCTGCCGGGCTCTGCTCAGGTGTCCAGCTGGGCTGTCAGGAGTTGTTACACACGGCGCAGCTCGCGCAGCTCCAGTCCCACGTTGCCTTGGGAAGGAAAGGCAAAACCAGGAGCCACTGAGCCTGAACCTCTGGTGCGCTTGCTGCCGTTGCAAAGCACCGCCGCGGCTCTTCCTTTTTGCCTTTCCCTTCCCGAGGCAACGTGGGACTGAGCCGCGTGGAGCCGTGCCGGCAGTAGCAACTCCTGACTCAGGGGCCTCCGAGGGGAGGGGAAGGAGGAGAAGAAGGGGGAAGGGGGCGATTCCCAAAAAATCATGTGCTGATCCGGCCCATCTGTCAAATTTTAAAGTGAATGCGGCCCCGAGCCAAAAAGTTTGCCCACCCCTGCTCTAGGGCCTTAGAGGCTAGTCTTTTCATAGTGTTCCTTTTCCTTGTATAGTCTATTATCAAGCCTCTAACATGTGCCTTCATTGTATCCCATACATTCTGAATTGATGTATCTTCTTTTTTGTTTTCTCTAAAGAAAAAAAGCCAATTCTTTCTCCATCCACTGTGTGTAGTCTTTTTCCTTTAAAATAGTATTATTTAACATCCATCTAGATCTTCTTTTTTGTCCTTTCCATTTAATTGTCATTGGATTGTGATCTGCCCAAGTACTTGTTTCAATATTTATTTCTTGAATGTTAGTTATTAATTCTGTTGACATCCATATCATATCTATTCTGGACCTTAATGGCTGAGTTGTCCATTTATATTAATTGTAATCAATTTTTTCTCTTCCATGGTTATATTTTATAGCTGGGTTTAGCAGCTCTTGTAGATCTTAGTTCATATTGTTCTTTGACTTCCACCTTTCCACCTACTGCACCTTCTTCTTTTTCAGTCGCCATTTGGCAGTCCTCTTGGAATGCAATTAGTGAGATCTCTTTTTCTGCCTCTTCCTTTTTCCCTCCAAAAAATTCTGTATAAAATAATTCCGCTTTCTCAATTGAGTCAATTCTATGTCTCTGTTCTTGCCATGTGAACATTAAACCTTCTGGAATCTGCCATCTATAATTCACCTCTTTTAAAGTAGCATTTTAGTCAGGAATCGGTATTCTCTTCTCATCTCTCTCACTCTTCTGGGTATTTGTTTCAAGACCACAATCTCCTTGTTTTTGTATTTCAATGTTTCTCTTTTGCCACTTGCAATATTTGCGCTTTAATGGCATTCTTTGTAAATCTAATGTGAACTTCTCTTGGTAAGCTATTTTTCATCGCATATCTTGTGAAAACTCGATAAACCTCATCTATTCCATCCATCATCTTCTCTTGAGTTATTTCCAAAGCTTCAGCCAGTATTTGTATCATTATCTCAGCTAAGTTTTGTCCTTTTTCTTCCTCTACGCTTTTGGAATCTAAGATAGAATTCTGATCTATCCATCTCCCATCTCAACATACCACTTTTATCTTGTTCAACCACCGTTAATCTATTATCAATATCTCCAATCTTCTTGTCTCTTTGTTTATCTTCTTCAATTTTTTGGAATCTCTCATCATACTTCAACATCATTTGTTGGATGTTCTCCACTTTTTCATCGGTTTTCCCTGTTCTTTGTTCAATGTTCTCTGTTCTTTGTTCAATGTTCTTTGTTCTTTGTTTGATGTTCTCTATTCTCTTTTCAATATTGTCTGATCTTGCTTGAATATTTTGAATTCCTTGCATAATCATCTGCAGAGTCACTTTTTCTTGTTCTTTTTCTTGCTTTAACATTGTCTGTATTGAACGTTGTCCTCCAGATGGTGGAGAGGAAGAAGTAGAAGTTGAAGAACCAGGAGCTGTAAATTTCCTACTCATTTTAAGCCATTCAAAATCTTCAGGTTCTTCTAAACCTTAATCCAATTGTAAAGTAACCAATTATAGTTCAAAATAAAAATAGTAGAAAAAAGAAATCCAATAATAATAATAAAGGAAAAGGAAAAAAAGGGAGGACAAAATTTCTTCAAGTTCTTGTGTACCTTAATCCAATCAATAGTTAGATGAAAAAAAGGCTTAAGAAAAAAAAAGGGGGGAAAAAAGGAAAAGGAAAAATTCTTCAGGTTCTTCAACACCTTAATCCAATAGAAAAGAGTGCATAAGAATAAACCAGAAAGGTAGATGAAAAAACAAAAATACAACAAAAGGGAAAAAAAGGCTTTTAAGGCTTTCCCTTTAAAATAAAAAGCAAACATAGAGATTGGACTTGCAAAGAAAAAAAGAAAAACAAAACAAGCTCCAACAAAGCCAAAAACCTATATAGTTATTACAAATATATATATAAAAAGAAATACAATAAAGCTGGTGAGGAGGGATAGCACAACTTAGAAAAAGTAAAAAAGGCACACTGCACTTTGTTTAATTATCCAAGGCTCTTATTATAGCTCTCTTCTCCAAAGACGTATCACCTTTCCCCCCCAAGTTTCAACACCAGACTCCAGCTGTTGATAGAAACCCAGAAGAGCACCTGCAATAATACTCTCCCATGCTCTTCCCTCTATCTTATCAAATAGCAATGTCCTTGAAAAAGAGTCTCACTTCTTTCTTTCTCAGCTTTGTCTGGTCACAGGGAAATAGAATATTTTCAAGCCTCTAGTTGGCAGTGTTACAAAGTTTTTTTGCTCTCACTTTCCCCCTCCTTTTCCGAGCAGGATATAATAAGAATTAATAAAAAAAAGAAAAAGATATTTTTTAAAAATGAAATAACTAAAGAGAGCCTCTAGCCTAAAATATCACAAAATCAAAAAGGAGAAGAAAAAAATAGATATAAACGAAAAAACCAGCCCAGTTTCAAAATACAAGATCATATATAGAAAATCCAGCAATGAGGAAAAAAAAACAAAAAACATTACTTTGACATTCTTGTTTAAAATCGCCGCTTAATCACTTCTGTCAAAACTTTTACAGATTCTTTCTTTTCCTTTGGGTGTCCTTTCAGATATTAGAATAAAAAAAAAAGTTCTCACCAAACCGGCACACTCTCTCTTTCTGTTCTCTTCCGTTTTGGAGCTGTTCCAACTTCAGCAGCTTTAATGGCTGACTCTTTGCCGCTGGCAAGAAGAGCTTCTCCTGGATCTACCAGGGACTTTGCAGTATCCCTGGGATCGACAGGATGCGCTCTTCACTTTCACGTCTCTTCAGGACGGTTTAGATCCGATAGGACCGTCCAGGAGCAAAGATATCGGCAGCAATCTCAGACCTCCAAGATCGCATGCTGTATCGTCGCAATGCCAGCTCCGCCCTCTCAATGCTTCCATTATTTCTTTTATAGCCCTGGAAACTAGATAGTGTCCTTTTTGAATCTCTTGCCCTGCCCACTATCTAG
Organism: Notechis scutatus; assembly: GCF_049901735.1. Lineage (NCBI taxonomy): Eukaryota > Metazoa > Chordata > Lepidosauria > Squamata > Elapidae > Notechis > Notechis scutatus. Next base: position 20,840,603 of record NC_142025.1, read on the forward strand.
CTGGGGGCCTTGCTCTCTCTTATCTGATTCTATCTTAGATAGAATCTCATTGCTCTGTCTCACAAAGCATTGCATGATCTTGGACCAATATGGTCAGGTAGGCTGTCTACAATGGTTCTGCCCCACAAACTGTCCATTTAAAGCAGTCTCCACTTGCTGTAAATGACATTCTTAGTTTTGAAGTCAGAAAAGTCCAGAAGTGCAGCTCCCAGCCATACTTGTCCTAGATTGCTGTTGGGATAGAACTTCCTTCTTGTCAAATGCTGCATTTTCTTTATTTGGTGGATGAAATCAGCACCCAAAGAAAATGACTACCTACTTTGGCACTCCTCATTTCTTCCTTTCTCTTCAATCAAATAGAAGACAGATGCTTTGTCCAGAACCCTAAATGGATCATTTGCAAAGAATTTTGGGCACCAGGCCAACAAGAGACAGTGGTTGACTAACCTCACCCCATCCTAAAGTGAATGGGTCTATGAATTACTGGCAAGGAAGAAACCGGAATCTGTAATATCAGATGGAACATGGAAGGTATCCAGAAAGTGAATGTTTCATAATTCATTTCTGTCTGAGGTGCTGCACAAGGATAGAATGAGACATGGAATCACTTGCCATTTTTCCTAAGTACTATGATTTATCATCTACCTGTCAGAAAATAATAATTTGCAAGGCTGTTTAGATATCTTGTGGGATGGACTCATGAACACACACACACACACACACACACACACACACACACACACACACGGTTATGTTCTCAGTTCTGATTTATTATGAAATTCTACTGTCAAGGCAAGGCTGTGGTAGTGGCTTTTAAAATTCATTTTATATGCTTATATTTTAAAAGGCCCATAATTGTCATAATGGAGTGGAGCTACTTTAAATTCCTTCTTGCATAAAGCTTTGCTTGACTGAGTCCACATAAATTATCTCTGTGTCTGTCTGTCTGTCTATCTGTCATCTATCATCAATATCTTCAGGAAGGTACTTTACATGCCAACATCTGGAAAGAGAGTATCAGGTTCTAATTCACATATTGTGTTAAATTATAGCTTGTTTAACCATGATTTTAGTAATGAAATCACAAGTATCTGTGTTAACTTGACATACTATGACACATAATTTACACAACTACAGTGAGAAGGTCCATCAGTGCATTAAGCCAGAATCAAAGAAGCCATTTTTATGATGAATCAAGGCCAAAAAGAACAGTGTAGTATTCATGGAAAATGTATATAAGGATAGTAATATTTGTATAGACCAATTAAAATGCACACACAGATTGTATGCTGCTGGAAAATGCTCTTTCTTGGTTCTTGTTGACATTTTGGGATGAATTACTATAGTAATCGTCTAATTAAAGTTCCCTCTGGAAGACATGAGGGTCTAATCATGTATGCTTTCTCTTAGGTTATGTAAGATACCTTCTCTTCTGAGTTGAAAACAAACTTATTGATGTTCTTTTGGACAGCATCTATCTCCAAAACAGCTTATGTAGTTTTCACTACAGGAGAAAGAGAAGCTATACCTGAAATAACTTAGAAATCTGCAAATTGGCATTTCTCAAACTTTGGTGTTCAGGTGTTGCTAGCTGCAATTACTATTCAAAAGCCTCTAGTTTGAGAAGTCTACCTTTGTCTTCCTGAAACTTTCAGCCAACAAAGATAAAGTTGATGAATTTATAATCCAGAACCATATGGACCCATCATTTTAGGGTAGACTAAAGGAACTGATGGATGTAACTCATAGATATGATTCAAAAGGAGAAAATAGGCAAATTCATAGTAACTAAATAAAATTCATAATCAATTCATGGGTACAATATATGTTAAAAATCAACATTCAAATTACTAAGGATCCAGGAGGATTATATATTACTAAAACTGACTAGCACAACCACACCATGATTTTGGTGTATGCAATGATTTGCAGAAAGAGAAAGGTAAGGAAGTTCATTAGTCATTGCTGACCCACTAGGGGTTGGTGCTCATCTCTGTTTCAAGACTATTGAGCCAGTACTGTCCAAAGACATTTCTGCACTCATGTGGCCAGCATGACCTCATAAAGTGGTGTTACTTTCCACTGAGGTGGTACCTTTTTGTAGATAGATAAGGGGGTAAATAATTAACACTTATCTAAGCCTCTCCAAGGTTTGCCTGGGCAGCTGTCAATTTTATATAACAAACATAAATTTAAAAAGAGGCTTTAACATGAAAGAAGTTGGTTGTGATGGAAGATCAGCTTCCATTTGGGCCAAAAAAATCAAGACAGTGGTCATAGTCCAACTGAGGTTCTACTATTTTTCTTACATTTATCACGTGTGATTTTTGGAAGAGAAGGTTTTGAGACCCCACCTTTCATCTTACAGCTTCAACCCAACTGCTGTAGGCATGACCTCACCAACTAGGAGAAAAAATAACATGTTGTTCCCTCTAGATAGCAAGAGCCTTTATGACATGCTCCTGTTTAACCATTCTCTGATCTGGAGTACTGTATTTAGTTCCTTCCTTTCCCTCTGACTGCCCCAGTTTTTCGTCTTCTCCAGCAATTAGGAGAAACAATCTTACTAGGTTTGAGGGTCCTGCCAAAACTTTCTTGTACTTCTTTAGTGTTGCTGATACTGACCTCTCATGTGTAAGTGGTACCTTTGGGGTTAAAATAGCAATAGCAGCCACAGCTGAAAAATAAGAGTGATGTGTGGAATTTGGCAAGATGGCAGGATAAAAGGGTGATATGCACATGCATTGGTCTGGAGTGGAAATAACAAACTTTGACAACCAGAAGTTATAGTCAGAATGGAGAGTCATACCGGTCCACTTCCATTATCATAGAATTTAGAGAAGGCCAGGGCTGTCTTCAGTAGAATGGGCATCAGTAGACTGTCACTTTACAACCTAATACAGACTCCACTTGCAGCGTCTGGATGACGCAAAGTTAAGAAATAACCATTCTGTTACCCTATCCATTGCCTCATATTGTGCGGGACAGGTTGATGCAGGCAGATTTCTGGATCAGAGCCAAGGTGTGCTTACAACCAAGTAGCACTTTGCCAATTGAACCCGTGCGTGCAGAGAATTCAGTTTGAAGAAGATTCTGCAGCTGTCTCATATGCTAGAGTGGCTGTGGTCAATATTGCTTTATTTTCCTCTTTTTATTGTACTTGGCAGCAGCAGGAGCCTTTGAAAGAGAGGAAAGCAAACAGATGGTAAGCCCCAAAGATAGAAGGCTCTGAGTCACTGCTCCGCTAATGCTTCCGTTTATAACTTTCTCAATTACCCTCTTTTTTTTCAAGCTGTTTCAAAACAGCTGTAATGATTTCTATCCTTTTATCCTAAATGATGAAAATTAAGGTTGTGCACTCGCTTTAATAATATTGCTTTAATCTAGGTCCAGTTCCAAACCTGCACTTCTAGCCCCCTCCCAAAAAAATAACCACTCCAAACAACAGATTTACTTATTTAACTCCCAGCTGCACCAGCTGTTCACCAAGCTTTTTTGTTTTGTTATTCCTATATCAATTCCAAAAGCTCAAAGCAGTTTGTTGTAAGGAGAGCAAGAAAATCCCTTTAAACCAGAAAAGGGGAATGACATTTACGCCTTTCATGAAGTTTAAAGTAATGTCATATAATACTCTTAATTTTACTGTCATAAAGTAGGATAATGGGCTTATGGTTCTTTCTCCCTCTGGTGCCAAAATAACTCAGCTGGGATTGGGGTCCTGACCATGAAACAGAAGGATAAGCATTGTTTTTTTTTACTGCTCTGCAAAATGATTCATAACCCAAGTGTTGTACTTTGGTCCACAGAACTCTGCAGCAATTGGCATTCAATATACAATCATTTCCAGTATTTGGACTTACTTGTTGACTTGGTCAGTGATTACACTATGAGTAGGGTTGAGACATTGGCTGGCTTTACACAATGCATGAACCATAAAGAGGCCAACCACATTGTAATTTAATGCATTACATCCCATGCAGTTAGTTTGTGCTTCAATTTATTTAACGAATCCCCAAATTGAGTTGAGTAAGCCATTTTTAAAGCGAGAGTGGTTAGTGTGCTGTACAATTGTGTCTACATTACAGTTGACTTCTTGTGGAGATTACCACTAAAAAAATAAAGATGGAATATAAGATGACAATGATGACAGGGAGACAATAAATCTGTTAGGGTCAATGCTGTAGGGCCTAGCCTGGGAGGAGCAAAACCATACATGTAGCCTGCAAAAGGCTACAGATCTCGGTCAAATATTCTACCAATATTAGGCACCTATTGAAAAAGACATCTGGAGAGGAAGGTTATCCATTCAAGAAACACAACTGTTTTTAAAGAAGGGGGAAAATCTCTTATCTGTTTTCATAAAGTATAAGGTAATAAAAGAGCTAACCACAAATGAGGATTTTCAGGAGGGTGTTACAATAAAATATTATTATTTTTGTGTTTATCATTAAGAGCGCATGACTCACTAATGCTGGTAATTAGGCACTAACATGATAGCAGGGACAGATGGAAGAAATCATTTTTGTCTTCATGACTTTTGCTGAAAGATGGCATAACAGATGCAACTAGATCTTATGAGCTTTCAAACCAATAACGAAAGCTGGAGATAGACTTTAGAGAAACACAACAATCACATTTTACACTTTTATTTGGGTTCTGAATGACACTACAGATAAAGTACTTTAATCAAATACAGGAAGAACAGGTTGCTGTGGACTTCCCCCAGATAAAACAGACAGAGTTAATTTGAAAAAGAAAATCCTTGTTAGAATTGTTCATATGAAAACACCATTTGTAGATCTTGGACTTGAACACCAAAATTCTATCTAGACTAAATATAATTGGAGGCAATCCAAGCTAAAAGTCACCATCTCCACTTCCCCTATTCTGTCTCCCTTTGATTTTAACAGAAACTTTTGTGGTGACTTGGAATCTAGCTATTGAACTGCTCCATTATCTCAAAGTGCTCCTGCCAATGGTCAGCTCACTCCAGTAAAATGTATATGATTACCATCTGAAGAGAGATTGCATTAACAACAATGTTTGATAGGTATTCAAATGTCCTGATCTGTAAAGATGATCTGACTTCCATCTTCCAATACAACATAGAGTTGATTGGGAGGAAGCTCTTACGCATGGAGGCTCTGCATTGTTCATTGGTATCTGCATAGAGACCCACGTGGGAAAGCTGGTCTAGATCACATAGAAGAGCATTTAAACTCTTCAGCACATAAGCTCCAATGTCTAGAATTAAACACTATTTGTACGAATCAGCCAGAATGGAATCATGGTCTAAAGCAAATAAGCAATAGAGAAACTAGAAAGGATGAAATACTTACAATATCTAGATTCAATACTGCTACCAAACATGTATAAGAACAATTCATAATATATTGTACAAGCGTATACAGCAATATATGTCAATTAGCAACACTGTACAATATGAAATCTAAAGTGCGCAACCCTCAGCTTGAGGTGGAAAAAAACCCAGCAAGATCATTCAAAAGGCAGCACAACTACAGACACAGTTTTATCTCTTTTTCCCCCTATTTTGCAAGTTTACAATGAGTCACTAGTACGCAAAGTTATATATGTTCAATCAAATCATATTACATTGCATTTGTATCTTCAAGTATTTTGAGAGTGTAAAACAATATTGCTTTACAAACTCAGGTGGCCATGTTGCTTTTTAGCTAAAGCTAAAACCCAATGTTTAAACAGGGTTGTAACTGGAAATTGTTCCATGATATGAAACTGAGGAATGATAGATTTCATTTCCTCCAAGATAGCCTTCCCTGATACAATAGCCTCAAGATGTTCTCTCATGCAGCAGCATCCATCATCTCAAACCACTGGCCATAATGGCTAAGATTGATGGGGTTTGCAGTCCCAAACGTTTGGAGGGCAACACACCAAGGAAATCTGCTTGAAATATGGCTGATCTTGCATCCATAAAAACTAGATGGACCTTCATTTTGTTTCCTTGAAAGAGGTATATGAACTGTGGACAGAATATTGATTATCATAATCACATATTTATATTAAAATAGCACTCTGTTATATTTTGAAATTCCATAACACTATATAAGATAAGCTGATAGTAGTATTCCCATACAATTGTTAGGGACTAAGCCTAAAACCCAGTAGCATGGTTGAATCCATTTATAAATTTCATTAGAAATAATTCAGAGCAGATATTTTCTGCTTTATATTTAGTTGTTATGCTAGGCCAATTCTAGTTGTTAGGAACTGTCTAAGAGCTTAGGTGTGGAAAACCAGTTTCAAATAAATGGATTCAGTGTTTTGGACGCATTGTTCATAAGATCACATAGATCTTCCGGGACATTAGCAGCCAATCTCTGAAAGGAAATGTGGTCAGAGCAGCAGTTACAAATATCACATGGCAAGTAAAAGTTATTTCCAACTCTTATGCTGCCTTCAGAGATCAACAGCACCAGATGTCTTCTCAAGAAGTCCAACTGCCAATCCTTAGAATCTGCTGTGGGTCTTTGTTGTTGAACGTCTTACCAGTGGGACTGGCCTTTTTAAAACCTAAAATATTCATATTTTCTTCAGTAGCTCTGAGTACTGTAATATAATTAATTATTCTGAAGTGCACCCTTTTTTTTTTTTTTTTGAGAAGGCTCCAAATGCAACCCTAATTTTATACCTAGACAGCAGTCTGGAAAGATTAGCTAGGTCATATGGGAAAAATCACTAGAATAGCAGCATATTGTGATTTCACTATTTTCGGTTTGTTTTCTTATACGCAGACATCTCTTGAGGTTCTGCAGTACTAGACTCTGGAGATATACAAGATAAAAGGACATGTAAAACAAACATTTCTTTTTAAGAATTTATGTGGGTTTATGTCCCAAAAGAAGCATTGTTAAACATTTGATGCATTTCATCTAAGGAAAAATAAAATATTTCATTCTTATATTTATTATTTGTCCCTGCAGTTTTTAGAACCCATATAAAATAAAAAATCTATATTTTACAAAATAGGATCTTTTTTAATATATATATTTATATATTTATATATTTCTTTTGTAAAATTAGATGTATTTAAGTACATCTGAATGTTGCATGTAAATTAGAAATTCTGTTCTAACAGAGTAAAAAAAAGATAAAAGTTACTCAGTTTTAATTTGCATTTTTGCATTTTGTTTTTATGCTGCCCTACAATCTGTGGCCATTTGGGAACCATTGTTCTATTGGCTATTTTTAACAAAAGGAATTATTTTTTAATAATCACACTGATCTTTAGAGATGAGATTGTGAATATATATATGTATGCTTGATATGCAAAAATGCAGCCTCTTGTATACTATCTTCCTGGAAAAGAAGTTTTTGCAAACTCAGAGGGGAGAAGACAACTTTTTAAAAGGAGCAATGTTCTTGATTTTAAATTGTACTCTACTTTGACGCCACAATATAGAAAGAGAATCACTTTGGAACAAACTACAAATACATTCACCACAGTTTGTGACAACTTAATTGTCTACCTAGAGGTACTTCAGAAGGATATGGCAGATTATAAGATTATAAATCTTGCCCAAGGCGTTCTATTTCTTCAATCAGAAAATCAATGTCTTGGTGAGCTGCTGCTGGATTGGAGATAACCATGCGGAAAAAATTGACCTTGTCTCCCAGGGGCTGATAGCTGACCATCGTGGTTCCATACTCCATCATCCGAGCTTTAATTACTGGTGCCACCTTCAAAGATAAAACATGGAAAGCAAATCAATGCTGCACAGTCGCTTCCATCTGACTCTTCTAGGGATGCATTCTGGGAAGGTCTTTGGGGTGAATGTACAACACTATTCAACAGAATGAGAGCTCTTCAAATTCATTAAATCAGCTTTTTGAAGTGAATAAATTAATAGATGTTACCATATCATGGCAACCTACTTCTGGAAATTTACCAAGTCCAAAAGACCTCCTCCTGCAATAGTCTAAAATTTTAGTACAAAGGTTGGCACTCTTGTATAAACCTGGATATCACAATTCCATCACATGTTAATGGTCTCAAGATTTCCAACATTTCTGTGAGATTTCAGAAAATTTGGGTAAAATTTCACATCATGTGAAAAAACTTTCATGAAGTTTCAGCATTTTCATGTGAGATGTCGAAGTATTTTAACATACTTTCCAAGATTCACCAAGATCTCTGATCATCAAGTTACTAATCTCACCAAAACATGTGATTTTGCTTCAGTAATATCTACCGTGTTTCTCACAAAATAAGGCCGGGCCTTATTTTTTTTTGACCCCCGAAAAAACGGCTAAGCCGTCTTTTCGGGGATGACTTAATTTTCTCCCCCACCTAGAGCACCCCATGCGCACGTACCTCTCCACGAGGCCATTTCCATCAGCCAACAAAAGCTTCCCAAAGGCAGAGTCACCAACCGCTCAGGGCGAGCCATGGCTGCCCGTATCCCCTCACCATGAGGCAATGTCTTTCGGGTGATGGAAGCGCCCCAAGGGCAATCACCAGCCACTTCAATTGGCCAGTAGAAGCAGCCTCGAGGCGAGGGTTGTGTGCATGGGCACTCGCTCCAAGGCCGCTTCTACCGGCCAATTGAAGTGGCTGGTGACTGCCCTTGGGGAGCTTCCATCACCTGAAAGACACTGGCTTATGGTGAGGGGACATGGGTAGCCACGCCTCGCCCCAAAGCGGCTGGTGACTCTGCCTTCGGGGAGCTATCATCAGCCGATAGAAATGGCCTCGCGGCGAGGGGAGTGTGCGTGGGTGCTTGCCCCAAGGCCACTTCTACCAGCCAATCGAAGTGGCTCATGACTACCCTTGGGGAGCTTCCATCACTTGAAAGATACTGCCTCATGGCGAGGGGACACAGGCAGCCATGCCTCGCCCTGAAGTGGCTGGTGACTCTGCCTTTGGGGAGCTTTCGTTGGCCAATAGAAATGGCCTCATGGCAAGTTGTGTGTGCATGGGCCCCAAGGCTGCTTCTACCGGCCAATCAAAGCAGCTGATGACTCTGCCTTCAGGGAGCTTCTATCGGCTGATGTTCTATCGGTAGTAGATCGGAGTATTCTAGCCTAGGCTACCTGCAGGGCACTCCTAAAGGCAAGTTTTCTCCCCACCCCCCGCCCTTCCCCCCCATTTCTCTTCACCTCATGTAGTTCTAACAAACGATGTCAGAAATGGCGGGCAAATGTATGGTATAAATAGGCCTTAATTTGGGGGGCAGGGCTTAATTTCACCTCATGCCTAGAAATCAGGCTGGGCCTTCCTATTGGTGGAGGCCGTATTGTTGGAGAAACATGGTACATAAAGATAGGAAATCTTGTGCCTTCTAAAGAGGTTTAAGTCCCATTATCTCAGTTTGATTGAGGTTAGGTTAGGATTGAGGAATTTTAGGCCAAACTTCTGTACAATAAGTACCAGAATGCTAATCCTTTCAAGATGAATGTAACACTAATCTTCATTGTGAAGTTATAAATCTCTGTCTTCATTCTCCACTGCCTTTAATGGGCTGGGGAGTAATGGAAATATGATTTGTTTCATTTCATAATCAGGCCTACACTATCTTCCATAAACTATGCAAGTTAGTTAACTGGTAAGGGTTCCTTTTCTATTTAGAAGAGATTTGATAATTGTGAGAGATCACCCAGATACAGATGGATGTCCTAAGAAATTGCATAGCAGAAATAGACTTCATTCTGTTCTGTTCTGTTCTGTTCTGTACTCTCTTTTACCTTTGAAAGACGGTTCATTCTTTCTTCATTATCTTCTGTATTCCGTAAACTGGGAGGCACGTACCAGAAGCAAACATTTGTGTGTTGAGGCTAATGGAAGAACAATAATGGCAGTAAGCACTGTGTTTTCACTTTTTCCCAGGATTGCCTTCCCTATGATTGTGATCAGCTGAAGTGTTTTTCTTGTTTATTGATTTTGGTGCAGCACAGTAAGAATAACTAGCATTGTAATCAATGCACCTACTAATATTTTTTGCATCTTATGCTGGCAAATCATGTTTCATTCCAAATATCTGTTTTCTTAAGAAGGTGACATCCACACTCAAAACAATCTGGGTCATACTAATGGTTAATTTTATTATACATTAGAATTATCTGATTTGTTTTTACCTAAATGTTTGTAGTTCACTGCCCATTACATCAGATGCATATATTCCATTTCATAAAATTCTCTGTTGTGATCTTGTAGAAGACTTATTATGGCTATCCCCTTTGAAACAAAAGGACAGAGCTAGAGTACAAAAGTATTTATTTATACATGTTGTAATGATGGGCATGAAAGAAAGATTAAAATAATTAACTTTTTGATGGCATTTGATTTTTTGAAATGTAGTCTCTTTCTTTGAATTTCCACTGCCCTCCCTAGCCTACTGTGTACTGAGAAGTAATCATACATAGGGCCTGATTATCTTAGGGATCACCCATCTTCAATCACCCAGCATATTCTTTTCATGTATAAGTGTAGACATATGTAATGCAACCATGAACTTTAGCACTGATTCCTTGTAGCATGAAGATTGAGAAACATTCTCACAGTTGCCAAATACTTCTATAGTACCATATCTCCCATCTGATCCCATTTATATAATTTGTGCAGGATACAATTTCTTGTGAATAAGTTTTGAGATCTGTCAATAACTAAAAAGTAGTTAGAGTGCTAGACAAGAAATTGGAGAATTTTTAATTCATGCCACCACTAGGTCAAAGCTTTGAGATTGTCACACAGATGTCTTGCCTATATCTTGGAGTTATGAGGGTAAAACTGAAGGATGGAATACGATGTAAACTGTCTTGGATTTCTGAAGGCGTATTAATATGTCAATTAATAATAAACAAATATTAATATAGTGATGAAAAATCTGTAACAGCACAATTTTTGCACGATAATTTGGAAGATAATCCATTGGTACATTCTCAAAGATCATTGTACTTATATACTGTACAACACAGTACAATGGACAGCTAAAACTGTACTTGCTATTCAAAAGTACAATTGAAAACATACCTTTCCATCAAACACCATTTCATAGCCTTCTCTGTTCTTAATTTTGTTATATAGATACTCTGCAAGATCCAAGCATTTGTCAATATGTGCTTCAAATCCTATAGTGCCCTGCAGAAAAAAAGGAAAGAAAAAATAGCATGAGTGAGTAGAATAGCATGTTTGAAAATGGAGCAAGCAATTAAAAGTAAAGGGTGAGTAAGTTTGTACTTTCAGATCTGTAAGTTTGATGTAAATCTTTCTGGGTAAACTAGACAGGAAACATGACAAGATAAACTAAATCTACTTTATTATAAGGGTACATTAATAGAATCTTGTAAGTCTCAAAGTACAAAGGTGCTTTTCAGGAGGCAACTGGACTTTCTTGATTTTTCTTTGAAGACGTTTCACTTCTCATCCAAGAAGCTTCTTCAACTCTGACAGGATAGTGGGCAATGGAAGGATTTATATTCCTTGTGGACAGCTGGTTGTTTGCATCCTTTTAGAGGGCTGTTGAAGCACTTGATGGTTTATCTGTGTCCTCAGGGTCACTCCTGATTCCTGTAGTCTACATTTTTCCCTCTGGAAATCCATTCCTACTTCCACACCATTCAAAGGGTGTCCATCCCAAATTGTATAGCTAAAAGTCTGTAGTTGCCTCCTGAAAAAGCACCTTTGGGACAACCAGGACCTGGATGACTGAGAATCTCTACAGACTTCTGAAAGTACAAATTTCCCATGCTCCACTTTAACTGCTTGCTACATTGGAAGGGGGGGAGGCTTCCTTACTCTCTTTAAGAGACTGCAAAACACTTGTTTGAGTGTTCCCTAGGCAGCATCTCTTCTCCTCTTTCCTCAAGATCACCCATGCATTCCATTACAGGAGGTCACAAATGACAACTATGTGAGGTCCTTGCTTAACAACCCACAGTGACAGTAGCCTCACTTAACAACAGCTAGAAGTGCTAAAATTTCTGCATCTACATAGTGGGTCATTTGATATTGTGCTTTAGCATTATGCCATTTAAATGAGAACCACCATTACCTGTGTATGCAAAACCTACTTTGGACTAAGTGGACCAAAGACTACATTCTATTTGTATAAAAAAGTAAAGAGAAAATCACTGTGTCATTGGAAAGCAACAAGAATAATGCTCCATTAAAGCATTAATTTTTGTGATGCCCTAAAATTATTACATTATGGGGGAAATTAATTATACATATTAATACATGGTTTATTCTTTTGAGCTTAGTACTTATGACATGGGAATTGACAACTCAAAAACATAAATGAATATTGCTTCTCTTTCCTATTATTAAAAAAACTTGTCCTTCAACCTTTGAAAATACATTTATGGCCCCGTTACTCAGTAAATTGAAGATCAGAAATTACTTGTGACATATGGATGAATTGTATACAAATGTGGATTATGATTATACAAAATACAAGAATTAACCATTGCATAAAAATTTATATTGTACATATATTTATGAGAAGTCCTCATATACGTAATTTTTGTAGTGCTGTCCTCCCTCCCTGTTTATTGATGTCTTTTGGTTCTATTTCTCTTTTTTAATTAAGTTAATAAAAACAACATAAATAATAAATAAAGATGAAGTTCCCCAACAGGTAGTAACACCGGTTGAATCCCACCCCTGAATGGGATGCACAAGTGATTAATAGGTAAAATAAATAATATAGGAAAGTAAAGGAGTATATTTCACTTCACTGAGTGCTGGAAGGAGTGAACTCAGTGATTGGTAAGGTTACTTCTAGAACAAGGGTGTCAAACTCACGTTGTCATGGCAGTGTCACATGACGTCTCGGGACTTTCCCCCTCCTTTGTTAAACCATGCGTGAGCGTGGCCAGCACATGATGCATCCAGCCCGCAGGCCAGGAGTTTGACAGTCCTATTCTGCAACTATGAACACTGATTGACTTGTCATAGCTGAATTCAGTAACTGACCACCTCAGGCCAAACGAAAGGCTGGAGATACTTTTATCAGCACATTGATAACACCATGCAGATAGTGGATAGCAGGTTATGGTGGGTTTAATTTGTGTTGGGAATGATTTACGGATGCTAGAATTGACAGTGATGGAACTCTATCTATCTATCTATCTATCTATCTATCTATCTATCTATCTATCTATCTATCTATCTATCTATCTTTCTATTTATTGCTGTTTACAATAATGAACAATTTTTAGACAAATCATGCCAGAAAAATTTGTATCGTTATGCAGGAAGTATTTATTTGGCAACACCTTTTCAAATGGCCAAAGAGGTGGCCCTTTGAGGTTTCTTACAAATATGCCCCAGAAAAGAACAGGTTTTTAATTTGTTTCTCCACATCAATAATGTGCCCATTCTTAATTTCTGCCTGAAGTGGAAGCAGGTGTTTTCATCACAGTTTGTCACATCTAGTTTTAAGAATTTCTAAAACAAAATCCTTTCTGTTTCCCAAAAGCTTTTAGCTTGATTACATTAAAGCGTCATAATCACGGTATGCTGCCAGCTAGCAAGAACTGGATGACAAGCCATAATTGCATGACATCAAATGTTCTAAGCTTGAAAGTGACACCCACTTTCTGGGTGACTTCCTGGAGAAATGTAAACATATTTGTATCATTGTTTGTTGGTTACTTCCAGCTTTCTTCTCTTATCTGCTTCTTATAGAAACAGAGGTCTTATGTAAGAGATTGTTCAAGTTTACCTCCAAGCTGCAGTGCAGAAGGACTAAGAAGGGTTGCCTAGCAACCAACATGCAATTTCGACTTGTCCAAAGCACAATGGAGAGGGAAGCAAAATATTCCTTGCCCATTTTTTTTAAATCATGTGTTGATAGGATAAAGGGAGGAACCGGCAGAAGGGGAATGTCAGAACATAGGAATGGTTAAAACCTTTGCCAACTTCTTTCTCATTGCATCTATTTTAGAAGGTATACTAGAGTTGTTATGTTTTCTGCTTTAACATCACAGGAAACCATGACTTCCATTTTCTGCAGTTACAATTTGGGACTGCAAAAACAGGGTTGGGACTGCATGAGGACCCTGGGCTCAAAGTGTTCCTCATTACAGAAACACTCCCTTTCAATATCTAGGCAACGTTTCGATGAAGTCTCATTCATCATCTTCAGGCTTGTGTCTTCGGCTCTGTGCTTCACACACAAGCCTGAAGATGATGAATGAGACTTCATCAGCATGCCTAGGCTACTCAATTTTACGTGGGAGAAAACCCGAATAACCAAAGATCCACATACAAATACCCGTGAGAACCTCAGAAAACATAAATAAATATAAATATATATATAATGTTTTCAGCATGTTCCAAAGAAGTAGCATTATCATTGGTGTTTCAAGATTCCTCTATAGACCATTTCAAGGAAATTAGCAAATCTGGTCTTGTCTCTGAAGTTCAACATTTTTCCTTATTGCATTTTGAGATCCCTGATTTGGACTACTCTTATCCCCAGAAACTTCAACTAAATGCTTACCTTTGCTCTCCACATCAGCCATAGTTTGAAGACGTCAACATGGCGTCCACATTGCAATGCCTTGTCTCCAGTATCATAAGAGAGATCATAATGCTTATCTTGTTGGAAGAGGTAAGAAGCATGCATCTGATTGCAGCTTTGCATCAGCCCCTTAAAAAGAAACAATCACTCTGCATAGTTCTGATTTACTGCATCTTAAAGAACTACTTGTATTGGAAAAAGTATCAAAAAGAGCAGGCAAAATGATTGAGGAGCTGAAGAAACTCTCACAAGAAAAATTCTCACAGTGTTTGCAGGTTTACAAATAAGGGACTATGTCAAAAGTATATACAATTATTTTAAGAGATTTAAAAATGGAAATGGATAAGCAGGAAGATACTTTCGAAAGGCAGATAGGGCTTGGGCAGGCACTCTGGAGGCCTGGAAGCATAAGATGGTAGAGATGGGAAAAATAATTAGACCGAATAGTAAAGATGTAAATGAATGTTCAATACCACAGACAATACTGCTACCCTTCAAAAAGATCTTGACTATGTATCAGAATGGTCAAACAAATGGCAACTTCAAATCTCAACAAATAAATGCTCTGTTTTACATATCGGCAAAAAAAAAATCAGAAAATAAAATACAAGCTGAATAGTCAAGACCTTGTTGATGATCCAAGCTCTGTAAAGGACCTTGGAATACTCATCTCTAATGATCTAAGTGCTAGAGCCCACTGTAACTACATAACCAAAAAGGCATTAAGAGTTGTTAACCTAATCTTACATAGCTTTTTCTCTGGTAATATCACACTACTAACTAGAGCATACAAAACATGTGCTAGACCAATACTCGAATACAGCTCATCAGTCTGGAACCCACATTACGTATCTGATATTAGCACAGTTGAGAAAGTCCAGAAATATTTCACAAGAAGAGTTCTCCACCCCTCTACTCGTTGTAGAATACCTTATGCCACCAGACTTGAAATTCTAGACCTAGAAAACCTTGAATTACGCCATCTTCGGTCTGATCTAAATATGGTATATAAAATCATACATTGCAATGACTTACCTGTCAATGAATACTTCAGCTTCAATCATAACAACACAAGAGCAAACAATAGATACAAACTCAAGGTTAACCACACCAAACTTGATTGCAGGAAATACAACTTCAGCAACAGGGTGGTCAATGTCTGGAATACTCTACCTGACTCTGTGGTTTCTTCCTCAAACCCCCAAAACTTTAACCTTAGACTGTCTACTATTGACCTCACCCCTTTCCTAAGAGGTCTCTAGGGGGCTGCATAAGCACGCCAATGTGCCTACTGTCCCTGTCCTATTGTTTCTTTTATTTTTCTTATATGTACCCATTTCATGTATTCATAACTATGTTTTTACTTATACCTATAATCTTGTAAGCAATTGACAAATCAAAATAAATAAAAATAAATAAAAGATAGAGACAAAGATCCAAGAGAGGAGTATGAGAGGCAAGCCAAAAATAATTAAGAATTGAAGTATTAAAGCAGACAAGAGATGATGGATAGAAAGGAAATGCCTTTTAATATAATGGTGGTCTGACTAAAAGCTAGAATGGAGTAGAAATAAGAATATACATTTTATATAATAGAATAAAAGCAATAGCTAGATGGAAAAATTAGAGGTTGAAAAGAGGTATTATTATGTATGATTTAATAATATGGTGATTGGCATTAGAATGGTGCATTGAAACATTGAACAACTAAATAATGAAGGATTATATCTTAATACAAATGTGTATTAACACTAGGACTACATAAGTTTGACTAATGTAACAAATACTATTAACATTGTTATTGTTATTTGTATCAAAAGAGTGGTGCCCAGAGGCCACACTGTTCATGTATTGATGTTGATGTATATTTAAAAATAAAATAAAAAATATAAATAAAAAAGTGTATACTATTATGCAAAATCTGGAAAGAGGGATAATTTCTTAATACCAATACCTGAAACCAAGCATGTATGGCTTCTGGTCTAGGGAATCTAAGAAATCTTATTGCGTTCATAATTTATTTATGAGTTCCCACTGGAATCTATTGTGAAAATAGAATTTTGGATCTTTATCACTTCCATCCAAGTAGTATTCTTGTATTATACATTACATTCCAGTGTTGTCTAATCTAAATGGAGTGTGGATCAAAGTCACCTAATCGTTTTTGACCTAAAAGGATTTAAATTCAAAAAGGATTTAAACAGAAGATTGGGCAACTATTTGTCTGAGATGGAATAACGACTGCTCCCTTGGGAAGTGGGTTAGATTGGAAGACCTCAAAATCTCTTCCAGATCTATAATTCTATATACCTGGAAAGTTGTTATGAAGCTTATTTTAATTCTGGGTCAAAAACAGTGGTAGTATTCAATTTTTTCCCCTACCAGTTTTGTGGGCGTGACTTGGTGGGGGAGGGTCATGTGACTGAGTGGGTGTATCCAACTTGACACCACTAATGCCATGTCCACTCGGTCACATGATCCCCACCAAGCCATGCCCACAGTATCCAGTAGGAAAAAAATATATGAATTTCTACCTATCTATTTTCTGCCCGGACAGGCCTGGCCTAATCTGTCAAAGGCCTGGCCTAATTCTGCATGCCACCCACTCTCCCTTCATCAGTCACATATGTCACCCCATTTCCTCACTTTCAGAGGCCCCAGACCTTAATCTCCCCGTTTCCTCCCCCATGACTTACATTGTCCCATGCCCGTGACTTTACCTTCCTCCTGTGGCTGGCTGCCAGGTAAGGCAAGCCAGGGTTGAGCCATTGTTGTCACTGGGCTCCCTGCAAGTCCACATCTCACCCTTGTCATGAGATGCCTGCAGCCTCCTTTTTTTTTTTTTGGTGCGGTCGGACTCCAGCCGCACTGAAAAAAAGACGTGGCAGCTGTAGGCTTCTTTGCAACAAAAATGACTGAGCTCTGGCTTTGCTCTGCTTCTGCAATGTACCACCCAGAGATGGTATTCAGCAGGTTCTGACCAGTTCTGGAGAACCAGTAGCGGAAATTTTGAGTAGTTTGGAGAACTGGCAAACACCACCTCTGACTGGCGATTTTACAGTATCCTTCCCCTACCACGGCCACCAAGCCATGCCCACAGAACTGGTAGTAAAAAAAATTTGAATCCTACCACTGGTACCACCATGGCCGTGTTCTAGGTGCCAGTCATGTAGATCCACCCCATTGAGCCCGCTTGCCCAAGCTTGCCCCATTGAGAGGGACTTGCCCAAGCAGATCTGAATGGAGCAGTGCAGCGGACTCAATGGGGTGGACCTGCATGGCCAGTGCCTAGAACGTGGCGACAGCACATTGCAGAAATGGAGCAAAGCTGGAGGTTGGTAATTTTCACTGCAAGAAGCCTATAGCCTCCACGTCTTTTTGCCACTTCTTTGCTGACCAGAACTGAGCCGGGACTGGCAGCTGGAAGATTCTCCTGCCAGCAAAGAGGTGGCAGCTGGAGGCTTCTTGGCAGGGGGAAGGGAACACGAAGAGACTTGGTCGGGAGTCAGAAGGTAGCTCCTGCACCCTACCTGTCCCTTTTTGGTCCCTCCCTCCACATCAAAGTACCTTAAAGGAACAGGCTGCTTTCCGAACAACAGTGGAGCGAAGTGAAGGGAGGCAGAAAAATTCACCCAAGTCTTCTCCTCCTTCTCAGCCATACACAGAGTGTGTACAATGCATCTCACAGTGCTACAAGGACTTGCCCAGGCACCGTCTCCTCGCAGAAGATCCCGGCCTCACGTGTTCACATGTGAGGTCCCAGGACCTTCTGTTAGGAGACAGCGCGTGGGCTACCGGCTCAATTCCAGCTGGCAAAGAAGCTATTCTTCACACCAGGGTGCACTGTATTGCCAGCTGCATCAGAGTGGAGGTACTTGCCCAGGCAAGTCCCTCCGGCACAGCAGGTAATGGGATGCATGTGCATGGCCAGTGCAAAGAACAGGGCGGCGAAGGTGGTGGAGTGAAGCACTTTTTTTGGCATATTTGAAAAGTGGAGGCTGGTAGTTTTTGGTGCAAGAAGCTTCCAGTCAATTGGCTCGGTTCAGGCTGAAAAGAGGCATCAGATGGGAGGATTCTCGCATTGAAAAAAAGAGGCAGCGGCTGTAGGCGCCTTGTGAGTGCGGACTGGCGGAGAGCCCAGTGGCTCTCAGCCCTGGGTTTCCTTCCCTGGCAGCCAGCCATGGGAGGAAGGTCACGGACATGATGAAAGAGGCAGTCATAGGGGAGGAAGCGAGGAGATTAAGGGCCAGAGCCTCTGAAGGAGGAGAAAATGGGTGATGCATTGTGCTTAAGGGAGAGTGGGTGGCGAGCGGTGGCAGCTCCAGAGCAAAGGCGGAACTGGGAAATCCCTGATCCAGCCGAGGCAGCAAGCAACTCCAGAACCTCGGGGAATAGTGCATCCCTGGGACCCTGGCCCCTGACCCAAGGCGAAGGGTCAATGGGCAGCATGCATTGCTTACCTTTGGTGAGCTGAGCTGACCGGGCATCAGCAAGGCAACTGGCGAGGCAATTAGCTGGGTCACATGGAAAAGGCAACATGTATAGGGTGGGGATGGGCAAGGCGAGCATTGAGCAGCCAGAAGGGGCAAGCGAGTGGCGACCGGGCGACCGGGTTAGGAGTATGGCCAGCCAGAAGTCGCTACCGGTTTGGCAACCCAGCCCCAAATTGTTGCTACCAGTTCTCTCGAACTGGTGTGAATGGGCTGACTACCACCACTGGCTGAAAAGTGATTGAACTTTTTTTCTTTTTAAATTTCAGATATTATCTTAATTACATGAAGTTGGAAGTTATAACCCAGCCCTCTCCTAGGAAATGAAATACTTTAAGGTATACTAAAAAAAAGCAGAATATTTCTCCTAATAGAGAAGTAGAAACTCAGGCAGAAACTCGGCCACCTCCACACCTTTGTCAATGGGCCTCAATGGCATAACTAAAGATCTACCTCCTCCAGGTAGAGCCATAATAGAAATTGCTCAAAGCCCTTTCATTACATCATCATCCAGCAAGGCTCAACCAAGCCTGGGACTCAGGACAGCCTACAGAGTTGCTCCCGCATGGCCCCATGGGAGTTTGACAACCAATCAGAATACAAGCTCAAATTCAAATCCCAACAGAGGGCATAAAACCCAGGGACTCTCAGCATTTCTCGCCTTTTTTCTTCACCCAAGAGCTCCAAGGCATGTGATCAGGGGTAGGATTCAAATTTTTTAACAACTGGTTCTGTGAGCATGGCTTAGTTGGTGAGTGTGGCTTGGTGGTCATGTGACTGGCTGGGCATGGCCAACTCAACATCACTCACATCGACTCATGCATCTCCTCGCCTGGCCTCTCATGACTGTGGGGATGCTGCAAGTGTGAAAAATGGACATAAGTCACTTTTTTCAGTGCCATTGTAACTTTGAATGGTCACTCCACACAAGCAAAGTACCAGCAAAGGAGGGGAAAAAAAACTCCAGAGGTGTTCCTGAGAAAGGCACTCTACCTGCCAAGAACGTAATAACGGTTAACAGAGAGGCAATTTCTGTAAGCAATACCAGAATGTTTCCTTCCTGCTTTCCTTACAGGATTAGGCCAGTAATTTCTTCTAACAACCAATTCTCTGAACTGCTTAGAATGTTAACAACCGGTTCTAGCGAATAGGTGCGAACTGGTAGAACCCCACCCCTGCATGTGATCCTGACCACCATTAAACCATCTTTCCAAGCAGCCTCCATGTTCCCAGTGTCTTTTCCCCCACTTGGAACTGAACCCAGAATGACATTTCTTTCAACAATGAGTATATCACAATTATGAAGAAACACACATAAAAGGAAAAAAATTTGAAAGCAACAATGCATCGTTCAAAGTTTCAGAGGCTCACCTCTTCGCGTACAAGCAAGGCAGAACACTGCAGAGGAACCCCCATCATTTTGTGTGGATTCCATGTCACAGAATTTGCTCTGGAACAGAAACCAGACTTTAAAAGGAAGTGAAATGATCAAGGACGGCAACCTTAGAAGCTCAAATGGAAAAGCAAATATAAAATATAATAGCATTTTTCTAGGGTCAAAAGCAATAAGACTGAAAATAAACATTTAAAAAAACACCAAGAAAACAAATAGTAGATAACATAATTATGTGATTATGTCACCATCAGACCTCCGTTCAGCTTAATTGGATTTGCAGGCAATCACTTTTTTAGTACTTAACACAAAGATTAGGGATATCAAATATAGCATTGAAAATAAACCTCCCTGTTATCTGAAACCAGAATTTTAATATTTATGTATAGCATTTTAATTTTCCATACTATTTGCCTTTTGATTCATCTTTACACACATTTTGGAAGATAATTTTAATATTAGTTCATGAAACTGAAGTTGATAAAACAAGTACAATATTTCGATTGTAGGTTTCACAGATAAGTGGAGGGTATATTGCAGTTCCACAGCTGGATCATCAGTTTTATTTTTGTTTTGTTTTGATGAGGAAAGCATATCTGATGGCATTTTATATTTATGTTTCACATTAGTTCAGGAAGGTGGATAATATTAAGTCATTAGGATGAATCATAATGAACATATATATTATCTTAGCTTCAGTGAGAAGCTTAAAATGGAGTTAGAAGCTGAAATGCTGCATGGAACGCTATAATACTGATTTATGTGTTGCTTTCCATCATACATTATGGTTTCCTGCTATGTAAATAAATGCAGAGGGTCTCAACCTTGCATTTATCCCCTTTCCTTTAAAAAAAAATAGTTTAGAACTTTCTACTTCTGAGCTCCCCAATGTTTAAACCTGAAAGAAATATTTGGAGTTGTTAAATTATGGTTAACTAACATTACTGAGGATCTGAAAGTCCAGATTTCAAGGGTTTTAGTTTTTAGCTAGCATGACCAAAACCCACAACAAATGGAAATTGTGGGAATTAATGGTTATAAAGTTTGAGAATGCCTACCAGGAAAAAAAATTTTTTCTAGAGAATTATTTCAAACATGATTTAAATTGGCTTTGTTTATCGCCAGGTTGAAGTTTCCTGATATCAGTGCAATGTGTGAGAAGCATATCATCATATTATTATCAACCATACCTTTCAATGCCATTTAATTTCCATTTATGTTTTCTTGACATCAGTAGCCCACCACCCCAAGCTCCCTGGAAAAAGAAGATTACAATGATCAATTCCATTAAATAACCATTCAGATTTCTGAAAACATAAGACCCCCATATTTAAATACGTGAATCACTTATTATCAGCTTTTTACTTATTTGGAGAAAGCAGTTAAAACTTTGGAAATCGCCAAAGGTAGATTTTGATCAGTTTTCCAGTAACACCGCCTGTAATTTGGGAAGTAGCTTAAAGCAGCATTAATAAATCTTTCAGCACAAAGATCTTCCATGTATATATGTATATGTATCATGTTTTCCCCAAAATAAGACCCTATCTTATATATATTTTTTGCCACCAATTTTTTTTGCAAAGGTCTTATTTTTAGGGGGGGATGTTGTCCACTGATTCACCTCACTTGCACGCATCGCCTTCAGCCTCCTTTTCACTGTAAGAGGCCTTCAGGAACTTCTTCTGTGGTTGACAAGGTCAGCAAGGCTTTCCTGAAAACATCTGCAGCCGACAACAGATGTGGTATTCAGCAGGTTCTGACCAGTTCTGGAGACCCAGTAGCAGAAATGTTGAGTAGTTCGGAGAACCGGCAAATGCCACCTCTGACTGGAGATTTTACAGTATCCTTCCCCTGCCAGGCCCACCAAGCCACGCCCACAGAACCGGTAGTAAAAAAAATTGAATCCCACCATTGCTTCGGATTGCTCTGGAGCTCTGTCGTCAGCTGCAAAGCCCTCAAGAAAGCCTTGCCAGCTGCAGAAGAAGTGAGCTGGCCAACAAGGCAGGGATTGGGGGTGCGAGGCCTGGCTGCAACTGTCTGAAGGTAAGTAGTAGGATAGCTCTACCCCCCCATCCCTATCCTAGCTTAATTTTTTCCTGTGTACCATGGAGTAGATGGAGTCTTAATTAGGGCTTATTTTGGGGGGTAAGGCTTATAATGGGCACATGTAAAAAATCAAGCCAGGACTTACTTTTGGGGTAGGTCGTATTTTAGGGGAACATGATAAATGTATTGTATAGGTATTGTACATTATATATATTGTATTGTACATATATATGTATTGTATTGGTATATATACCCATATACAACATGCATATACATACATATACATACATATGCATGTGTGTGTGTGTGTGTGTGTATCTGTAATTAAGTACCATTGTGGATACAGATGGAGTTGTATTTTTTAAAAAGATAACTTTGTGGAGGATTGATTTATCTACCACTGTTAAGCATGAAATCTATATAAAATGCCAGAATACTAAGATAGTATATCTTTGCACATCAAATGGTTCACCATGTTTAGGTCTGCCCTCTTATCTTTGAGAAACAGAAATCCTTTCAATCTTCCAAAGATTCTATTAATAAGTTTATTTTCACGTGAAGCAACATAGCCCAGGCACTGTTAAATCCTCTGCATCTTCATTATCATTCCCGCCAGCAGACCCAGGACTGGATTTACAATCCGATGCTTGAAGATTTCATACTCACATCCACATGCATCCATATCTTATACTTCTTGCAAATATCAGCAATAGTTATAAGCGGATCAAAAGCTCCGTATACGGTAGTTCCTGCGGTAGCACTTACTAGAAAAGGAACAAATCCCTACAGGAATATATAAAAAAAACAACACCTCAGCAGAGATTAATTTCTTCTTCTCTGGCAAGGCATAAAGAGACCACTTTCTTTTATCAGGCAGCCAAGAGATTACACGGTACTTACTATTACAGTTACTTTATTTGCCATGTGATTGCTGTTTCTAACAGTAGGAGGCAGCAAACTGCCAAAACAATAGAAATGATTCAGTATTGTTTACCTAAACAACCTAATGGGGTACATAACAGAGCATCCAAAGTGGAATCTTAAACTCTCAGAGCAGAGAGGACCTAATTAAATGTCTCCAGCTTCCTTACATTTCATTTAAACGCTGTCAGGATTTCCTCTTTGGGGATCTTTATAATAACTCAGCTCTTACTGTGTGGACCTACAATAATTGCTGAAATAGCTGCACGGCATTCTAATTTTATCAGAATAATAGGATGTATCGTTCTGCACGATTGGTGGAAATAATATTTTGAGGATACTGATTTGCTGATAAAATGCTATAGATGAGGCATTGCCTTGGCAAATTTACCAGGGACTGATCAATGCTTGCTTAGTCACATGACTCTTCCTTTTAAAAAGGATAAAAGGAAATTCAATAAAATAGGTTGGATGTGATCAGACAGAAAAACTGCAGACCTTAAAAGGCAGACTAGGGACAAGATATGGCCAGTACTGTGATCAATGAGGAACATTGGGGTGCCAAGAGGGCCCCCTGGTTTGTCATAGAAATTCCAAAAGAGGAAAGAGCCTCTAACCTTTTTCAGGTCTCTCTCTCTCTCTCTCTCTCTCTCTCTCTCTCTGAATGAGTGAAAAATGTCAAAATAAGGCAGCCACAACCATGTGATTAAAATCTCACTCTCTTTTATGTGCATTGTGACACATCAAGTTTTGATTGCATAGTTTTGATTGTGGCTGTGATCTTGACAGTTTTTGACACAAAACACACACACACACACACACACACACACACACATGTGGGTGGATGGATGGACTGACCAGACTTTCCCCCACTTTTCCCTCAGTTACATTCCATTTACTCTAGCTTCATAATTTCCTGAGAATAATTCAAATGTTTGAGCATGATTTGGGGACATTTAGAACTGTCTAATAAAAGTGGTGCCTTCATATGAATTTTTGAAGGTACTTTGCGTTTTATTTGTTTCTAAGTTTTTACCTCACTTGGAAAGATCCAAGTCCAGCACCAAGACCCTACATTAGAGGAAGGAGATTTTAGAAATGAGGATGGGGCTTCGTTCTCCTCACATATCAGCTAGCATTTTCCCCTCTTTTAGATAATTTCTTCTCTTTCTCAAAATTCTACACAGTTGGACTTTTAAGTATCTTAGTTGGCTAAGTATCCATATGCATATAAAAGAGCTATGTTTAATTTATTATTTTTACCTAGCTAGTGACAGAGCCTTTTTTTTCAAGCAAAAGTAATCCAGAGAACCAGATCTATTATCCTTAAATGAGCATGATGAGACTTTTAATCTAGCATATTGGTGAAGACTGAGATATAGCATAAAAATATTATATAGCTGGAATATCTGAATGGCTTTAAATAGAAACCTTAGATAGAATTAACTTGCCTTTTGCTTGGCCTCAACAATTCGCCTTTCAAGATCAGATGGAATCATTTTCCCTCTGGAAATAACGAATATATAAATAAATATGATGGATATGGATATAATCATACTAACCACAAAGTCTTTTCAAATGTCTTATCCAAGATAAGCTGCTATTTATGAAAATTGTCTTTTGCTGCTTGCAAACTGTCAGAAGCATTAGCTTATCTGTCAGTTTGTAAAGCAATACAACTGGCATGTACACAACACAGTAAACCTAATTACAGAATTAAATAATTTCCCAACAATTCATGCAATGTGCTGAGGAATAATCTAAGATGGTTCATTTGCATAACACATGATGCCATACAAAATTAATCCAGGTTAATGCCAAGCAAATTTTGCATATTGTAGAAATGCACATACTGTTTTACCTGACATAATTAAACCTGTTTTGTAATGCATTGTGTTCATTCACTATTTTGTGTTTATTACTGAACTGCAAGTAGCTGATAGCTAGCTTTTAAGAAACATTTGTCTCTCATTCATGCAAGTATAAATTCTTTGTGTGTGGTGGGGTGTCTTTATATCTTACTAGTAGTGTTTGAGTGGAGGATATCAAAAATAGTATAAGGAACTCAGATTTATGAAATGAATTATTTTTTCCACTGTTAACTTGCCTCTTAAATTCTTAAAGTATATGAATCTAAAAGGTACTTGATAAACCCTGGCAATTTAAAAACTGGATTTAAAAAAAAAGTTTAGGCCACAATATATATAGCAGCTGAGATGATACAGTCATGGTTACCATGAAATAGGTTCATATTGACTGCTATAATCAGCTCCATGGGGGCAGGAAGGCAGAAATCAAGATTTTCATTGGAGCTAGACATTAAGATGAAGTATGCTATGCAGCTTCCAAGAACTCTACCACTGAGGGTGCACAAATGGAAATTTCAGCATAATGAACTCTCTGAGAAAACCATCATGGGTATCATGAGTCTTTCTCTACCAGAGGCCTGGGAGTTTGAGATTTATGTGCAGTATCTTAGCTGTATGAGCAATATAGCTTTTCCGAACAGAGAGCTCTGATGTTATTTCCGGGATATGTTGGAGCTTCTCTCCCATCTGAGGAGTTACAGCTCTAAGTGATTCTAACGGTATCCCCACCTTTTTTTTTTTTTTTTTTACAAAAGTCATACTTAAAAGTAACGACAGGTAGTCCTCAAGTTACAACAGTTCATTTAGTGACCGTTCAAA
Source organism: Notechis scutatus (assembly GCF_049901735.1). Taxonomy (NCBI): domain Eukaryota; kingdom Metazoa; phylum Chordata; class Lepidosauria; order Squamata; family Elapidae; genus Notechis; species Notechis scutatus. The sequence goes on from NC_142025.1 coordinate 20,866,644, forward strand.
GTTACAATAGCACTGAAAAAAGTGACATGACCACATTTCAAAGTTATGACCTTTGTAGCATCCTCATGGTCATGTGATCAAAATTCAGGTGGTTGGCAACTGGTTCATAGTTGTGACAATTGCAGTGTCCCAAGGTCATGTGATCTCCTTTTGCGACCTTCTGACGAGCAAAGTCAATGAGAAAGTCAGATTCACTTAACAACTGGGCTACTAACTTACCAACTGCAGTGATTCACTTAACAATTATGTCAAGAAAGGTCGTAAATTGGGGCAAAATTCACTTAACTAATGTCTCATTTAACAACAAACCCAATTGTGGTCATAAGTTGAGGACTACCTATATTCAGAAGAGAAGAAGAAAAACACCATTTGGAGTCATTGCTGTTCTTCTTGATATCCATAGATTGATTGTATGCTTTGCTTACTATAATTTTGCAGTCATCCCATAACACAAGTTATCTGGGCATCTTATAAACAACACAATATAAGTAAGAAATACTGCCGAGTCTCAATAGAAATAAATTCATTAAATTGAGACAGTCAGACTAAAAGATTCAAAGATATGGTGTCAGAATCACCTCCTTAGCACCAGGAAATCTCTCTCTCTGGGAATTAAGATGCTATTATCAGGAAAAATACTTCTACATAGTAAGGATAGTTGGTCAGTTTATTTGCCCAGGGCACTGAAAACAATTCCCTGAAGATTTGGTAAGTGCAAAGAGGAGGCAATGGGGTTATTTTGTATTCAGGCTTTAACAATTACAGAAATCCATGAAGCTAAATCATAATCAGAGACTGTTTCATACAGAAACAGAATTAGCAACAATTTCTACCTTGACCACTTTCAATGGCCATAAAAAATGCAACAAGACAGTACATGGGTGTCAAACTTGATTTCATTGAGGGCCACATCAGGTTTGTGTTTGACCTTGGGGGGCTGGGGTGTTCAGGATGGCCAAGACATCACTCATTTTCAGCTGTGACAGCCTCATGCAACTCTCTTCCAGCAAAAACAGAACTCAGGAGGCTGCGTGTGGACCTCCCAAGCTCCATTTTCACTGGTAGAGGCACTGAGGGCTGGTCCTTCACTGTTTCCAGGTGAGCTATGGGCTGCCTCTTGCTCCTGGGCCTTGAGTTTGACACTCCTGCGATAGGAAATTACTTACCATATTACAATGATAAATAAATATGATGAGTGGTTAAATATTTCTAAGCCAACTTTCTGGGAAAATATTCATTCCAACAGAGCTTATTAAAAAAAAATCTGCTGTATTCAAAAACATTTCCTATTAAAATGTATCTATTGCACTCATAAATAAAATTATTAAAGGAAAAAATTTCTTGCCAAAAGGCAAACCATTATGAGGTTTTGGCAATTGCACATATCAATGCTGATATTTTGTGAAATCTTTCTGGATAAATTTGGTTCCTTTGGGTTGAGAATGTAGAGCAGCCTGAAAATGGGTGCTGACCTTTAATGAAATTAAAAGTTCTGCTTACCTTTCATCACATCTGATCAAAACCACACTGTCAGTACCAATTCCTAAAGCTGCTGCTCCTTTCTTCACTGAAAAATGACTCTGAAAAAGTATATTGATTATTTTGTACATGGAAGCAATGCACCAATATATTTCTCCTATGAAATAATGCTCTTGCATTTGTCTTCTTTGCCAACTCGTGAAATGTTTGGAGCAATTCTTTAAGGGTTTGTAAAAAAAATTCAAAATTCAGTCTCCCTTAGAAATTGACAAATGCATTATGAGAGAGGTGTTAGTGGGCTACCGTGTATTTCATCAGCAGCATAAAGTGTTGTCCTGAGTTACAAAGTAAGTCTAATCAAGTAGTGGTATTTTAAATGAATTTGCAGAAGATACGGTAAGTGCAAGTAGTTGTTGATACACAAACCTTTGAGCAGTGGGTAAGTTCAATCCTATTATTTTGTTTTTCTTTTTTTTTGCAATTCTCCCTTGTCCATGTTTATATTTATCTGAAACAACCCTATTGGGAGAAATTGGGGAAACTCATATTTACCTTGAAAAGTTTGTGATATATGCTCAAATTCCTGAAAATTGAGATGCTCACAATTAGAAAGCCTGTCCATCCTCTATTGTCTGATTGGCATGTAATGTTTTCTGAATGCAATTTTTTCTTGAAGACCTATAGCAGTCAAACATCTTAACAATCAATAGCGTTTTTTAAAAAAATAGCCTTGAGCCACATTTAAATTTTCTGGGTCTAAGAGACACTGCACAGTTCATTTTTTCATTTTTTCATTTTTTTAATGAGATTGGAGCTTTCTTCTTCTTTTCATTGTGTATTTCATCAGTATATTTTACAGTTTGTTTCACAGTTTTTATGCGTTTCCCAACCCAAAACCATACAGCCAACATTCATGTACCTGATTAGGAAATGGGGGCTGCAATTGTGGGTTTTAGTGATTGCAAGAATTTTGAAGGCAGATAACAATGTAAGGATGCAGTTCTGAATGCAGAGTGCCAGCCCCTAATCTAAATGGGGAAGAAATTTAAATCCCAAAGCTCAGAGTCACTTCAAGAGTGAGATTGGTAACATATAATTTGAATGAATTTATTTCATTTATGAATAAATCTGAGAGCACCTTGTCTTCATCTGTGAATCTCATAACTTTACTCTGATTTCATTCATACAATGTTCTAATTTGAGTAAAAAATAGAATTGATGTGGTCTGATGTCCAAACAAATAAATTATATAATGCCTTAATGCTGACCAGCAAACTATTCAACTCTAATATTACCATGTTTTCCCCCCAAACCTAGACAAAAACTGGATAGCACTGTTGTTTAGAAAATTACTCACTTGATGTAAAACAAAGAGTTTTGAATTCTAAGTATTTATATCAATTCAACTGTTACAATTGTCTTCATACTGGATTCCATAGAAATTATATTCAATTGACCTAATCAGCATTAGACATCTTGGACCCTTATGAAGTCCCTAAATCACCTTTTTCAAGAGCCTCAGATTATCTCTGGTCACTATTGTTGAAAACTGGTGGCATGGAAAGAGAATCATAGTGAAAACACAATCTAAGTTGTACAATAATTTTCTTTTTTTAAAAAGTTTAAAAATCCTGAAGCTCTCCCATCTGCAGAGTACAAGAAATGGCTCTAGAAAATTCTAGACTGGCCACTTTGCATAACTTCGTCTGTTGTAGGTTCCAGGAACCCAAAAGTGTGAATTTTTTTTAAATTCACACTTTTGCACACAACTATGCTTGATATAAGAACCTTTTTCAAAAGTAGACATTTTTCTCAGGGCTTAATCCAAATACAGGTGTCATAAATTACCACAGCTCCTGATCATCAAAAAATTACCACAGCTCCTGATCATCAAAACTTTGCCAAATGCTCATATAAAGGCAGGATTAATTTCCAATTCACATTCATCCACAAACATTGCTGTATACTGCATTTCAAAAAGAAAGAATAATTGGTATGAGATCCCCTGTGTGGAAAAGAGTAAACATACATCCAAAGGAAGAAAATATATTACAGAAAGAAAGCAATTACATATTAGCCAAAGGTAAGATGAACATAAAGGATTACAGAGGAACACCTACATGTTCTGAGGTGAAGGCAACCAGCCTTGGAATAGCTGCCATTCCTTTCTCTTTAACTTCTGGGAACATCTTGAAACGTGCAATCAACATAGCATACATGTTAGATATGGCACCACCTGGAGACCACAGTAACAAACTGTTACTTTTTTTAAATTCACACTTTTGCATACAAACTACGCTTGATATAAGAACCTTTTTCAAAAGTAGACATTTTTCCCAGGGCTTAATCCAAATACAGGTGTCATAAATTCTCACTCATTCAGTTTATATTCATTTGCTGAATTTTGAAGGCAGATAAACCATGTAAGGAAATAGAAGGAGACAAAAGCGATAAAAATACTGTATAACCACATTTTACTTTTTACTCTTGTTTGAATCCATTTTCTCAATGACCCTTTCACTATTAAAAATTGAACTTCTTAGGAAGAATTTAGAAGATTCAGTGCTATTTTTTAAAAGGTTCCTATCACCTTCCCTTAGTTTCTTATCTTGCTGTTCTAGATTTGAAGGAATAGAGAATTTTACCTAGGACAACTTATAGTACTACTTTTAGAATGTACATTCTTCACTGATCAAATAGGTTTTAAAAAAATATAATCTCAATAGAGGGAAGCTCAAGGTTGACTCATCCTTCCATCCTTCCAATGTGGGTAAAATGAGGACCCAGATTGTTGTGGGTAATAGGCTGACTCTGTAAATTGCTTAGAGAGGGCTGTAAAGAGCTGTGAAGTGCTGCTGCTATTGCTGTTTTGACTCTGGCAAGTAGATTTGGGTTCTGCTTAAAAAAATAGAATGAATTTTGCTTTCCTTACAACATAATTATTTTAAAGAGAGTTCTGTTAATTGAATATCTAATCCAACAGTCTCATTGAAATTAGCTTCATTCACTGAGATAAGTCATTAAATAATGGTTTGTAAATCGTAATTGGCTCACATTACATGTTAAGTAAAAAAAGTCATATCATGGCCTAGTGTAACTGTAATAGCTTTGATAAGTTACTTACATCATTAAAGAAACAAAATAAGGCATGCCTGTTCAAATTTCCTAAACGAGAACAACATGAGCTGCTGTAATATCCATAGAGCACTCCTATCTTCATTTACTAGACCTACAGAAGCCTGACCTCATTGTTAAATACTGTAATTTCTTATTTATTTCATACAAACGAGTGAATATTATGTACTACAGAACTAAGGAGTGGATATTTCATTTGATTGCATGTTCTCTATCATTTGATTCTTTATAAAGTGGCACAATTTGCTTGAAAGAACTTTCTGCAAGAATAGACAGTACAGTTTGTGTTCTCAAAGTCTCTGGATTGAAATAAATGTGCATCTTTTTTATAACCAGGAGAGAATATTAAGAGCAAAGATTGAACATGCTGCTTCTCATATTATGTTGCCTTGAAAGGTATTGTATATCATAAGCATGAAAGCACAAAGAAGCATCACTTACCAGGTGAAAAAATTCCATCACCAGCACCTCCTGGCCAACCAATTATTTCTCTCATTTTTCTTAATGTGACATATTCCAACAGTACAAACACAGGAGCAATTTCATAGGTGAACCTAGAACATAGCAATTTCTGCATCTTATTGATTAAGTAACAGTACTGACAGAATAACTCACTTCATAGAGCATAGAATATAGAATAATAGAGTTGGCATGGACTGGAAATCTTTTAGTTCAATCCCTGCTCAAACAGGAGGCTCTTATAATTTTGTTTGCTTCAGATTTATTGCTTAATTATTTTTTCCAATATTTTTTCCAGGTATTGATGTCAGGCTGATTGGTCTGTAATTTCCTGGATCTGTTCCCCTCTTCAATTTTTTAAAAGTTGGGAACCACATCAGCTCTTTTTCAGTCCTCGGGTAGTTTCCTCGTGCTCAAAGAACTTTGAAAGATATATTTCAATAGTTCTGAAATCATGTCTACCAGTTTTTTCAACATTCTGGGATGTAGTCTGTCAGAACCTGGTGATTTGAATCCATCTAGAGCTGACAGGTGTTCCCTTACTTTATTTTTGCATATTTGCATTCCTAACCTGTCATTTACAGTTCTGTTTTTGGTGGGTGGAGTTGTGTTTTCTTTTTACATGAAGACAGATGCAAAATATGAATTAAGTAGTTCTGCTTTTTCACTGTTGTCCATTATTTCTTAGCCATCTTTGCCCACTAGTGGACCAATTACATTTTTAACTTTTTTCTAGTTTTTTTTATATGTTGAAAGAAACTTTTTAAAATTGTTTTTGATATTTGTTCCAAGTCTTACTTTGTTCAAAACCTTAGCTTTCCTAAGTTCATCTTTGCAGGTTTGGGCTAAATGTTGGTATTCTGCCTTCGTCATATGTCCCTCTTTCCATTTTTTTCTCAGTTGGTCTGAAAGTTCTTTGTGCAACCATGTTGGGATTTTCTTGGTTTCCTTGTTTTTCTTTTTTTAATGGTATTTAACTGGATCATTTTTCAGTTTCCCAAACTTCTTGAGTTGATTTCCCCTTTCAGATTTTCATCCATGGGATCCTTCCAAAGCTCTTTCTGAGTTTGTTAAAAATCAGTTCTTTTAAAGTCTAAGAAATTGGTTTGACTGTTCTGTTGCTTGTGCCTTTTTTATATTGAATTCTAATATGACATGGTCAATCTCTCATAAAATTCCTGCAATTCCAACCCCCTCTATCATTTCTCATCTGTTGGTAAGAATAAGATCCAGTATAGCTGTTCCTCTAAATGGCTCCTCTATCTTTTGGGTGATGATGTTGTTGGTAGGTGGGTCAGGAATCTATTTGATCTCTCATTTGTTGCAGAGTTTGTCTCCCAGTTGATGTCAGAGTAGTTAAAATCCCCCAATGCTACTGTGGTATGTTTCCTATATAAGTTGGTTAAGTGATGCAAAAAGTTCATCTATTTCTGATGCCTTCCAGATATGCCTGAGACTACAGATCCGAAATACTACTGGCAAAACAAAAAAGAAGAAAATTCAACCTATCGCTGTCTGTGGAGCTTCTCAATCATTCAGGTCATGGTTGTCCGAAAGGTGCTTTTCCAAAAAGCAATTGGACTTTCTTGGGTTTTTCCCACCTTGAAAACATTTTCCTTTTCATCTAAGAAGCTACTTCAGAACTGAACTTTTTATTCTATCTTTTCTGGAGAGGTACAAATGGCTGTTTTCCCCATTTGCCTCCCTTAATTTTAACAATTTCATGTTCTTCATGCTTTCACTAACATATTATTTTCTGTTTATCTGTTTAGCTATGCACCTCTCAGTGTTTCTATAGAACCGTTTTTCATGCCATGTGCTACCTTTTTACTCTCTCTTTTTTTCTTTCTTAAAAAGAGGCATGCAAAATATAAATGCTAACCTATCTGCTGACATTGGTAAATATGAGAGTCAAGTCATTTTCTTGTCTCTAAAACTTGTGTACTATAAAATAAATGTATTAATATCCATGAATATGAAATTTTATCTGATTAATTATTATTCATTAATTATGAATGCAAGTATGTTTGTTATATTTTGTTCCTTATAACTGCTTTGTGAGCATTACCCCTGAATTAAAATAATCTTTAGACCAGTTCCTACCTGAATTTCATGCATGCAAAATGGACCAACTCTGGCAACGAGGATTTTTTTAATAGTTGCTAATTTAAAGAAACAAATATTTTGCATAGACAGTAAGATAGTGTACTTTATTTCTGAAAACAATCTAAGCTAATTTCTGAGTTAATGATGCTTAAAAGGATCTTATTAGTCAATTTACATACTTACATATTAGTGTTAGCTGTAGAAGTTAGCCAATCTGCAGCTAATCCAACCATATCCAATCCAGTTGAAAGCTGATTGAAATATCTGGGGTGCCCTGCAAAACATCTGAATAAGCTCCATTGAAAAATATAATTTGTTATTATATTTCTATCACATTCATATTTCCTGCTGTCCATTTTGGCCATAAAATCCCAACCTCATTGCATTTGTATGGAATTTATATGGCAAACAGCTTCAGTGAAAACTCTTTATTTTTAGCTTTTAGCAATGAGGATGAAAGTTCTGTATAAAGAGACTTTTGTTCAGGCATTATCAGCATTACCATTGCTCAAAATGCCTTCTTCTCTTAAAAGGACTAGATGGATCTTTTCCATTTCAGAAAAAGAGACAGATTGAAATTGACAGTTGAATTATATTACAGTATAATTACATGAAGAGCATCTTATATGAATTCAAGGGAACTTCTTTTAAAATTATTTATTTTCTCAAACTAGGTAAGAACAAAAAGATAAAGATAAACAGAGTTAGCATAGTAAAATAACACTAATATTTTTGTCTTCCCTTCCTCGCTTCCAAAATAAGAGAGAAAAGGAAAGGAGGAGAGGAGAGGATATGAAAAGAGAGGACACAGGAGTGAAGAAGAGAGGAAGAAAGGAGAAGGAAGGAGAGGGGAGAGAGGAGAGGAGAGAAGAAAAGAAGGGAAGGGAAGAGAAAAGAAGAGAAGAGAAAAGAGAAGAGAAGAGAAGAGAATGCAGGTAGGGAAACAGGCAGGCACAATGTGCCTGGAAATTTATCTAATAAACAACACAACTTCATAAAATTTGTACAAATTGTCCAAATTGTTCCTCGCTTCTATGTTGATAGACCATATATAGCAGCCATTCATTCCTACAAATCAGCATAAATGTGTTGTCCTTATATCAGAAAATAAAATACAAGCTGAATAGTCAAGATCTTGTTGATGACCCAAGCTCTGTAAAGGACCTTGGAATACTCACCTCTAATGATCTAAGTGCTAGAGCCCACTGCAACTACATAGCCAAAAAGGCATTAAGAGTTGTTAACCTAATCCTACATAGCTTTTTCTCTGGTAATATCACACTACTAACTAGAGCATACAAAACATATGCTAGACCAATACTCGAATACAGTTCATCAGTCTGGAACCCACATTACGTATCTGATATTAGCACAATTGAGAAAGTCCAGAAATATTTCACAAGAAGAGTTCTCCACTCCTCTACTCGTTGTAGAATACCTTATGCCACCAGACTTGAAATTCTAGAACTAGAAAACCTTGAATTACGCCTGTCTTCGGTCTGATTTAAGCATGGTATATAAAATCATACATTGCAATGTCCTACCTGTCAATGAATACTTCAGCTTCAACCATAACAACACAAGAGCACACAATAGATACAAACTCAAAGTTAACCGCACCAAACTTGATTGCAGGAAATACGACTTCAGCAATAGAGTGGTCAATGTCTGGAATACTCTACCCGACTCTGTAGTTTCTTCCCCAAACCCCAAAAACTTTAACCTTAGACTGTCTACTATTGACCTCACCCCTTTCCTAAGAGGGTCTGTAGGGGGCGTGCATAAAGCGCACCAACGTGCCTACCGTCCCTGTCCTATTGTTTCTCTTATTCTTCTTTTATTTTTCTTATATGTACCCATTTCATGTATTCACAACTATGTATACACTTATACTTATTATCTTGTAAACAATTGGCAAATCAAATAAATAAATAAATAAAATAAATAAATAAATATAATCATGACATTTGGCCATCCACATGCACCATTCTTGATAGTCTAATAAATACTGTAGAGAGAGCCATCAAAACATAAATGTTCTTAATGGAAAGTAAATTATCTTATTACAAGCCTAAGCCACAAAACAGGATGAATATATATATATATATATATATATATATATATATATATATATATATATATATATATATATATATATATATATATATATATATATATATATCTGATCAATACATTCAGAAGAAAGAGACTGCCTCCCTCTTGTTCTCCACTCATTCTACCTCTGTCCTCCACAAATAATTTTTCACAATCTTCCACTAGTTTTTGAAGAGGTCAACTCTAACATGTTTCCATTCAGATCATTGGCAGAATTTACAGATATCAGAAATAAATTTTCCACAGGTCGAAGTGTTTTTTTGAAAAAAATAAATCAGCAATACTTGAAATGTGTAAATAAACTCTTGCTGATCTTATTAAGGGAAGAACGGGACTAAATTTGACATCACCATTCTGTGTCTCCTTGCACCTTTTGACCCAGGGTAACTGTGAATTTTAGGAAATATAAGAATGAGTTTCTGCTTATTAGGAAAATAATTTTAAACAATGCACTAACCTTCTAAAAACAAATGGACCTAATTTATATCTAGATTTGGATAACTAATCTCTATTTGACTGGGAACTTTATAATTCACTTATTTTTTCCCCTGCTTAAATTAAAATACTCATGTAAGCCAACTGGTACCAACTTAGTGTCTTCCAGATATGTTGAACTGTTCCAAAATATTCAGCCAGCAACAGTAGGGGGATTCAAATATTTTTGGTTTGGTGGGTGTGGCTTGGTGGGCACTCTTTGCATGCATGCACATACTTTGCGTGCATGCATGCACCAAACACGCACTTTGCACAGGTGCAGAGATGTTCTAGCTCACCTCATGCAAGCCAGATTGCTTCAGCAGCTGCTGCATGGCACTCTGCTGTGCTGCGCAAAGCAGCTGTGCTTCAAATTCAGAGGATAAAGGTGAATATGGGAGCCTGGACAGGCAGGTGGGACCAACAGCAGAGCGGTGGAGAGAATCAGTTTGGTCTCCACTGTTCATCACCGCTGCTGGCTTGGTAGAACCGGGCTGAACCAATAGAATACCACCACTGGCCAGCAAGGTTGAAAGGAATTCTGGGAATGGAAGTCCACCATAGCTGGATGATTTCAGTTATGAAAAGATGCTCAAATTCTCACTGCTAGGAAAGGGTAAATGTCTGAATTATTTCTTTCTAGCCCTTTTCTGTAACAGTTTAACATATTTACATTAGTTCAAGTAGATCTAAAGTATAGAAGATTTGGAATTCTGTCCTGTAGGATTTTTTGCATAGTAGTTAATTCAGATCTGAACAGATAAAAATATTTCAACTGTATTCACAGTTGCAGTTGCAAGCAAATTACAACTAGGCTTAATTTGCTCAGCAAGTAAACAGTTCAGAAATTATAATTGCTAGATCCATACAATACAAAACCTAGTAGCTAGATAGCTTCTAGATATCAACAAAAAAGGAATGCTTTTGTTCCTTTTTTCATTTCTGGGTCAACTGAACTTTGCTGCCCAGATAAAATAGAGTAGCCCTTTTCTAAACCACAAAAAAGACATATTGCATATTAGCATATTCGGGTGACAGGAAGGGCATCCGTGTTAGCTCCATTCAGTTGCCCTGACTGTACCACGCAAGGGATTATGGGGTAATTAGAAGAAGAAGAAGAAGAAGAAGAAGAAGAAGAAGAAGAAGAAGAAGAAGAAGAAGAAGAAGAAGAAGAAGAAGAAGAAGAAGAAGAAGAAGAAGAAGAAGAAGAAGAAGAAGAAGAAGAAGAAGAAGAAGAAGAAGAAGAAGAAGAAGAAGAAGAAGAAGAAGAAGAAGAAGAAGAAGAAGAAGAAGAAGAAGAAGAAGAAGAAGAAGAAGAAGAAGAAGAAGAAGAAGAAGAAGAAGAAGAAGAAGAAGAAGAAGAAGAAGAAGAAGAAGAAGAAGACATATTAGCACATTCCTGAAAAGCAGCCTTTTGCCATCACTGGTTTTTTTAAGTACATCTAAAGCAAAACTGAAATAAATATTATTTTAATTGCCATTCCCCTTTACCTTTAAAATGAATCCAACCACCTTGTAGAAATCTTTATTTCTCCTGTTACCAATTACTGCTATATTTCAGAATTAGAAGGACCAGCCAGAATACTGAATATTCATGATTAATCATAACCCATGTGATAAACAACTAATGATGGTAAGGTAAAAGGAGGAAATGGAATGAAAGAGGTGAAGATATGAATTTCCCAGGCAGCTGAAGACTATATTACTTCTTCCTCGACAGAACGTAATGACAATAAATCATCAAATTTCCTGTTCATTGTGATTTTAAAAAAATCTGATAGAAGTTATCATCACTGGTGTGTTAAAAATGATACACGAGAAAAGAAAGCCCTATAGATTGATTAGTTCATTTATGTGGTTTATTCCACTGGCTTATATATTCTAACCAGTTTTGAGATTTTAGTAAATTTTGGGGTGGTATTCTTTCATACATAAAAGAAAAGTTTCCTGAAGTTGCTAGAATAGTTAAAACACATATACATGTGCTTAATCATGCAATACTTGTGTATTTAATCCTGTCTCAGATTCAGGACCAGGACATGAGAAGATTAACAGCTGCTTCACCAGCATTTGATTTTTGAAATAAGCCCCAGACAGCTCCTCTTTAAGATATATAACATCTCTATCTGCAAGGGAAGCAGGAGGTACATCAGGGCTATTAAAAATGGCATACAGAAACTGAAAAGAAAATTATCTCCCTTGAGCAGTCTTACATCAATCACATGCATATCATAAAGACTTCGGTACCAAAAGGGGTTTTGCTGTCATCTACAGAGTGACACACAAAAGCTGAACAGTGAGGTTGTGTGGGTGAAATTAAAGGAAGAGAAGAAGGTTAAAGCAGGCAGCAAAACCAATTACTCTTTTAGATAGGGAACCAGAGCCTTCTGTTAATTTAGTTTAAAATTATGGCGACTGCTTTGGAAAAGCAAAGTGTACGGTTTGACTTAAATTTGCTTGATTTTTATCCCTGTTTTTTTTAAAACACGTTTAGCCCATGTTTGTTCCAGGATGGTGCTGTGCTACCTGTACAGAATGATTCAATGAATAAAATAAAGCAAGAGGGAACAATTAGGCCAAGGACTTTTACTAGGTTAGTACAGGTAGTCCTTGAATTATGATACTGTTCATTGTTTAATGACTGTTCAGAGTTACAGTGCAACTGAAAAAAAGTGACCTAGGACCAGTTCTCATATTTATGACTGTTGCAGCACCCCTAAAGTCAAACATTCAATTTTCATATGCTTGGCAATTGGTGTGTATTTACAATGGTTTTCAGGATCCTAGGAATCATATGCAACCTACCCAAGGAGCTCAGACAAACAAAAACAGTGGGGGAAGTCAGATCCAAATAATGAGACGATTCACTTAATAATTGTAGTGATTCACTTAACAACTATGCCAAAAACATCATCAAATGGGGTATGACTCACTTAACTGCCTTGGTGAGCAACAGACATTTTAGGTTCAATTGTGGATGTAAGTCGATGATTATCTGTATGGCTCAAGGGGAATGTAAATCTAGGCTTTTCAATGTGCTAATGAAGGCCTAAGGAGGGAATATTTTTCCCCATTCCATTCATTTCATTCTATATTTCCTTGTAGATCACCTTCCAGAATCTGCAAGTGAATAAAATCTAATGTAGACGATGTCTATGCCCAGATACATTTTTGGTTTATACCTTCAATCTTCACATAGCTATTTTTTTTCAAACCTGGCTGCTGCAGAAGGCAGAGCAAAACCAAATTCAAACTAGTTGTGTATGCACATAGATTTCACCTAGAACACAAATTATTAGTTCCAAATTCCTAATATAATCCCATATGGCAGTGTCTCCAGTACCTACATTAGGGTTTGGATTCAATAAATCTGCAGTCCTACAGTCTAATTTTGCTACACTTAGCCATTGCTTGCCTTTATTGATTATTTATTGGTTTATTGGTACAAAATTCAATACAAAACACTGAATTGAGATTCAGTGTGTCCGAAAAGCACCAGCATGGGAAAAGCTAAATTAAAACTGTGCTAAATTACTAGAAGTGAGCCCTATGGCAAAACACATGACATGTGCACCTGCAATCTTAACAAATTACGTTCCTAACATATTTTTATTTGATGTTTAATATTTATATTATACACCCTTCTTTCCACCAAAAATGGTGTTCAGAGTGCACTGATCTTGAAACATTTCCAGCAACCCCATATAGGTGGATTAACTTAATCATGATGTTTTGCTTAAAGAGATCTTCCTCTACATTGAGGAAGAAGAGGAAAATAAATAATATTTTATCAGAGAGATTTGTGAATGAGATTCCATGTAGCCTCTAGATTCATTTCAGTATTTTACAGGGAACAGTATTTTGTCAAATAAAAAATTAAGCACAAGTGAATTATTAAGACTTGATAATATGAAAGCAGAGCTTTTCCCCCCTTAAAATCTCATGTCAATTCTCCACTGCCACACTTAGAACAAACTCACTTCCTTCTAGCACTGATGATGTTACCTAGTTTGTTAATGAAATGAAATGTCTGCAAGAAAACCACAAAGCTCATAGAATACCAAGGACCCACAGTTCATCTCTATTATCAGAACTATTCTGTCACTTAGACCAATTGTGTGGCTCATTCGTAGTGAGTCCTTTGCACTATGAGAGTATATATCCCAACTATGCCATGCTACCTTAATATTGCTCCTAGTGAATCCTCTCCTATCTCCACATCTCCCCAGCCACTGGCAGGAAATTTAAATAAATAAATTTAGTAAAAGGCTGAAGACTGACCTCTAATGAGCATTCTAGAAAATCAAGGTCAAGAAAACTAACCAAGAACAGAAGATACCACCATGTCAAATCCAGATTTCTGCTATAGAAATATGTGATACCTACAACTTGCAACTAATTATAGACTTCTGGTTACACACATTAAATGTATTTATTTATCACAGCAATGTAATATACCTGCCACCTCACAATTGTGATTCTTTGTATATTCCAGATCACAATGTTATATAATGTTATATTAAAAAGAGTAAATATATTATGTTAAGATGGCTGCATGCTGTAGAGCAATTTACCCCATCGTGGTACTGTGAAGTTTTGATGGATATTTTCCATAATTTGACTATTTTTTCTGAGAACTGCATCTCTAATCATAAACTTCTAGATAAGGAGTTAGATTCCCTTAAATGTAATTGGTGATTAGACTGTGGACAATTACAGGATGTAGTAAATTACAAATGTCTTTGGTGTGTTTGAATTAAGTGCTTCAAATTTCCATTGCTCCTTTCCCATCATTTGTCATTTGTAATAGATTTGCAGCCCAACCCAAAGAACAAGTTTATAGTCTGAACTTATAAATAGTTACAAATAATTGAATTATTTGCAAGAGGAAGAAATATAAAAGTGTTTAATATACAAATAAGATAATATTTAATTTTTTAAAAATCAATGTAATGGAATTCCAAAAAGTAGAAGAATTACATGTATGAGTTTATCCATTTTATGATGACTTCTTTTTGGTGGATGAAGACTGGTGCATTTGTCTATTAAATTTCATTCTGTTATTTTCAGCCTAGTTCTCTACTCCATCAGGGTCATTATTGAACTTGATTCTGTCTTTTAAAATTATTAACTGTTTCACCCCATTTTGAGCCATTCACAAAGTTGGTAAGCATTTTATTTATCTCATCATCAAAATCAGCTGTACTTAATCAATATTTATTTGCTCATTGAATTCCTAGGCTATTTCACTCCAGGATATCTCTGGATGGTTTCACAATGAAAAAAAAATAAACATGATGTCATATAAAAAATAATTGTCAAGATCAGGGGTGTCAAACTCACGTCATCATAGTGGCATCACGTGACTTACGTATCGAGACATAGGCATGAGCGTGGCCAGCACGTGATGCATCCGGTGAGTTTGACAGCCCTGGTCAAGATGGTATAAATCTAAATCATCCTATTACCCAAATTAGAGTAGTCCAAGCACATATTGGCTCAAAATCAGGTGAGGATTCAGATTGGTAACAAGGCAGGTAGGGTGTAGACAATCCATTCCATATTCAATTAGCTTGTTAACAGAAAAGTCTAAGGGTACTTTGTCAAATGTCTTGTGGAAGTCAAGAGATATTATGTCCACAGCATTCTTACAATCTACTGGGAAAAATACTGGTTGAAAAAATGAAATGGTTTGACATAGCTATGTGGTTTGACATAGCTTCTTGACAAATCCTTGCTGACATCTAATCATCACTGCATTATTTTCAAGATAATTACAGATGAAGCAATTTATCATTTGTTCTAAAGATAGACAACTAGCTCTAAAAAGGCCTGTAATTCTTTGCATCTTTCTTTTTCTCCTGAAGATAGGAATAATAACTGGGGTGTTCCAGCACTCCAGCCTTTTTATGGTTATGTTTATGCCAAACTTAAGCTAAAATGTACTCCTCCAACTAGCTCAATTTAAATGCCCAGTAAAACACAAAGAAGTCTCAGTCAAAATATAAATGTTAATTCTTGGAATCATTTGGGATAGTTAAGGAGCCATGGTAAATTGTCTATGAGTTCATTACTATAACAGTTTGTTAACAGAGAGTTTTGGAATGTTAATATTATCTTTTATTATTGTTGTTCCTGTTAACTGTTTTGTTATTAATATAATATACAGATGACAGATTAAAAATTTGCAAATAGAAATAGTAGGTTAATAGTTTAAAATTCGTTGGATCTGCCTTGCAAAGGATGGGAAAATAATATTGTTGTAATATAGTAATTAACATTTAATTAGATGAGACAATATGTATATATGTGTTAGTCATTTTTATGTGCTTTTTTTCCTTTTTAATGTCTTGTTTGTTTTGTTTTTTTCTTTCTGTGTGTGTGTTTTTAATTTTTTTTGGTGTTTTGTATTTTAACTTGTTTGAATAAAATTAAAATAAATTAAAAAATTATCCGATTCTTTATGAGGTGGAATATCAGCAGCTCATAACCCAAATAATAAATACAGTGGTCTCATAAATTAAATGTATTTTTATCTATCTATCTATCTATCTATCTATCTATCTATCTATCTATCTATCTATCTATCTATCTATCTATCTATCTACCTACCTACCTCTCTCCCTACCTACCTACCTATATATCATCTAATATTCTTGACATTTTCATAGATATTCACCTGCAGTGGCCACTGTTCCTTTTCCAGCCTTCATCCACAGATTGGATGAAGTAGCTTCTCAATCTATTTCCTAGGTTTTCCAAGTGTGAACTGATTGTAACTATTTTGCTAGGAGCATTTAGATCCACATTGAAGAGCAAGTCTGATGAATCTTGGAAATTCTTCGATGACATCCCTATTCTATGCTTCTAGGAGAAAGTAAACAAAGAAAATTTACAGAAGCCTGGCAGGTATACATTTGCGCCTATGAATATATGTTGATTTCTGACAACTGCCCAAACAAGTCTCTGCAGGTTTTGGGGGCAAGATTTCAGAAGTGGTTGCCATTGTCTGCTTTCTATGGCTAAGAGTGAATGATTGGCCCAAGGTCACCCAGATGCCTTTGTGCTTAAGGTGGGACTAGAACTCATGGTCTTCTGGTTTCCAGCCTGATGCCTTAATCTCTACACCAAACTGGCTAGGTCATTCCTTGTAGATAAGAGTCACCATTACACTTCTCTTTTTTCTTCTTCTTCTTCTCTATTCAGGATTCTTGGTCTTTCCATGGATCCTGTTATTTATGCAAGGTCCTGAAATACCCTTTAGACATAAATATTTATGTCTAAAGGGCATTTCTTTTCAAAAATATAGGCCTATAGGTCCAATAGATTTCCTCGCCGGGTAACTGTATACAATGAATTGCTGCCTAAATGGTCCAAGAGAAATAGTTCTTTCTCCTCTTTTGTATCTCTGTTTTCTGTATTTATTCCCATCCTATTGGTTCAGCAACAGCTGTGGATTTATTCATTGAGTGCAACATAGCAATTCAATCTCCTAAATGCTGGCTTTGATCCCATAGCACTTTAGTCTACAAACACACCACATTTTAGCCAGACAGGTTGTCAAAATCCAGAATTGTGGCTTGTTTGGAGTCATTGTATCCTGTGAACCAAGAAACCAGGGTCCAATTAACAATGTCTGAATAGAGGCACTATTTTTCTCTGAAGGAAATGTTAACTACTGGATTCCAAGGGGCAGCAGCAAAAAATGCATAGCGTCTCTATTATTTCACAAAGACCATTAAAAGCTCCCGTCTAGCTTTTAAGAAAAGCCAATTGCCATGCATGGGAGGTGGGAAGGTGCTAGCATTTAATGGAATCTTAATGTCTCCTACGAATTTTTTTTTAGGTGGAATATGAATTATCATTGTCTTTTGGGGGGAGATTTTAATGACTTCTTAGTCCAGTCTACAGACCTGAGCTTTCCTGCTTGTTCTCTATCCAAATTCTAACCAGGACTGATCCTGTTTTGCTTTTCAGAATCAGCCAAGGTGAACTAAGTATTATATCTTAGGTACAGCTAAATTATTTGGATTTAGACACAATTAGTTCAGGGGTTAGGGTTGCTCTCCAAAGGATTAGGGTGTAGTTTAATACCTTGGACAAGACTAGAATCTGAAGTGGCACACTTCTGCACTGTAGCCCTTTCCCCTGGGATTTTTCTCTTTCATGTTTCCTTCTGCTCAAAAAACATGTAATTTCCTCCCCAGTAAACAAGCAGGTGAAGGCATCCACAGTTCTGTTCTCTTCCTATAAAAGTATCTCAAGTTGAGATACATTTACAATCACCACACTATTGTTCTGAAATAGTAACGTTTGAGGCAGCAAATTCCATTAACAGCTACCATCTCCATGTGTTGCTAACAGTTCTGTGCAAAATATTGTATTTTTATGCCCCACCGTCTCTTTTCCGTTGGCCTTGGAAGCCAAACATTCCCACGTTCATGGCCACGTGACCATCACTGGTTGACACTCCAACACACGGAACGCTACGTTCCCATAGCAAACATGCTAAATCGTGGTTTTTAACCACGGCTCTCTTGATGAAGGACAATTGGTTGTGTAAGCATTGGCGCAATTAACTGAACTTGGATGAAGCACATTTGGTCTTTGGTCTCTAATTGGTAAGAATCATCGGGAGCAGAAAATCCGAACATTATTTCTTTTCCCCAAAAATCTTTCCCTAATTCCTCGACTTTTTCTCCTTCGTCCCCTCCATGTTTCCTTTCTTCAGCAAAATCCAAACTCGCCGCGTTACTATTTCCTTCTCTCGCCGCACCATTATTATTATTATTTTTTGGAAGCGCCGCGCAATAAGGCTGGAGACAACGGAAGAGCGAGCAGGGAAAGGAGAGCGAGCGGGCGGACAGGCAGGCAGGCTGGCTGGCGGAGTGTGAGCTTCCCTGTTGCGGGAGATGCAGCGACCAAAACCGGCCCCATACCCGGTTATTTAAAAAACAGTGCAGGTTTTTGCAGCCAAGTTCTGGTAGCCCCCAGCCCTCCCCCCTTCCGTGATCGGAGGCGACACAAAGCTATTGGTGTTCGAAGCGGTTTTTGCTGGTGACGCGAAACAGTTTCCGCGACAGGACGAGCAAATAAAACCAATCAAAATAAAACGAAAATGCTCAATGAGTGGCTTCGCACGAAACTCTGGCTGTGAACGACAAGGGCCTAAGTCGTATGACTTGCTGCGTCAAACCATGGAAGCCACACGATGGCTGGGATGAAGGTGGCTTCACGCAACGCTTTTTTCCAGAAAAACAAACTGTAAGAGATCCAACAATCATTGATTATTCTGAACCATATTTTAAAATCAGATACCGCAGAAACCCCATAGTTCATTTATGGATTAGTGTGTGAGAAATATCTAAAACACTGGATTAATTGCATAAACATGGTTAATTTAACTACAGGTATATACTGTTGCAATGCAGTTGCATATGTCTAATCTCCGTTTGTTGACTAACTCATATGCTAGCCCAGTTTCATTACTGTGGCAGAATAAAGCTTGGCAATTGGATTAGCAAATTTTATACCTGTGTATTTTTATGTGTCTCTACTAGTATCCGACATGATTTTCTGCTAAGTTTGTATTCTAGCCAAGTAAATGGGAAAAATCCTTGGGTTTCAAAAGATTTAACAAAATAACAGAGTTGGAAGGGACCTTGGAGGTCTTCTAGTCCAACCCCCTGCTCAAACAGGAAACCCTATGCCATTTCAAACAAATAGTCCAATCTCTTTTTAAAAACCTGCAGTATTGGAGCACATTTAAATAACAATGTGCCTTCCATTCCGCCTTTCTTAGTCCATCTCATTTGCCAGCCTGCTGCCCTTCACTTGCCCTGAATTTCAGTTCTCAGGACATGCAGCAGATTATTCTGAAATTTAGTAGTTCTGAAAGGTTGAAGGAAATTTAGCTGATTTTTGGGCACTGCACTCACCTGGAGTTCTCAACAATTGTCATGTTGTTTGGAACTGAAGTCCATCGCTGTGGAATATTCAGGGAGGAAACTGATACCCACCAACAGCAAAAGATCATATGTTACAGCAAACTGTGGGCCTGGATCAGTAACTAATTGTCATTTAAGAATTGTCTCCTAATCATCTAGTTGCATTTTCTTATGTGAGATGGAGTGTGTTAAAGGAAATAATACTGTACATTTTCTTTTCCTAGTAAGGAATAGTGCATAACAGGCTCCTCCTCCTCTGCTGAAAGTTGGATATGTGCATTTGTGTGAAATGCATTAGCTGTGTTATTCACATGAGAAATGAACAGCAACTACAACTCTGGAAAAAGATCTGATTTATGGATATTTTAATGCAGACAGATGGGTGTCAACTTATGTGTGTTTGTGGGTCTTTGCATGCATGGACATGCACACATCTCTCGGTGAAATATCTATTTGAATGAGTGATACTTGGAGACTTGGGTAGACATCCTTCTCAATACCACTTCAGCTCTTTTCTTCTGGTCATGTTCTTGCAAAACCTGTGCTGCAGGGAGGAAGATCTAACTTCAGGTGGCTTTCCTGCCCGTAGTATCCTTCTGGGGACAACTGGGGACATTTTCTTGGACCCTCCTGTGAGCTTGTTCATGGGTTCCAATTCTTATTCAGGCAACTATCCTGCCTTTGATTGGGATTAGCTGCTTTGAATGGGCTTCCCAGTTCCTTCTTCGGCCAGCTTTTTTAAAGTATTTTTTTGGAAAAGAAAGACCATTCCAGCAGATTGGAGGAACACATGGATGTTGATGGACTCATAATCATGGAAACTCTTGATGTGAGTTGCAGAATGTCCAGCTGCAGGAAGTATGGCCCACAATAAATCTATTGTTTATCTCAGCCTTCTTCCAGGGGAAGACTGGAGCGGGGCATGGTAATTCTGGAGTTCAGCACATCTGGAGAACATCAGGAGGCAGAAAGTGAAAAACCTATTTAAACTACAATCTCTCTCTCTCATTCGGTTAAAAATACCTGCCTGGTACATGGATAAATCCTGGTCTACAAACTGAAAAGAACTACCTTCGACTGAATCTTCCATGTGGGAAGCTGGAGACAAACAGAATATCTCTCCTTTCAGATTTTTCTTACCATCGTCTAACAAATCCTACCACGACTGCTAGGTTTTCTTGCAATGGCAGCCTTGGAATGTGACCACGTGAATTCCAATGCAGGTTTCTCCCAAACGACAGTAGATCTTTTAGTGCATTTCATAATCTGTCATTAAACTAAGCTTGATTTTTGTTTGGGTTTAAATCTTGGGGGAAAGCTGCAGGGGTGATTTCCAAGAGAGCGCAGAAGGATGCGGCTGTAGAAAGCTGTCCCCAATCCCCGAGTCTTTTTAAAGGGAAAGCAACGCCATGTTTTCGAGAACTGCCTGTAAGGAAGAATTAGGAAGAGGTCGTGTCCCCAAACAGGAGCATTTGGAAATGAAACGGATTCATTTGCAATCAGGGATGGATGGATGAATCCTAAATCAGTCCGTCGACCGAGTTGCACAACCAACCATGGTTCCCACATTCTGATCTGACAGGGATATCCTTAAAAATAACTGGTGTCTAACATACAGACATCGGGAGGCAAGAAGAGAAAGAAACCTGGCTAGCAACGGAATTCAGGACAGGGAAGCTTCGGCAACAAAGAAAGAGGGCGCCACATCAAGATCCAACCAAACGCCTAAATTTGGCGCCCCTTTTTCTCGATCTTCTTTCCCAAATTTGTGAACTGAGGCAGAAGAACCATGCACGGTAGCAAATAAAGAGAGACTGCTCTGCTCAGAGGCTTGGCTTCCGGAGAGACTTCCTTCCATTGGCATCTCGAGAAGCGGGCCATCAGCCGCGAAGGTGGTGCAAGAGCCGCCCCGCCCCGCCTTGGCTTACTCCCAAGAAAGGCGTCCAGCCGCCTTCATTTCTGGCAGGAAGAAAGCCAAGTGTCCCGAGAAAGCAGAAGAGGGAGAAGGAAGCGAGAAGAATAGTAACCTCTACAAAAATTAGTATCTGGACGAGGCTTCCTGCACCAGTTGGATGCCTCCGAGATGCGCTGGAATACCCTTGCCACTCAACCACACAGCCACAGGAGTTAGTGTGGTTTGGTGGTACTGGCTGGGGTTGAGGGAACTCATTGGGGGAATAAGTTCGCCCACAGAGTGCTATCCAGTATTAGCTATCGTTTGCTATGGAAATCACGGCATAACAAAAATAGAATATTGTACTATCGGGCGCAATCGAGGAACTCTCCCATTCAATTCATACCTCGTTTCTTGCCCTGTTGCTCTGCTCCCCGTTTTCTTTATTCTCCTGCTCGCCTGCGACCGTCCCTTTGTTCCCACCCACCCTCCATCCCAAAAGCAACCGCCTCACGCGTGATTTATAGCATCTTCGAGGGTCAACCAGCCATCGCTGTGGCGCTATAATGTCTGTCTTATTGATATATTGGCACAGCAATGGTCAGATGACACTATAAGACACCATAAATCATTAGAATGGCGTGGCCCTATACTGTTTCAATCCAGCCGTGGAGAAGCGCGCACTCTCTGCCGTACTCGTGCCAATTCCGTTTGGGTCGGATTTATCCAGCTAGAAAATATTTAAATTTCTTTTAAAAAGCGAAAGAAACAGGAACACGGAGCTCCGGTTAGCTGTGCCGGAGGAGGTATAAAGGAAAGAGTGGGTGAGGGTGAGGTTTGCTTTCCAAATGGTGCACTTTTTGAAGGTGAGGATGGGGGGAAGGGAGAGGAAGGTTCTATCCTCGGAATCA
The DNA here is from genome assembly GCF_049901735.1 of Notechis scutatus. Classification (NCBI taxonomy): domain Eukaryota; kingdom Metazoa; phylum Chordata; class Lepidosauria; order Squamata; family Elapidae; genus Notechis; species Notechis scutatus. Next base: position 20,889,164 of record NC_142025.1, read on the forward strand.
AACCTGCCCCCTCCTCTCACAAACGCGGCAAGCAATTGTTGTCCTTCAAGTGTCCGGCCTCCCACTGACCGTCACTGTCCTGAGTCCTATCCACTAGCCGCGACGGAATCGAATTAATTCCGCTCCCCCTCTTCCCTCGCCCTGCCCAGAAATTGCAGCTCTTTCCCTTAAAGGCCCAGCACGAAAAGGCTGCAGCGCCCAAGATGATCAATAGCGAAAATCGGCCCTATGTTGGTCGCGGTTGGCCGAGCCCGGCATACCTGTTTTGATGGCGTATTTCAGCGTCGTCCTGCAGGTCAACAGAATTTCCTCCAAGGTTTGGGGCTGATCCGCCAATTCCCAGTTATATTCCTGAAGCAGCTCGTTTGGGTAGTGGAAATCAATCACTTTAGTGGATCGGTCGAAATTCTTCACCATGTACTGGAGCAAAATGTCCACCACGTCTTGTAGGAAAGCCAAGGTGATCGCTTCCCCCTCCGAAGCAGGTAGAAGATCTGCAGAGAAGGAACAAACAGGATGCGACTCTTTTAGATTTATGCTTAGAATAAAAGCAGCCGAGGCAGACTGTATTTATTTTAAAGCCATTCCTTTATCCTATCATAATTTGCAGGTCCTTAATATATCTAAACGCTTTCTGTTTATATAAACATACAGTTCAAATCACTGACATGGGAGAGACGCACGATTATGAAATACACTTTCAGGTCATTGTCAACACAGAAATCAATATTTAAGAATTAATATTTTAAATATTTGACATGTTATTTAAAAAAAAAATCAAACAGTTCCGTTTGAAAAATGAGACACATACTGCCCATGCCATTACTCCCCCTCTTCCTCAATTTAGATTTATAAATGGCTTAAAATCGGTTTGGTCGCTGTTCTCTTCCAAGTGGTGCTGAATCAACCATCAATTTGACAACAGTTCTTAGAAAACGAACAATATTACGGGATGCCATTGACACTATTCGAACCATATATATATTGACACTATTCGAACCATATATATATATATTGCCATCTGGCAATATACGGTAGATTGTTTTCAAATAGATTTATTGAGCCAGAATGATTCATAAATATTCCCTTAGCAAGCACTTCCAAATTTAAAAGACTGATTCAAAATTTCTACATTTCTTCCTGCCTTCCCCATCCCACCCCACGCACTCCCTCTCCCTCCCTCCCTCCCTCCCTTCCTCCCTCCCTCTCCCCCACTTTCACACACAAACGTTGGCCTATTCTGTGTATTCCTTGGCCCTGGAGAGATGTGGTGGGATTTGAAATTAAACAATTTAGGAATAGCCCATAAAACAAAACAAAACAAAAATCACTGTAGGAATAGTTGTATTTAAATGGCTTGGAATCAACAGGAGCATTTTTGGCAGTATTTCTGGAGTTAATATGAGCGAATCTAGTCCTTGCGTAGGCAGATTTCAACTAGTTTTCCAACTTTGGAATCATTGCGATATGTATGTATACAAGAATGTATATAAAAATGGAGACGCGAAGGGAAAGGCTGGCATCTCTGCAAAATCGAAAAACAGATTTTTTTTTCTTCCTTTTTCTAGCAGCTGAATGAGAATACAGGAGCGTTTCGCGGAGCTGGTACCTGAACTCCTTTTTCAAGACTGGGTGATGCACGCCTCCTCACCTCGAGGAGAAGCGAGTGGCAGAATGCCCTTCGGTGTGGAACTACCCGACTTGTTCTACTCCCCCTTAAAGAGGACTAGAAACCCCCAAAGGCGAGAGTAGGGGGCTTCCAAAACGTCTGACTACTACCCACACTCCTTTTAAGACTCCGCCGCCAAGTCCTGGGCTGGCTGGAGGCCAATTACCTGAGGCGTGCAGGAAAGCATAGCTGAGCTCCCTTTCTGGCAAGCGCAAGGTTTTCCGCTGCAGGTACAAGCCCCCTTTCTGGCGGCCGAACCAGGGTCTGCCTTCGTCGCCCCCGTTTCCGTGGTCTTGTCGCCATCTCCGTAGAGCAGCGCTAACAAAGACACAAAGGGCGAAGCGTCAATGGCACCGCGGGGGCTGGAGCGAAACGCCCCCTCCCCCAATTCCAATGTCTACTCCCCCCTCCACGCCTCGAAGGATCTCCAAATTTCTCGGGAAAGCATCCTTGGGACTTTGGGGAGATTACTTCGAAATTATTATCACATCATTATTATTATTATTTTTAAAAAACGGTTCTTTCGGTGGTTTGGGGAGCCTCTTGGGGATAGATGCTTACCGCAGAGTTTGGTTGAAATGCCTCCGGTAAACTTCTGGGCAGCTTGGCACCAGGCTTTGGCTAAGGGCAGAAGGAGAACAAGATATTGGCATTAGATGGGTGGGTGGATTTCAGCGGATAATCTTACCACACAATAGACCGCGGTTTCATTCTTTATTTCTTTCTGTCAGCCTTATGAGTAGCGGAGTGAGAGTCCATCGGCTGCAACCCTCCCAGAGGCTTTTGCGTCCTAAGCAGCGTGCTTTAGGATAGAGCTGCGCGGGTTGCTTTCCGCCTTTCCTTTCTGAAAAAAAGATTTTAAGCTCAAGAAAGCGAGCCTCGTCCGCTCTTTCCGTGATTTTCCCTTAACATCTATAACTTTCTAAGGGGGCCTTTTGCAACCGGCCACAGCTTCCATCATCCCCAGCCAGTACCCTTGCCCATATCTCGCTAAGTGACCTTATTTGTAGCCAGCGGCTCAAGAAAAGCAGTATCGCGGCGCATCCAGGGTTGCCAGCCTCACCACCTGCACCCACCCAGCCCGCCCTTCTTTCCACTTCACTTTGCGTCGTTAGTGAGCTTTGGCGTGTCTCCTCGTCCCCGCCTGAAAGCCCGGAGCTCGCCCTCATTTCGATGTCCGGGCTGCCCTCCTTCACCGGGGCAAGGTCTCCCTAGCCAGCAGGTAAATGATTCTTCGGACTGAAGTGGGACCGACTGGGTTGTCGCGGTCTGAAGCTCTCTGCCCAGTCAGTTGAGGGAATCTTCTTTTGGGGCGAGAAGGGTCTCGAGGTTGGACGGGGAGATGCCAAAAGTCCTGGAAGACTTCCGCGAAGAGCAACTTCGCGCGGGCAGGTGGCTTCGGGTTGCCATCCGCTCTTCAGGCGATCTGACTATGTGCCCGAGAAAGGCGGGCCGGAGATTCTTACCTGTACCCGGGTTATCTGGATCGCCAGATCCCTCCTCAGTCCCGAAGGACCAAAAGCCAGCTCCCGGAGTTGCCATCTGAGGAGTCGCTGAGAAGCCGCTGAAGTGCCGCCGGAGCGCCTGGGCTGTGTGTGCGGGAGACAGAGACGCCGCCGCGAAAGGCGGGACGAGGCGGCCGGGGGTTGGTGGTGGTGCGGGAGAGACTGGGGGAGGGGAGGAAGGGAGGGCGCGGGAGAAACCGGGGCGAATGCGTTCTGGGAAGGGTTGCAATGAGGACGCGGGCCCGATTGAGCGCGACGTGGACGGCAGAGACACTCTGAGCGCGATTTCCTCTCTCGCAGAAGACCTGGGCGCGCCAGTCGGGCAGAGACACCCGTGCTGAGCGCTTTCCGCTCTACTGACCCGCCGCTGACTCGCCTTCAGAACGAGTGGCTGAGAGGAGGCGCGACGGCGGCGGGAGCTTTGCCTTCCAGCGACAGATAGCGAATCGCCACCTGCTGCTGTGAGCACGAGCAAGTCAGACTGGGGCCGCCTCAGGCTGCAGCAAAAAAAAAAAAAAAAAAGCAGAGGAGCACCAAAACCTGAGAGGCCCTTCAGGCGGTTTGGGGGGACGAGAGGAGAAGGCAGGATTGATAGGGTTGAAGGCAGGATCCGAGGGCTGCCTTGAAAGGGGAGGAGGATGCTTCCGATCACATCTGGATCCAGCCTTCAAGGGCTGTACCTAAGAGAGGGCGCCTCAGGGGGAGGTCAAGAATTCCTCGCACCCACGCAGGGCGGAGAACAGAGGGGACATATCACGCACGTCACCCAGAGCCAGCAGTGCGTGACTTGTCTTCGGAGTGGCAACGTTGATCAGGCTCAAAGCCACCGACAACGGCAACCCATAATGAAAAACAGATTTAGTAGGGACCACGATGGCTCCCTCATCCACCTCTCCCTCCTACCCACACTTCAGCTACTGCAGCACCTGCTTCTTCTTTGGGCACTGAAAACCCTGTCCTGATTCTGTAGACATTTTGTGCTCTTGATCTAAACAGTTGGCCCAACTATTCACTGGACAGAAACACACACAATCAATTTGGCCTAGGGAAAAAGTTAGAAGTTGATGGACACTTGTTGGCCATATCACTCACCAGAGATTTAAACAAGCACTTTTCCTTGTCCTAGCTAGTGATGCTATAGCTAACACTAGAATAGGACAAATCTCTCTCCATTGCCTGGTTTGCTTGTTCCTCTGTGTCAGAAGAAAGCTTCTGGCCAGCTGTTTCCTATTTTAAAACAAACCTTGGAAATTGCATTAAAAAACAGCTTTGTCGTGAAGTGTAAGCAAGGGTTGTGCAAATATTATTTCCTATTATTTGGGGGAATTTTCTTTTGACAACATCTGATAACCACCAGTGAGGAATCCTTGTACAACCTGGATCATAATTTTCATGTGTCATAGGACCAACTCAAGTTCTTAGCCACAGTTCAGACAATTTCTGCTTCCTTTGTTTCTAGCGAAGTAGCAGTGCGAGAAACATACATCCCCAGTTGATGGCAATCGGCTTGAAAAACAAATGCTACATAGCTGCTTTATCTCTCTCCTCTTCTGACACACACACCATTCTTATTTTGCCATCCCATTGATTGTGCCTGCTCCTGAACTCTTCAGCCCAATATATGTCTGGGAGAGGGGATGGGATGGGAAGAGGCCAAATCTTCACTACATGAAAACACTAGTTTTCCATCGTCTTTCTTTCTTTGCTGTGGATGGAATTGGTTGACACTGCTGTCTGTTTTTCTTTTTAAGATAAATTAGATCAAAAGATGCTCAAGATATTGAGCTAGAAGTCTAGGGCAGCTCCCCCCAACCCTGGTATCTTCCAGAACTGTTGAATTTCATCTCCCATTATCCTCTAGCACTGAAAAATGTGGAAACATATTGGAGGAGTGATAAATCTTGCCTGGAGTGTGCTTTATCTCTGGGGTATCTGCAGGCAGATAATAGCTTTCAATTAATTTGTTGATGTACATCAAAGATGCCCTGTTGGTGAACTGATTTCACAGTATTCTTAGAGAGGCAGTGAATACATTGTCTGTCGGATTTAAAATGTAGGGCTCAAGACAAAAATGTGTACTTGAACAGAGAAAATCAACATAAACGCTTCTCATACAGAGAGGGTATAATTTGGTGATACTTCTTGCCTCCACCGTACTGAAGAAATGGGGAATCGTTCCCTGTAGGAAAACTGATCTTGGTAGCTACTGTCTGCCATCTTCTTATTCTGTTCAAGTCCCTAGCTTGTGTCCATGGACCAGTAGCATGAACAAGGACCTCAGCTGTCTGGTTGAAAAACACATTTGTGAGTTAATGAACGGCAGAGACAAATTCATTAGTTCCTCTGTCAAGCTATGCTGCAGGCATTTACCACCAACTCTGGAAAGACTGGAAGTGAGGCATTCTAGACTACCCACCAACCCCACCATTCCTCCCCCCCCCCCACAATCGGGATTAATTGGAGTTAGTTTAATGCCATTTGAGGTCAGTACATTTTCTGCTCCTGTTCCAACTGGGTTTGAGCAATCGCAGTCATGCAAAAGGAGGGTTTTTCTTTCCAGCTGTGATCAGAATGAAAACTGAGACCCTCAGTTTTCAGTGTTAATAGGAGCCCCTCCCTCCCCCCAACTGACACAAACCCCCTCCCTCCCCAACTAACATACTTTTGTATAGGGATTGTTTCTTCTGTAGCTGGGATAAAATTCCCCATTTGAAATGTGATCATCTTCCCCTTTATAGTAAATGAAAAACAAAAGCCAAGCGCTGATTTCAAAGCATCCAATCAGAATAATCTCTCATTTTACTCTTAGTTTTGCATTTTAAGGCCCATCACTTATGGCAGTCTTAGCTGACTTTGGCTTGAAAATAAACTAAGTTAGATGAGATCTGGTTAGTATTTGGATGAGAAATTCTCAGGACATTCCAAGGCATAGGTTCAATGGAGAGAGTGAAAAAAAAGAAGGCAAATCTTTTTACATATTATTGCAAGCAAAATTACATGCTCAGAAATGGAATCCAATTCAAAAGTCTTGTCACTTCTAATTATCACTATTCTAGTAAGGAATTTTTTAAAAGTATGTCCCATATTAAGGATGTGGTCATCTTCAAATCGCCATGTAAAATTGCAGTTACTACAGAAACACTACGAGAAAGATATGTGAGCTTCAATGTCCAGAGTGGATGCTTGGGGCACAGATATGAGTATATTTCACAATGAAGAAAAACTGAGTAAGTCTGATTTGTAAAACTGAGTAAGCCTATCTGATATTAGGATGCCCTTCTTTTTTTCTCTCTGCAATGCTTGTTCCTCTTGGGGAAAGCAGATTTGAAGCTATGGAGCCAGCCTCTCTTCCTTTGTTTGTACATGGAACATGGAGGCCTTTGATGGGCATCTGTAACACAGACACAGCAGTCTTATTTATCTCAGGGCTAGTTCATGTCTCAGTTCATTGAAGCAGGAGTCGCTTGTCTTTTAAATTGGCTAGAGGGGAAAAGCTAGTCTCTCTTCACCAGGGCAGAACTGGCTTAGATTTCTTCCTGTGGATGAGCACGTAACAGCAAAATCACAATGAACTTCAAAGTCGTGCATCATGATATTGGATGTTTTGTTTTCATTGGCCCTGAAGTGTACCCTTCACTAGAATTAAATCCCAAAATAGTTTGGACTGAGGTGTAAGCTTTTTGTTCATTCATTTCAAAAATTCTATAGGTAATAGATGTAGTCTTCATCTCACCTAGTTTTATGCCCTGTAATATTGTAATAATATAGGCCATGAATACATCTTTCCAAAATACAGATTAGGAAGGGGATACACGCACACATCCATACATATAGACACACACTCACATGTGCATATGCACGCACACAGGCACACATACAAATTTCCAGTGCATTTCCTATGGATTTCCCAGTTCATTGTGCCTGTGTCTTCCCTTTTAACAGTCACTGCACTACTGAAAACCAAATCTATTTCTTATATAGATTGTAATTTCAGTTATTACAAAGAACTTGATGACATCATTGTAATTCCACAATTTCTCTTTTTAATAGCATATGTATATTCCATTTATAAAAATGGCATTACGTAAAATGCCTTTGTTACACCATAACCGTTCGAGCTTGCGGCTACAGGATAATCTGGTCAAAATATGAGAGAAAATAATTCTTCCTACTGTGCAGAGACCCTACAAGTCAATTTTGAACTACTCATGCAAAAAGCAAAACAAAAAAACCCAGAACACTATTTCCAAGGAAGCACATGAATTTCTTTTGCTCTAATACAACCAGGGCAAAACAAATGGTCTGTACTGTAATTTGCTATCACAGTAGAGGAAAACTAATTTTTTTTAAAAAAGAAAGGACCCCCTAATCACCAGATTTATAGGAAGAGGATACAAATCCCCCCCATAGTTCTCCCCTCTGAAATTATTGTTTCTCTATCCACAAAAGGACTTAACTGCTACTCTGATGTATAGCATTCTTTGCTTGAATACATTGCCTACCAAAATGATGAATGATGATGGTTAGTTGTCACAGATATATTGCTACATACAGAGATCAAGTTTTATATGTGTATATTATGTCCATATGTCTAAAGCTCATTTGAAAGTTGGTTCACAATAAAGTTGCTTCTTAAATTACCTGCATGGTCTCTACTATAATCCCTGGTCTTTTTAACATTCAAGGCTTATTTCTTTATCCATTTACATTAATTAAATTGACTTTAATTGAACCATAATATGTTAAGGGAAGGTTCAAAGATCCAGGCAGATTATAAACAATCTCACTATGTAGATAAAGCTATGCAAAACATGTAGGAAAACAAAATGAAAAATAATGTACTTCCTCCTACCTCCAAAAAGAACTCCAAAAAGAGTTTGAATATAGTATAAGAGAGCAATATTTTTCACATCTGTTTGCATATTTAAATAAATGTTATAACAAAGCCTCGCATCTCCCTTTAGAAAACAGCTAAGGCAGCATATTCATATCCTCAAATACACAGCTAATATATGCATGTGGGAGGTTTATTCAAAAGAAAAGGATATGGGAATTCCATACGTCCCCCCCAAAACAAAAACAAAAAAACAACAAGAAGAAAACAAGCAGAGATTATGCTGAAGAAGAGAAAACAATAGCAGCAGCTGCTAATATTGGTGGAGGAGGCGCCTGCGTTGAGAAGTCTTCCGGAGTAATTTTTGGTAGTCAAAAGGATAATCTTCATCTTCATTCTCTTTTGGGATCCCTGTGACCTTTGGCCTATGGATTTCATTACAGAAACATTTTAGAAATGGTAAATCAAAATATTTACTTCGGTACACACTGTTAATTGACTGCTTAAGTCTAACCTCAGGGAAAATAAAATTTCCAGCTGTTTCACTCTGACAAAATATTGCCTTTTGCAGCAAGTGGAAATGTGCTATATGTGAGGGAATGTCAAATAAAGATGGTGTTTTATTCAATTGGCATGAAGTAACCAATTAAAAGTGATTACATGGAAGTGTTGGGAAAAAAAATAGGAATGAACTACTTGAAAGCTGCTCTGTTGTCCATTTGTTTTCTTAGCTGAGTGTTGCTATCTTCAGTTTGAGAATTAGATGGCCATTGCTTTTTCATATTACAGATAATCTGTTTTAGGACAAGCAATTGGATCAAATGATCAGTTGAGTCTTTCCAATTCTGTAATGCTAACTCACCATCCGTGCTCACTGGGAAGGAGAGAGACAGACAAAGAAAGAACAGTAGCGTACAATAATGATGGAAAATTACACTTTGAAAAGTGGCTGTTGAATTTGTGAGCCAGGCTCTTGGGAAATGATGGCATTTAAGAATACATGAATGTTCTGGTGCAAAGCTGCTTATACATGTAAATCATTATCTGCTCTCATAATGATAGATAATGAGCATGCATGTATCAAAATCACAGTCAGTTGACCATAAATAAACCTACAGGTTTCTTGATTTTGCAATTCCTTAAGTTCACAGTGAAAAGCAGCATCTCAACATTGAGTCAGGAAATGGCTAGTACACAACTAGCATGTTCAGCAACTTGTATCTATTGGACAAATGTTATATAGGGTAGCTAGCACATATCAAAATGTGCCTATTTAAATCCATGAAGATTCTCAGTTATCCAGGTCATGATTGTCCCAAAGGAGCTTTATCAAGAGGCAACTGGACTTCCAGAAAAGTCCAGTTGCTTCTTGAAAAAGCACTTTTGGATGCTTTTTTGGTGCCTATTTAAATGGTCTGATTTCCTAGTTGTACTCTATGTAGTTGCACTTTGCATCAGTGTTACTCACAAATACCAGAATAAATGCCAGTTTTAATACTGCAAATGATGAAACCCATGACAATAGTGATACTGCTAACAAAGTTTTACATAGTTAATGAAATTCTAAAAGATTATTTGCAACCTGTGAGATTTCAACTAAGAGAAGTCCTGGAAACAAAAAAAAAAAACTAATTAAAAATAAGTGTGTGTGCAGGTATATGTGTATGTGTGTTGTGTGCATGTGAAAATAAAAAGTTTTGGATCTTGGACCTAAATCCCCTTTCATCAGATGAAAGATGAATTATCCACATTTGGTAGATGAGGATATACAGCAATTATAAGGTCCATTAATCTGCAAACTGCCAGCATCAACCATCTGACGAAAACAACCCTTATCCACAAAAACTTCAAAAATTATAAGTATGTAAATGAAAAATAAGTCTATTTCACTTGATGGCAAACACCCTGTCGTATGTATGTATGTATGTATGTATGTATGCAATATGCTGCCCATGTTACATTGGGTGTCTTGCAAAATAATGAAAAATGAAGAAGACAATACAAAATATTTAAATTTAGAAAGGTTAAATAGAAAGTAAAAGCCAAGAGGACAAGTATAGGGATGGGAATCTTCTCTCTATCCCATCAGCCATCCCCAATCTAGAACATCCCTATTCAGGCCCCAGGCCAGCAGGCAGATTTAATTTTAAAATTATATCAATATTTTAATTAAAGGAATAACATTTTGGATAATCCTGTTACATAATAACAAAATTCTTCCTTTATATAACCCTAGAAAACCAGATACTGTATAACTGAACATTTTTTCTTTGATGAGTTCAACTTTCTTATTCAAACAATCATGTAATATTCTGTATCAGCTTCTCTAATTTCTAAGTCAAACAATTTATTGCGAGGAATGTCACATTTTCTTATGAGGCTGCATTTATCTTCTGCCTTTCTGAACTTCAAATAAGAGAAAAAAGGTTTATTGGTTTCAAAGGCCTTTGAAAGGGCTAAAAGAGAGCATTAGAAAAACTGGCTATACATGTCAATATGACTTATGGCCATCCTGACTTGTGATTAAGCACTCTCATCCTTTCCCCATCTACTTGGAAGATGCAGCTTTATTCAAGAATTTCATACTGATTCTGCTGCACAGATGATGGATCTATGCACAATTAAAAACAGGATTCTGGTGAACTCAACAAGAGGGTGATCTAAATTTTGTAAATACAATTTTAGTTCGTCTGGATACGTGTTTTTGAATTATGTCATGGTGAGCTGCTGACCACCTTGGAGAACAGAATGTAAACTACTTAAAAAAATAAATCTATTTGCATTCTTAAATTAAGTTGGTTATAGCTTCTATTTCATCCAGAGATGGTATTCAGCAGGTTCTGATCAGTTCTGGAGAACCGGTAGCAGAAATTTTGAGTAATTCAGAGAACCGTCAAGTACCACCTCTGACTGGAGATTTTACAATATCCTTTCCCTGCCACGCCCACCAAGCCATGCCCACAGAACTGGTAGTAAAAAAAATTGTGAATCCCACCACTGATTTCATGGTGATCTGTATGACCCCAATCTAAGTTACTGGTTGTATTGGAAGATTTCTTAAATAGGAAAAGTTCAACATTCCTCTATTTAACTTGATAAATATTAAGATACTCATTTTTTTAGAAACTGCTCACCCTTCAGGACTCCTTAATGTTGCAGAGATAGGATCTTGCAAGATATTCTTTACTCTTGAGCTAGCATTTCTATCCTTTGAGACGAAATCAGTAGATGAAAATTCTTGGTAGTAGCGATCTTCTATGTTCAGTATCTTCCCCAGACTATCAAAATAAATATTATATATGTATACATATATCTATATATAAAAAAGCAAAATATCACTCACGCATCATCAAAAAATCTCCAGAACTGTAAAGTCTACAAACTTGAAATTTGGCATGTATGTTCCTCTTGGCTTCTAGGTGCTCACTAAGAAAGGATTTTTCGAAATGACCATCAAAGCATTAGTATTTCCTATATTATTATTAACACACTCTGATGCTAAAGAGTTCTACTCCCCCTCCCCACCTCAAAAGGAATCTGTCCCAAATGCAAAGCACAAGCAGAGGAGAGGAGTTTGAACCAGCAACCAGCTTTAGTACAGAACAGTTGAGCTAAGCCATGCCCAGTCTCCTTGCTGTCTCCTTCTTGCTCACATAGCAAATACTGTTTCACTTTCCAAACAGCCCTCAACTCTCTCACATACTGACAGGACGCTAGCCAGATTAATACCAATGAATGCTGGTAGGCAGAGACATAACGCCTCCCCCCCCCATTTTCCTCTTCAAAAACTAAGCCTGACCACATAGTTTCATTGCAAAGCATGGATATAGAGCTAGTATACTATATATATAATAATGTATGTACTACTATATATATTAATGAACTAGGCCAAAATGTATTATGTACCATCTTATCAGATAAAAAGATTGACCCCTATAGAAATGTTACCTCTTTGTTATGTAGTTTATCTGTAAAGTTACAAAACTGCAAAGGGCAAAAGGAAAGCAACTTCTAGTATAAAAGTAGGTAAATTGGTATCCCGGCTCAAATAATTTTAAAGGCAATGCTGATTCCCTTTTATATTTTGCATGTGAAGTATTCAGCTCAATTTTGTGTATATTTAAAATTTTCATCATCTTCCTTATGTTTTTATAAGCCAATATGGATGTTTAAGGCTGCAGTTTTAAAGCACAATCCAAACCACAACTAAAGGACTTTAGACATAATTATTTCTGAACACAGCCAATGGCAGCTAAAGTTTTGAGAAGTGGTTGGTATGAAGTTTACAGTTTTGGACTTTATTAGGGTAGGCAAGAAACCCTTGCAGGCAGTAGGACATATGAAGACTTCAGATGCCCTAAATCTTAGGAGCTCAGCACAAAACCTTTCAAGATCTCACAGATATGTTGAACTCTTGTCATTTACTGTTCTAGAATGCTGAAATTTTGCAGGGTTCCAGTGACAATATGAGAGAGATGTTGGAAGAGATTTCAACTGACTGTGGGAGGGGGGAAAAAACAGGGGAAAGGCATGCAAAATATCACACAAAATTGGCACTTGAGAAGCTGGTAAATGGTAACCCTTGACTGTACACAGAAAGCATTTTGTACCATAGAAGGATAGGCTTCTTATGTCACACCAAGCCTTACTATAAGTAAAAAAAAAAAAGGCCAGAGTTCTAAATTCCCCATTCAATACTGATAGCAAGTATGCACAAGTTAGTATTTCAAAGCTGTTCCATGCTATACGGTTCTACAATTACTGGGCAATTTTCTGAAATGCCATTTCTGCTGATATAATTTGAAGTGTATTAGGCCTGTCTTTATAAGCCCCTATTTAGAAGGATTTATGTATTCAACATCACTATGCACTGACACTGCAGTTTGGCAGGCAAAGCTTCCACTAAGCCTAGGCTGCAAGAGATTTAAATTTAGACTCCAGCATTTTGCCATATCACTAAGAAAGTGACATTATCAAGCTATGTCAGGCTGAGAAATAAATGAATAGCTTATATTGATCAATAAGAGCATATAAATAATCGCTGTGCATATGTTAAACACTTGGTGGAGGGCCATTTATGAAAGAGAGAACTTGATTTCAATAAGCAAGTGCCTGGATTAAGAATACTCCAGTTTATGGATGGTACATACTTAATAAGGGAACCTATTGTTGCAAAATTCAAGTTAAATACACAATTATTTAGATTAAACAAACAATACAATATATACAGCATTATATAATACAGGTAGTCCTTGATTTATGGTTGGTCACTTAGCAATGAATTTCTGACGGGCTAGAGCTCCTTGTGACCCAGAATCAAAGTTCAGACAACCGCTGTGATCATGTTATTGCAATTTGGGCATTTGGCAACTTGTTTACCTTTATGGCCATTTGCAGTGTCATGGAGTCATGTGACCACAATTTACAATGGTATTTTTTCCCGGAAGCCAAGATTTACTTCCTGTTTTCAGCAAAACAACAACAACAATAACAACAACCCCAATCCATTGCAGACAGTGGATTTGCTTAATAAGCAGGGCATTCATTTAATGACAATCACAAAAAAGGTTGCAATATTGGATGCAATCACATAGTGATCTGCTTAATAACTGACACAACTTACAACTGTAATTCCAAGTTTAATTATGATTGTAAGTTGAGGACCTGTAATACTGTTCCAGTTTACAAAGAAGTTCAACTTAAGGACAGATTTTGGGAAGATTATTAAACTGAGGACTAGCTGTAGTACTACTTACCTCTTATTTACAGTCCATGGCACTGGATTCTTTTTATTTGTTATAAGTCTGATAGAGTCTACTCAAAATGCAAAACATATACAGCTATTTGAAATAAACATAATAGGGTTCTTTCAGAGAATAATGAGATCTTCATCAAGAGGTGAATTGAAAGCAAGAGTACTTCTATGTAGCAAGCTGTACTTTGTATTACCTTGCTATTACTTGAATGCAACAACATAATGTAAAAAATGATGTCTAGGGGTATCAGGACCATAGACTAAATGAGTGTCAGAAAAAACAACAACCCCTATTTTCCCCCCAGTGTCATAACACTGATTCAAATTTCACTCTCATGCTCTATTATTTATTTTCAGGAGAAAAACTTGTATGGATGAAATCATAACATGAAAATTTACTTGCAATAAAATGGAAGTAAAATTTACTTGCAATAAATGAAAATTTAACTGCAATAAAATGGAAATGTAAAAACTTTCAGTATTTTGTTTGGATTTAGTGCATTCTCCAATTTATGGACAAGTGACACTAGGAAACTATAATGCATGAATAAACTACAGGTTTCAAAATTCAATAATAAATGTTCACGAATTAACAATGTTAACTTGCAGGTATTATGATTAATGAAATAGAGGAACCTTGATTTACTGGATATCAATACAATGGATACAACTACTATGGACCAAATTCTATAGTGATTTGAATAATTTGCATGATGATATTGCTTGGTGTCATTTGTTTTGCGACTGTTCAAAGTTAATGGGCGCTGAAAAAAGTGTTTTACAATCGGTCCTTGCACTTATAATTATTGCAGCATCCCCATGATCATGTGACCAAAATCCAAATACTTGACAACCAGCATGTATTTATGATGATTGCAACATCCTTTGGTCATGTGATCATCATTTACAACTTTCTCAGCTGACTTCTGACAAGCAAAGTGAAGTGAAACAATATTTACTTAGCAACTGTGTGATTCACTTAACAACTGCAATGATTTACTTAACAATTGTGGCAAAAAGGTAGTAAAATCGGATGCAACTCACTTAATTTTGCTTAGTAAAGGAAATTCTAGAGGATAAATAGAAGATTACCAGTTTTTATTTGAGATTGGTTGTATAACAACACTACTAAATAGATGTCAAGTTGGAACAATATACTACTCTTTTAACAGAAACTCCTACTGTTGAGTCTACACCCCTCAGTTGGTCTATATACCATTTTTTCTTAAATTTCACAAATTCCTGTTGTTACCTCACAATATTGCTTTATCTGCATCTTACTGAGAAGGCAATTACCTGTTATTCCTTGCTTTTTGCCTTTTATCTTGCATAGATGAGAATTTCTGAAAAAAATATTTTAAATGAACATCAATGTGATCAAACATTGTACATATTAAATAGTGTCAATTTACTGATCATTAATATCCATAGATAAGGCCTACTATAAACTTTATCCTTACCAGTTTATGGTTAATACTAATCTGGTTTGGTCTATCTTTGTATCAATCTATAAATTTCTAATAAATTTCTAAAAAGTCAGAGACTTTTTTTTAATTGTAAAGCTTTAGATTCATTTGAGGCTGACTCATTTTAGTCTCATCTAGTCGTGACCCACTCAAGGTGCTCATCTCTCTTAACTGAGGGAGGCTTCCTTGTCTGAGAGACATTTCCATCATGTGGCCAGTATGAAAATACAGAATGCAGTAACTTTCCCACCATAGTGGTACTTATTTATCTGTTCACCTTTGCTTGCTTTAGAATTGGGGTGAGTAATAGGAGCTCATCCTGTTGCACGGTGCTCAGGTCTTGAACCCAGGATGTTTCAAGCTGTCAAATTCAGCATCTTAACCACTGAGCCATCATGTCCCCTCCTCTCCCATTTACCATTTAGCCACTTTTATAAACAACTGTCTTCCACGGCTAATAATGATATTCCATGAGAACACTACAAAGAATTAATTCTGGCACGAAATTTAATTGATGAATTATACAGGCCCTTATCAATTCAAATTCTTTCTACAGTTTCTGGCTCCCAGTTCAATTTAATGCATATACCAAGGCAGCTTTATTTATTAGGCATTCCACCTATCGCTCTTTCATAACTAGAAATGAACAACCAAATTGAGCAAGTTAAAACTTCCAAGTACCTAGGCATGTATTTTCAGTCTTCAACCTCCTGGAATTTCAGTCTTGAAACCATATCAGAGATTTTAAAAGCTTCTATTGCATTAAACAGATAAGCAAGCCATAATGGGAATAATTACATGCACGTAGCATTTAAATTACTTAGAGCCAAAATAATAAGTCTTCTGTTTTAGAGTGCACAATATTGCATGTACCATAATATTGCCACAGTAGAAATAATTCAATTTAAATTTCTATCAGAATTCCTTATTCAATAAAAATGCATTTCTTCAGTTAGAGCTTGGTGTATTTCTGTTGAGGGCTATTTGAAATTCTGCCTGTTTAAGTACTAGCACAAATACACTGAGGTGAATCTTTGGCCCAGTTTGTACTGCTAGACAGACACATTTTCTCACAGAAGAACAAATGATACCTGATTTGTTTCACTGTGTGAAACCGTCACACAGGTGGCTCTCAGAAACATATGAAATGTGTAAAACAGAGAATGTTTTGATGCACCATGATGGAGCACTTTCTGTTGTTTTTTATTTTGAATGAAAGGTTTATTGATATTATCACTTCCAACATTATCTGGATGAATTGGACAATTAAGTAATAGAATTGATACCTCACACTTCTGCTACAATGAACTTACTGATTTGCTTATTATTCCCAAGTAGTTTTATCGTATCTCGCCTTTTTCCACAGAAGGATGGCATACCTAGATGTCCTGACCTTGATAGTGTTCACTGAGAGATTTGATAATATTCCACACTACTTTATATATACTTATGACACTGAAACTGAATCAGTTGCACATGCACTTCTGAATTTTCCAATTTATCATTCATGGAAGTTGGAGGTAACCTTCTCTGGAATCACAAATCATTTCAGCTGATCTGAATAGGCAACTGTGCATTTCCTATTAAATGAACAATATTTACAAATTCTATTTATGTGGTTAATTTTTTTAGTATAAAACTGCTGTCAGAACTTTTTGCATCTGAACTAAAATCAAATTATTTATTTTATTTTTTTATACTGCCTTTATTAATTTTATAAAACTCAAGGCAATGAATACTACTTTCTCCTCATCAAACTGTGAGGTGAGTTGGGCTGAGAGAAAATGGCTAGCCCAAAGTAATCCAGCTAGCACTCATGCCTAAGGCCAGACTAGAACTCACAGCCTCCTGATTTCTATGGAAGCACCTTAACTACTACACTTATGCTTAGTTTTTATTATAAACAGAACTTTTATGTTAGGATGTTTTGTACTTTAACAGTTTTATTTCAGCCTAACATCATACACACAAACAAACAACATAATAATTGCCTTCTCTTTTCTTCTTCTAACAGTTTCCCTCATGCGGACAATGCTGAAATGTATAGCCTTTATTTCTAATCTTGTACGTTTTGTCATTTAAAACTTCTATGAAATATGAAAATGTAGGACCCATATTTCCTCAGCTGAGGTGCTTCCTTCCCCGCAAAATGCTGAAGTCTATATTTCCTGCCCAATTTTAAACACTGTAATTCCAACACATTTCAAGGTTGCTTTATGGCTCATCTGTATTTCAGATTCAGAGAATCTATTTTTGTTTGCAGCTATGGTTTCTGCTATACAAGAAGGAAATGGATGGGATGTAGAATGTAATAGGTGTAGGAGTAGATATGGTAGATATCGTGATTACAGTATGACCCTGTAGAATAAATAGTTCTGATGTAATGCCAGTTAAGACCATTTAAAGCATTGAAAATAGGACTAAAACCTGAAAAATCTTTTAGTGATGACTGACAGTAACCTAAGGTATATAATACAATTTAGATGAAGGGATAGAAAGGTAATTCATGAAATCTGCAGATTCCAAGCTGACAGGAATAGCTAACACTCCAGAAAATAGGCTTAAAAAAGAAGGATCTTGACAGACTTGAACATTGGGCCCTATCTAACAAAATGAAATTCAGTGGTTAAAAAAAGTAAGGTTTTACACTTAGACATGAAAAACCAAATTCATAGGTAAAGAATAGCTAGTATCTGGTTTAATAGTAGGAACTGTGAGAGAGATCTTAAGAATCCTAGGAGACAATCACTTTAATATGAGCTAGCAGTATGCTACAGTCAAGAAAGCTAGTTCTAAGTTGCATCAACAGAGGGTCAAATTAAAAATCACGTTAAGTGTTATTACCACTCTATAGTGCTTTGGTAAGATAGTACATGGAATATTGCATTCAATTTTGGTCACCACAGTGTAAAAAAAAAAAAGTTGAAATTCTAGAGAGTGGACAGAAGATCAACAAAGATGATCAGAGCTGGAGGCTAAGACATAAAGAATGGTTGAAGGAATTGGATATATCTTAATTTAATGAAAAGGGGTGATAGGGCAGCGGTGTTCCAATATCTAAGGACTGCCATAAAGAAGAGGGGATCAACCTATTTTTCAAAGCACCCAAAGGCAGAACAAGATGCCTTCATATCTGTTTTATGGGATACCCTATCAATCAAATTATGGCCTGATGCATCCTTATTGGAAATTCCCTCTTAATGTAGAGCTATTTGGAAAGTTTAGTTTTCCAAACACCACTTAAGAGCAGGTGGAACAAGGCAGGGATCCTTAGAACTTTTGTCACAATTCAACATCTTTTTCTTTCTGGATGCGATTCCGCCTTGCTTCATGACTCAGCAGGGAAGAGAAATGCACTGCATAAATATGTGACATTATGTTGTCATAGATGTCAGAAAAAAAGACGGAGCGAAGAATGTTAAAGCAACAGCTGCTCCACGCCTCTTAGTAAAAATATCTAGAACCACACTCATTTCTGCAACTACTCTGTTATCATTTCGGTTGAATGGTAGCCACTGAGGCAGGCTGACTAAGCAAATGTATTTTGTCACCTGCTGCTAAGTAGGTCAATAGTTTGCATATGCCTCCAGCAAGCAGGCTTAATTGCTTTTAAGAGGGAACTGGGAAAACAGCTTCTTCAATTTCCTTTTGACATACTGGATTGCTATTCCCCAAAGTCCCTTTTTCTATTTTTAACTGCATAAGGTCAGATCTGGAAAGCAGCCATGAAACATGGGAATTAACTAAAAGATTACAATGTCATACATAGATGGGTGAGAAGATCCCTTCCTTTCAACTCTTTACACCACTTCTCTGCACTTGTCTGGGAAAAGATATCAATGTACAACATAGAAATTGCAATGTACAATGCAACATTTTATTCTGGGTTTATTTTATGGTGAATCCAGAAATGATTTCTAATAAAAAGCATTGATATCTTGTACTGATTTTAAGATTTTATTTTATCAAAACTAACCAGAAGACTTTTTAAGATCCTAAATAAAGTCAACCTGAATAAGCAAAGTTTGTTGTGAATTAAGGGCTTCCTGAAAGAAAGACTGAGCAACCTGAGATCATGGTATTATTGGCAGTTCCCAAAACTCTCCAGAATCAATTCAGAGGTTGTGCACCACCAGAAGCTGCCACAGAATTGAAATTTATAATGTAATGGAAGAAGGAAATGGCAAATAATCCTACTAAGTTTTATTTTATGAATTTTAATTATGTTTGAGTGATGACATCATTTTGGTTCCATCATTTGTAGTCTTCACCTGTATTTTTGGGAATGCATCCTTTGGCATGACACCAGCCATGACTAGTAGGACACAGACAGACACAGACAGACACAGACACAGACACAGACACACAGAAGGAAGATGGCACTCACAACCATATTTCACCTTTTAATCTGCAGTTCAGATTTCAATAATACAACTGTGGGCATCATTTTCAATTTTTTTAAATTCTACTTCTCCAACAGGATATTTCTGCTATCAATCAAAGGTCAGAAATATTAAGCATTTCTTTCCTAAAAACAGTGGCTTTTAACCACATCATTCAAATCTACTACTTACATGTAGAAGAGCATAAAAGGTGGAATCTTCAGGATCATCTAAAATCTTGGGTTTTGGAAATCGCCTTGGGCTTCTCTGAAAATGATCGCCATCCTCTCTTTTGAAACCAACTGCAAGAAAAGATCATTATGAGAAAATTGTTTTGAAACAGCAATATGTTTGAGACAAAAAACCATTTTGAGATGTAATAAGTATAGAAGAGTAAGCAGCCAGAAAGAGAAGTTAAACATGTCATCAGTTCAGAATCCTTGCATTTCCACAAGTGCTCCATGTTCAACGCCTCCTGAATTCTGTTGATCTTTACCTGGTGATACTGTAAAGTTGAACTTTAGTTGACCAGACTCTTCTGTATAGTTTTTGATAAATCTTCTATGCTGCA
This sequence comes from Notechis scutatus, assembly GCF_049901735.1. NCBI lineage: Eukaryota > Metazoa > Chordata > Lepidosauria > Squamata > Elapidae > Notechis > Notechis scutatus. The sequence continues at coordinate 20,909,346 of NC_142025.1, forward strand.
ACCTTACAAATGTTCCTCCTGACAGTATAATTTATTAAACATGTTTGTATATTTACCAAACTTATACAGGTAGTCCTTGCTTAGCAACTATTTGTTCATGAATTATTCAAAGTTACCATGGTGCTTAAATGGGACATTTACAACTGGTCCTTGAGCTTGTGGCTGTCCCAGCTTCCATATGGAGTCCCAAGCAAAGTCAATGGAGAAGCTGGCCAGAAATCACACATGTGGTCATATGACATTATACTTAATAACCACTGGTGATTCACTTAACAACCACAAGAACTGACGCTGTAAGTTGGGCACTGTCTATGGAGATTCTCAGTCATCCACTTCATGATTGTTCCAAAGGTGCTTTAAAAAAGCCAACTGCACTTTCTTATTTTTCATGAAGTCTTTCACTTCTCATCAAGAAGTTTCTTCAGTTCCATTCTGGTAGTGAATGGAAACCTCTTTGCAGTCAGCCAGTTCTTAACACTCTTGGGGTTGCTGAAACTATCTGGGGGTTTATCTGTGTCATCAGAGTCACCTGAAGCAGAGTGGCCTGCACTGTGATTCAGGTGCAAAGAGAACAAATCATTTCTATTTCCCATCATATAGTTAGAACTGAAGAAGCTTCTTGGATGAGAAGTGGAATGTCTTCAAGAAACACCAAGGAAGTTCAGATTTTTAAAACACCCTTGGGATAAATTGGACACTCTCACATGATGTTTATTGCCATATTGCTTAGTGATGGAGTTGTTGGTCCTAACTGTGATCAATGAAGACTAATTGTAAATACCATTAAAAAGTACACAAGGTAATAAATTCATTTTGGAGACCGCTAATAGGTACTATATTCAAAAAATTAAAAAAAAAAATCACAAAGTAAGCATTAGGAAATAAATTCCTTTTTTTTGGTAAGCTGCCTAGTGTTTTGAAGCAACTTCAACACCTTTTTTAACCAAGCAAGGCTTATTTAATTTATACTATGCAATGGATGTCACCTAGCACCAAACATATTAAATATGTCTCCAGTATTAACTAGAGTAGTTGCTGATAAGTCTTTGAGACCATTCAAAATGTTGGTGTTGACTTTAAGAGGCTGAAATGGTAGGCTTTTGCAAATAATTTGATGAGGCACTTCGTTTCTAAATGGAAGAATATATACTTGTGCACATAAGCAGTATACACATTAATTGCTTTATTATTTAATTATAACATAGGCAATTATTGCTAGATTGCATTAAGATGAACATACTTTCAACCAGTGATGTTGTATAGACCAAATCTAGCTGTTGACTTTTTCCAGAATGGGGAAAAATAAACCCCATGTCCAGAAAGCATACATCTTGGCACATTTTAATTGTACCACTTGTTTCTGTATCAACTGTCCTCTAGCTTTTTTATTTTCCCAAATCATGTGATGATTTCAGCTCAAATATTAAAATTTATACAAAACACTTGTTTTAGACTCAGGTGCAATTATTTATACAACCAATTACCACATTACCACAGTAAGAGACTATCACGTTTACCGATCAGATCGTGAAATCCATAGAGGAGGTGGTGTTGCTATCTTCTATAAAAAGTCCTTACATCTCAAAACCATCCAAGTTACCCAAGAGCTTGCTCTTCCTGAGACCATTGTCTGTGAACTGTCCTTAAATATCACATTTCGATTCTTACTATGTTACAGATCCCTTGATTATAACATTGAACATGTAAACAAGCTAAATTCACTACTAACATGGGCAACATCCTGTCCACACACTTTTATCTTTCTTGGTGACTTCAATCTACCTCACATTAACTGGACCCTAAACGAATGTAAAACTGAACCCATACATGCAACCTTCTACAATGCTGTAACAAACCTGGGACTGGAACAACCAGTAACCAACAATACTGGACTTAACAACTGCCTCGATCTCATCTTATGCAATAGTTTGAATTCAATTTACGGAATACAAATTAAAGAACCCTTTTCCAACAGTGACCACAGCATGATTGACTTTTGTCTCAAAATACATCCACACAAAATCAACACAACAATGTGATCCCCAATTATAACTTCAAAAAAGGCAATTATGATTTTATAGACAATGATCTCTCATCCCTTGATTGGCAATTTCTATTCACTGGATGCAATACTGTTGAAGACCATTACAACATATTTTTACTTGAAGTCAAAAGAGTCATCAAACTATATGTACCAATAACAACTTCAAAAACCAGAAAAAACAGATTACCCATAACAATAAGGAAACTTCAATCCAAAAAGAGATCACTTTGGCGGAAAAACAAATCTGGTCACGTTGCCAACTTCAAAAGCCAACACAAAAATTTATGCCACCAGATAAAAACGGAATGCACCAATTATCACATTAAACAAGAGAAAAACCTTCTACGCACCAATTCCATCTGCGCTTTCTACAATTTTGTAAACAACAAACTAAAAGACTCAAGGTCCATCCCACCCATGAAAGGACCTAATGGTAAAGACTGCAATGATTACACCATTAAAGCCAATCTCTTTAACACATTCTTTGGCTCAGGATTTGTAAACAGCAATGGATCATGCCCAGTATTTCCTAGTCGAACCACAGACAACTACAATGATCTAATACATATCGATTTTACAGAAGACAATGTTGAAAAAGCACAACGCAATCTAAAACCATCTCTATCTATTGGACCAGATAGAATATGTGCCTACTTCTTAAAAAAGCTATCCACTGCCATAGCCGAACCTCTAAGCATAATCTTTGAAAAATCTTTCAGGACCAGCTCCTTGCCAAAACAATGGTCACAAGCCACGGTCATCCCCATCTTCAAAAAGGGAGACCCCAGCCTAATTGAAAATTACAGACCAATCTCTTTAAGCTGCGTCACCTGTAAAGTCATGGAATCAATTATTAACCAATCCATCATCCTCCACTTAGAAACAAACAACCTACTCTCTAATAAACAATTTGGTTTCAGAAAAAAACTATCCTACAATCTGCAACTCTTGCACTGCAAAAACATATGGACTACACAACTCGATCAGGGCAAAGCAATAGACACAATCTACATAGACTTCTGTAAAGCCTTTGATTCAGTGGTACACGACAAACTATTCCTAAGATTAAAACCTTATGGTATTTCTGGACACCTGCATAACTGGATAGAAGCATTCCTGTCAGACAACAAATGATCAAACTTGGGAGTGTCCTATCAAATTCTGTACCTGTCAACAGTGGTGTCCCCCAAGGCAGTGTTCTAGGACCAACTCTCTTCATACTCTACATAAATGACCTCTGTGATCATATTAAGAGCAACTCCATCCTCTTCGCTGATGTAAAGCTATTCAACACCACAGACAATACTGCTACCCTTCAAAAAGACCTCGACTATGTATCAGAATGATCAAACAAAAGGCAACTTCAAATCTCAACAAACAAATGCTCTGTCTTACAAATTGGCAAAAAAATAATAATCAGAAAATAAAATATAAGCTGAATAGTCAAGACCTTGTTGATGATCCAAACTCTGTCAAGGACCTTGGAGTACTCATCTCTAATGATCTAAGTGCTAGAGCCCACTGTAACTACATAGCCAAAAAGGCATTAAGAGTTGTTAACTTAATCTTACGTAGCTTTTTCTCTGGTAATATTATACTACTAACCAGAGCAGCGATCGCCAACCGGTGGGCCGTAGCTCACTGGTGGGCCGTGAGATAATTTTGGTGGGCTGCAGAGAAATCTCACCCCCAGAGCACCTCTCAAAAGCAATTAATCCAGGCTGCACAGAAAGACAAGGCTGCACCGCCCACATGGCCCGCGGGAACCCTCCCTGCCCACTCACTCCTTACCTGGTAAACTTGCCTGCTAAATTGCTATTTTTCCTTTTTCTGACCATCATCTGTTCTGCTGAGCTGGGAAATTTAGATTAGCTAGGAAGCAGGAAATGGTTGGATTTCTTGCTTTCTAGCTAAGCACAGCTGAACCTCCCTTAGAACTGAAGGTTTGCTTCCAAGCAAATTCAGTGCAGACTCACAGCAAGCAAATTTGATAGACTGAGCTAGCTGATGGCAGATAGATAGATCACTGAATGATTCTGTGAGCAACTCAATCTGCCTGCTTTGCCTGGTTTTGGGTAAAAGTTGCTCTTTTTTATAAAAAAAAAACAATATTTACATGCATGGTGTGCTGTGAGTTAATTTTGTGAGTTTGCTTGCTAGCAAATTTTATGTGACAGACTGAGCTAGCCAATGGCAGATAGATAGATCTCTGAATGAATCTGTGATTCTGTAAGCAACTCAATCTGCCTGTTTTGCCTGATTTTGGGTAAAAGTTGCTCTTTTTTTAAAAAAAATTCAATATTTATATACATATTTATAATATTTACATACAAACCATGCCCAGCCAGTCACATGACCACCAAGCCACACCCACAAATTAGGCCATGCCCAGAGAACTGATTAGTGGTCCCTGGGATCTAAAATTATGAGTTTGGTGGTCCCTGAGGTCCAAAAGGTTGGTGACCCCTGAACTAGAGCATACAAAACATTTGCTAGACCAATATTCGAAAACAGCTCATCAGTCTGGAAACCACATTATGTATCTGATATTAACACAGTTGAGAAAGTCCAGAAATATTTCACAAGAAGAGTTCTCCACTCCTCTACTCGTTGCAGAATACCTTATGCCACCAGATTCGAAATTCTAGACCTAGAAAATCTTGAACTACACCACCTTCAGTCCTATCTAAGTATAGTATATAAAATCAAACATTGCAATGTCCTACCTGTCAATGAATACTTCAGCTTCAACCATAACAATACAAGAGCAAACAATAGATACAAACTCAAGGTTAACCGCACCAAATTTGACTGCAGAAAATACGACTTCAGCAACAGAGTGATCAATGTCTGGAATACTCTACCTGACTTTGTGGTTTCTTCCCCAAACCCCCAAAACTTTGACCTTAGACTTTCTACTATTGACTTCACCCCTTTCCTAAGAGGTCTGTAGGGGCCGTGCATAAGTGCACCAATGTGCCTACCATCCCTGTCCTATTGTTTCTTTCATATTTCTTATATGCATCCATGTATTCATAACTATGTTTTTACTTATACCTATTATCTTTTAAGCAATTGACAAACCAAATAAAATAAATAAATAAATAAATTTCTAATGCTAACTAAACCTTTATGAATTTATAATAAGAAGCTGCAAGTGGTCCATTACTTGGGGTTTTTAAGAAGAGATTGGACAGCTACGTATCTGAAATAATAGTCTCCTGCTTGAGCAGGGAGTTGGACTAGAATAGAGGTCACCAACCTTTTGGACCTCAGGGACCACCAAACTCATAATTTTAAATCCCGTGGACCAGAGACCCTGGGAAAATCCCCCCAAAAGTGTGCAGGAAAATTCCCCACCTTGTTTTCCTACCAATTGATCATTCTTTATTTGGGATCGCAGGATACCATCTCCAGCTCCATTCTTGGAGGGGGAGGATAGAGAGAGACTTTTGGCTTCATGCAAAGAAAGCAGCAGAAACAGCAGAAGTCTTTCTTTCTCTCCCTCAAACTCTGCCAGAAATGAATCTTTGTGAGACTTGTCATGCCGGCGCAGCCTCTTGGAGCAGGATGCCTTGCAGGTTCCCAAAGATTCATTTCTGGTGGAGTTTGGGGGAGAGAAAGAAAGACTTTTGCTGTTTTCCTTGCATGCAGCCAAAAGCAGAAGAAGAAAGAAGCGGAAAGAAGCAGTCCAGTGGCCAGGCAAGGCATGTGGAGCACGTGGGGCAAGTTCCCCCCTCTGTCCTTTCCCCCCTCACCTCACTACCTCATTTTGTTCACAATGCAAGTGACGCAAGCCTTGTGTTTCCATGGGCCATATGAGAGGCGCAGCCTTGTGTTCCCGTACAGCCTGGATTAATTGCTTTGGGGGGGGTGCTTTGGGGTGACATTTCTCTGTGGACCACCAAAATTTTCTCGCAGCCCACCAGTAATCCCCAGTTGGCAACCACTGGACTAGAAGATTTCCAAGATCCCTTCCAACTCTGTTATTTTGTAATTCTATAATTATAAGTCTAAGCAATCATAGTTGAGTTGCTAGGAAGACTACTATATTTTTAAACAGTGAAAAAAATACAGCCCACTTCAATCTGATCCCAAGTTGTGATGAACTGCTGGACACATATATGCCATCTTCTTGGCAACAGAACAGTAAGATTTGCCCTGGATTTTTAAATTTTTTTTTGCAAATTTACATTGCCAAGTGCTGCTACTGTTGAGAAAGACTCTTCACTCTAAAGCAGGGGTGTCAAACTTGTGTCATCACCACATGACATATTGGGACTTTCCCCCCCTTCGCTAAACAGGGTGGGGGTGGGGCCAGCACATGACACATCTGGCCCATTTGACACCCCTGTTCTAAAGCAATGCTGGAACCCACAGACTCCATGCTTCCTCTCTCAAAAGTCCTCCCATTTTGTATGTCTGTTTCTGATGGCTAGTTAGTGATTTGGTGCTTCCTGATATTAACACCTGTCCCTAAGTGGAAACTTCTCATCATTACCACACTCTAAGCTAAATAGGCATGAGCGATCTGTCAGATGCTTTACTAGAAGTTTAAGAGATAAACATGAAAAAAATTGAAATAATTTTGATATGCCACCTTCTGGCTAAGCAGCATGCTGATATCTGCAGCTTCTTCCTTTCTTCCCACTCCACTGGGAAATAAATCAATCTCACAGGAAACAAATAAAATCTAGCTTTATTATTTAAAAAGAAACAAAATGCAAAATATAAACCCTCTCTACCCCCTTTTAACTGCAAGAATTAAAATGCAAATATTTAATGTAGAAATAGAGACTTGTACAACTGCACAGATCATAAGTGACAATCTTGCAAATTAATCCTCCAAAAAGCAAACATCAACAGAAAATACACTATTCCAGACAAACCACAAAGAGGCACTGGTCTGCTATGAATAAAGATTTCTCACTGCAACGTATTACAAAGAAGGTTTTAAAGAACAAAAGAATCTTAATGAACTTAGCCTACAAGATATGCTCTAAACCTAAAATCAAACACTCAGTTCTGTAACTTGTACAAAGAGAAAAAGAAAATGGGATTTGTCACAATACAAAAGAAAGTGGAAAAGGTTTAGTGCAGTTTCCTAGCTTTATGTACTGTATTTACCTATTTCCACAGACATAGGTTTGCTGAAGCACATAGAATAGAATAGAATAGAATAGAATAGAATAGAATAGAATAGAATAGAATACTTTATTGGCCAAGTGTGATTGGACACACAAGGAATTTGTCTTGGTGTAACTACTCTCAGTATACATAAAGAAAAGATACATTCGTTAAGAATCAAGAATCATAAGGTACAACACTTAATGATAGTCATAGGTACAATCAACAATCAAATCATACTAGGAAACAGTCAATATAAATCTTAAGGATACAAGCAACAAAGTTACAGTCCTACAATCACAAGTGGGAGGGGATGGGTGATAAGGAGTGATGAGAAGATTAACAGTAATAATAGTGCAGATTTTGTAAATAGTTGAACAGTGTTGAGGGAATTATTTGTTTAGCAGAGTGATGGCTTTCAGGAAAAAAACTGTCCTTGTGTCTGGTTGTTCTGTGTGCAGTGCTCTATAGCATCATTTTGAGGGAAGGAGTTGAAACAGTTTATGTCTGGGATGTGAGGGGTCTGTAAATATTTTCACAGCCCTCTTTTTGACTCGTGCAGTATACAGGTCCTCAATTGAAGGCAGGAAGGTAGTAATGGTTTTTTTCTGCAGTCCTAATTATCCTCTGAAGTCTGTGTCTGTCCTGTTGGGTTGCAGAACCAAAACATCGTTCTCTGCTTCAATTTTTTGCTCTTCTCCAGTACTAATGGAGTACTAATAGATTCTGCAACAAGAGACAAAGGAAGCCTGCTTCTCACCCAGAAATAATTCTTTTGTATGGATTTCTTTCTTTTAAAAACATGAATCTTTCCTCCATCCAAGACAGAAGGGGCTAGAAAATGTCTACATGAAGCAAACTCTTTCTTGGAGATATAGATTGAAAGTCTCAATTGTGCAGTTTGCTTACAACCTACTAATTTAAAAATGAATTGCTAATTACATGTAGTTCTCAGTTTATGATTATTGATTTAATAATGGTTTGGAATTACAACAGTCTTTAGTGCTTTACAGCCAATAAAGTGCCTCTAGTCACCCCAAAATGTTGCACACAACCTCCGTGGTGATGTCATTGCAATCTAGCTGTTTGGCAACCTATTCACACTTATGACTGATTGCTGAGTGCCCTGCAAATATGTGATCACCATTTTCAATCTTTTCTGCTGGCTTTCACAGAAAGTCAATGGGAAAGTCAATAGAAAATGTTGCAATTGTTAGTGCATGCCAAGAGGGCTCCTGGGGAGCTGAGCAGCTTTGGTGGGTTACAGAAACAAGCTCCATTCCTGCATCCCACAAAAAAAGTTGACAAAATACCCACCGAGGGAGTTTTATTCTGCACATGGAACTGCTTTGACAGGATGCAGAAATGGAACACAAATTCTGAAGATTCAAGCCCTGTTCTGCATTTCACTGAAAAAGTTCCCTTCCATGAGAGGTGGAGTGAGCTGAATTCCTTTAGTAGGCAGCTCCTTTAGTCAGCCCCCAAAAAGGATAGGGAGTCAAAATCCAAGCAGAGAGGCAGTGTGGTAGGGTAAGGAACATGGGATGACTCAAATGGTTAGAGGAGCCCCTGTGAGGCCTGGCACAGGCCAAGAGACAAGTGTTTCTTTATTCAGGGGCTGAAAAACCTAGGATTTCAGCAAGGAGGATTTTCAGCTCCTAAGCAGATCTCCCCCCGCCCCCAGCCTCTGCTCCTTACCTGGGAATTGGTCCACTTAATGGCCCATAAGATCATTTAACAACCACAGTTGGGAATATAGGATTGTAGTTCCGAAACAAAGCGGTCACATATCTTGTTTACCAATTGTGGTTATAAATTGAATATTACCTGCACACGGCATGGAAAAGTCTAGATATATCTTAGTTAAAATTTGTTATTTCTGCATTTGGAGAAATATCTTAATTTTTCTTTACACTCTTGATATTATTTGTGTTCAAGAGATACCTTACCTCTGGAGATTTGTGATAATAATACTTAAATTAATTAATTAAATGAATGACTATGGCCATTTTTGCAATTTTCCTTCTGCCTTTTGAAGAAATAAAGAAATAAGTCTTTCCTTTGGATGACAGTCAAAAAGATATTTGAAGATCACCACTGTCTTTTAATCCTTTAGGTTCAAAAGAATGATTTCTTTCAATGATTTCTCAAAGAATGTAGTTTCCAAATGATCTACCTGCTTGATCCAGCTCAAATATATTTAATCGCTCTACAGGAAGGCTTTGGTTACATGACTGTATGAATAGCCTGCAATTTACAGCTATTTATTGGGTTCTCCTTTGTTTGACCTAAGGAAGGAAATTTTCTCATCTGGGTTAGTTCATCATTCTTGTGTGTAAGGAAAATGCTATTCTACCACATTATGTCAGTTTTAATTAAGAAAACGACACAAACATTTATAATAAAAAATGATCAGCAATACATCAGTGTAACCTCAGCACAATTAGGTGCTAACTTTTTCTTCATTACATGTGATAAATAAAGGCTTGGAAAGGTCACTGATATATTGAAAGGCCAGAAGGAATAATGTTAATTTATAATACAGCTGAGTAATGCTTACATTTATTGTTTTAGTTTCTTATCTGGAATGTAGATGTCTCTAATTTAATGAATTGGCAATTATGTTTCCTTCTCAAGAACAAAGGTTATTTTCTAAACTAAGGTACTGCAGAGAATGACATTTTAATGCAATTAATTCCTTTTATTGTGCCGAAAGCAAATATAACCAAAACCTTCCATTTATTGTTTCTTATATGTGTATATATATATATGTGTGTGTGTGTGTGTGTGTGTGTGTGTGTGTGTGTGTAAGTCAGATAGAGTTTACATATTTACTAAATCAATGTTTCACCTTTTCTCTGGTGAAGTTGTTTATTTGTACATGTGAGCTATGACCAACTATTCTGTTGCGATCCTCAGGCCTAGGCTCCAAGTTGCCTTTACAGGTCATCCTGGAATTACAACTGTAACTGAGTTCGGAATTACAATTTTCTGATTATTTTTGTGGCAGTTATTAAGTGATGCCACAATTGTTAAGCAAATACCATGGTCATTAAGTGAACACAGAAGTTGTTAAGCAAATCAGTTTTCACCAATGAGTGTTTTTATACTGGAAACCCAGAAGAAAATGCCAGAAATGGCAAAAGACGTTGCAAATCATAGTCACATCATCATGGGCTATTGGAAACAGCCATAAAGGTAAGCTGATTGCCAAGTGCCCAAAATACAATAAGCTGTCATAACTTTGTAAAAGATCATAAGCAGCTTATTTATTTCATTTCATTTGTTTGCCTCCCATCTTGCTTCGAGGCAACTTTTGAAGTGTCTATCTTAACGTGGAGCAGTTGTTAAGCAACCAGTTGTAAGTCAAAGACTATCTGTACTTTATTACCTGTAAAGCAGTTCTTAAAGCAGAGGTCTCCAAACTTGGCAACTTTAAGACTTGGGAACTTCAACTTCCAGAACTCTCCAGCCAGGTTGAAGTCCACAAGTCTTAAAGTTGCAGGTTTGGGGACCCCTGTCTTAAAGCAAACCTAGCTTCAATTTAATCTCAGTTTGGGGAGTTAGATCTTGATCAAGTAATGATTTGATATTTTTGATATTTAGAATAGAATAGAATAACAGAGTTACAAGGGACCTTGGAGGTCTTCTAGTCCAACCCTCTGCTTAGGCAAGAAACCTTACACCATTTCAGACAAATGGTTATCCAATCTCTTCTTAAAAACTTCCAGTGTTGGAGCATTTACAACTTCTGAAGGCAAGTTGTTCTAACTCTCAGGAAATTTCTCCTTAGTTCTAAGTTGCTTCTCTCCTTGATTAGTTTCTACCCATTATTTCTTGTCCTGTCCTTAAGGTGCTTTGGAGAATAGCTTGACTCCCTCTTCTTTTTGGCAGCCCCTGAGATATTGGAGATATTACATGTGTTTATCCAAGCTCCAATTTTCCATATTCAGAAAAAAAGTTGTAAGCTCTTGTTTGTATCTAACTACAGTTGGATGGGTCAGAACTCTTAGTGATCTAGATATATTTCCAATATACAGTATATTAAACTAGAGGTATGCAAGCATTTCAAATTGAGTTTGAAACAGTCTGTTCCAATTATTTGAGAAGTATTGGAGTATCTCTCTGGCCAGCACTGTGTTGAGAAATTGAACTCCTCCAGATGTGCAAGGTTTATAATTTCCATTATGTCTCATAATGCCCCAGTTTTTGAAGATTATGGTTACTGTAGAAACAATGCCTGAGGAACATCTTACTGCTTACTCCTGGTGAACAATTACCGCTCTCTGAATCTTCTGTTTCCTTTCAGATGAGTATTTAAAAATGACTCACATTGCTTGCTACAATCTATGAGACTATCATTTATAAAGGGAAATATAAAACCAGAAGTTAACCAGAAGGGCCACTATGACCTATAAAAATGTATACTCTTGCTCTATTCATAATAAAAGGCAGGGAAATATCCCTGTTTGGATTCTCTCACTGCAGCTGTAGGATGGCAAACTAAACACATGAAATTGAAGGAAAGCTGTACAATTATCAGTTGTACTATTATAATAATTATGGTAGGTTAGCCAGTTTAAAGGGGGGGAAATCAGCAATCATTGCTGCTTACAGATTAATGATGCTTTTAGGAACTGAGACTACGGTGAATGTTTTTTTCCTCAATTGCACTGCTTTTAAAGGATATAAAAGATGATGTGTTGCTTTTATATTAATCTGCTACTAATATACCCATCTTTAATGTAATATTTTGGAGAAAACTGAGATGCTGGGGGGTAAATATTTTTCTTATCAGCAAAGGTTTACATTTATATGATCAATACTCCTTTTTAGAGGTAACAAAACCTGATCAGGCAGATACAACCCAATGAAAAGGGAGTTAGGAACATCCAGGTGCTGCCAGCTAATAAATAGAGAACAAATAATGCAAGTGGTCAGTGGAATTGTTTTCCTTTCCTGAAGTGACTACCCAGAATTAAAATTGAATTGTATGAAAGGGTCCTTATTGAGACAACTGTTATGATAACCAGCTATGTTTACCAAGACTATAAAAACACTTCAGAATGTGGGCTTTTTTTCAATTTAGGAAGAAGGACCAGTTACAGAAAAAGCACACCAGTGTTAAGACTTATAACAAAAAAGATGTTGGCATTCTTTGTCATCTTCCAAATTAAGCTCAAAAAGCCTTTTCCCAATGAAATGACTAGAAAATCTGAAAGCACACTCTAAACAAAGTAGAAGACTAAAGCCTCTTTTTCAACGAAAGAAGATTGTCAAGAAATCTAAAGATGAATTTTGACATGCTAAATATACAGCATTAACCTTTGGGTTAATTATCCTTCTCCGGACACATTAGGCAAAGACCCAGCTCTTTGGAAAAGTTTCAAATGATTAGAAAAGTAGAAAGAAAGAGAAGAGAACAACCAGGAGCAAGGTGGAGAGTCTCAGTGGTTACAGTGGCTATAAGAACTTAAAAAAAATCTGTTTAGGAAGAGATAGTCATGGAGAAAATCTACCTATCTACTTTATTGGAGCCAAAAATGACTTGATGGCACATAACCAGTCAATCAAGCAATCAAACAACCAATCAAGCAACCAAACTTTGGGAATCAGATGAGTTTAGAATATATTTGTTATTATTCACAATAATAACAAATAACTGATATGTTAATATTAATTATTTTGACTACAAATATAGCACATTTATAATACACTTCCCGTGGAGGATTGTGCTCTCATGCTGGTTGCAAAGATACTTAGCTTTGACTCTATGACTATAGCCATCTTGAACACTGACATTTGGGTGCCATTCATTTCCTTTCTCCGTCCCTTCCTCCCTCCCTCCATTAAAATAGTTTAGACACAAAGAACACATTCTTGCAATCTCGTTCTGTTTTCTTTCGTAATCTATAACTTATCTATTGTCTTCCTGTTCTTATGAATCTTACTAGATTCCTCCCCCCTCCCTAATCTATTTGTTCATACCCCGTGCTCAAAGTCTGGAAGAGATGACTCCACCAGACTGTCAATTATCTGGAAGCCTGCACTCACAAACAAAAAATTGCCACACCACAAACCAAGCAAACACCTGGGTACAAACAGACACCCCTCCGATACCTCCAGCCCAAACACAGCCCAGCCAGTCACCCAGATGAAACCTAGCTTCCTAATAAACGATAGCCGGCCATTCACCCGAAGCCAAGCCGCACTGAAAGCCTGCAATACATGAAACACCATATTGTCAGCCAATCAAGACAAAAAAAAATGCTACAAAATAGACAGAAGATATTAGAAACACCAATCAAGCAGAACACAGCAAACTCCAAGACCAATAAACACAGACCAAGACTCCCAACCAATCAGGATGAAGAAAAAACCATTCTAACAAAGCATGAGGCTAGCACCAAATTTAAAACAGAAACGGCTGCAAAAGCCTGACATACAGATGAACCCCAGTACGCAAACCTGATGATGGCAGATGAGATTCTGCCGAAATGTTGCTACAACTTTAAAAGCACAACTATAATGACATGGGAAAATACCTGAACAAAGCTGAATACCATACATATAAATACCCGCAAAAACTTAAGAAAACATATATGTATATGAATATGTATATGTATATGTGTTTATATATATATATATATGTGTGTGTGTGTGTGTGTGTGTGTGTGTGTGCGTGTGTGTATGAGTTTGTCTACGTTTGTCATTTCTCCCTAAGATGAATCTCTTTATGTCTTCAGCACATTGACAATCTTTATCTATTCTCAAGGCTAGGAAAACAAAGTTATCTATGAAGTTCATTTTTTGCTATCAGTTGTGAATTCACTAAGCATATATTTGATGTAATCTTCATTTTCTACATCCTTTTAACATTGATGCAAAAATATTAAGAGAAAATGCAAAGCTGCTGTGTTACATCTAAAATTATTTTTAGGATTTGTTAGTTATTCTAACACTTTTCTACCAAATGTAGTCATAGTGTTCTATCCCTTGAACGTTTTACTGTAAGTAGGAAGAGCATAGGAGAGGACAAAGCAGTGCAAATAAGCTTTTACTGTATCAAGAAAATGGTGATATCACACAGCATTGCAACCGTTGTACAATACAACCACGACTTGGAAGCGAAGTTGCCTAGAGATGCCTCATCATATGGCATTGATGTGGTTATGTCACACATCATGGAAGACAGCAGTGAATGCCTGATAGGTTTTGCATCACAGCTGCAGAGAAGAATTATAGAAATATAGACAGGGAAGTACTGAGCATGGCTTAACATGTCAGCCAGTATTTGTAAAGAAGAGAATTTCATTTCACTGCTCTCATCAGCTACTATTGTCAGTCTTAAATTCACCAAAAGGAATTCTGCTTACAGCAATTGCCTGGATAAAACATTGGGCTTTGTTGCTTGGTGGACATAAATACACAATAGAATTTAAAACGACACATAATCCTACAAATGCAGGTGGATTATCTTGTGTACCCATAAGGGGTAAATGAACTGTGAAATGCACATCTGATGGAGATTCCTTTGACATACTTCCTCTCACAGAAATTGAGAGTTGTTTCACAACTAAGATGACCAGTGAAAGAAAGACAGTGGATTGATCTCTAGACTACATAGCAACCAAGAATGGAAGTTATTTATGGAGTTTTATCAGTAACATGACAGTATACACTTGTGACAGTTTCTTTACATAAAGATTGAGAGTCACCATAACATCCAAGCTGAAATCCAAGCTGAAAGATTAAGCTCTGAAGGAACTACAAGTTGCATGTAACTCAATTTTGTTTGCTGGCCAGGAAAAATCATCAATGTGAACAGTGTATGTAGACAGTCCTCAATGTATGACCACAATTGAGCATGGAATTTTGGTCATAAATCATTGTGGTCATTAAGTGGCTCACCACAATTGTTAAGTGAATCAACCATATGTTTTCTCTGGAAAATGATAGCATACATTGTGGTCACATGACCATGAGAAATACAATGGAAATGTAATCATGTGACTTCAAGAGATGGTGGTGCAGCAGCAGTTGAAATTTCAAATATGGGTCATAAATAGCTTTTTTCTAAAGTCTGTCATAACTTCAAATGGTCTTTAAGATCATAAGTTGAGACTACCTGCAGTGAGTTGCTTAGGTGGCTAAAATGCTGAAAAGTGAATCACTTCAGCCATGGCTTCCTTGTCATGAAAAAAACACCCCTACTGACACTGCAATACTGTTTTTGGGTACAGATTGTTTTTTACTTATGGCAAGTATGCATTTGAAGTAGACAGAGTTATTTCCAGTGAATTCAGCAACAGGCACACAGGCACACACACAATATAGATAGCAATACCAATAACACTTACAATTATATACCACTTCACAGTGCTTTACAGCCCTCTCTCTAAGGGGTTTAGAGAGTCAGCGTATTGCTCCCAACAATCTGAGTCCTCATTTTACCAACCTTGGAAGCATGGAAGGCTGAGTCAACCTTGAGCCAGTCAGAATTGAACTCCTGGAGTGAACAGTGAGTTAGCCTGCAGTGCTGCATTTTAACCACTGTACCACCATGGCTCTATATATTGTGTGAACTGTTGTTTCAGAATAATTAGTGAATGGTAAACTGTAGCTGACCAATTTCAGCTACGCTATATCAACATCTTATCCCCAGTGACAGATGGATTGGCTGAAAGGCTTTGTTCAAAATCTCAGGAATACTTTTAAAATTATGTCTGGGGAAAACATATTGAACCAAAAATTTGCATTTTTTTCTATTTTGCATATTGCAGTACAATATACAAATCAAATAACAATGATCCTATGATACAGGCTGTATCTTATATTCAAGACTGGATTTTCTCAAGCTTCGTTTGAGAAGTAATCAGAGCAAACAATCAAAACAAACTATTTTGTCATGCTGAAACATGACACGAAACACAAAGAGCAGAGAGCTAGAGAAAGAACTTGCAACTACCATGGCAGACGATTCCTGAACATGGAGTATCAGTTAACACTAATATCTTACAACCAGTAATTGCTCAATTTTCCAGTACCATAACAGATATCACATTTGTATTTGTAAGCTCTTATAGCCATAGAATCTGCACCTTGATAAGAAGTGTGGTGTTTTAATGGCAATCCCCTTAACTGACCAAACTAAATGACTGTAAAAATAACAATAACAATTATTTTCAAATTCATCCAAATATGTCAGGATGATAGGCAAAAAAAGAGATGAAATAAAACATCATCTGACTGTATTTATTTGCAACATAGTAAAATTTTAAATTTTTGAACAGGGAGGTTAGAGATAGGGTTAATTAATCACAAACTGATCTGGATGCATTCTACAGTCTTCCTACTGCTGCCACTATTCTTACCACTTCTTCCCATAATACAACTGGCTCCATTTCTCAGTAAAAGGTAAAGGTTTCCCCTTTCCAGTCATGTCTGACTCAAAGGGAAGTGCTCATCTCTGTTTCTTAGCCGAGGATACCAGCATAGTCCAAAGACATTTTGGATGTAGTCATGTAGCCTGCATGACTATACACTTAAGCACAGGGAACGCTGTTACTTTCCCATCAAAGTTGTACCTATTTATCTATTCGCATTTGCATGCTTTCAACCTGCTAAGTGGGCAGAAGTTGGGGCCTGTTAACGGGAGCTCATCCTGTTGCATAGCACTCGGTTCTCGAACCTGGGCTGAGCCATCACACCCCTTCTTTCCCAGTATTCTCCCACTATTATTATCAGAAATATTCCTACCAACCTACCACCCCCCAATCTACAACTGAATGCTTTTAAAAACATACAAAATGGTATGTTTTATTCAATTTAGTATTGAATAGCACAGATGAGATTTAACTTAGAAAAAAAATGAACTAATACTCATACAAAAATCTAAGTGGCTAGATAGCACTCTTGCATTGGAATTATCTTCAAGGGAAAGCCATATACTTTACATGATAGGAAGTCAAATCAAAATACCAGTGCAGAGGACACTGTCTTTAGAATAGGTGTAGATAATTACAACAAAAACCAGCAGAAGAGGAGAGGGAAGGATCTTCAGGCCACAGAGAACAATTAAGCATTGGATGTCAATCCTCTCTAACCTCAAACTTGCATTTATAATAAGTAGAATTCAATCTAGAATAGGTTCTACATAGAGACCATCACTGCGTAAGGCCTCAACTTTTCCCAATAAAAGTTGCACATTTTATTAATTACAATAAAATATTCACAGTAAAGGAACTAGCAATATGGACAACCAGGAGTGGGATTCAACTTTTTTAACAGCTGGTTCTGTGGGTGTGGCTTAGTTGCTGGGCATGGCTTGGTGGTCATGTGACTGGCTGGGCATGGCCAACTCAACATCACTCACATCGAGGCACACATCTCCTCACCTGGCCTCTCATGACTGTGGGGATGCTACAACAGTTGTAAGTATGAAAAATGGTCATAAGTCACTTTTTTCAGTGCCATTGTAACTTTGAATGGTCACTCCACACAAGCAATGTACCAGCAAAGGAGGAAAAAAAATCTCCAGAGACATTCCTGAGACAAGAAGTCTAGTCCTGCCAAGAATGTAATAAGAGTTAATGGAAAGGCAGTTTCTGTAAGCAACACCAGAATGTTTCCTTCCTGCCTTCCTTACAGGGTTAGGCCAGTAATTTCTTCTAATAACCGGTTCTCCAAACTGCTTAGAATGTTAACAACTGGTTCTAGTGACTAGGTGCAAACCTGTAGAATCCTACCTCTGTGGAGAACCCAAATCCTTCAGTATGTTTTAGGATGACAGGTACGGTAAGACAAATATTATATAGAATTATACTATTAATTTTCTTTGCTACATTTTTGAAACAGAAAACATCAAATGCCAGTGCAAGAAATGACCAGATTAATCCACTGCTCTAATAAAAATGTCTAATATTTTATAAAACTATTAAGCCAAATCTTCTTTGGAAATATAAATGATTTTTGATGGATTATACTTTAAGAAAAGAGACACTGCTAAGACTGTGACTTTTTAGGTACAGTAGATAAAGAAAATCTTTCTAGAAGTTTTTTTGAAAAGATTTTTTTTTCATTTTTATCAGATCTTCAATTCAGTTATTCAGACATGATTAAGAACACAAAGAAAATTAAAAGGTAATCTAAAAGAAGGTTTAAAACTATGAAATAATAATGATTTTTTTTTTTTAAAAAAAGAACATTTCAGAAGAGTCTGGATGCATGTTGAAAAAACTAATTGTTCACTAGTACATTTATTCAGTGGAAAGTAAATTGCCCAGGAGTTCAATCAAAACACTTCTGGGATCACTGACAGTTGTTATAATATTTACATGTGTATTTTGAAGTACTAAACTTCAGCTGAAGTTTACTTTCTGATAATATACTGTAGTTATTTTTGGCTAGTCTTAAGCATGTTATTGACTTTGCAAACATCTATCATATGGTGCATGCCCACTCTACGGCAAACTGAGACCTGTAATGTACTTAGATGGATCTCAAGCTGGATAAGTGATTAGCTTAGTTGGCCTTGGATTCTCATGGATTTTACCATTCAGAATGTTATCAATACAAGTAATCCTTGATTTACTATCATTTGTAGTTATAGTGACGCTGAAAAAATGACTTATGACTGATTTTCACACTTATCGTCACAGCAATACCCTGGTTCCATAATCCAGAACTGAACCCTTGGCAACTGGCCATATATTTATGAAAGTAGCAATGTCCCAAGGTCATAGACTCACCTTTTGTGACCTTCTGACAAGCAAAGTCAATTGGGAAGCCAGATTTACTTAAGAGCCATGTTACTAATTTAACAACTGTAGTGGTTCACTTAACAACAGGTAATAAAATAAGGAAAAATTCACTTAACAATCCTTTGGCGTTTAATTGTGGTTGTAAGTCAAGGACTACCTGTATAAAATAATGATCTTCCCTTGGTCTCTTGAAAGACTACAGTTTCATGAATAAATAATAGTTTCATGTGGATAACAGTTGCAACTGAAGATGATTCCATTAAATTAATTTGTTTAATAATGAGATTGGTTATTACCAGACTGGTATACATATGAAGAAAGGTGACTGCCAGGATGGTAGTTTGTGGGGAGTTTCATGGAATTCAGCTGATGGGATAAAAGTATGTCATCCAGTTTCTTCTCCAGTGACAGATAGTTCTCTGATAACTTTGATATCTAGATGAGAAACACACACAAACATATACAGTATATATATAAAAAAACCAAACAAAGCACCCAAAAGGCAAATTAAAGAGGAAAAGTCATCCTGAGAAAGAGGATGAACCATTGCTTTTTATTATGGAGAATTCTACCCCTTCTATTATGGAAGATTTTCTTATACTGAACTATTACCAGTGTGCTGCTGGTTTGGACTGGTTCAAGCGAACCGGTAGTTTTGATGATCAGCCTACCTGCCCCATCCTATCCTGTCCTTTATTTCCTGCTTTCTAGCTCATCTCAATCAGCTGATTTCCACCCCCCACTGTTCTACTTACCGTTGCTGACTTGGAAGGTAAGCAACTGAGCTTCTAAATGCTCCATTTTCAGCTTTGCACGCAAGTGCCTTTAACTCACTGAACTGGTTGTTAAACCAGTTGCAGTCCACCCCTGACTACTACATTATTCCAATCAAAAGCTTGATCACTTTTTTCAGAATTTGATTTCAATGGATTCTGTTTTAATGCAGACTGAATTAACTGCTTTATATGAGAGAGAGTGGGGAGGGAGAGAGGGAGAGGGATAGAGAACATGTCTTTTCTACTGCTTAATCAGTCTTTCCTCAGCTTGGGTCCTTCAAATACTTTGGACTATAATTCTGATC
The DNA here is from genome assembly GCF_049901735.1 of Notechis scutatus. NCBI lineage: Eukaryota > Metazoa > Chordata > Lepidosauria > Squamata > Elapidae > Notechis > Notechis scutatus. Next base: position 20,929,360 of record NC_142025.1, read on the forward strand.
ATCCCCAGAAGGTATAATGGCTGCTATGGCCCAACCCTATCGAGAAAGGTTATTTTAAAATGTTTACCTGCTTGGAGAAAACAGCCAAGTTAGGTTTTTCCTCTTCTGGGCCACCTTTTAAAGCTAGGTCATCAGACACACTATCACCTTGATTTTCAAAGGATAACTTCTTTTTCTTTCTGAGCTGATCTCTTACTCGGTAACCTCGATAAATACTCTGAATGATTAGTGCTGCCTTCGCTTCATCCTCTGTGATTTGTTGGTCAGCTTCAATAGGTTTCTGAGAGCTTCGTGCAGATCCTTCCTGGCTTTCCTGAGGAAAAACATGAGCCTGTTTTTTGTCAGTTGGATCACTTTTTTCTTGAGAAGCTTGCTGGCTTGGGTGGGAAATGAATTGGTTTTCGTCTTCTTTAGGGAGATTTTCCCTTTTTCCTGGGCTTGTTGCCATTTCGTCTTCTTTATTCTTGAGAAGTGATTCCCTGAAATAGACGTAATATATTTAGCGAAGATTACAGGAGACAGCTAGTGTAACCTTACAAGACCACTCAGGCCTAGTTTATGCATTAAACTGTCAATATAATACCTTTTTTTTCCAAATGAAAAGAAGGCAAAACATTTCTTTGGAGTGATGTTTTTTTTGCATGCAGCACATAAGTTTATTTTGTAAAATAAAGGTATATACTGTCATGTTAAATAATAGGATTTATGGTCATTAGGAGAAAGGTACTGAAGACAGCACTTTTCTGTATATTATGCCATTAAATGGAAAACAAAATGGTGCTTCTATTTTTATCACCTCACTGACTGTCAAACCATCCAGTAACAAATTCCTATCCTGTGAAATGGCCTTCCGTATCTATTGCCGAGAAAGAAGCAATGAACATGGAGAGGCCATTTGAATCTACTCCAGTACTAGCTCTTTGTCCCAATTGCACAAAGGCTTCATTTGAGTCACAATTTGTGATTCTAGACCTCCAATATCTGTGTTGCTGGGAAGGGGAGAATGAGATAATTCTTAAATTAAGAAGAGCTCTGCTGGACCAGGCCAAGGATGATCCAATTCAGTGCAGTAACATTTGGTACTGTTGGCCGGATCTCCAGTATCGTTTTTCCTTTTGATGCTTGATTGCGATCAGCTGCCATAGTAACAGGAATGGAGGCATGGTATTTGGGTTTGGGAAGTGAGCTGGTGTGATGAAGGCCCATGTGAACTAAAAGGGAGGTTTGCACTCAAGTATTAATATGCTGCTGAATGGAGTTGTTTACGCCCAATCAAGGCCAATCGTCTTAGAACTCCAGGTGGGTGAAAATACCTTAAGATGTGCTCCACGACACTATACGGAATGTGGATTAGATATTCAGCCTGGGTTCCTGGGGGGAAGGATTTGGGGAAACTTTAAATATGTAATTTTTGTGCCTTTTGGATCAGATTTTACTTTTCTTTCACTGCTATCATTTCAAACTCAGTAAAAAAATACCTCTTTTCTACTTCAATGGAGTTGGTGGTTTTCTTTCTTGGGTTTTCTTTCTTGGGTTTTGAATGGAGGCAGGCCACTAATGCATCTGTTTTAGTAATCTGCATTCCAAACTGAGTACCAGCTAAAAAGGCTATTATTATTTTCTTTCTTGCATTTTTAAGTATCCTATATTTTCAGCATCTTTAGTCTATCCAAGAGCGATTTAAAAATGCATTTTCTTCCATTCCAAATGGAGCCCAGAATCCAAAATAAATTTCACATCTCATTTAATGAATAAAACATTAAAGAATACAGGTTGTGGGTTTTTTTTTTTTTTTGCACATGCACATGCATAGTTTTAACACATACACCTTTCCTTATGTTATCGTTTGAAAACAAAACTTAGTATGATGAAATCTCTTTAAGAAAGACTGCATGGAATGGTGATATTTGAAATGAAACAGAAGATTGTCGTTTATTGCAGAAGAGTTGGCATTTAACAGAATAATCATAAGTAAAATAAAATACTACCTTATTTTTTTGAGACTTGTTCTCTCCCTGTAGCCTCTGAAGTAAGACTGAATTGTTATTGCAGCGTTGTTTATTTCTTTAGCTCCCTTTTGGATCAAGAATCTTCTTGTAACTAATATAAATCATCGTAAGAATAAATTTAATTTATTGTGGTAAATCAGCATATTTAAACTAACTCTTCCTTAATCTGGCACTTTTCAGATTGGATTGGCGGACTGTTTTCATCTCTTTCTCCCAAACTTAGCCTGCTGGGTCTATAGCTGTAGATGATATGAATTGTTCTTCTCAGCTGCTGGAGAATGCCAGCTTGGGAAGCACTGGGTTAAACAATTAATGTGTTATGTGGTATGATTTTCATGATCTCTATCCAAGATAGTGAGAATTTCCTTTTTTTAAAGATACAGGTTTATGTTATTAGACACACAAGTCTTCCGTATTAATTGGATTCAATTGAATAGAATAGGGTAGGATAGAGTAGAGTAGGATAGAATAGAATAACAGACCTTGGAAGTCTTTTACTATAACTCCCTGCTTAGGCAGGAAACCCGATACCATTTCAGACAAATTGTTATCCAATCTCTTCTTAAAAACTTCCAGTGTTGGAGAATTCACAACTTCTGGAGGCAAGTTGTTCCACTGATTAATTGTTGTAACTGTCAGGAAATTTCTCCTTAGTTCTAAATTGCTTCTCTCCTTGATTAATTTCCACCCATTGCTTCTTGTCCTGCCCTCAGGTGCTTTGGAGAATAGCTTGACTCCCTCTTCTTTGTGGCAGCCTCTGAGATATTGAAACACTGCTCTCATGTCAGATAACAGATAATCAGAGTTGGAAGGGACCTTGTAGGTCATCTAGTCCAACCCCCGCCCAAGCAGGAGCCCCAAACACCATTTCTGACACCATTTCTGACAAATGGCAGTCCATTTGAAAGTCTCAAGTGATGGCGCTCCCACAACTTCTGAGGGCAAGCTGTTCCATTGGTTGATTGTTCTCACTGTCAGAAAGTTTCTCCTTATTTCCCGGTTAAATCTCTCCTTGTTCAGTTTCCATCCATTATTCCTTGTCTGGCCTACAGGTGCTTTAGAAAATAGCTTGACCCCCTTCCTCCCTGTGGCAGCCCCTCAAATATTGGAAGACCGCTATCATGTCTCCCCTGGTCCTTCTTTTCATTGGACTAGACATTTCCAAGTCTACCAAGATCCTTCTGTATCAATTTCATCACAATACTTGGTTGATGGATAAGCATCTTCCACCAAATTTCATAAAAGCAAGTTTGTTTAGGAATGTGTGATCATAAGTCACAGTTCTGCTGTTCAATGCCTTGCCTTCATTTTTTATAACCTAGCATTTATTTGCTTCAGTCACATCATGCCCCGCTCCTCTTTCCTGATTTCCCTTGTTCAAACTTTTCTTTTGGGTTCCTAAAATATCACCTCAATGCCCTGGTTTTGCTGTTATTCTTCCTTCTTTGAAGTCACTGGGCTCTAAATTCTCATGGGATTTAACTGTCTTTGCCTACTTCCCCTATCTGGAAAGTATTTTTTTCCTCCCCCAACCTGTCCCTCCTTCCCAGATAGAGTGAATGGGGAGGGATACTAAACAAGGGTGGAACGACAACTTTCGATTCAATATTCTATTTCTCACTGCCATTGGCTGATAGGATCACAGTTTCAGAAACAATTTCTGGTTACTGCAATAATTCTGCTCATATAGGCTGCCTATTGCTTCAGCAGGAAAGTCTATGAAAAGCTCCTATTTGAATTACAACTTTAACAAAAATAGTTCAAGTTCTAGATTCTGATTTCTAGCTCTGACATCTGGCTTTACTCCTGCGTCCTAGCTCAGGCTGAAAGACATTAAGCAGAAATAGAAGAAACAGTTTTTCCTTCTAATTCTATTTGATAGCTATGCATTCTGACTTTACAAACCTTGATGCTATAAATGGAAAGTCTTACCTGACTGGAGTTTGATAACCCACATAGCTGTTCCATATACACTCTTTGCCTCTGCAAATGCTTTGCGAGTGATATATCCCCTGTAAACTGAAGACAGAAGGTGAAAACCTCTAAAATAGACGTCTCCAATCTTGGCAACTTTAAGACTTGTGGACTTCAACTCCCAGAATTCCTCAGCCAGTTGGCTGAGAAATTCTGGGAATTGAAGTCCACAAGTCTTAAAGTTAAAAAAGTCCACAAGTCTTAAAGTTGCCAGGGTTGGGATCCCTGCTCTAAAGCAAGCTGTTGTATTTTCCTACACCTAGTTACCTAGTTATTCACATCTGCAAGGAGGAAAGGAGTGGATGAAAAATTATTATTTAGGACAAACTTTGATGACTTTGTGGCATACTTCATGGTTTGAAAGAGGGCAATGAAGACTATAGGGACTGGACCATGTAACAAAATAGGTGGACCTACACAGATGCAGTCAGTATAAATATTTTGTTTTGAAACTGGACTTCAAGATGAGGCTCTGCCTTTCATTTGTAAAATTGTGACACCTCCAAAGATAGAAAACAAGAAGACTGGCAAAAAAGCAAACAAGGAAAATGAGAAAAAAATATGGCTTAAGCACATTAAGTACATCTGAAATCATAAGTTCCCCACTCCTGTTTTAGGATGTCAAATACAATGACATTTTATGTAGTGATCCAGGCTCATGACAAGAAGACACAAGTTGATTCAACATAATGGGATAGCTTTCATTTAGGAACAAGAATGCATCTTTCCTCTCAAAATGGAAAATTCATACTTTAAAGGAGATCAAATTGAAAATGGATTTGGGGATCAAACTGCCATTTTTGAAAAGTTTAAATCCCAAACAAGATGCTCTATCTTTTCAGCTAAAGCCTTGCAGTTGCTTAATCAACAATCAGCTTAATTAATCTTTCTCACCTTACACTTTCAGGTTTTATGTATTTATTTGTTTATTTGACAACACTGTCAGAGAACTTCTCTAGTAATGATAATGCTCACAATATTAGACAATTTTCTGCTGGGAAATGAAGTGTATGAGTAGACTAGACTGTCTGCTGTAATGAAAAGCCATCAAGGCAAGAAACTTTTAAAAGATGAAATGGTCAAGCTGGAAATGGATTCTGACACTAAGATGAGAAAAGGAAGATGAGAACAAAGCAAAAAAGAAGGGAAACATGGGACTACATTACTGGCACTTGGTATTTCCTGAATGAAAAATAACTTTACAACAAAATAGTACAATTGACTTGCAGGGCTGCCGCGACGTGCAGTAAGTTCACATGGTGCAATAGGATTGTGTGTTTGTTAATAGGATTCACTGAGTTAGCGATTTTCTGTCTTCACTGTGAGTTGTATTGTGTTGGGGGGGGGGTCCACAAAGGGAGGCTCAGCTAATCTCATTGAATACATGTTGTACTCTGACAATAAAGGTTTGAATTGAATTGAATACTATTTTAGCGATTTGAAAATTAAGGGGGTGGAGAATATCTTCTCATATTTCCTTGACAAGAGATATAAATCAATCTTATTGGCAGGATCTGCCAACTTCCTGGCAATCTCCTACTTTGGTTACAGGTTGATTTTCCTCAGATATTCTCCAAGTCACCAATTCAAGACTCTATAGAGAAAGGGAAGGGCAACTACAGAAATAAAAATGTCATCAAGATAACAAAATTTGCATTATAACATCCCAATACAAGCTCTGTCCCTTCCATAGTTGTATGTGACATCATCATACAAATAAAAAATGGCAGAGTTTACTTTGTGATGCATGCTTGTGATGCCCATCACAAAGGGAAATCTTCATGTATGCAGACTTGAATTTTCAGATAAAAGTCAAGCTATCACTACAAAGTAGAATAACAGAACAAAATTATATTTAGTGAAAATTAAAGCAAAAGTAAAAATGGGTATTTTCTTTTGTTTTATACCTGACTGCCTTATTCTATGTAAATACGTATATATGTGATGCTAAAAATATTTTTATTACCTGATTGTATTTTAATTGAACTTGCTTGCCTTTTTTCCTTCAACCTTTTAAATCTGTTTGAATGAAGCCATTTTCTCACATAGGTTTGAATCAAAACAATCCTGTGTATTGTCTCCTTTCGCTTTATGTTTAGTTGATCTATATGGTAGTACTTTAGAAAAACCTGTTGTTAAAAAAGAGGATCACTATAAATTATAAAAAGGAAACCCACTTAATTCCATAGATAGCATTTCCAATGATGATTGCTCTCTAGCTAAGAGGAAGCCACCAAATATCTGCCTTAAAACAAAACCCAGCAGTATTGGAAGTCAGGGATGATTAGATATGAAAAATGTCCAGGGAACAGAAGTTCCAATTTTATGGTGGTAAAATGTCAAATAGCCTGTCAAATAGAGGCAATTCTGAATCTGGCACTGAATTCTAGATAAAATAATTTCACTTTTTAGATGATTGTAATGGTCCAACATGCAGAAACAATCTTTGCAATATATTCTAAGTATTTATGAAACAGTGAACAAAATAACCAGAATCCAAAGTCAGAAATATATTAGTTAATAATAACTATTAGACTAACTTCAAGCTAATGAGTTTGCATCCACCCCCATTCAAATCATGAGTCTCTAGCCACATCTCTCAAAGTTTAAAAAAAGATTTATTAAGACTGAAGTTAATAGTGAACCTGCTACTGGGGTGTAGCCAACTCTGAGACACAACTCTGAGGCACATCATTCATTTCACTCTTGACCCTGGTCTTCCCCCACCACCTGGATGTATATTTTCCAATGGGACACATCCATAGCCAAGAGTCATTAATAATGCTCTCCAGTAATAATCTTGCATGCCAGAAACTTTGGCCGCCTAGCAATTATCCATTAAAACATTTAAGGAATGCACTACTTCCTCCACTCCCTTTCTACTGGCAACTCTAAAAGACCAGAGAAATATTTTTGAGTTGACAGAGTTCACTATAACTTTTCATCAAATTATATTAAATAAGTGACAAAAAGGGAGGATAATTTTTTTAAAAACTGGTGGATGTAGCTATTGACGGCATGTGAGTCAGCCTGCATAACACTGTACTCTTGATTATCCTGCTTGTTTCAGCACTGCAGAAAATATTACAGGTGGTTAGTGGTAAAGCATGGAAATACTACCTTTGTTTTTCCAACCATCCATTTATTCAACTTGGCTTTTTCCAAGATGGCAGTACAAGTAGCAGAATTTATAGGAAGTTCATTGCTGGAATTGTAACAGAGGAAATAGTATCTACAAGAGAAAGAAAGATTCCAGGAAGGAAAGAAAGAAAAAGAGTGAGAAGAAAAATGTCCAACTCATGCATTTGTAGGAGATATTGTATTTACTGTTTATTAGATAAGCAGTAAACAACCTTTACAATACATACTTAGACATCAAGCTAAAAGGCTATTCAAATGCTGAGGAGCACTCAAGTGACAGAAACTGCAAACTAAGCATCACTGACTATGTTTCAATTTATCCACCCATTCCTACTGTACAGAAGGAACATATTTTCCTCCTGTCTAGCTCATTTTTCAGAGAGAAAATGGAATCAAGGTGGCCACTGTACATTTTTCCTGCCTTTGTTAAGTCTTGTCAGCTTTGATAGGTATAACATGAGTGACAACACTGTCTTTTGAAAAACTGTCTTAGTTTGTACAATGTAAGCAAATCTTTTTTTAAAATAAAAGTTTTATTTAAGTTTTCACAAAACATACAAATACAAATAAAATACACTGCTCAAAAAAATAAAGGGAACACAAAAATAAGACATCCTAGATCTGAATGAATGAAATATTCTTATTAAATACTTGGTTCATTACATAGTTGAATGTGCTGACAACAAAATCACACAAAAATTATCAATGGAAATCAAATTTAGCAACCATAGAGGTCTGGATTTGGAGTTACACTCAAAATCAAAGTGGAAAAAAACACTACAGGCTGATCCAACTTTGATGTAATGTCCTTAAAACAAGTCAAAATGAGGCTCAGTAGTGTGTGTGGCCTCCACGTGCCTGTATGACCTCCCTACAATGCCTGGGCATGATCCTGATGAGGTGGCGGATGGTCTCCTGAGGGATCTCCTCCCAACCTGGACTAAAGCATCCCCCAACTCCTGGACAGTCTGTGGTGCAACGTGGCATTGATGGATGGAGCAAGACATGATGTCCCAGATGTGCTCAATTGGATTCGGGTCTGGGAAACGGGCTGGCCAGTCCATAGCATCAATGCCTTCGTCTTGCAGGAACTGCTGACACACTCCAGCCACATGAGGTCTAGCATTGTCATGCATTAGAAGGAACCCAGGGCCAACCACACCAGCATATGGTCTCACAAGGGGTCTGAGAATCTCATCTCGGTACCTAATAGCAGTCAGGCTACCTCTGGCGAGCACATGGAGGGCTGTGTGGACCCCTAAAGAAATGCCACCGCACACCATTACTGACCCACTGCCAAACCGGTCATGCTGGAGGATGTTGCAGGCAGCAAAAGGTTCTCCATGGCATCTCCGGACCCTGTCACTTCTGTCACATGTGCTCAGTGTGAACCTGCTTTCATCTGTGAAGAGCACAGGGCGCCAGTGGCAAATTTGCCAATCTTGGTGTTCTCTGGCAAATGCCAAACGTCCTGCACAGTTTTGGGCTGTAAGCACAACCCCCACCTGTGGATGTCGGGCCCTCATACCACCCTCATGGAGTCTGTTTCTGACCATTTGAGCAGCCACATGCACATTTGTGGCTCGCTGGAGGTCATTTTGCAGGGCTCAGGCAGTGCTCCTCCTGTCCCTCCTTGCACAAAGGTGGAGGTAGCGGTCCTGATACTGATCCTACGGCCTCCTCCACGTCTCCTGATGTACTGGCCTGTCTCCTGGTAGCGCCTCCATGCTCTGGACACTATGCTGACAGACACAGCAAACCTTCTTGCCACAGCTCGCATTGATTTGCCATCCTGGATGAGCTACACGACTTGAGCCACTTGTGTGGGTTGTAGACTCTGTCTCATGCTACCTTTAGGGGGGCCACACAGTCCTCCATGTGCTCGCCAGAGGTAGCCTGACTGCCATTAGGTACCGAGATGAGATCCTCAGATCCCCCAGGAGTTGGGGGATGCTTTAGTCCAGGTTGGGAGGAGATCCCTCAGGAGACCATCCACCACCTCATCAGGAGCATGCCCGTGTTGTAGGAGGTCATACAGGTACGTGGAGGCCACACACACTACTGAGCCTCATTTTGACTTGTTTTAATGACATTACATCAAAGTTGGATCAGCCTGTAGTGTTTTTTTCTACTTTAATTTTGAGTGTAACTCCAAATCCAGACCTCCATGGGTTGCTTAATTTTGATTTCCATTGATAATTTTTGTGTGATTTTGTTGTCAGCACATTCAACCATGTAATGAACAAAGTATTTAATAAGAATATTTCATTCATTCAGATCTAGGATGTCTTATTTTTGTGTTCCCTTTATTTTTTTTGAGCAGTGTATATCTGTGTATATCTGTATAACAATAGTAAATGGAATAATTATTCTATTCAAGTACAGCTCTGCCATTAATATTAATAATAATCTTTTACGTTTCTATTTCTTTTAACAAACATTACCTAGTAATATCAGTTGTCTTTCACTTTAATCATCCATATTTCATATTTTACTTATTACTGTCTTTAAATAAAAAACCAAACAATAGTTATTAACAGTAGTCAATAAAGTTATTATTCTTATTCAAGTTCATCTTGTCAACTAATAAAAATCTTCCATGTTTCTTTTCAGTTTTTTTTAAACTTTCTTTTTAAATCATTGAGAGCCTTATTCTCTTTACAAACAAATATTCCACTATACATCAATAGAAATTTTTTCTATCACTTTAATCATCTAACATATTTTCTAACCCTTTTCTATTTCTAATATAACAATGCTATCCCATGCACCCTTGCAGAATCCTCTCCTTAAGTTAAATTTTAACCATTGTCTCTGTGTCTTTTAAATAGGTTTATACCTTTAATTCTTGTACGCTTTTCCTGTACCTCTATATCTTGTTTCTGTCCTTTGTAGCTTCTATTCCTTTCCCTCTTCCCTCTCTTCTTCTCCCTCCCCTTTTTATTCCCTTTTCTATCTGATTCTCCCTTCTGTGATACTCCCTTCTGCTTCTTCCTGATATTATGATTACTTTCCAAATTACTCTTTTTTTGGTTGTTGCTTCAGTGCTTAAGTTTTTAACTCCTTTCCCTTTTTTAGCCCATTTAAAATTGCTTGGTCATTAAAAATGGTTTCTTCGTTGTCCCGCTCTTCTTGTTCTGCCAGTGTTTCTTGTTGTTTTTCATAGTTCAAGATCTCCATTTCTAAAAATTGAAATACAAAGCCAAAAGATCCTCTTCATCCTCTTCCCTCTTGTGCTTCTTCTTTTTGTTCTTTAATTCTCATTTTTAACTCTTCAATGAGTGATGCCATTTTAAAAAATTTTAAACAACCCCCAATTGATTTTATTTTGTTTCATTAGGATCCTCCATCCAAAGTTCCAGGAATCATCCAATAATTCAAAACTTTTTCTTGCTTCTTTTCTCACTTTCTCTTTCCAGGGGCTTTGTTATCTTATAACAAGGTTTCAGCTACAATGTATCTTTTGCAAGCCTTGTTAAAATTCTACTATCGATTTTTTTTCAGTTCCAGGTGGTCTTCTCCATTTTCCAGATTCCACCCTCTTTTTTCCTTTTTTCCTCCACTGCTTTCTTTCTTTTTTTAAAGAAATGTTTTAAATTATCTAAGAATCTTTATCCCCTTGACACATTATTTTCAGCTAGAAATAGCCTATTAATGTCAAAGTGGATTAGTTCCAAGTCAATTAAAACTGTCACTGTGAGAGGAAAAAAAGCCAATTTTGTTTCCTTTCTCTTTCTCTTTTGCCGCTTAAAATCTTTTTAGGAATAGTATTAGTCTTTAAAATTCCAGGTACCTTAAATAGATGTTCTCCATTCAACCCGGTCAGTCAAACTTTCTCCTTTAAACTTCCTCCTGCACAATCTTATCTCGTTGGGTTCTTCTTTGAGGTGGCCATTCTGACCACTACTGCAACCGCCTTTGGGAAAGGGAGTAATGGCCAGCCGAAGAGGAGAGATGCGGCTCTCCTCAAACCCACTGATGGCTCCCCCTTCTTCACCACCTCTACGGGGTGGCTTCAGCCCCAAATCCGGGCAGCTCGGGGCACTCCAGAGGTGAGCACAGATTAAAACCGTGCACAATCACGATTTTGGTCTGTCACCGAAGAAGCCCAAACCAGAAGTCCACAATGTAAGCAAATGTTTAAAGGATTGAATATTATAGCACTTTTTTTTGTTCGTCTGTTTATCCATTTCTCCATCCCCCCCCACCTAACTAAATTACCATAAATTACCACAATCTAGTTCAACTCCCATTACTTACATAGGGCCACACCCCACTAGAGGGGCCCAATTAATTTGATCATATTGGGAGAAGTAACAAGTTGTCCTCCTGGGAATTTGGATACCAATGTCAAGTAGTATTTTCTTCGATAAAAGGAACTTTCCTCAGGAATGGCCTCTAGTTGGAGACTGCTTTGTCTCCAACATTATGTGCCTTTAGGAAGAGCGTGAAAATAGAACTTTTCCAGAGGGTTTTGGGAGGTTAGATTCCAGAAATTGTTTTGAGATTTTTAAAATTGTATTTCTAAGGCCTTTTTGGTCTGCATTATTATGTTTGATATGAGATCTAGTTTGGTCAAGTGGATAGGGTTTCTGGCAGTGATGGGTTTCAAAAAATTTTTCCTACTGGTTTGGTGTGAGTAAATGCTTTGTGTGCACATAGCTTTTGCAACTCATCTTCTGCTGCAAGCCTTGTGTGTAAAACAGCTGATGCGAGGCAATCGGCTGTGCCGTGCAAAGCAGCTGACGTTGAAAAGCAGGAAATAAAGGTCAGTATAGAGCCGGGGTGGGTGGGAGGGCCCAGCAGCTGATCATCGGAGCAAACCAGTTCACTCACAGATGACGCTTGGAGCTACCGGTTCAGCCAAACCGTAAAATACCACCACTGGTATCAGGTTAGAAACCTGGGGACTGTGAGTTCTAGTTCTGCTTTAGGCATGATAGCTGGCTGGATGATGTTGGACCAATAACTTTCTCTCAGTTCATGATGTCCCACTCAGGTGACAAGCTGCCTCTGGTGACAATTCCCGTTTCAACCAAAAATTGATCAACATTTGGTTGATCTGAAAAAAGCAGACACTGCATTTGCAGGAAAACACTAGGATTTTTTTTTTATTACTTTGATCCAGCTGTGGTCTTTTTTGATAATTGTTGCAGCTTTTATATCTGTAAATAAATAATTCCGATAATTTAATTGTACAAATTAAAAATGCAATTTTGCACGCTTGTTGTTCCCTCTTCTTCTGGCCTTTCTAAGTGAAAAAAGCTGAGATTCTTCTTACTTCAAAGAGACAAAAAAGCAGTGGCTGGTGATTGTATGTATGTATGTGTGTGTGTGTGTGTGTGTGTGTGTGTGTTTTGGTTAGAATGCAGTGGTTAGAATGCAGTACTGCAAGCTACTTCTACTGCAGCCAGCTGCCTGCAATTTGGCAGATCGAATCTTACCAGGTCTCAGTTGACTCAGCCTTCCATCCATTAGAAATGGGTAAAATGAGGACCCAGATTGTTGGGGGTAATAGGCTGACTCTGTAAACCGCTTAGAGAGGGCTGTAAAGCACTGTGAAGTGGTATATAAGTTTAAGTGGTATTGCTATTGCTATTATACTCTATCTATCTATCTATCTATCTATCTATCTATCTATCTATCTATCTATCTATCTATCTATCTATCTATCTATCTATCTATCTATCATTTATTTATTTAATATGCCACCTCTCCTGCTTTTAAGGCAATACTGGCATTCTCTTGGCAGAAACACAAGCAGATAGAAAAACCAATAACACGGAAGGAAGGAGGAGCAGACAACCTTGTTTTACAAAGGACTTACCGCTTTATGAAGTTTGCAAAAAGAATACGATGAGAATAACCCTGTTGCCGAATCCGAGCTGTTTCCAAAATTCCAGTGTATCGCAACTGAATCAATACTTTTTCTTTGTCATATTTGTTTGCCTGTCGATGGTTGTTTGGTTTAATACAACGAACAAAATGAGGCTGGCCAACCTCCAGTTTGTACAACAAATCCATCAATGAGTTCTGAATGGAAATGATGGAAATAAAACATTTGGGATTCTTTTACAGACTCCATTTGCAAAAACTGATAAAGCTTCTATTGGCAAGAATAACTTAAAGAATAACTACAGATGATCATAAGTAAGAAAGAATTAGCTGCAATAACTGAGAGAGCAGCTATAAATACTCTCTTGTTTTCACAAATATTTTAAACAATTCAAAATTGAGTGAAGAAAATGTCAGGAAGAAGTAAACGTTTGGGGCCAATGAACATAGTTAGAACTATCATCAAGCTCCCATTTATAAAACATCAGTTGACCACAGAGCAAATAACTCTGTGTTTATGATTGATTTCCACCATAACCTTTAACTTGGATGATTCTTCTGGAAGATTTTTACTATCCCATCTTCTCTGAGATACCCTTTTGTTAGGATGCTTAGGAACCTTATAAGGGGAAGAGTCAAGATAGAAACACATTAACACATTACTTCCCTTATTTCAGAATGAAGTTGAGAGAAATACATGTAAATACAGATAATCCTTGACTTAGTTCATTTAGTGACCGTTCAAAGTTACAAAGGCACTGAAAAAAGTGACTTATGACTGTTTTTTACACTTATGACCATTGCAGCATCTCCATGATCACATGATCAAAATTCAGATGCTTGGAAAGTGGTTCGTATTTATGATGGTTGCAGTGTCACAGGATCTCCTTTTGTGATTTTCTGACAAAGTCAATGGGGAATCCAGATTCACTTAATGACTATGTTAACAACTTAACACTAAGCAATCATGTTACTAATTTAACAAATGCAATGATTCACTTAACAACGGCGGCAAGAAAAGTCGTAAAATAGGGCAAACTCGCTTAACAAATGTTTCACTTAGCAACATAAATTTTGCCCTCAATTGTGGTTGTAACTCGAAGGCTACCTATAAAAATAATGGCAGAGTTCTTTGCTTTGGAATATACCTATTTCCTACTTCACTTTAAAAAAATTAAAATAATATTTTAATGTCAGATGGAATATGGAGTCTGACAAGCACCAAGAATAGTGCTTGTAGACACGGCCCTAGTCCATGACCTCCAGACTGCTTATCCCTGCTCTTTGCTTGATCAATCAGCTGCCATGAAACAGCAGGAGAAAATAGCTGGCAAAACACTAAGTGAATTCATCCTATATATTTAATGAAGCACTATTTCAAAAATAAAATTAGCCTTACATCAAAGTGTAGAACTTGAACATGAAATTAAAACAATTAACCTATTTGGAATGAGATGGATGACTCACCTTTCTTTGAATACACAAACAACTACTAAATTAAGTATTTAAATTTCTGTCACATCTATGTTTTCACTATTGACAAGAGATGATTTCTTTATGTCAAATGTAAACTTTCATTACAGGATTAAACTGCAATGTATAATCCTAGGTTCTTTAGGCCAAGTTTACTTAAAGAGAAACCTAGAGACTGAATTGTAGAATAGACAACAGGAGAAAAGGATTTTAAATTTGGTTGTCTATGACCTCTTGCCTATTCAGTACAATGTATTCAGACTTTTCTGGTGCTTAAAACTGTATGTAGATCATAAAATTGTTTATCTTAACTTCTTGATTGCATACTCTTATGCTTACACTCATGTAGATCATGGTGACCTCTGATGCTAGGCAAATTTGTTGCAGCTCATGTCTTAAGCTAATACATTGCATGTAGGGGCTCTAGCACACTCTCTTCCTATTATGTACCCCTAATGAGCAGAGAGAGATGTAATTGCCTCTTGGCAATTAATGGTGGTTGTGGCATAAAATGGTATTCAGACAGGTGTTCTACAGTGACTCAATGCAAATTCTTATTCAAAATAGAGAAGCTAATTGTGCAAGCACCAGGTCGCCTCAAAAGAAAATGTAATACTCTTGTAAGTGCATTATTCAAATGTAAATTTTAAAAGCATATTAATATGCTCCTTGAATGTATAATTACAATTTCAGTCGGCATCACAAACCATAATTGACATAATAATCAAACCCAACCAGAGAGTGATAAAAATCTTTGCAGGGACACATACAAGCAATATCATGAATATGAATATAATATGGAACACAACAAAATTATAGTGTATTTTTCTCTGAGTTAAACCTATGAAGATAAAGACTCCTTTGAATTGAACTTGACTTCTGATGATTAAAGAATCCTATAGTTTTCTTTGAAATAATAATGGAAGTTGTTTGGAAGTTACCTGTTGAGATATTTGTTTGATTTCCAAGTCTATATTATCTTATACCCTTGGGATTTACTTGGAATTTCCAATCCAAGCCTACCCAGGTCCCATCCAATTTATCTTCTTTAGTTCAGCCAAGAAGATTCTATGCACATTTCTCAAGAATGCCTGTCAAACTCATGTTGTCATGGCTGTGTCACATGATATATTGGGACTTTTCCCGCCTTCATTAAACCGGGTGTGGACATGGCCACCATGTGATATATTCGGCCCATGGGACAGGAGTTTGACAGCCCTGGCATATATTCTGAGAGGTTCATATATCACAAATATTATTCTTTGAGTCATATCAAGTTAAAATTAGAACCAATTGCTCAAGTGTTCTCTTCTTAAAATTGACTTGAGATAACTAAGTAGTTAATAGGTTCATCTGTACCATCAGGAAAAATGTAGAAATTGTTTCACGTAACAGATTGGAACAGGCAGTGAATTTTGGCCAAGTCTCATCCATAGTCTTCTGCAGAGCCACTTAGATCATGTTTCTATACCATCCAGGTAATCTGACTTGAGCTAATACCACAGTTTGATCATAGGCCATTCATTCTTCCATTGTCAATAAGCTGATTTGTTTGTGCATGCATGCAACATGCCAATTATGTTAGATGGACAGAATCCCCACAAATTCAGGTTAACAGAAAATTAGCAGATTTAATAGCTATTTCAATAATAATGAATTGAAATATTGCCCCCCTCCCATTTTCTATATTAAGAATAATATTCTTTATATATTAAAATAATATTCCAAAACATTAATATTAAACTTCTCCTTGCCCAGCATTTGGCTGTTCTTTGCTCATTTCAGGTGGCTAAAGATAGTGAGATTTAGCTAGTATTGAGAGTGGAGATTAGTATCAGAGTATCCTAAGGCTGAAGGCAGGTTGAGAAGTTTAAAAATCTTCTCAAAAAGTGGAAATAGCAAAGAACCTCCACATTGATGCAGAGAAAACTAATAGGCATATCCATCAAGTTATCAAGTCAAGACTGCCTAGTGGGAGAATTGACTTTAATCACATAATTAGAGAAAGTAGGGTTGATAGTTTCATGAATAACATGCATTAAAATAGAAAATAAGCAATGTCTTACTCGGAAATAAGAAGCAACTGTCTGTGTTTTTGTATTGGTTGTTTCTCTTGGATGCATGGAATGTTCCTGCTGATTCTGTATGAACAAGAAAGAAAAATGACACTGCTTATCAGTACAACAGTCAAAAGTGATTGAACCTGCCCAACAAAATGATCTTTTAAAAAACTCAGTTAAAAATGGTACATACCCATTTTAAGTTGTAGGTGCTGTTATTTCAGAAACATAGAATAATTTATCATACTGTGTATCTGGGAAAGCGAACACTTTGATACAAGTGTTTGTCACAAATATGAAAAAAAAATAAATAGCATGCCTATTGTTATCTTATTTATCAAAACCTCAGACAGCTAATGATCATATTAATTACAATAGTGTACAATACAATAAAGTTGGGTGCAATTCTATAATTAAAATCCTTGTATTTTCTCTTTTTCAATACATTTGCTAGCAAGTTAGATTCTGTGAATTTAGTGGCACACGCTCACCAGTAAAGATACCTATGGATGAGCATTAAAGAAAATAACAATTGAGAATTAATTTAGTTTTCCCTCAACTCAGTATAAAATCATAGCAGAAAGAAGATGTTCAATACAGAAGGAAAATGAATTGTACATTTCGAAGATACTCTGCTAAACAAAAAAAGAAATTACCTGAGTTGAGGAAGAAGACAGCCCCCCCATTAAAGATTAACAATTCATCTACTCTAAATCTGATTTAGATAGCTATCCAGGGACTCCTTTACTTTTATTTGGATGACTTGATTCTGCGGTCTCCACTTCTGATAATTTATTGCATGCTTCCTCAGTGCCAAATTACCTGAGAGAGAGAGAGAAGATATCAGAAATTGGTAAAAAGGGTCACTTCCTGGATTAGGCAGGGAACAAACATAATTGGCCATTGCATTTATAAAAAAAAGTTCTTCATGAAAATACCTTTTTATTATTTCAGTATTTGCCTCCTTCACAATTTTTTTAGGTTCATGGAATAGCCCCCTACCTAAAAGATGGTATCAATGACCTGTTATCTTTCAAAAGATCTTTTAGAAAATAAGCATATCAGTAAGAATGATTTCCAGACCCTTATTGTTCATACTTTTGGGATCCTTTTTAGATGACAAAAAGAAAACCGTGATGTATTTTTGTTGTTTTCTAGTTCATCTTTTGTCATTCTGATGCTTGTTTGAATTTTATTATAGGCTTTACATTACTTGGCTTTCAGGGTGCTGACTTCCAAAAATACTGCAGCTGGAAAGGTAACTAAACATTTCTCACAAATAAAAATAACATCTTGTGAACAATGGAAGATATAAGCTGGCCTTCAAAAGTACATAAGTTATCCAGAAATTCCTTATTTTCCTTTTACTTAAGGGAAAAAACCAGATTCTCTGAAGATTATGAGAAGATGGAACATTTAGTTTGAATTTGTTCTTTTAATATTATTGTATAAATCAAATTTTTGAAGATCCTCCCCAATTTGTTTTCTGTGGAACTTCCAAAGCCTTACATACATGGCTAAGATGGCTTACCCTGATTAAAAAGTACTGTACAATTTTCAAATGGCTTAGTGTGACATACAATAAATGATGAACCAGTCTTAGACTTCATGAATGGTTCAGGAAACAGTGTATGGAAGCAAGCCATGGGGAAAATGAGAAAAGTATTTTATAGAGCTGGTGTCACCTTTCTGAGCTGTGAGACAGAAGAAGCTCATTCTCTTAAGAACTAAGGACACATTCCATTGGGCAAGAAATGTGTACAACTGCAACCCTTAAAAAAGACACACAAAAGACAGTGTTCAGAACTGTTTCTAACATCTGTGCTTGGCCCTCAAGGATCAACTCAATTTCTCTCTCTTCTTCCAGTTTCTCAGAGAACAAGATCTCTAAGATTACAGTTGGATAATGAGGGAAAACTGCTCTTTCCCCAAATGCGCGTTTTCTGATTACCAAAAGTTGTATTGCCAAATATGCCATTAATATACACTGCTCAAAAAAATAAAGGGAACACAAAAATAAGACATCCTAGACAACAAAATCACACAAAAATTATCAATGGAAATCAAATTTAGCAACCCATGGAGGTCTGGATTTGGAGTTACACTCAAAATTCAAGTGGAAAAAAACACTACAGGCTGATCCAACTTTGATGTAATATCCTTAAAACAAGTGAAAATGAGGCTCAGTAGTGTGTGTGGCCTTCATGTGCCTATATGACCTCCCTACAATGCCTGGGCATGCTCCTGATGAGGTGGCGGATGGTCTCCTGAGGGATCTCCTCCCACAGCTGGACTAAAGCATCCTCCAACTCCTGGACAGTCTGTGGTGCAACGTGGCTTGGTGGATGGAGCAAGACATGATGTCCCAGATGTGCTCAATTGGATTCAGGTCTGGGGAATGGGCGGGCCAATCCATAGCATCAATGCCTTCATCTTGCAGGAACTGCTGACACACTCCAGCCACATGAGGTCTAGCATTGTCTTGCATTAGGAGGAACCCAGGGCCAACCACACCAGCATATGGTCTCACAAGGGGTCTGAGGATCTCATCTCGGTACTTAATGGCAGTCAGGCTACCTCTGGCGAGCACATGGAGGGCTGTGTGGACCCCTAAAGAAATGCCACCGCACACCATTACTGACCCACTGCCAAACCGGTCATGCTGGAGGATGTTGCAGGCAGCAGAACGTTCTCCACGGCATCTCCAGACCCTGTCACATCTGTCACATGTGCTCAGTGTGAACCTGCTTTCATCTGTGAAGAGCATAGGGTGCCAGTGGCGAATTTGCCAATCTTGGTGTTCTCTGGCAAATGCCAAACGTCCTGCAAGGTGTTGGGCTGTAAGCACAACCCCCACCTGTGGATATCAGGCCCTCATACCACCCTCATGGAGTCTGTTTCTGACCGTTTGAGCAGCCACATGCACATTTGTGGCTCACTGGAGGTCATTTTGCAGGGCTCTGGCAGTGCTCCTCCTGTCTCTCCTTGCACAAAGGTGGAGGTAGCGGTCCTGATGCTGGGTTGTTGCCCTCCTACGGCCTCCTCCACGTCTCCTGATGTACTGGCCTGTCTCCTGATAGCACCTCCATGCTCTGGACACTACGCTGACAGACACAGCAAACCTTCTTGCCACAGCTTGCATTGACATGCCATCCTGGATGAGCTGCACTACCTGAGCCACTTGTGTGGGTTGTAGACTCCATCTCATGCTACCACTAGAGTGAAAGTACTGCCAGCATTCAAAAGTGACCAAACCATCAACCAGAAAGCATAGGAACTGAGAAGTGGTCTGTGGTCACCACCTGCAGAACCACTCCTTTATTGGGGATGTCTTGCTAACTGCCTATGCTGACCACCTGTTGTCTATTCCATTTGCACAACAGCATGTGAAATTGAT
The DNA here is from genome assembly GCF_049901735.1 of Notechis scutatus. Taxonomy (NCBI): domain Eukaryota; kingdom Metazoa; phylum Chordata; class Lepidosauria; order Squamata; family Elapidae; genus Notechis; species Notechis scutatus. The sequence continues at coordinate 20,949,249 of NC_142025.1, forward strand.
TGTCAATCAGTGTTGCTACCTAAATGGACAGTTTGATTTCACAGAAGTGTGATTGACTTGGAGTTACATTGTGTTGTTTAAGTGTTCCCTTTATTTTTTTGAGCAGTGCATATCATTTGGGATAAGAAACTGAAGAAGCAAATGAAAAGCATATTGGTTTTCTTTTAAAAATACTAAAAAGTAAAAAGCAAATAAAGCAACCATGCCCATTTAAATATCCTTATTTGAAAATGCTAGTTCTGCTGCTGAAAGTGATGATGGTACTTGCACAACCTCATCTAGTACACCAATTGTTCTCTTTTCTTAGGTTGGTGGGCCCTTCAGATACTCATTCATGCCTGGACATCTCACAACTGCCCTTGAAGATAATCTGAAAACTTTAAATATAATAGAATGTAGTGGCATGGCCAGTGATTGACATATCTTGGTGTGCTTTGTGAGTTGCACTGGTTGCATTTTGCTTCGAGGAGTGACTTGATGTGCTGGTACTACCAATAAAACCCTACATGGCATAGGGCCTGTTATGTTTGGAGGCGTGGGCGCAAGAACGGAGACGAGGCATCAGTAGTGACTCAACTCTTTATTAAGTGACTTCAGAACAGAGTGAACAGAGCGAAACCCTTGGACAGCAGCAGCCCTTTTATAGGGCTGGTTGCTGTCCCATTAACCAATGAACTACGTTTAATACCTTTGGTTTCTGTCCAATGGGAACGGCCCGTTCTAAGCCAATCAGGATGCCCGGAATAGACCAATCCTGACTTGCTCTGATGGGCCAATCAGGAGAGCAGGATTTCGAGCCTGCTTTCCTAGCTAGTTTTGTTAACTTTTAATACAGCGTATTTTATTAGTTCATAACACCCCTTCCCCCCAGGTTCCGTTTACACGGAGTGGTGATGTATTCTCGAAAGTATGCAGGTTTTTTAACCTGCCTGGTCGACTTTCGTTGCTCCATCAGTTTCTGCTCGCGGTTTGGCTCCGGTTGAGCACTTCCCGCAATGTCCGGTAGCAACGCTTCCGTTTCTCCTGGAGACGATTCGGCGGTGTTATTTTCGCTCTCCTCATTGTAGTCAGCCAGGTTCCTGGGGTTAGTTCCGGGGTCTCGTGGGCCTGCTTCCATCATGGATTCGAGCCGCGGTGAGGCAAGTCCCCTCCTTGATTCTTCTTCCAATGGCGCGTTTCTTGGCTGTTGTGTTTCTATAATGGCGTTGTCGTCCATTTCGTCCTTGGACCCATCTGTATCGGTATTTCCTCCCCCCCTAGTCAGAGTTCCCGGGGAGTTAAGTAAGCCGGGTTGCAATCTGGAACGCAACTGATCTATATGCCGTTTCCAGGATTTGCCATCTGTAGTTTGCAAACGGTAAGATCTGGGTCCGGTGAGGTAGGTTATGGTTGCTGGGACCCACAATGGGTCGCCGGAAAAGTTTTTGGCATAGACCAAATCGCCTACCTGGAATTCGCGGCATTTTCCGCTGGAGCCGAAAGGTGTCTCCGGCGTGTAGGCAGGGTGCAATCGGTCGAGGTGGGAGTGAAGTTTCCGCCCCATTAATAGTTCAGCTGGGGTTTTGTTGGTAACACTGTGTGGGGTTATATGTTGAAGCAAGAGGATTCTGTTTAGTTTTTCATCGATGTCCCCTGGATCCATTTTGTGCAGCGTTTTTTTAACAAATTGAACCATTCGCTCGGCTCTTCCGTTGGCGGCAGGATGAGCCGGCGAGGTTAGCGCATGGCGGATGCCCCGGTCCGCAAGATATTGTTCGAATGGTAAGGCGGTGAATTGGGGCCGGTTATCCGAAACTAGAACGTCCGGTAAGCCATGTGTTGCGAATAGTTTATTGAGTTTTTTTGTAACTGCTTCTGTGGTGGTGCTCTTCATTCTGGTGACTTCGAGCCAGTTGGAATAAGCATCGACTGTTAGCAGAAAGGTGTGTCCCTTGGTGGGTCCCGCGAAATCGATGTGTATACGGGACCACGGACCTCGAGGTTTCTCCCACTCGGTTGGAGTTGCCTTCGGTGGGGCAGTGCTGACTTCTTGGCATTTGGGGCAAGATTTAACCCAGGCTTCGATCTGTTTATCAATGCCCGGCCACCACGCGTAACTTCGCTTAGCGCCTTCATACGCACGATGCCAGGGTGTCCGTCGTGCAATAACTCCAATATGGTTCGTTGTAGCCTCTCTGGGATGACGACTCTGTCTCCCCATAGAATACAACCCTGTTGAGAGAACAATTCAGTCTGACGGCTTTTGAACGGTGCGAAATTGTTGTGGGTTTCGTCGACCGGCCATCCTCGTTCGACCCAGCTGAGGACACATGCGAGGATAGGATCTCGTTTGGTTTCGGCGGCGATGTCTCTCGCGGTTAATGGTGGTGAGTGCAGTGCTTCTATCTGGAGCATTGTGAGGGACGGAGCTGGGTCGACGACGGTTTCCGGAAGTGGGGAACGACTCAAGGCGTCAGCGTGGGGAATGGCTTTCCCCGGGCGGTGTTGTAATTGATAATTGTATGCCGCTAGAAATTCTGACCAGTGTGTCATTCTTGGCGACAGTATATAGGGCGGTGGCTTGTCCCCCGCTATAATGCCGAGCAATGGCTTGTGGTCCGTAATTATGGTAAATGATCGTCCATAAACATATTCATGAAAACGTTTAATAGTGGCGACAATAGCAAGAGCCTCCTTATCGAGTTGGCTATAGTTCCTTTCGGTTTTAGATAATGTGCAGGGAAAAAAGGCAACAGGTGCTTCTTTGCCATTAGGTAGAACATGGCTTAAGATGGCTCCCACCCCGAATGGCGAGGCGTCACACGTGACGGTTAACGGCAAAGTCTCGTTAAACTGCATTAAGACAGCGTCGGAGGTCAAGAGATCTTTCACCTGCTGGAACGCTTTCTCTTCCCGTTGTCCCCAGACCCAGGAAGCCTTCTTGTCTAACAAACGATGTAATGGTTCAGCTACCGTCACCTTCTGAGGCAAGAAGATATTATAAAAATTAATGAGTCCTAGGAAGGCTTGTAGGTCCGTTTTATTCCTAGGTCTGGGGGCGTTTTTGATGGCCGTTATTTTTTTTTCGGGTTGGGTGGATCCCCTTTTTATCGAGGAGGTACCCTAGAAACTCAACCCTCTCAGTACAGAGTTGACATTTGTCTTGTTTTACTTTAAGCCCTGCGTCTTTAAATTTTTGGAGGACCGCTCTGAGTCGGTGTTCCAACACTTCTCTATTTGGAGCAGCTATTAAAACATCATCGAAATAAGGCACGACCCCTTTTATGCCTTGTAGTAAACGCTCCATTAGGCTTTGGAAAATGCCTGGGCTACACTCACTCCGAACTGGAGCCGATTGCATTTAAACGCACCACGGTGTGTAATGATAGTTGGGCCTCAGCAGTCTCTGCGTCTACGGGTAGCTGTTTGTGCTTGTGCTAAGTCCAATTTTGCAAAGATTTTTCCGCCACCCAGAGAATGTAGAAGGTGTTGAACTACCGGTACGGGATAAGCGCTTTGTTGGAGCACGTGGTTTAGAGTGGCTCAGTAATCCCCACAAATTCTTATTGATCCATCTGGCTTAATGGGTGTTACTATCGGGGTTTCCCAACGGGCGTGATCGATTGGTTCTAAAACCCCTTGGGCTATCAATTTGTCCAATTGTTCATCGATTTTAGGTTTAAGGGCAAAAGGCACTCGACGGGGTTTAAGGCGTATGGGCACAACCTTGGGGCTGAGATTAAACGATATGGGGGCCCCCTTGTACTTGCCTAGTTGCGCCGTGAATACGTCCTGGAACTCCTGGACAAGGGCTGTTTCCCAGTCACCGCTCCCGGTCTGGTGTATGCTGGCTAGTTCAATCCCCAATGGAGCAAACTACTGTAGACCCAGCAAACTGGGTCGGTCCCGATCGACAATGGTAAGAGGCAGTGTAGCGGTGCGGTCTTTAAATGAGACTTGGACGTTACGGGACCCGGCAATGGGAATTCGGTTTCCCTGATAGTCTCTTAATATGATTCTCTGGGTGCTGAGGTCTTGACGACGGATGTCGGGGATCAGTTGTTTGCAAGTCTTCCATGAGACCATGGATAAGGACGACCCAGAGTCTACTTCCATGATGCAAGGGTGATTTTCGATGGCGACCTTCACTTGGATCTTCTTTGCATCCAAAGATGAAGTGTGGCCGATGGTTATGGTTTGGTGCGTCTCCTCTCATCTAGTCGACGCCGGAGGTGCTCGGTTTCTGTAGTGATAGTGGTTCCATTGGTGGTTCGGGCGATCCCGGCTCACGGGCGGGCTGCCCGTGGCTTGGTGGCCGTTGTTTTCTCTACGGATTGGACTTGACCCCCGCTTGCTCCTGCATACTTTAGCAATATGGCCCCTCTTCCCACAGGAGCGGCAGAGTGCATTGAGGAATTTGCATTCTGCTCGTGGGTGATTTGCCCCACAACCAGCGCATTGACGTGAAGGCTTTCGGCTTCGCTGATCTCGCTGGTCGCGTTCAGAACGGAGTCGGTTGAGCTCTTCTTCATCACTGTCTGATGGAGACTCGAGGTCTTCATGGTGCGCCATTGTAGCATGCCTCTCTGAAAGAGGTGAGGCATCCTGGGCGAGTTGGTGGAGCGGTGCGTTGGTGCGGCGCATTCGAGCGGCCGACTTCCTGGTTGCCTCTGCTGCAGTAGCATCAGCGATGGCATCTGCAAGATCAATGTCCCCTTTGGCTATGATCTTGCTTTGAGCACCATGGTCATCTAATCCCAGAACTATTTGGTCTCTCATGGCTTCCTTGAGGTTTGAAAAACCACAGAGACCCCCCAGGTTCCGGAGATCGGCGATGAAGTCTCCAACACTCTCGCCCTTCTATTGGTTTCTTTGGTAAAATTCGTGCCTCCGGATGAGAGTAGGCACGCGGGTGTGTAGTGGGCCCGCAGTATCGGAGCGAGGTTATCCCAATCCATCGTCTTCACCTCTGCAGGTTTTGCAAGTGCCTTTGCCATTTTAAAAACGGCAGGCCCGCAATGGATCAGGAAGACCGCTCGTTTCTTGCCAGGCGAAGCGTCCTTCAGGTTATTGGTCTCCAGAAACATCTGGAACCGATCTATGTACTGAGTCCCAGTCTTTGTTAGCCGGGTCAAATGGGCGGGTGGTATAGCGCCACTGGCCATCTTGCCTTTGTTGACGCTCTTTAAGCCACGTGCTCTGTTCGGTGCACAGCGAGTGCTTAGTCGGCTCTATTGTCTCCGTATCCCATCCTCGTCGCCAGTGTTATGTTTGGGCGTGGGGCGCAAGAACGGAGACGAGGCATCAGTAGTGACTCAACTCTTTATTAAGTGACTTCAGAACAGAGTGAACAGAGCGAAACCCTTGGACAGCAGCAGCCCTTTTATAGGGCTGGTTGCTGTCCCATTAACCAATGAACTACGTTTAATATCTTTGGTTTCTGTCCAATGGGAACAGCCCGTTCTAAGCCAATCAGGATGCCCGGAATGGACCAATCCCGACTTGCTCTGATGGGCCAATCAGGAGAGCAGGATTTCGAGCCTGCTTTCCTAGCTAGCTTTTGTTAACTTTTAATACGGCGTATTTTATTAGTTCATAACAGGGCCCTAATACTTTGATTACATAAGAGACTTTCTATCTCACATAACATCTGCCCAACTGATTAGATGACCATCCACATCACAAAAAATTGGGCCGCCCCAGATGCATCTAAGAAACATCCAGGAGAGGAGGTTGACAGGAATTTTTCTCTATTTCAATCTAGCTGCTTTACATTTCAAGCCCATTTCTCAGCATTACAGCCAATTTCTGTCACAATACATGGCTACATAAGAACCTGGACAATGACCTGTCACCTTATTTTCTGTATATTATGCAGAAATAAATCTTTTGACTTCATTTAATCCCTATCATGGAAAATAATTCATCTGCTTAGAGCAGCATAGCGAGATTGCAATTAAAATCAGAGGAGAAGGACCAGTCAAAGAAATGGCAATCTTGATTGGTTATGTTCAGGGAAGCATGCTTAGTGCCTGCAGATTAATGGCAAAATATTTGATTTATTTCCCTTGGGTAATTTTATTCATCAGATTTGTATCCCACCTTTTCTGCAAGAGTTCAAAGTGGAGTATATTGTAAAGTCATACAGCCTTCAAATTTATCCCATAACAGTATCATATGCAGTAGGCGGGACTGACAGATAATTACTATGCTATATTCACCCAATCCTCATCCTTTAACAAAGGTGCTTTTTCAAGAGGCAACTGGACATCCTTGTTTTTATTTGAAAATGTTTCACTTCTCATTCAAAAGCTGAAGAAGTTTCTTGGATGAGAAACAAAACATCTTCAAAGAAAAATCAGAAAGTCCAGTTGCCACTTGAAAAAGCACCTTTGGAACAGCCATGACCTGGATGACTTAGAATCTCCACAGATCTCATTCAACAACTTCAATTGGGACTGGAATTCTCATCATTAAGCAAAAAGTTTGTTACCTGAATTATGTATCATTAATTATTGGAATTCTGGTAACCTTGAATGAATAATTAGTCCAGGACTGTACTGTTGTTTCATCACAATTTCATGCTTCTCTTACTCTGCCATGCTCATCTCTGCTTCAAGTTCCCCCTTGCCTACCTACCCCCCTCCCGATCTCTGTCATTTGGTCCCCTTGCATTCCACTGTCTACCACTGTGTCTTCCTCCTGCTGCTACTGAAGTTTGCCAAGGGAGTTGCTGGTCCTTTGTGAGACCTCCAGGTGGCCTCCCTGAAGCTTCCATGCAGAGGAGAGGAGGATATAGATGGGTGGGAGTCAGAGGTGGTATTCAACAGGTTCTGACCAGTTCTGAAGAGCTGATAGTGGAAATTTTGACTACTGTAGTTCGGAAAACCGGCAAATACTACCTCTGACTGGAGAATTTACAGTATCCTTCCCCTGCCATGCCCACCAAGCCACATCCACAGAACCGGTAGTAAAAAAGTTTGAATCACACCACTAGTGGGAGTTACTTGAAGTGGTAACCCACCATCTTACAAACACACTATGTTTGTAAATGTGGACAAACTGCCCAACACCTGAATTTTGATTACAAGTTACCTTGGGGCCACTGCAACATCTATTAACTTTGAGAACTGGTTGTAGCTATCATTCATTCAGTGCTTTCGTAACTTGAAACAGTTGCTGAACAAATGGTTGTTAACTGAGGACTACCTATTCATTTTTGCTTGCATTCATTGATGGTGCACTAGCAGAATGTCCTTCAGAGAAGAATCTGGTCTGTGAATAAATGGCCTTAGGTTCAATCCTATCAATTCTAAATAGGACTTTTTTTTAATGAGGCACCTCCCACCCAATCCTGAAACATAGGCCTGAAATACTGGAAAATTAGAAACAGTGTGAACTACCCTTTCTCAATCTGATGCCTTTCAATTATGTCAAATAATGATGAAGTACTGGTCTAATACATCTGTAGGACATTGGATCAGGATAGGATGCTGTAGACAATACTGAATCAAACACAACCATGGCCAATTCAGCCTCTTCTGAATTTTTTTAAATCCTTTGAAAGTTGCAAGGATGTAATGACAGCTATAAAAGGGTAATGCATCAGTTTGATTCATATAGAAAGTGTTCCTAAGGGCAGGACATTGGAAAATCATAGCTAGGGAACAAGATCCTGGATAAAGTACCAATTACATGGCCTTCACTGGTATTCCTGTATGGTGGTTATCATGGTTGATAGCTCCTTTTATGTAATCCCATGAAGAAGCCACAAAATGGACAGATAGCAAAGAATACTGGGCCTGGCAAATGCAAGGTATGATTTATTACCTGTTTTGGATTGGGTTGCTAGAAGCCGAATCAAGTGATTCTGAGAGGATCGCAGGAGTAGTACAATATCAGCTGGCAACGTATCTCTGTTTTTGGCTAAGAACCCATTTACATTATAAAGAACCTGAATGAAAATACAAAAAGTCACGAACAGTTAGTTATTCAATGCTATTTTTTCTTCTTCTTCAACTGCTTCTTCTGTTCTTGAATTAGAAAAAAAAAGAAAGTTCTTAGGAGATAAAGTAGACTGAATCTGCCAAAAATCAATAAATCATAAAAAAATCATAAAAAATAAAGGTGATATTCAGCTAGCATATGAATAGACTGATTCACTTTGGAAGGCCATGGAGGAAATGTGTGATTACTGTACATGTCTGCCATTCATCTGAGTAGGCCATTACAGGCGTGCTAGTCAAAAACACTAGTACATACAGTATATAAAGATACTGTAAATGTGTAAGGATAGTAGGCCAGCAGAAGAGCATGTGTATATGGCAAAAGGCCCTCTATACAGTACCCATGGCAACAAGTATGTCTTAAGGCTCTTCCTCAAGACTTAGAGATAGTTGTGCTTTGAGAGTGTGCCTATTCACAGGGAAGATTTACAATTTGGTTCTTCCTCATGGACAGTGAACTGAGGCTACTGGAAGGTGAAAAGTAACCAGTATTAATAGTGGTCTTTGTTTGAAGAAGATGTACAAAAAGACATCCATTCTAATGAAATTACAAGCACACAGGTCAGTATTGTTGATCTACACATTCCAGTGCCACTTTCCCCAAACAGTTCTCAAATTATACCGAATTTCAATTGAAACGCAAATCCAAATCATCTAGAGCAGGGGTGGGCAAACTACGGCCCGCGGGCCACATCCAGCCCGTTGGTCTGTCCAATCCGGCCCGCCCCTGAAAAAAAATTGCTGGGCGTATTGCCCTGTGCCGCGTGGCCCCCAAAGCTGCAAAACAGTGCGGAGCGCTCTCGGGTAGGAAAGAACAGAACTTTGCAAAGGCCTTGGCTGGGAGTTCGAAATCACCTTCGAGTGCGACCTCTCCGAAGGTGAGTCCCTGCCGATCCTCCTTTTTTTCCCGGGGCTTCCAGGCTTAAACTTTGCAAAGGCAAAGTTTGCAGGCTGGAGCGTCTTCCCGCCAAGGAGTGGGAAGGGTTCCGCCCGGCGGGTGGGCGGGCTGCTTAAACTTTGCTCAGGCGGCACTTTAAAAGCCTGCTCCCAGCACTCGAGCAACTTCCCAGCAACTTTCGGCTTCCTTTTTCTCGCGGGCGCTCGTGCCTGGCCCCGAGCCGTGCGGCGGAGGGGAAACCCAGAGCGCCGCCGGGTCGCTCCTCCAAACAGCCCGCCCGCCCGCTGGGGAACCCTTCCCGCTCCTCGGCGGGAAGACGCTCCCGCCTGCAAACTTTGCCTGTGCAAAGTTTAAGCCTCAAGCCCCGGAAACCCGAGCAACTTCACAGCAACTTGCGGCTTCCTTTTTCCTCGCGGGTGCTCGCGCCTGGCCCCAAGCCGCGCGGGCGGAGGGGAAGCCCAGCGGGCGGGCGGGCTGCTTGGAGGAGGCTCGGGCTTCCTCCGCCAGGCGCGAGCGCCTGCGAGTTAAAAGGAAGCCGAAAGTTGCTGGGAAGTTGCTCGGGTTTCCGGGCTTCCAGGCTTAAACTTTGCAAAGGCAACGTTTGCAGGCTGGAGCGTGTTCCCGCCGAGGAGCAGGAAGGGTTCCGCTCGGTGGGCGGGCGGGCTGCTTAAACTTTGCTCGGGCGGCACTTTAATAGCCTGCTCCCAGCACCCGAGCAACTTCCCAGCAACTTTCGGCTTCCTTTTAACACGTGGGCGCAGCAGAGGGGAAGCCCGGCGGGCGGGCGGGCTGCTTGGAGTAGGCGACCCGGCGGTGCTCCGGCAGCAGCAACAGGCAGTTCCACCCGGCTCCGCTCAGGTGTCGGCTGGGGCTGTCAGGAGTTGCTACGCCGGTGCAGCTCGCGGCTCCAGTCCCGCGTTGCCTTGGGAAGGAAAAGGCAAAACCAGGAGCCCGCTGCTCCGTTGCAAAGCACTCTTCCTTTTTGCCTTTCCCTTCCCGAGGCAACGGGACTGGAGCCGCCGAAGAGCGCGCGCCGGCGGTAGCAACTCCTGACTCAGGGGCCTCCGAGGGGAGGAAGGAGGAGAAGAGGGGGGAAGGGGGCGATTCCCAAAATCTTGTGCTGACCCGGCCCGTCTGTCAAATTTTAAAAGTCAATGCGCCCCCAGCCAAAAAGTTTGCCCACCCCTGATCTAGAGAATACTAGATCAAACAGACTGTTTAGCTTTAACATGGGCTGTTCAGATTGGCAAGTGTCCCTTATGCCAATACAGCAAGAGCAGGATCACTATTCATACAAGAAGTAGCTTTAAGGCCTACGTGACCCATGAAGTTGAATATATCATGAAGTCTTGAGCACATAAAGGCAGCCACAGTTTTGTATGAAATGGACCTCAGGCTCCAGGCATATGTGGCAATGCTGTTAAAAGAGCTGGTTTTTTAAAACTTTATAATCTATAATTTCTTTTTAGTGACTGCACTACTTATAAATGCTCTAGAGAAGAAAGAGTGTTTCATGTGTGTTCTATGATCCTGGAGGAAGATTTTCTTTCTTTCTTTCTTTCTTTCTTTCTTTCTTTCTTTCTTTCTTTCTTTCTTTCTTTCTTTCTTTCTTTCTTTCTTTCTTTCTTTCTTTCTTTCTTTCTTTCCTTCCTTCCTTCCTTCCTTCCTTCCTTCCTTCCTTTCTTTCTTCTTTCTTTTCTTCCTTCCTTCCTCCTTCCTTCTTTTTTCCTCTTCTCTCTCTCTTACATATACACAGAGAGAGAGGTGGGGGGAGGGAGGGAGAAAGAGAGAGAGATAAGATATAAATGTGTGCATGGAGTAAATATTTGTAATCGTTCAAGGTGTAACATGCTGCTTAGAGTTTTGTAATATATTGAGACAAATTAGCCATTCCTGTTATAAAATAATTGTATTAATAGAGAAGAATTATTCAGTCTTTTTACCTGCCCTGCATAATGATTAATGCCAAATGTCAAATCAAATCTCTTTGGTCTCCAGAAATATTTGGATTTCAAATTGTCTTCAAACTTTTCTGTAAAGATAAACACTGCTCTTATAACATCACCAATATTACCTTAGCATTTGTATCACTCATGTAAATATGCATTTAGAAATTTTAAAAATATTTTGGTGATATGAAGGAAAATTACTCTGGAAAGGATGCTCTGAACTTCCTTCTGCTCTGGGTTAAGTAGAGGAAGACTTTATGGTTCTGCCTGATATTTCTAGTGAATAGCTTCTTGAAGCAAAAAATCTTAGCTATACAGATACCATTAGCAGTGTGAACATTTTCACCCTGAAGGCATAAATGAAAACACTTCAGTTGAGAAATCTGTGTAAAAATGGGTAAATCTATCAACTTCAGCTTTGCTCAGTTTGATGCTTTTTCAACCATGAATTTATTTTGTCTGCCTTTTTAAAAGAAGTCTTTGTGTAAGTTTAGACGTGTAGTTTCACAGATATTTCTATTAAAATGTATCTCATTCTCAGTTTTTGCTAATATATTTATTTCTTTAAGCAATTATGACTTTTTGTTAAAATTTTCCCAACCTACATACTTGAGTATGTATCTGTTTTCCAATCACACATTTTTGTAGGCATTTTGGATATGACTCTGGCATTGTCAAATGCAGATTCTAAAGTGTCAGAAGTCAGAGTAACAGATTCAAAAGGGACTTTTGGGGGGGGGGGTCTTCTAGTCCAACCCCCTGCTCAAACAGGAGACCCTATACCATTTCTGACAAATGGATCTCCAGTCTTTTCTTAAAAGCCTCCAGTGCTAGAGCACCTGAAGGCAAGCCATTTCGTGGTTAATTGTTCTCACTATTAGAAAATTTCTCCTCAGTTCTAGATTGCTTATCTCCTCAATTAATTTCCATCTATTGTTTGTCTTGCTTTCTGGTGCTTTGGAAAATAGGTTGATTCTTTCTTCTTTGTGGCATCCCCTCAAATATTGGAATCATATCATATCACCCCTACTCCTTCTTTTCACTAGACTAGACAAACCTAATTCCTGCAGCCGTTTTTGATATATTTTAGTCTCCAGTCCCCTATTCCTTGTTGTCCTTTTCTCCATTCTTTCCAGAGTCTCTACATCGTTTTTATAGCATGGTGACTAAACCTGGATGTAGTATACCAAGTGTGGTCTTACTAAAGCATTATAAAGTGATAATAGTACTTCTATATTATCTTGATTCTATCCCTCTGTTAATGCAACCTAGGATTGCATTGGTTTTTTGGCTGCTGCCGCATACTGCTAGCTCATATTTAAGTGATTGTTCATTAGGACTCCAAGATCCTTCCTGATTACTACTTGTTTCACCTAATCTACATTTGGTTTTTCTTACCTAAGTGTAAAACCTCATTTTCTTTACATTGATTTTCATTTTGTTAGATGGGCCCAGTGTTCAAGTTTGTTGAGATACATCTGGATCTTGAGCGTCTTTTCTGGGATGTAGACTAAGTGTGAATTAGGTAATTTTAAAGTAATCTGTGAAACAATCCTATTTCTTTTTCAACACTAAAAAAGGCCAATATATCTTTATGTACAAGCTATCAACAGCTTACCAACAAGTGTCTGATCAGTGGCTTGAGGAAAACTACTTTCTTCATCAAGAAGGGACAGTAATCCCATTGGCTTTTGTAGGAATATATCTAACAATGGTTTGTTGTCTTCATACTCAATAATCTGTGCATCAATGCCTTCATTCAGGTATTCATTCTATAAGAAATAATAAAAAATGTTTTTCTGAAATATTTTGTAGATATTGTAAATATTTTTCCGTGTAGGTGAACAATAGGAAAAACAAATGTATTTAATAAAAGATTTAAGAACTATGGTCTGAACCTAAGCTTCCAATCAAGCAATAAAATCATTCTGTCTATTTACTTGACCACCAATCCATGGGAACAGGCAGCCAACAGTAGCCATACTTTCCCTACTAAAAGTTAAATTTATATAATTGATTTAACCTTCATCATAATAATTCTCTTAATACTACTCCAAATGTTCTTAGAGGATCATGAAAAAAATGCCAGGAATCGAATCAAATAATAATAAAACCCAGTAATAACTAAACAAGCTGGTATTAATATTTTCATCCCTCTAACCAATATTTCCTTTTAGCACTGGTATGGTTAGACCAGTCATTATTATAAAGCTGTAAGGAATCTAATTTTGTTCATATTTAAATGGCAACATTATAAAAGATGAACTGAAAAGTTATGTGGACATGGGGTATTAAATCTTTATTCGCATCAGTTGACTTGAACAAGTTCCTCATTTGGAATGAACTTGAAATCTGATAGAAGAGAGTAGTACACAAACCAACTAAAGCCCCCAAACAAACCTAAGATATAGCAGCCCAAGAGGAAAAAAAGCAGTAGTCATATATAAACATACATTGTAAAGGCAGCCATTATGTAGAACAGATAGGCAGGAGACTAACAAAGTACATCTAGAATCATCAACTAGCAGTCAGAGACTCAGTTAAAACTTCCACATCTCAAGCTTACTCAGAATCCAATTCAGTGATGGATTTTAATGACACTTGTTTCTGTAGGATAGAGGAGAGCTAAATTTGGTTTGTATGACAAACAAGTATTGCATTATAAGTGCTATGTCTCTGGCACTTGGCATGTTCCATTCAAAAATAAAAACTGTTGCCCAACCCTTTCCAAGGAACTGAGGGAAAACTCATTAAAAATAATGTTACTGTAGAATAATCCTGCTGGATCAGGCCAAGGCCAAATTTTCGTTCAGAATTTTGTTTCTTATACCAGATATCTTTGAGATGCTTCCAAGCAGGAGATGTGATATTTCCTTCTGCCACAGTTGTTTCCCTATAATTGGTATCTAGAGACATCCTGCCCCCAACACAGAGGTAATTGATTTCATTGTACGAAGTGCAATGACAATAAACTAAACTAATTCCATAGATCAGTTATGTACTCTGTGAAGAAGGTACTTGAAATCCAATAGAAAAGAGTAGCATACAAACCAAGTAAAGCCTTCCAAAATATCTTAAGTAAACCTAAGACTTGGGCAAGGCTGACAAAGCATATCAAGAATAATTCCAATCTGTTGAGACTGGCATAGGAAACAATTAAGTCTGGTGCCAAACATCAAATTGACAAATTGTCCTGAAACTTGGAGACATAAACTTTATATTCCTGTTTTCTGCCCTCACGACTTTTTCACTCCCCAGTTTCAACCAGTCATGTGCTTGCTTCTACTTATTCTTTTTGAGCTGCTCTTCGGAAGACCTCAAGAGTGTAGGCCTCAGACCTTATTCTTACCAAAACCTCACTAGAAATGTTAGAGAAAAGAATGAAGCAAAGACATCTACTGGAAAAACAAAATAGTAGTCCATGATTCATGCTATTTGTGCTTTCTGAGATAGAAGTAAGTCAGTCTAGGAGTCCTGATCCCTGCACATCAAGCCACATTCCTGGCATGGCACAGCAGAAGGAATTTGCAGAAAGTTTGCATGTAATAATATGCTCATGGAGCAAGACCTCAATGACAAATTGGTAATATCTTCATGAATTCAGATAATATCTTTTTGAAAGCAGCACTAGTTTGCCTCTCATTTCAATCTATGGAGCACTAAGAGGAATTACAAAGCTGTCATTGAAATTACAAGGTAAAAACACTCAACTTAAAGGCCGAAAATGCATTGCAACATTTTTTCCTACACTATGAACAAAGCAGCTTCATCATCTGGGATTTCTGTAACATTTGTTCTTTCTCTCCAATGAAGAACACATTCCAAAGCAAATATCCCAAATACTGTTTTAATCAGCTGAATGTTCTTCTTTCATTCCTTCCCTAAACTCCACAAGTCTGTTTATTCATTTTCAATAATTGTACTGTTTTGTTTTACCCCCATCTTAAAAATCAAATACATTCTACTGTTATTTTAAATTATCCATCTTTCAAATTAACATGGGATACTTCCTACATGAAATAAAACTGCTAATTCCTACTCCCAATTGGATTCATTGTTAATATGCTTGCTGGCAAATTAATAACATAGTCATTTTTATATAAAGAATTGCTCACTGTGCTGTCCATTTTTATTTTTATTTTTGCTCTTGAACCATAAATTATACTGTATGCCTTATTCCACATCAAAACAAAATTGCATTTGCACCAAACCTATTATCACTTCATTCTGTTGCCTGGATACTCTAAATGAGAAGCTTAATGCATTTTCAGACGGACATTTAACTTGTGGAAAATAACCAAACAATTGTGCACAGAACACACACACACAAACACACACCCTTCTTCCAATTCTTCTTTATTTTTCTTCTCAAGGAAGCCAAGGTTACCTTTGCTAGTTAAAAATGTATGAATTCAGAAAGTATCAAGTTTCTTTCTTTGCCTTCTTACACCATACCAGGGGTCAGCAACCTGCGGCTCTGGAGCCACATGTGGCTCTTTCATCTCTCTGCTGTGGCTCCCTCTCGCTGGTTGGCTCCACAATTGATAGGGCTTTCAGTTAGGACAGGTAGAAGAAAAAGGATGTCGTGCTAGAAGGAGACTCTATGGTGAGGGGAACCGGACTTCCGGTCGGCTCCAGAATTGAGTGGAGGGCTTTTGGTTAGGATCTTTGTGGTTCTTTGAGTGTTTAAGATTGCTGACCTCTGCATTACATCAATGGCCCAATTGCTCGTAAATGAGAAACAGTCTGGGCTCCTCAAATACTGAACATACCACTTTTTCTACATTCAGAGCCATATGTTGCTGAACATGTTATAACCTGAGCATGGTTATGGCCCGGGTATTGTTAGTCCCCCTTCTCTTTATTTGCTGCATAAATGGCAGACTGGGAGCTTCACTGTCACTGATTAGTTCCTCAATAGTAAATGAAAATTATTTATCTCTACATTTTGCTGAGACCTCTTCTTTATACACTTTTAAAAAGGAGCACTACTCTCCTACCCTTTCATTTAGTTTTTGGCAAATATTTCTGCTTTGGTTTTTTTTTTTTTTTCTATTTTGAAACTGAAAAGTTTTTGTTTTAACGCTCATCTGGCTTACGAGAATCATACCTCAATCTTCATTTGGATATGGCAAACCTCCAGTGGACAATCAACTAAAATTTTCCTCTGCAGCATGAACTGTGTTTTCAAGTCCTTCAATAGCTCCTAGAACATCACAAATGGAGGAAAGTATATTTGCATGCATATCTACGTAATTATGCCTACCTGTTCCCATGCAAAGATATTTTGATTGAAGTAAAATTGAATCTGTTCATTAGCAACATTGATACAGAGCTGCTCAAAAGAATTTCTTTTGAAGTTTTCAAAACCGAAGATATCAAGAATTCCAATGTTTAGTCCTTTGTCGCTTCCACTGAAAATACACAAGCTTTGTATTACATTTCATTCTCATTTAGTTATTTCATTTCAACTTCACAGAAAGCTGTTTAAAATACTTGGGAATTATGCTAGGCAGAAACTGGTAGAGTCTAATGTCCAGAGTTCTGGAATGGCTGTTCATCCAATGCTAAATATCCCAACTGCAAGAATTAGTTTCTGAAAACAAAGGGGCCACAGAAACAATTGTTCTGTTGTCAGTGCTCTCGGACAAAGCATGTATGTCACATAAGTATTTGTATATCATGTGAAAAACTTGTATTATTTGCCATTTTTGTTTTGGGTTTTATTTATTTAAACAAAATAAATAGAAAAGAAAGCAGAAGGAAAGAAACAAACATTAAGAATATGCATATACTTAACATTTTTATATAAATACACTGAAACTTTTGAAAGGCTCTGAATGGAAGAAAATTACCCTGCCTGTCCCCTTTATCAGATAGAAGACATTCCATAGTGATCTTCAATTCATAAAGTCATCTCAATTCACAGAGGGGTGGAGGGAATCTTACCTTAAACCTGTAGTTGGTTTAAGCAGGACATTAATATGATTGACTATCCAACTAAAGAGCCACCCATACAATGCTTTAGCTGTAGCATCTCTCACATCAATAGCTTTTTCCATTGTGTTGGGTTGTATAATTGTTTCCCCTCGGGTAACCACACAATGAGAGGTTAGGGCTTCTTGCAACTTATTTGCTTGGATAAATAACAAGGAAGCAGCTAGAAATAAAATAACTGGTGTTATTTCCATATTTCCAAAGGTCTGTTCAGAAAGTTCAGGTCTGTTACTTAGTTTTGAATAAGTACCTCTCCTAAGGCACTCTTCAGTAATCTCAAGGTCTGAACATTACTTCTGCTTCCTATTCTTATTCAATATTATAAGGAAGGGAGTTTTTGAAATGAAAGGAAGAAAATTGCCCCACAGAAAGTATAAAGAAATATGAATCAATAATAAACAGAGTAAAATTACCCAGTAAGTTAACAAATTAGTTCCCTGGAATACTAATTTTATATAGCCAAAAGGCACTCGCCACCCCACATAAGAAAAGTCTCAGCAAGACCCTAAGTTCTGCAGAAATAGAAAAATATTTTAACCAAATGAAGACTGAATATGTCCTTCTTGATATAACCTTTCGTCTCTTTTTGGCCTGTCTTCCCTTATTTTTAATACTTCTTTTTCCCTAAGCAGAAAATTGTAATGAAAGAATTGCACTAGTTACTAAAATGTCTGGAGTAATTGCCTGCTACTTTCAGCCCTGGGTTTACATCAAACCTACATCAAATCTTTTATGGTTTGACAATGGAAATGCTATGCAAGCTTTTCATTAGGATTTGAAGGTTTCTATTAAGTATGTGGAAATTTACCTTATACACCTGAGAATATAATGAACAGGACAGACTCCATGTTTGTTCTTAATCTGAACTTTTAGAGATCAGGACATTTATATAACTTGTTATTCTGCTAATGCTTAGTAAGATTGAAAAATATTATGTCCTTGGCTTGGTTTGAAATGCATAAAGGGTCACCTTGACATTTTAAGAATTATTAATGATCTTTTGTGTAATCTTTTAAGTAGAAAACAGGAAATCTGATGATAACGGTGAAGAGAAGAAGGTTGGGTGATTTCCAAGGATGCATGGGAGGAGCTATGAAAAACACCCAGAACTTTCTTATGAGATTCTCTGTAATTTCTATGTGTGCAAAACAGAAAGTGTTATGTAATCTTTTAAATGTGATAATCCTATATAAGGTTGTATTTACTGGAAGGGGTGTCTCCTTTCTCTCAAACTGCAGTCTGGGAGATTGGGAGTTGATATTGCAATATCTAATAAAGCCTGTTATGGATTCTGATTATCACAGTCTGTTGTTTTATTTTTATCTTATTCTCACAAGTATACATGACACTATAGACTTTTCCCTTTTTTTCTAAATGGCTACACTAATGTTATTAGACATAATATCTCAATGGAAAACATTGAAGTTGAATGTCATCAGGGGAAACTTCATTACACTTGTAGGCATCCACAAGTTAATATGGCGAAACCAGTCTCCAGTTTGTTGACAAGGTCAATAAGACTGGACTCAGGTCTTGAAGAATTTTATCAATAGTATTCTGCCATGTTCAGATTGCTTCGGATTTCATAATGAACAAGACAACTGAATAAAGCTGTAATCCTATACGTCAGATATAAATAACTGGCATTCTCCAAAAGCTTTTGCTTCAAATGCTGCAATCTCTGAACACTGAACATTTTGACAAAGATCATAAGAGTTAAAGATGAAAATATTTTGAGGTTCAAAATTATCTATACTTGATATACAGACTTCCCTGAAAGTAAGCCCTACTGAACACTAAGAAACAGATTGCTAATCTATTTTAAAAATAAGAATAACTCACAATTCTCCAGAGGCATTGGATTGGAAATTATGCTCTTGTCAATCATGTACTCGGTTACCTCTGATGAAAATTCAATGTTACCCACATTTAAAATGGCAGCAAGTACACAATATACACACTCTAGTTCCTGAAAAATAAGTGTATAAAAGCATACCAATTCAGTCTTAAAACAGACAGAAGAGGGAACAGTCAGTTAATATTGATTTTGCGCTTAATGAAAAATCAAAATTCTCTAATAGCTGCATCTCTTTCACTTCACCTTAATCTTAACCATAAGGATGTCATTGGAACATAAAAAATGTAGGGTTATCCAAGTAAACCTTCAAAGTTAAACTTATTAGGAGGCTTTTTGACAGATCTCTCTTCTACTCCGCCCTGTAGTTTGGTCTGCAATTCTCACCTTGGCTTCTTCTGAATATTTTGAATTACAATGTAATTCTGAAACTTCCATCACTCATGCTTATAATAATACACCTCATTTAGTTGATTTGTCTGAAATAAGCCCACAGAATAAAATTTACTTCAGTCTCTTTCTCTCTCTCTTATTCTGTAATTGGATTTTTATTTACTGAAAGCTAGTTCTTGACGCTGCAACAGTAAATGACAAGTAGAGGAGAAAGCGATTTGTTTTTTAAATTATATATAACTTCAAAGCATAAAAATGTGTTTGGTTATACTTTAACTTATCATGGGAATCCAATGCATAATGTATGCCTTTTTTTTTTTGCACTGGTCAATATACAGTAGGCATTCAAATAAAGTAGCCATTTAGCCATTATATTTATTTTATAAATTATTGTAGGATTGACTGAGATTATTATGCCAATACTGGTCATTTTACAGTAGCATATATATATACTGCTCAAAAAAATAAAGGGAACACAAAAATAAGACATCCTAAATCTGAATGAATGAAATATTCTTATTAAATACTTTGTTCATTACATAGTTGAATGTGCTGACTACAAAATCACACAAAAATTATCAATGGAAATCAAATTTAGGAACCCAGGGAGGTCTGGATTTGGAGTTACACTCAAAATTAAAGTGAAAAAAAAAACACTACAGGCTGATCCAACTTTGATGTAATGTCCTTAAAACAAGTCAAAATGAGGCTCAGTAGTGTGTGTGGCCTCCATGTGCCTGTATGACTTCCCTACAATGCCTGGGCATGCTCCTGATGAGGTGGCGGATGGTCTCCTGAGAGATCTCCTCCCACACCTGGACTAAAGCATCCTCCAACTCCTGGACAGTCTATGGTGCAACGTGGCATTGGTGGATGGAGCGAGAGATGATGTCCCAGATGTGCTCAATTGGATTCAGGTCTGGGGAACAGGCGGGCCAGTCCATAGCATCAATGCCTTCGTCTTGCAGGAACTGCTGACACACTCCAGCCACATGAGGTCTTACATTAGGAGGAACCCAGGGCCAACCGCACCAGCATATGGTCTCACAAGGGGTCTGAGGATCTCATCTCGGTACCTAATGGCAGTCAGGCTACCTCTGGAGAGCACATGGAGGGCTGTGCAGCCCCCTAAAGAAATGCCACCCCACACCATTACTGACCCACTGCCAAACCGATCATGCTGGAGGATGTTGCAGGCAGCAGAACATTCTCCACGGCATCTCCAGACCCTGTCACATCTGTCACATGTGCTCAGTGTGAACCTGCTTTCATCTGTGAAGAGCACAGGGCACCACTGGTGAATTTGCCAATCTTGGTGTTCTCTGGCAAATGCCAAACGTCCTGCACAGTTTTGGGCTGTAAGCGTAACCCCCACCTGTGGACGTTGGGCCCTCATATCACCCTCATGGAGTCTGTTTCTGACCGTTTGAGCAGCCACATGCACATTTATGGCCCTCTGGAGGTCATTTTGCAGGGCTCTAGCAGTGCTCCTCCTGTCCCTCCTTGCATAAAGGCGGAGGTAGCGGTCCTGATGCTGGGTTGTTGCCCTCCTATGGCCTCCTCCACATCTCCTGATGTACTGGCCGGTCTCCTGGTAGCGCCTCCATGCTCTGGACACCACGCTGACAGACACAGCAAACCTTCTTGCCACAGCTCGCATTGGTGTGCGTCCTAGTTGAGCTGCACTACCTGAGCCACTTGTGTGGGTTGTAGACTCCATCTCATGCTACCACTAGAGTGAAAGCACCGCCAGCATTCAGAAGTGACCAAATCATCAGCCAGAAACTGAGGAACTGAGAAGTGGTCTATGGTCACCACCTGCAGAACCACTCCTTTATTAGGGATGTCTTGCTAACTGCCTATGCTTTCTACCTGTTGTCTATTCCATTTGCACAACAGCATGTGAAATTGATTGTCAATCAGCATTGCTACCTAAGTGGACAGCTTGATTTCATAGAAGTGTGACTGACTTGGAGGTACATTGTGTTGTTTCAGTGTTCCCTTTATTTATTTTTTTGAGCAGTGTATATATTGCAGCTGACATCTTGGAGCTAGTCCGCTATTACATTAAATATGGCTCAATCTAATTTGTATGGCATGCATGCCATTTATTTCCAGCAGCACTCTCCCTGCTCCCCCTCCACTTTTAATTGGTTTTGCCACATAACTTTTAGTCTGATTTTATGATACAAAGTGACATCTGGCCTTTAAATGTATTTATTAATGAATACACTGCTTCCCTGTGAAAAACAAAATGTTTTTTTTCAAGTCAGATTATTTTGTCTATGTTGTAACCCATATTGGGTGTTTTCTAAATACAGCAGAAATTTGGATTTAATAGTTATATTTTTGCAGATGTCACTTTTCTGGTACTGGGCATTTCTGTTTATTTTCATCTAATTAAAGATGGCCTATCAATGGAGACATAATATTTGCAAATATCTTAAAATTCAAAAGGAGGGTAAGTTAACAAGCCAATCTTTTGTAAATGGGAAAATGAAAACAGAACCTGAAAATAAGGCATATTCATCCCACCTTCTTATTTCTTTAAAACTAATGTGAATTGATGCCAAAACAATATGATTAGAACTACAGTATTAAAATTATAATTCAAAACTCTTGGGACAACTAATTGATAAATAAAAGTGAGCTTAAACACTAAGATATGATTAAGAATCTGAAAAGATACTTATTGGTTTTTTGAGATTCTGTATTGCACCTAATAGATTTCAACAGTGTTAAATATAATTAGATCAAAAAAGTCAAGTAGAATTGATTTTACATGTGCTTACAACTCTAGGATTTATTTATTTAGGTCCCACTTTCATGTTTTGGAGACCTAAATTAATAATAATAATAATAATAATAATAATAATAATAATAATAATAATAATAATAATAATAATAATAATAATAATAATAATAATAATAATAATAATAATAATAACCTATATTGTCAGAGTACAACATGTGTACAATGAGATTAGCTGAGCCTCCCTTCGTATACTCTTCCCAACACAACTCATTGTGAGGACAGAAATCCCTAACCCAGTCCCAATCTTATCACACTATGTGACCTTGTTGCACAACGTGCCGGCCTTGCAAGTCTTTCATACTATGTTGACATGAAGTTATTTTCCGTTCAGAAGTCTGATAACCCACGGGTAGAAACGGTTCTTCAGCCTGTTGGTGTGACTGGCTATGCTTCTATATCTCCTACCCGATGGAAGGAGAGTAAATAAGTGCTGACTGGGATGTGAGTCATCCCACAGAATTTTCCTCACTCTTCTAAGGCAGCAAGTCCTAACAGTGTCATCTAGTGGTATCAGGGAACAGCCCACAATGTTTTGTGCTGTGCTCACCACCCTCTGTAATGTCTTTCTATCTGTGGCTGTCAAGCCAACATACCACACCATAATGCAATATGTAAGGATGCTTTCTAAGACTCACCCTCTTCATTACCTTTCTATTCAGGAGCTTGCTTGACCTGGAAAGAGCTAGTGATCAAGTACCTTTAACTATCATGCTTGCAATAGTTATTGCCCAGTTGTTCATTTTTTTCTGTCTTGGTTTAATGGTGGATAAGTGAGTAAGAGATCACAAAAAGAAATACATGAACACAGACTTCCCTATCTATTCAATTACTCTTAACTCTTAGGATAACCTTTGTTCACTAGCCATGTGTCAATATCTATCTCCTAAGCATAGATGGTCTTAGAAAACTATACAGGTTCCAACATCCTTGAAAAAGCATAATCAGAGAAGGTTCCTATCAGTAACCCCAGAATATTTCCGAGATCAATATGAAAAATTCTACAATCTTCTTCCTTCTTGATATACTGGGGTTGAAATTTATAGAATTCAAAATAACTCAGCCAAATAACTCATGCCAAAAAATGGATACAAGGCCTGGAATTCAGCAATATCAATACTCTGGTCTAGTGATTAAGGCACTAGGCTAGAAACCAGAAACCGTGAGTTCTAGTCCCATCTTAGGCAAGAAAACCAACTAGGTGACTCTTTCTCAACAGATTTGTTGTTTGAGGGAAATAGGAGGAGGGAAGAATATTGTGTGGGTTTGCCACCTTGAGTTATTGATAAAAAAATAATAAAGGCATGATAGGTAAAAATTTCCTGTCCAATAGTTTCTGCCTGTAGGGGCAGCATTCCTCTCCATTTCTTAGCCGAGCCAGCTAGTATTGTCCAAAGATGCTTCCATAGTTATGTGGCCAGCATGACTAAAAGCCGAACTGTATGGAATGCTTACACTTTCTCTCCAAAGTGGTACCAATTTATCTACTCGCATTTGCATGCTTTCAAACTACTAGGGCAAGAGCTGGGTGAGTAATGGCAGCTCACTCCTCTCAGGTCTTGAGCCTGGTTTTTCGGCTTTCCAGTTGACATGTTAGGCATCTTTAACTGCTGAGCCACCACGCCCCTAAAGGCAGGATATAAATACATAAATGGTTGCTCTTTAATATGTATTATTTGTTTGGATTTTATTTGACCTTTCCTTTACAAGATATAGGCAGCAAACAAATGACTTACTCCTCCATTTCCCCCCGTGAATCTGCTTGCACATAGATTGTCCTACACCTACGGTCATCCAGGCAGCATCCATGCCAACTGTTGAACTAAAAACTGAATGGTTTAGTCCTGCTCCAGCAATGGAACCTTCCCACCCTACTGGATCTTAAATTCACACACTTTATAGTTCTTGCAGCTCTTCTCTTTTCATGGGCTTACATGAGGGAACAAATGCAATGATAGACATAATGACCTAAACTTTGCTCTTTTTCTATTTAAGAGGTAGTGTGGAGCTTGCGTTCTGATATTAGGTTACATGTTTTGCCATTTTAATGAAATGTCAGTTTGCTGCAAAGGTCCCAATAGTATAAATTATTCATGTGGTTATTATAATGTTTAACTTTTAAAAATCACAAATAATTAAATATTTGAGGAGTCCTTAGCACTTTGTTGTTTTCATGCAGATATTTCATTACCTAAACAAAGTAGTAACATCATCAGTAGTAACTGATGTAGTAACCTCCTAGAAAGGAGTAGGATTTGCTCTCAGTTTATATTCTAGTGGCTTGTCTGGGCTGTTTGGTAAGAGAGGTCTTGGAGCTTCTATGGTTGGGCTGTTTACTATTAGCTTGTTTAGTAGTTCCTTAATTGGGGTATTGTTTACTTCTTCATTGTTGGCTTGATATTAATCTTGGAGTTAATCTATGCACATCTAGGTTGCTGATGGGGTGGTGTTTTGGTCTTTGCTCCCTTTTTGGTTTGTTGATTGTCTCTTTTACACAGTATGTAGATATTGTTTATATCTATGTGTCTATTGAAGGCTAATTTGTCAGAATGCCAGCTTTATTTCCAGCCAATTAAATATTTTATGTTAAATAATCCAATTAAATATTTCCAGCCAATTACCTACCTCCATTGTAAAGCCAATCACTTTGAAGCACTGCTCAATCGATGCAAACTTGGATTTATACAAAGTATTGTTTAGGACCTCTTGCACTGGTGTCAGAAGTTCATTTTGTAGATAACTAATTAAATGGTGTGGAAAAAAGTGAAAATGTTCACACGGAAAATCAAAACAAGGCATGTTGGTTTTTTTTTAGTTTAAATTAACTTGAAAACATTTATTTTAGAATTTTGGGAACTAGAGCAAGAAATACAAAGGGTTTTTGTTTTGTTTTTTACCTTGGAAGTTCATTTTCTGGCAATTTATAATGATCTAATCTTTTCTTTTCTGCCAATCCAGCATAGATGTAATAGAAAATATGAAAATTGTTCTCCCCACTGAAACAAAGCAAGCAAACAAATTACGAAAATAAAACCTAAGAATTCCTACTTTATCTGTTTGTTCCTCTTTTGAAATTCATGCTGCATTTTAAATATTTAATTTTATTCTTTTGAAACATTAACATTTATTGTCAAAGCCATTACATACTTTAGGAAGGGATTAAAGCAAAGTGCTTACACACTGATAAAATATAAAAACAGACCTGAATTGGAAGCAGATTAAAGTTGAGAAAAATAATCTCTTGCTTTATAGATCTGTTAAATTTGTAACACTATTTATATGTTTTAATGATCTTCTTTAGCATAATATTTAACCAAAAAAAATGTGATCAGGCAGTTTAGGGTGAATGATTGATTACAGTTGCCTGCTATTTAAGCCCATCCCACATTTACCAATTCACCCATGATTGCACTTAGATAGAGTGTATACAACTTATATTTATTAATTATATAAAATATAAGACATGAATACATAAGTTCATGTATTATATTAATGCAAGTCATGTCAAAGGTTTTATGCAAATGCTGTATCTAATCCCACCCCACGTCCATACCATTTGAATTCATCTCTATCACATAATGCTTTTATTCGAACCAAAACTTTATTCTAAACATTCCTGCTTTCCTTTTGGGTAAAATGCTTCTTTCCTTTCACTTACCCAGCTTGACATATGACTCTAGACTTTTCTAGAAGATATTCTGAAATTTGAGCGCTTACAACAGTTCCTTTAGAAGTGAATTTCATTTCCAGATATTTCCCAAATCTGCTAGAATTATCATTAATAATAGTGGCTGCATTTCCAAAGGCTTCCAACAGATTGTTGACTTGGATAATTTTTCCTTGAAGAGTCTTGTTATTAGCCTAAGTAAACATAAAAAATGGAAACCATTTAAAAACTCATCTTCTCAGGTTATGTACAAAATACATATTTTACCAATAGAAGGGACGATTTGTAGTCAGAGTTGAATTGTGGGGTCCTTAGTGCTCTCTGAGCTTGATTGTTTTCTTTCAGGTGTTTACCCAAAGTAGGTAACATCTTTAGTACTAGAAGATAACGTGGTTTGTTTTTTTCTAATATAAGGAAATTTTGGGGAAAATTTTATTTAAATACCATTAGAACTTCTCAAATAACTGGTATGTGACAAGTTAGATAATTTTTGGCACACATTTTAATTCCCTGATAGGAACACATTTATCTGAACCCAATATTACTTTTGACAGATACCCTATATAAGAATTCCTAATTTCCCAGCCTACTAAAGAATAGAGATCATTTGGCATAGAAACTATTTGAGATATAAACTGAACTCCCATCCCCTTAAGTTTTTAAAATCTGTCTTACCTTTCCAAGGATTGTCAACTGTTGAACTAGCAGATGAGAACTTTGAGTCTTCCCAGCTCCACTTTCTCCAGAAATGACAATACACTAAAATTAAGAATCAGGAATATTTTTGTTATTATTAATGTTCTATGCAATCAAAAATTAATTTAGGGAGTTAGGGATCTAATTTAGCTCCATTTTTTTTTTAAAGTTTGCCTTGGAAGGGGATTGGGCATAGATTGCATGATGTGTATGCCAGCATTTCTCAATCTTGGCATCTTTAAGAATTTCTACATATCTTAAAGTTGCCAAGATTGAGAAACACTTTTTCCAATATTCTTTTTCTGCTTTGGATTTAATTGCTACACATTTCTATTTGGAATTATTAGCATTACCTGATCTGACCCATAGGTGACCATTGATTGATATGCAGTATTAGCCATAGCAAAAATATGTGGAGGGTTGCAAGTCTGTTTAGCCCCCATGTACAATCTGGAATGCTGATGGAAAGAAAAGATAAATATTATGTGTTCTATTGCATTGTGCCACATAAAACAATCCTGATACATCAAAATACTATTACAATGAGAAATATTTGCTACAATATGTCACATTTTTAAGAGCCTGGCAAACCTGACTCTTGGGATAAAACATTTCTCAATTTAATTTCTCAATTGCTCATTTCCCTGGCTTTTTGAGCATACCCAGTTATGGGTGGCAATGAGTATCAACACTAGTACTTTAACTAATCTGAAACATTAATTTGTTTACTTATAACACTCAGATTTTCTGTTTTATTTTCTCTATTTCCTCTTCAACTATTTCATAACGATGAATAGGAAATAACACCTTTGCATACTTGGCACCTCTTTTTAATTCAGTTATTGCTTCTAACAAACAAAGCAAACACCCCAAGGAAATTTCTATGGACATGGAAACAAGCCATAACCTCTGCAAGGTAGAGTAAGCAAAAATAATTTCTCTTTAAGAATGCTCAGTGCTCAAATTCTGACCTTTCCAAAATCCCTTCAAACCAATTAATCTAATCTTTCCCCACCTTTGTAGAATAAAGATCTAAGTTCCGAAAAGGGTTGACTGCAATGAGGATATCTCCCACGTAAGTATAGATCTGACTTCGGTTGTAGTTCTTCTCGAGTTGCTCTGATATTGTATTCTATTTGAAATTGAGAGAAAGAGGAAGGAAAAAACCCTAGTTATGTTTTTTTTTTAAAGGAGTATCTATACTGAAAAGAGATAAGATTAAGATATATTAGATTTCTTTAGCAATAGCAACAGAACTTAAGACTTATATATCGCTTCACAGTGCTTTTACAGCCCCTCTAAGCGGTTTACAGAGTCAACATATTGCCCCCAACAATCTGAGTCCTCATTTTACCAATCTTGGAAGGATGGAAAGCTGAGTTAACCTTGAGCCGGTGTGATTTGAACTGCTAGATTGCTGGCATTCAACAGTCAGCATAAGTAGCCTACAGTACTGCACTCTACCCATTGCGCCACCATTGCTCTTTAGAACATACCAACATTCTTAATTTTGAATTCTACCTGCATGATAACCTTTTGGATCCATAAGTCTTCATCATCAGCAACCCATCAGTAGAACAAAATGTCACGCACTGACTCTGGGAGATTTCAAATAGCCAAGCTTCTGATCTAGCAATGAGATATAATTCCTTACTTATCCAGATTCTCTGCTGTGGCAGTGGCTATCCAAAATCTTTGTTCTTTCTTAACTTATTATTTGGAAGTATTTAATTTGAGATATCGAGGATTGAATCTTATGAGACATTTAGCATATAAATCTATGGATGATTCAAGTTGGACTACTATTCTTTAAGGACTCATATCTTATACTGCAATATGAAGTCAGAGTTTGATCTTAGTGTAACTTACACCACTATGAGATTTTTATGGCTCCAAATCTCATAAAAAGTTGCTTTTATCTCTTCTATCCTTTCTAGCGGGCAATTTTTAATCTCAGGGCTGTAATGACATCATAGATGCAGGAAATGTTCATCATATTTTTGTGTACCCAATTCAAAGCTCCTTCGTTACCTCTGAGAATGTTGGACTTCTACAAAAATTTTTTTAATATCCTTTAATCAACTGGATCCTGGCTTTAGAATGTGATTTATATAGTTGATTCAAAGCAGTATTATCAAACTTGAGACAGAGGGAGAAAACAAAACTTGGGACTGTGGACTGTGTTCATAATATCTAGCTGTAGTGATGAATAGATATATTAATTTTATTTATGTCAATTTCTCATTTTTATCAATCTGTCAAATTCTGCCTCTTGAACTTTCTGTTGTTTTTTAAATTCATAGTAATATATGAATTTTAATGTGCATGATTCCAAAAATAGTTTTGGTTGCAATGCTCTCTGATATAAACTGTATACTGATTTCATGAATACATGCATTTTTAAATAATGTACCGTTGTACATTTGAAGAAATACAACATATTATTATACTGTATATTTCTTAATAGACAAAGTTTGATAAAGTGTGGAAGTCACTTGTTTTGTTTTGTATATTGCAGGAGTGTAAAACTCGATTTCATTGAGGGCCACATCAGGGTTGTGTTTGACCTCAGGGGATGAAGTGGGCGTGGCCAGGGTGGGCGTGGCCAGGTCAACATCACTCATGTCGGGGTGATGCCTGTGGTGTCACGGGCCACTCATGCCTGTGGTGGCCTGAACACTCTGCTAGCAAAAACAGAGTTCAGAAGGGCTTCCCAAGGCCCTCGTGAGCTCTATTTCGGCTGCAACGGCCTCTTGAAACCCTCTGCTAGCGAAAACAGAGCTTGCAAGAGCTGTGTATGGCCCTCCTGAATTCTGTTTTCGCTGGCAGAGGCACAGTGGGATGGTCCTTCGCTATTTCCAGGATGGCCTCGTGGGCCAGATCTAAGCACCCTGCGGGCCAGATGTGGGCCTTGAGTTTGACACCCCTGATATGTTGGTTCTAAGATTTAACGTCTCTTCCTCAATGCTGTCTAGCCTTAACCCAAGTACAGAAAAGACAGATAGGCTTGAAACAAAGACATACTGTACAAAGAAGCCAAAGGTGATTATTTATTTAAAGCTTGCATATTAATGCAATTTAAAACATTCCTAACAAAATAAAA
Organism: Notechis scutatus; assembly: GCF_049901735.1. Taxonomy (NCBI): domain Eukaryota; kingdom Metazoa; phylum Chordata; class Lepidosauria; order Squamata; family Elapidae; genus Notechis; species Notechis scutatus. The sequence continues at coordinate 20,978,604 of NC_142025.1, forward strand.
ATATCTTACCTCATCTAATATTTCTAAGTTTGCCAGATCATCCACTTCCTCCTGATTAGCATTTGGAGACCTAGGCAAATTCTCTTTTTTAGAATGAATACGTTCAACTCTGTAAGAAAACAAATATGGATAGAATGTATTCAAGAGCATGAACAAAATACTTTGAATATTATTTTGACTGAGCTGCTTAGGACTGCAAAAGTAAACAAATACTCTGATAAACATAGATTTAAATATCCACATTCCTTATAAAGATATTACTTTCATATAGACATGAAATTATTTTTAGGGTTTTTTTTTTTTACATTTCAAGTGGCCCCATTTCAAGGAGGTGAATTAAGAGTTCAACCCCCACTTAGTTTAGTTAATCAAATTTTCTGTGGCCATAGCAGTTATATTTTATTTACTGTTATGGGAAGAATGTAGTGAGATGAGCAATTTATTTTTTTTACTGTAACCGATTGTTATAGAAATCACCTATGACTCTTCTTGTAGTTTATAGAGATAAACACTGATATGGCCTGAGGCTACAAGGATTTAATACTTTTTTCCTGAGTGACGTTAGGATTATGCCAAACCAAGCTGCTAGCCAAACAGAGCATTTTTTCTGCAACACTGCCCGCCCCCCAAGTTAGCAATGGAGACACTGGTCATTATGGTCCACTGAACATATGTTATTATTCAAAATTGTACATTATGTTCCCATACAAAAACCCAGACATTTCTGAATCACTGCTGATCATGCATGACTAGCAAGTTTAGCTGTAGAACATTTCTGAAGGATTTTCTTCCTTCAGAAATCTTACAACAATGTGCAAAAACCTACTGCGTTATACTCAACAATGAATGTACAGCTAATGTTGCTGACATTTGAAAACCAGTATTAACACAGTATTTACTTAGCCACTTCCAATCAACCCTGACTGCTCTTTAGAAGGCCAGATCCTAAAGATGAAACTCAAATACTTTGGATACCTAATGAGAAGGAAGGACTCACTGGAGAAGAGCCTAATGCTGGGAACGATTGAGGGCAAAGAAAGAAGGGAACAACAGAGAATGAGGTGGCTGGATGGAATCATTGAAGCAGTAGGTATGAGCTTAAATGGACTCCAGAAGATGGTAGAGGACAGGAAGGCCTGGAGGAATGTTGTTTGTTGGGTTGCGATGGGTTGGACATGACTTCACAACTAACAACAACAATCCTCCAGCATAACCAGTTAGGCAAAGTTGATTAAAACAGACTAATGTGATTCTCAAGGTTCAACCTGACTGAATTCTGATGAGAATGAAATATAATTCTTTTAGTATATTATAAGCATTTGCTCTCCATTTTATGACTTATTCTCATACATGACATTTAATTTAGACAATTAAGACAATTTAATTAAGACAATCAGGAATTTCAAGGCCTGTAAGTTAGTCTGGGAAGCTAAACAACAACAAAAATATTGTAAGAAGGCAAAGAAAACTCAGCTCCACATTGTTTATACACTGATTTGCATCCTGCCTTTCCCTGAGTTCAAGGCAGCATGGATAATGCTCCTGCTGTTTTTGCCCATAAGAGCATTTTTATGAGAGGTTGGGCCAAGAGATAGTGAGTGGTACAAAATTGCCCAGAGAACTTCTGTGGCTAAGAATACATCAAACTCTTGGTTTTCCCCTTCCTAGGCAGACATCTCAACCACTAATTTTGCTTAGGATTTTGAGATTAAGCAAGATTGCCTACATGTCATCAATGAGTTAGGCATTAAACATAATCCTTGAATATTAAAATATCTTTTGGGAACCACCGGCAATATTAATGCAAGGTGGAATCTTCCTAAAGATCTGCAAATGCTTCGTGTCTTGTGCATGGTTCGAAGAAGAACGATGTTTGCATTAAGCTGAAGGCATTTCGAAGAGGGCAAGCATTATTTGGCATTTAAGGAGATCTGAAATGTTGAAGCAACTGCTTGCCCAAGCAGTATGCGGATTCTGCCAACAGGGTGACTTTGACCAAGTCAAGCATATGCGACACAAATGACAGCTGCATGAGCCGACAGCTAAACTGTCCCCTTTCTGTTATTTTTCTTCAACCAAGGACATAGACCTTGAATCAGCCTGTCATTTCCCATGTCTGATGTTAACCACTGCATATAGCACCTTATTTTCACCACGAACATGCAGCAATGTGTTGCCAGGGTGATATCACATTCAGCCTACAGGGTTGAGCAGCTGCTGAATTAAGGGAAAATGAGAAATCCAAGGAACAAGAGGATTACTCTTATTTTTCCTGCTATGTATATTATCTGGATTTCTTTTTAGAACATCAGGGGTTTCTGTTCAAATATATTCATTTAATTTATAAATAATTCATTTACAAAAATGTGTATGCTGCCTGCTCACTGAATTTTAGGTAGCCTAAAGAAACTTAACCTAATTTTAGGGTAAATTTAGATATTTCAGCTGTTTTTATTGTTCTTGGGGCAGTCCAAGGGAAGAAAATAACAAAAGTCAAAACAATGTCTACACATCTGCACCATCATCAAAGCCTTGCCTTTTTTTTTTTTTAACATATGTCGGGTGCATGAGAAATGTTTTTTTTTTTTTAAAAGTGGCATTATGCTTTGAATGCATAGTCACTACCTACCACTTTAGTTTTTTGGGACCCCTATTCCCACCTCAGGATCTGCCTGCTTTTTTCTAGAGAAAGAATTCCTCTAGGGGAAGGTAGTTAGTGAATTTCAAGCCATGCCAGTAAATTTCTCAAAACCCAAAAGCTTCTCATTCGACATTATCATCATATTCATACGCCCAATCAACCAAATCTTTGACAGTTTCTGTTTCAATTTGCACAATTACTATTGTCAAGTTTTAGGAAAAGTCTTTGTTCCAGTATTTCCAAAGCGTGACAGTCAACCACTTTGAGGATGAACTGACAGCAGGAGCCAAACTATTTATTGTTCCAGCTCGTTTTCTATTCATTCCCAGCCACCTACCTCCTCCTATCTTACTCAAAGCAAAAGGAGGTCACTTTCAGCCCAAGTGTCAAAATGAACAAAAGGGATTTTTGATGGCTCCTAAAATAGCATGGAAAAAGCCCAGTCCTTGGTAAATATTTGTCCTGTGTACAGAAATTAAAATTATTTATCTGATAGGAAAAAAAAAATCCTAGGGCAACTGAACAACCACTATTTATGTTCTAAAATAATTCATATGCATGAGTAGAAAAATAAATCTTGGAGGTTATGATGGAGGTATTATAAAATTGGGTCATTACACAGAGAAATCAAGAGGAACTTATAGGTGTTAAGTAGGTCAATCACCCCCAATCTGACACTTGATTGCAACTTCAAGGATTTCTAGCTAACATGGAACATGTTATAGTCCAGTGGTTCCCAAAGTGGGTGGTACTGCTCCCTGGGGGGCGGTGGGATGCCTTAGGGGGGTGGTAAGAGGCAAGGGGGCCGGCAGGGGGGCGTTTGAGGTGCCGGCCCCGCAGGCTCACGGACTGCCGGCCACGCAGCCCATTGACTGTTTCATCGCTTCGTAGCCGGCGCCTCGAATGTAGAACCCGCACACGGTGAGCCTTGCCAAGCCTGGGTGTGGGGTGTGGGGGTGGGAGTGGAAAGAGGGCGCCTTAAGCTTGCCTTAAGCTCTCCGGTGGAAGTGGCAGAGGTGCGCCAGAAGGCCCGAAAGCAAAACCCTCCCAAGGCGCCCAGTTAAAAGGGTGGGTGGTCCAGCATTAGGGCCCCCTTCCCCGGAGAACAAGGGAGCGCGCAGCGCCCACCCGGCCTCCACCTCTCCAGCCAGCCGGGCTTGCGCGCAGGATGTGGGTGGTGCAGCTACAGCTCTCCAAGACGCGTGGCTCGATTCGGTTCAGCTCTACGTGGCCGTCCTGGACCTAGAACCTAGCCTCCCTTTGCAGCCCGGTTCTTCCGACTAAGCCCTGCGCTTGCTTGCTTAGTTTCCAAGTGATCATTCCCTCCGCCTCCGCTGGTCTGGGCTGCTTCCACACGCCTTCCTCGTCCTGCATAAAGATGGTCGGAACGTTTCACTAAAGTTGGGAGTCTCTGAGCGTGTGCAGAGTACCTTCCCTTGCTTGGCCCGATGGCATTGCAAAATTGGATGCCAAAGGGGGCTGGAGAAGGGGCAGAGGGGCAGCTGCATTAAGGAGCAGAAAGATCTTAGCCATGGTTTATTCATTGACTAACCTGGAATCAAACAGCATGCTAAACTCTAAACCAGAATGGCTGGGTTGATATATCCAGCCCGTGTTTCTCAACCTTGGCAACTTGTGTGGACTTCAATTCCCACTCTGGCTTTGCTCTACTTTCTCAAAGAGCCACCGCTGTCGCATTCTTTCTTTCTGTCTGTCCGTCCATCCATCCATCCATACATCCATCCATCCATACATACATACATACATCCAAAAGGACTGCCTGTCTGCCTGCCTGCCTTTCTGTCTACCTACCTACCTACCTACCTACCTACCTACCTACCTACCAATATAGATCGATCTATCTATCTATCTATCTATCTGTCTATCTATCTATCCATCCATCCATCCATCCATCCATCCATCCATCCATCCATCCATCCATCCATCCATCCATCCATCCAAAATGTCTGTCTGTCTGCCTGCCTTCCTGCCTACCCACCTACCTGCCTGACTGCCTACCTGTCTTTCTACCTACCTACCTACCTAGCCCCGCACATTGGGAAAGTAGAGCAAAGCTGGTCTGGGAGGGAGGGAGGGGGGGAGGGAGAGAGAGAGAGAGAGAGAGAGAGAGAGAGAGAGAGAGAGAGAGATGATGCATCTGATTGAAATGAGGCCTAATTTAGACTGAGGCCCTTTTCCACATTGAAGCATCTTTGGCTTCTATTAAAGGTTTTGTGAACAAAACATGGTCAAGACTATCAGGAAACTCTCACATTTTGTTGAGGCTTTAAACAGGATCCATTGGACCAGATCTCCACCCTAAAAATTACTTTTCCCCGATGTATTACAGTGCCAATTCCAAAGAAGGCAAAACCAACATGTACTGGTAAATTACAAGAACACACATACACACACACACACACACACACACACACACACACACACACACACAAACTCTCTTCTAACCCTGCTGGAGCAGGTGATTGGACTAGAATAGATACCTCATTATCTTTCTCCTCCCTCCCTCCTTCTTTATTTCTTTTTCTTTCTGTCCCTTTTCTCTTTCTTTCCTTTCTTCTCTCTCTCTCTTCTTTCTCTCTCTCTTCTTTCTCTCTCTTTCCCTCTTTCAGGCTCATCCCATTGACTTGACTTGCTTGGGCAGGTCCCTCCAGTGCAGTGGGCTCAGTGGGGTGGACCTGTGGGGCCGGCACCTAGAATGCGGCAGTGTCGGCATGTTTGAAAAGTAGAGCAAAGCCAGAGGTCAGTAATTTTTGCTGCAAAGAATCACAAAAGCTTCTGGGTTGTGCACAAGAAGGGACACACATGTCAAATGCAATTCAGCAGCATAAAATAATGAGATACAAATAAAACAAATCAACAAGAATCGGCAAAGCATCTCTGATTAGACTTTATTCACTGCTAGAATCTAATCAGAGATGCTTTGCCAATTCTAGTGCAATGACCTGCTCCAGCAGGGTTAGAAGGGAGTGTGTCACGAGTATGTCTGTGCATGGCTGTCAAAACTCCAAAAAGGGGTCAAGTATCTCTTGGGTGGCTAGTCATAAATTAGAACACTTGCTAAACAACCAGCCATTAAGTGAGGACCACGCCCACCCAGTCACATGACCACCAAATCACACCTACCCTGTCATGTGACCAGCAAGCCATGCCCAGCCAGCAAGCCACGCCAGCCAGTCACATGACCAGCAAGCCCAGTCAGGTGACCAGCAAGACACACCCTCAAATTAGGCCAGGCCCACAGAAATTTGAATCCCACCCCTGGGTGGGGGGCACTGAGGATAAGTTTGTAGCACCAAGGGGGCGGTGGACTGAAAAAGTTTGGGAACCACTGTTATAGTCCATCGTCTATATTGGCCTGCTCTATAGTACAATCTACTATAGAGCAGGCCAAATTAAGGACAACTGATACAAAAAAAAAAATATTGATTCAATTTTTGGTCAAGGACTCCTATTGTGCTTCTTGATGGGAAGTAGGAATTCATTCTGTTGCCCTCACTTTGGAGCAAAATGTTCTATATTTTCCTCATCACTTGTTATGACATTCTGAATGAACCAAAGTAAAGACACCTATTTCAGTCCCCTTCTTGAAGATACATACTTATAAATGCTCTCCAACTATTCTAAATGAGCAAACCTGAACCTGCTCCCATTTTCCTGACCTTCTGAAAACTTGGCTCCACAATTTGGTTTAGGGCCCCAGTAGGGGAGTGCTACCCTGGAGGTGGTTGATGGATTAATAACAGATCCCACCTCACTCCCTGTACAACTTGTTTCTACCCTCCTTATATTTCTGCATATTACCAAGAATGGAGAACCAACTGGTAGCCTAGGGAGATGCACTTAAATATTTTTGAAGGGCAGCAACGGTGGAATCCATTCTCCTCCGCCCCCCATTTGAACGGTGGGTTTTTGTGTTCATTTTTATAACACTGAAAAAATATTAGGACTTATATTACAATTTTGATGTAATATAAAATTGTGCTACAAATCTGTGGCAAAGATATTGAACAACAGAACAAGAATTGGTAGGGACCTTGGAGGTCTTCTATTCTAATCCCTATGCCATTTCAGACAAATGGTTGTCCAATCTCTTCTTAAAGGGGTCTTGGTCACAAATTTCCATTTTATTGCATACAAACCTTCTAAATAATAAATGAAATTGTTTCACCAAACTTCTGAGTTCCTCCTAGAATTAAAACAACAATTTCAGGTAACTATAACAATTATTAAGCATTATTAGGTTGCCAGTCTTCTGAGTTGCAAAGAGTTTGTAGTCTACATATCTTGTTGACTTATTTTATTGAAGACCTAGTCTAACCAAGATGCTTAAATAACTTCCAGTGCTCTTGTAATTTCTAAAGATCACCTTGTTAATCATGGCCCAATGTTGTAGGGCTGATTAATCTGTGGGTGTGACAAATCTCTGTAATAAAAACTAACTGGATCAGCTATACAAACCACAAACATTACTGCAATTCTTCCTGACTGGCAAACACAACTGGACAGATACAGCAACAGAAGACAGGCTAATCTGCCAGGCAGCGCTTGATGAAATAACCTCTTTCCTTGAGTGTCACTTTTAGTCACTTAATTGCTATGCACTGGAGCATTTTAGGATAGCCCAAGCTGTCTTTCTATGGGCCTACTGGAGGAAAAGAAGGAGAAATAATGTTCTGAAAAGATAGAAGCCCTTTAGGGGACTACACTAAGGGTATTCAAAAACTGAGCTTGCTGTGTGTTATCTGATGAAAATAACTAAAGAATTTCCTAGAGATGTTGATGGTGCAAAAGCTAGTGGAATAGTAAAGTGCAGATGTCTCGATGGATTACAGCAACAACCACTACAAACACAAATTAGTGTAATCATTTCCCAAATATTGGTGTCCATACTGCAGTTCTATGTTACAGTGATAAACAAGATAGTGGACAACAGAAAGTCTACTTCCACAGGATTGTGATGAGGAAAATGCAAATCTTGAGTATTTGTAGCTTTCAAACTAGCCTTCCAGAAATTCGGCATCTAATGGTATCATACCCCTCTGACCAGGAATTCTTACCCAAACTGATGTAATTTGTGACAGCAGTGGAAAATTCATCCATTTTTAAATGTATTTCACCTAAAGTGGAACCTACACTGTTTTCCGATGTTTTACTTGAGGGACATTTTCATTATTGTACCTAAGAAAACTTGTATTTTCCTGAGTTAATTAATTTTCTTAATTAATTTTCTTTCTATTTCTTAAACAACTGCAAGCCAAGGAAGTAGAATATCACATTTAATCACCAATAAATTATTGTGCTGTATGCTGAAAAAAATATGAACTTGCACAAAGACTACTATCAAAAATCTTTTTAACAGATCAGTTATAATATTGAACATTTTGTTTGAACAGTAGTTGTTTGGGAAAACATTTAACTCCATTGTTTGCATTAATTCATAGATTGACTTCTTGGCTATAAGCTTTAAGCCTGTCTATTAATGTCATTCATTAGATTTGCCCTTTGTTATGGCCTGACATAGGATACCTTTAATTCTGACAAGATTGAGCTTTAAGAAGGGAAGGAGATACTTCAAAATGCTGAAAATTCTGTAAAATGTGTTTACATTTCTACACACTATCTCCTTATCAGATTAATGATATAAAAAAGGGCAAAATTAATTCCTAAATCTCAATGGGAGATTGCAAACAAAAACAATATTAAACTGTCATAAAACCAATATTAATAATAAATGGGGCTGATTTTAGAAGGATTTCTCTATTCAAGTCATTTGACAGAGAAAAAGGTGGCATCAACAATTGATGGTGTTAAAGAAATGTCTTTTAAATTCTATCTTCCTTTTTAAAAAGGATAATCTGTTATTTCTTGCCTTGAAACAGAGGAGACCCATCAATACTCATCAACAACTAAATTTCAAATTCAGCACATTATTTTGATGAAGTTGTTTTAGAAAACTGACATTGAAGCAAAATATTTCTTGCAATTTCATCCTCATGAGGCACAGGATATCTTGCTAAATGTCCTTTAAAATCATGCAAGCTACAGTAATTCAATAATATTTTCTTCATTTGCTAAATGAGAACTTGAGTATATTACATATTACTCATGCTAAGAGTTTTTTCTGACATTATACCTACGACAAGAAAGCAATCCCAACATCTGACTATTAAACTAAATAATACATGTATATTTTTTTCAAGCAAAAGGATTATTGTAAAGGGACTCATCACACATTGAGGAGCACTATGAATGTACTCTAGAGTCAGTTTGGTCTACTGGTTAAGGTGCCAGGCTGGAAAGTGGAAGACTATGAGTTCAGGTCCTTCCCACCCATAAAATGCAGCTGGGTGACTCTGGATCAGTCATTCCTTGAGCCCAATTCATCTCTCGGGATTGTTGTTGTAGGAAAAATAGGACGAGGAAGATACCACTCACATGCATATAACTTTACTGAAGTCTGGTAATTCCATCAGGAGGGGGAGGGGAGGATTAATTAATTAATAGACACATCAACCTACTTATGAAACCCTCAGAATTCAAATCAATTGCACAGTCAACCAGCAACCAACCCACAAATCCCCCAACAACCAGCTCTTCATTTCCCAGTGACCCTCACCTGTTATGACCTCCCCATCATAAGCCCTACTGACCACACAAAGTCCTTATCAGCAGAAGAATGCTGACATCAACATTCCTTAAATTTTGCTGAAGAATCTGGTAAAGAAATGTTTGGAAACCAGCTCACAAACTCAGCTGACTAACCTCCACTCTCATTCTACACCTGAGCTAGATATTTGCTGCTATCGGAGTAAGGTATGTTGAATATATTCACTGCCTGGAGTTATTTGTACAAATGATAAAAGCGGGATACAAATAAATAAAAAAACAACCTAAAGATATGGCCAAATTCATGGATAAATTCATAGGATTAAACAAAACCAATTCCTGACTTAGCACATTTTTCTATTGATAAGACACCAATTTATGTTATGCATGTTGAAATATTAGGTTTCTGTAAATTGTGAATGTAAATGGTGGTGTTAACAAAAGTCTCACACCACCTTTTCTCAGTACAGTAGAAGCTACATTTTGGATTATAAGCTTTATTTCTTTATGACCTTTCTCACATTCTTCTATGGGTTTGGCGATATGGGGTTTGCTAGAAAATATAGAAACTGCTGAAATGTTCAGATCAAGTTTAGAGAAGAAGAAAAAGTCTGATTATCCTTGCTAAAAAGGGGGTGCGAATTTGAAGCTGAATGTATATGTAAAGCAGAACACTAGAAGACATTACCAAAGAAAACAATATAATTATTAAACAGTTCAAAGATGGATGTGATGGTCTTATTTTGAATGAGAAAGTGTTTTCCTAAATGTAAATTAAGTGAATAGAGTTTTTGATCTTTAATTTTTTTTAAATTCTCATATTCAGAAAAACTTCTGTCTGTACCATACAGATCTCCAGATCTCCTCAATGAAATAGCAAAGAGCAGATTACAAAGAAAAAATATTTCCTCCTTCTGTTTAAAAACTGAATATGACCACTTTTTTGGGAGGGATCATAGAGATCAAGAATCAATTATGTCAGATGGGAAAAAATACGTAGTCAACATTTAGTCAGAGGAACAAGGAGAATTCTATTGGACAGCTAGAAGAAAATTGGCTGCATCTTTCTTTTTGTAGACCTTAAAGATCTTTGATTGCACATCTTTACACATCTTTGATCTTTAAGGGATGAATTAGAATTTAAGGGCATTCCAGCAAGATTGTTCACATATTTGGGCAAGCTGGCTCCAAAATCTCATATCTTTATTCAGATTCACCAATACTGCAAGTTTAGGCCAAAACAATGGTGGTGTACATGATGATGGAAGGGATCAGGACTGCATCACAAACATTTTATTTGATTATTTATTTATTAAATACATTTATCTGGCTGTCCAATGCAAAAGTAACTCTAAGGGGCAGAGTGGGGCTTGAGTTTTCCTCTATTTCTGGATTTCATGGGGTAGGAAGAGTTTAGAAATATTTTTAGTTTTTATAACAGCTGTTTTAGGTTTTATATCCTAATTTTGTTTGTCTTCTCTTAAAATGATAGAAAACATATTTTGGGATTATTTTTTTTATCCCTAAGGCAAATTTTGGATAATATCTCACCTCCATTATTCATTTTATGGAAATATTAGCTAGTTAAAGCTTACTTGTCAAAATTAAATTAAATGATCTTAAAATGTATTTTGCTACATACAGGGAAAAATTACCTTGCTTTTTCAGGATCACCCATCTTCTGGTGATTATTAATAGACTCCATCAGTTGTATTTGCTGGATATATTCTTTGTCTTCCACCTGCTTCACAAAATTGTGCTGCGGTTGGTCAATCACTCCGGGGTGCTTTTCATAATCTTTGGTTAAACACCTGAATTTGGCTAAAAGAACAATTTCTAGGAAATATTTTGAAGTAGGACAAGATGATATCAGGACAAGAAGGGGTGCTTGATTCCACCTAGGTATAGGACTAGAATATGGAATTTTTCCCCATAACTTAGCTTTATTGTCAATCTGACATATTTTACATATACAAGGTTACATTTGAAAAAGCAATGAAAGGATTTGGGAAAGAACCACAATGTGCTGAAGTCCTACTACTGTCTTCTCGCTGAATATTTTAATAGAATCATCAGCCTTTCTGAATTCATTTCTGCTTGTTCTCAGAGTAACTTCGAAATCAGGTTGTAAGTACTGTTTGAAGGCTCCGTTATAATTCTGAATGGGTCACTAAAGATCAATTGTAAGCCAAGGACTACCTAATTGCTTTAGAAATTAGGCTATATCTCTGCCTACTTACAATGTTGCATGTACTACCATGTTTCTCATATAATAAGGCCGGGTCTTATTTTTTTTTGAGCCCCGAAAAAATGGCTAGGCTGTCTTTTCGTGGGTGACTTAATTCCCCCCCTTGCATCTTTGGGCGTGCGGGCAGCGACAGCTTGGATGTTGACCTCGGCGTTGGTGAGGCTCTTAGTATCGGGGTCAACGCAGGCAGCAGCATATCTGGGTGTACAACAAAAGTACTTCCTAACGGCAAGCCCCCCCACCATTCCCCCCATTTCGCATGTTTTAATATAGGCCTTAATTTGGGGGGAAGGGGCTTAATTTCATTTCATGCCTATAAAACATGCTAGGACTTCCTATTGGGGGAGGCCATATTGTTGGAGAAACAGGGTATTATATGGCCAATAAGCATTATTTGCTCCTTCAAATAGACTGAGACCTTACAATGTCTATGTGAGGTTTCCATCAGCAGGAAGATTGGCATGGAGTTCGTTAATTCTTCTGAAAATCTGATGTATAAGAACAGGAGTCCCTTTGGAATCACCTGGGTGATTACTTTGAGAAGGAGGATTTAAATCTCTCCACATTATTTTCTATCAGTGCAGAAGGCTACTTAAGATTAAAGCCACAGGATCAAGGGAGGTACAGGGTATGGGTACATAATCTAGACATCTTGAAAAAGCTAAGCAGATCTGGAATAGGTCATTTCATCAGACTGAAGGACTGATGGATCCCACTTATATTAGCATGATAAAAGAAAGATTGAATAGAAATATATGAAATACCTATTGACCTAAAATCATTGTTGTGCATACCCTGTAGGGAAAATCCTTTATTAACAAGGATAATAGGCAGGTGTTATAGCAAGCAAAAATATTACCAAAACATTTTCAATGATGTGTTTATGTACAATTTATATATTGCTTTTTAAAAATGATCTATCATTCACTTACTGATAAAATCATTGAATTCAACTGACCATATTGCCTGCTGCCATAATGCTGGAGATGAATTCTTGTAGAAGATGGCACTAAAACAAGTTAACATGTTAACACAATAGGCTGAAGCTAGCCCTCCGTTAAAATGTGAGTAGTCAAACTGAGTAATGAATTTGCAAGACTAATTACAAATTGATTTCCTCTTATTTATAAGGAGCTCTTGTAGAAAAGTAGAATTCAGCACTCATTGCCTTAAGGTTACAAAGCTAACAATATACTATACCATAAATATGATTGGTGACTTATTTATTTGTGTATCATTTAAGCTCTCTGTAATCCTAAAAGCTACCAGATTAATAGTTCTTTGTATTCTATCAGATTGAGAGAAAAATATATTTACTTATAATCAAGTTGAAGACCATATTCTAAAACAGTATTTTAAACCTCAACATTAAAATGTGTGGACTTCAACTCCCAGAATTTCCTGGCTAGAAATCTGATTGGGGAATTTTGGGAGTTGAAGTCCATATCTCTTAAAATTGCTGAGGTTGAGAAATACTACCCTAATCTATTGACTAATATGGAATTTTTGATAATCTAATAATCTGGATTTTTCCAGTACTAGTTGAAATAACAAGAAATATGTTATTAATATATATTTGGGATTCACAAATAAAAGATTAGGCAAGTCTCTACTTCAAAAGGTTTATATCCTTTACAATCTCATTTAACAGAATTACAGAATAGGAAGGGAATTTTGTTGGTCTTCTAACCCAACCCCTTGCTCAGGCAGGAAAACCTATACCATTTTAGAAAATAATTGTCCAATCACTTCTTGAAAACTTCCAGTGTTGGAGTATCCACAACTCTGGAGGCAAACTGTTCCACTGATTAATTGTTCCAAATTAATTGTTCTTAGTTCTAGGTTGATTCTCTACTTGATTAGTGACTGCTTCTTGTTCTACCCTCAGTTGCTTTGGAGAATAAATTGACCCTCTCTTCTTTGTGACAGCCCCTTAGATATTGGAAGACTACTCTCATGTCACGCTTTTCCTTTTCATTAATCTAGACATTAATCCAATTTACCATTTACATCCTTACACCATTGTCCCCCAGCTGGTGCTATCCTGAAGGGCCTTTCTGCCATGCCTCCCATCCTCATTGTACCCCTTGAGGGAACATCTGGCCCTACCCTCTTAACCTTCGGACAGAACCGCAATGCCTGGTTCTGGCATTTGGTCTGGAACCCTGATGATGATGTCCCATGCTGGAATTGGTTAATGGACTTAGAAGAACATCCCACCTGACTCTGGTGTCTTTTGGTTTTTAATGTATTTAATCTCTGTTTATTTTAATATTTAATGTTTTAATGTCTTAAGATTTTGTACCTGTTTTCAAATAAATAAATGAAAGGTATCTGAAAGCAGATAGACTCTGCCCTCATCTACCTGCAGTGAAGTTGAAAAGGAAGAAAAGAAAAAAAATGAAGGCCAATACAACTTCAGATGCTTATATCAAAATATAATGGGGAAAGGTTTATTTCCTACAGACACATCTGAAAGTAGCATTCTATAAGTCCTATTTTTTGCTACAGTAATGTAAAAGTGATTTATTTAATTACAAGTCAATAGGAACACATTACTGAATTATAACATTCCTCTAACACCACCAATACATGTATAATTTAGACAAAGTGATTTTCAAATTATAAAATGTTAATTATGAAACACTGCATCCTAGAATTAGAGTATACCTATTTAAACCTTGAGCTCTTCAGAGAAAAGATACTGTTATTTCCAGATGTCTTGTGTTGTGGAAAAGCACAACCACAGATTATGAAAGCATAGATTCAGTTTTTCCCATCTTAAACTATCAAATGTTGTTTTTGTCGGATAACAAATCCTGTTAACCTTATCATGCCAGCTGATGACGGAGACTGTAATCAACAAAAGGAAGTCTATCCTTGACTCAGGGCTTTTCATTTATGTCCACTTTAACGCAGGATTCCATGAATTTCCAGTTAGTGGGGTAATGAGCTGTGACATTCTTAAGAACTGTGCATTTGGTTGAGAAAATATTTTCTCTGACTTTTTCTTTCAGTGCTATTACAACTGTCAAAAAACCCAAAACATAGATCAGTTTCATTAAGTCCTTACCTTTGTATTCGGAAACAAATTCTCATGGGATGCAAATCAGCCAAAGGTGGGTTTCCATCACCTATACAGTTTTAATCCCCAGAGCCGATTCTTCAGATCAAGCATCATAAGCAGTATCTTGCTATTGCTTGCATGCAAGCACCTGTTGAGATAAAGTAGATGAATAAACAAATAAGAACTTGTTAGAAGTCCCTTTGGGAAAGGTCTAAAAATGCTCAAGTCCTCCATTTATTTGCTTCAACTTTATCTGCATTCCTCAAACTAATCTTAAAGTATCCAATGCCTTGAGATATTTTAGACATCAGTCCTAAATTCCCAATAATTTGGTGGCTATTCTGGTGGAAACCATGTGAGATAAATTTCAAGAAATTTTGAATTTATCAGATTGAGAAAGACTAAATGGCTAAAAAATGTATCCATCAGTTTTGCATATTCTCAAATGATATAAATCTCAACAAAAGAACTCAGTCAAAATATATGATAGCTACAATGTGCAATAATGTGCAATAAAATGTGTGCATAAAATACATATTATAGGTTAAAACATTTCAAAAATAATCTTTAAAGTAGATATTTTGTGACAAGATATGTTTGTATGTAACATGTAAATATTTATGTTTACATGCGCAAGACTGATCCAGAAATATAACAAATATATGAATAAACACAAATGAAACTGATACTGATTCAGAAAGAGATCTGACAATCCATTCTATCTTCAATCATGCTGTTTGTTTTTTAAAAATTTAAAACTTTTACAGACATCTATGAAGATTTTTATGCCATTACCTAAAAGATAGAAACAATTCTGAAATGCTAAGTATTGAAAACATTTAATTTTTCTTAGTGCCTGAGAATAACATTTGATAATTTTGCTGAAAATGGCTGCTATGAAACCACAGAACCACTTATCATAGGTCTATATTGCATTGATATCAGATGGCAGAGGGAAAACTTCTTTTGTCTCCATGTATTGCAAAAGAGCATCTAAAGACCACTTAAATCCTTTTCTTCAAGACCAGGTGCATACATTTCAAGATTCAATGTAGGCTTTGATATCAAGTCTATTCACACACCAGCTATGGGCAATAATTGAAAAAGCTCTTAGTAAGGCACTTCACATATGAATTATCACTTAAAGAGACTCTTTATCACATTATAAAAAGGGACTCAGCCAGTTATATAGCTGAAAATAAGATAAATCGGTAAGTGAGTTGATGAACTGTTAAATTGTCAATTCCTCATCTTAAACGGTAGCAGTACATCTTGAGACCCACAGAAGGGCCTAAGAAAATATTCTTTCTTGCTAACATTGACACATATTCTGGGCAGGTGATGATGCACAAAGCATTTCTAGAGCATCACATTTTTGTAGATGGTTTGTAGCCATCCATCCCATAATGATAGCCATTAATTGAATCCCACAAAAGATGTTGAGACTCTAGAAAGAGTGCAGAGAAGAGCAACCAAGATGATTAGGGGACTGAAGGCTAAAACATATGATGGAACTGGGCATGGCTAGTCTAGTGAAGAGAAGAGAAGGACCAGGGGAGACATGATAGCAGTGTTCCAATATTTGAGGGGCTGCCACAGAGAGGAGGGGATCAAGCTATTTTTGAAAGCACCTGAAGGCCAGCCAAAGAATAATGAATGGAAACTGAGCATGGAGATAGTCAACCTGGAAATAAGGAGAAATTTTCTGACAGTGAGAGCAATCAATCAATTGATCAGCTTGCCTTCAGAAGTTGTGGGAGCTTCATCACTGGAAGTTTTCAAGAAGAGACTAGACTGCCATCTGTCAGAAACAGTGTAGGGTCTGCTTGGGTAGTGGGTTGGACTAGATGACCTACAAGGTATCTTCCAACTCTATTAAACTGTATCTGTAAAGCATTTCTTCTAATAGCATCAATAGAAGAGAATAACTGTAGCTCATGTGGAGCGCTTAATGCTCTCTGGTCTTGGCTGTTTGTTTGCGGATGTTAGTTATGTAGTTGAATAATGAAACATCTGCAAGCAAACAATCAAGATTAGAGAGCACCAAGGACTCTACAAATTGTAGTAGCATTTGCAGTTTTCTGCCAGATATCTCACACTGTATGATGGCAAACTTTTCTTACCATTTTGCATTTTTTCCTCTGCCAATGACTTGAAAGGGGTTAATATTTAGTTGTAAATTAGGTTTTTAGAAGCAATCCAACTGCAAGGTTTTCAGATGGATGATTACAGTTATTATCACATCCTTTTCTTAGCAGCAAGAAATCTCAGCAAGGATCTGAAAGAATCAAACTAGCTTTTTATGTGAATCATAGTATATATATATATTTATTTTCTGTAAGGAACTCAGCAGAGTTTTTTTTTATTAAAAGACACAATAGCAGTGTCAGGAGGAGGGAAAATCTCACCTTCAACTATTAAATGTTCATTTCATGGCAATTTTGAAAAATATTAGAAATCAATTCCTTTTTTAAAAAGTGCTACTGACAGTTTTTAAAGAAAAGCATATGACACTCACCAAGACTCCTCTTAAGGGGGAACTGCTGTTATAACAATTACAACCCAAATTCTACTAGGATGACAGATTGAAAATTAGGATGTAACAGAAAGTTTATTTATATAAAATGCACAGCCTGGAACTTTCAACTGCATTAATGGTTTTCAAGGAATACTTATCACACTGATATATTTGCAGAGTACATTCTTCTCTATCTACAAAGATGCAGAAAACTTTGAGACATGCTACCGACTGTCCACCCAGGTGACACTGGCTAATATTTTACCAATTTCAATTTTTAACTTTGCTCTTCCACTAATAAAATAGTATTTTAAAAATGACAAAAGTATTGCAAGAAAACTAAGCAAAAAGACATCTTACATGTTTACAATACACAGATTTGTAAATACATGCTGCAATATACTTTAACTACCTTCTGGCAACTGACAAAATATGAAGGCCAGTTTATTTTCAGAGAATCTGCCGTACCAATTTATTAATATGGAATCACAATAAGTTTTGACAGCCAATTAGATTAGAAATCAAGCTTGTGAGTTCTAGTTCTGCTTTAGACACAAAGACAGCTGGGTGACCAGTCACTCTCTCTTAGCCCAAGGAAGGAGGCAATGGCAAACCACCTTAAAAAAAATACCTTGCCAAGAAAAATGAAGGGACTAGACCAGGTAGCCTAGTCAAAAAGTGACTTGAAGGCACCCCCTTCCCAAAACAAAATCTCCAATAAGTTTTATAGGGATTCACAAGGTTTACTTGGAACCCAAGTATAAAAACATATTTACTAAATTCTCATTCATCAAAAAGATGTGGTGTGTGTGGAAATTGGATTTTTTTCATTTTTGTGGTCTATTTCTGTCAGAAATGGGTGGTCAAGTGATCATAAGGTAATTTGCCTGTTATTATCTAGATCCGGGGTCCCCAAACTTGGCAACTTTAAGACTTGTGGACTTCAATTGCCAGCTGGAGAATTCTGGGAGTTGAAGTCCACAAGTCTTAAAGTTGCCAAGTTTGGGGACCCCGGATCTAGGATGACAGCTGCAAAATCCTTATTTATTACACTGTTTCTATATCCAGACTCCACAAATATCCCCAGCACTTTAAATATATTATTCAGTGATAAAAGCCATAATACTGAAAACCCACCTCCCCCATTCAACAGTTGAACTATGTCTTAATAACTATATCAAAGTCATTAATGCAGGCTCTGCAGAGAAGCACCCAGTCTTATGTGCTAGAGAGAAACTTCAATCACACAACAAGATGCAGATTTGGGCCATCCTATCAAAGAAAAGGGCAAGGGCTGAAATTCTGTATTATGTTCCACTGTCAGATTTGATTATCATAAATTGCTTTACAGGGAAAACGGCAAGCGTAAAACCAACGCTGATTTGCAGAAGAGGCTCAGTCTGAAATCACATCCTGCTCCTTTAATAAAAAATACCTGAAATAATGGAAATATATAAAAATTTGTTTATGTTCAGAACTATGTATGTTTTATATTTTAATTGCAGGATATGGATTTCCTTAAGGCTGTTTTTCAAAATTATGATTATTAACCTTTTCCTTGAGGTAGCAGGCTGGCTTTTGAAATCTGCACCATTAGCTGAACGAAATCTCCTAAGGCACTTGCTTTTTACCAAAGGATCACAATGTCATGTCATACTTGGCAATGTTCTCTTTCTGCACCTCATTAGTCAGTCAAGCATGAAGCCAGAGTTGCAAATGTTCTAACAGCTTTTCTTGGGGTGGGAGAGCAGAAGAGGTTGGTACATAATTTTGGAATTATTTTTCCTACCAAGGAACTACAAGAAGCCCTTGCTTATGACCACAAATGGGGCCATAAATTCCTAGATATCTTGATCATTAAGTGAGACATCACGCAAGCATGATAGACTTACAACCTCACTTCCACCATGGTTGTGAAGTGAGACACCACATGACTGTGGTTTATAATTCTACAGCCAGTGTATCCATTGACTCTGCTTGCTGAAAGCCAGTTGCGAAGTGTGCAAATGGCAATAATATGATCGTGAGACATGGTAGACATCATAAGTTGAAGGTTCAGTTGTGAAATTACCTCTTTAGCGCTGTCAAAAGTTTGAATGGTTTCTAAACAGAGCAGCCACTAACTGAGGACTACATGTATATATTAACTATCTGTAAGGCATTAACCCTTTGGTTCCTTCTGATGAGCAGATCTAGAGTTTCCGGATTATCCTCAGCTGATATCAAAGGGGCACAATGGCTCAGTGATCAAAGATGTTGAGCTTGTCAGCTGAAAAGCTGACAGGCTGGACTTGGGACTTGAACTCCGCACAATGGGGTGACCTCCTCTTACCTGCCCCACCTGCTACCCACCTAGGGGTTTGAAGGCATGAAAATACGCCTGGATAAATAGGTATCATTTCAGTGCAATGCCTTGGTGGCGCAGCCATCTGCCTGCAATTTGTCAGATGGAATCTCATCAGGCTCAAAGTTGATTCAGCTTTCCATCCTTCCAAGGTGGTAAAATGAGGACCCAAATTGTTGGGGGCAATAGGCTGACTCTGTAAACTGCTTAGAGAGGGCTATAAAGCACTATAAAATGGTATATAAGTCTAAGTGTTATTGCTATTCTATGTGCCGCAGCAGATAGTTATGCTGGTCATATGACCACGGAAATGTCTTCGGGCAACATTGGTTCCCTTGTCTAAGAAACTGAGATAAGCACCTCCCCCTAGAGTTGCGTATGGCTGGACAGGGGAAACCTTAATCTCTTTTTTTACAGCTATTATCATTAAAAGCAATACTGACTGGTAACTAAACAAAGTATAGGCTAACACATCTGAAGGGCATTTAATTTGGAAAAGCCTTGTCCAGGGATAAAAAGGACAATTAAATTTTACAAAGATAAAACATTTTTAGTCCATTACATGAATAGAACCAAATCCAAACATTTGTGTAAGTGGGCTAAACTACTTTTACATGAAGCTTCAAAAAAACAATTTGCATAGAAAATCATTTACTAACACATGTTAACACAATCAGACTATTAATTCATAAGCAACTATTAATTCATTTTCTGACTCAATCTGAATATTGAACTGTGTGATGTAGAGAAACATTTCTTCATTTTAAGTTATTTCAGATGAAATCTTTTACAGAATGATCTCATAAAATTGTGAAGCAATATTCTGAATTCTATTGCTGCTTCCAGATAGACAATATTTTGAAAACATCTTGTTCAAAACATCTTCTATTGTAGAAATATCCGATATAATAAATGGACTATCATTTAATAAGAGTGCTAAACACCATACCAGACAGAAGCTATTTTCCCCATATTTTGCAGGATATAATAATATAACTTGCTTAAGAGCTTGAAGTGTAAAGTAAGATTGAAGGAGCCATGTTTAATTTGTCGTTACTTTGCTGATCTATGAAGAAATATCTGCCGTTATGAAAATGCCATGATTATCCCTAAGTGTTGTATCTTATGATTCTTAATGAATATATTTGTTTCCTTTATGTACACTGAGAGCATACGCACCAAAGACAAATTCCTTTTCTGTCCAATCATACTTGGCCAGTAAAGAATTCTATTCTATTCTAAATAATTTTATATAAGGGAAAAGATACATATTATAGAGGATTTGGCAATATACAACATGAGGTAACAGTATAAGAGAAGAGATAAAGGAAATCAAAAAAATTGAATCTCTTCTTTCTTTGTAGTGTGTTTTGTTTTAACATGTGAATCTTTTTCATTTCACAAACTGATTGGGATGAAGCAGTTTTATCTTCCATTTTGCTTGTTTTTCATAAATGTGGCAGTCACCTAAATCTCATGCAAAAGTTTGCATATATTACATCTAATTTGGCTTTAGGTTCCACAAGTTCCTTAAATAAATTATTTCAGTTCAGTAAATTCAGTATGCTTCAATACTTGTGTCATGCCAATGTCAAAATTTCTAGATAAAAAACCAATTATCTCGCCTTTCTTTTTCAGAAATGACTCACTGCTGAGTTTAAGCCTCTGGTTTAGTCATGCTGCTTGACACTACAATAAAACTGTCCATTTTTGTTTGGGTAGCTAATTTTTTAGCTTAAGGGTGTACATAAAGTAGACCAGGATGTACAGGGATGTACATCCTGTAAAATTTCCAATAGCTCACAAATGCTTTTTTACCATCAATAATTATGTAATAAAATAATTGAGAAGATAACAAAATATCAAGACTTGCAAATAGAAATCGAATGACTGAGGCAAAAGAAAGCAAAGGTTGTACCAATAGTAAGAAGTGTCTGGTGCAATCCCCGCTCTGCCCCTAAAGAAGCACCACTTGAACATCATTGGCATAGACAAATTCATCATTAGTCAATTGCTAAAAGCAGCTTTACATTCTGCAACAATAGCTGCAACATCAACAATAATTCATATTTGCCAATCCCAGGTCCTTGATAGCACTTGATAGATGGACAAAAATGCCAAATTCAGACTGAATATCTGGCTGACTGTACATTGAACCATAAAAACAATAGCAACAATAAAAAACAACAATAATTATAACAACAACAATAACAATAATGATAACAACAACAACAATAACAATGACAACAACAACAATATACTGTTAGGCAGCTGAAAAGAAGAAGGAATAAGGAATCTGGGCTGGTTTTTGTAAATGTGTGAAAGGACTACAAATTCCATTCAGATACCGAAAATCAAGTCCTAGATTGAAATGCATTTCAAAATGCCTTGTTCTCATTTGATGCTCTCCTACTTTGCGGAGGATTCACTTATGAGTTCCTAGAATTTTAGGGTGGACAAAGCAAAGTAAATGTTTGCAAAACAAACATTTCATATGCTTGGACTTTGGCTTGTAACAGCTCACTGTCTAACTTTGATAATTTGTCTAACTTTAATGCTTGTAGGTAATTCTTAGTCTTATCTTGCGCCTTTAATGTCAAATTTTCATTTAACTAATTAAATCATTGACTTGATTTACAACTAGGAACCACCACACTTCTTCAAATGCTTAGGTGCTTTCTTCCTTCTCTGGCTATAAAAACCAAAGTAAACTTAAGATCAGTAAAATTAGATACTGGGCAAATCTGGAATGACAAATTAAGTTACTTCTACTTTAGTACATATATAAGCAAGTAAGAGACAGTGCATGATCATGCAAAGGAAGAACAACCATAGATCAAGGGCGTCAAACTCAAGGCCTGTGGGCCAGATCTGGCCCGCAGGGTACTTAGATTTGAAAACACCCTGGCCCCCCTGGAAACAGCAAAGGACCAGCTCGCGGTGCCTCGGCCCAGCCCAGGCTGACCGGGTGCTGATCTACAACTAGGTGGTAGCTGGAGGAGGTCACGGCAGCTGAAAACTTTGTTTGG
Organism: Notechis scutatus; assembly: GCF_049901735.1. Lineage (NCBI taxonomy): Eukaryota > Metazoa > Chordata > Lepidosauria > Squamata > Elapidae > Notechis > Notechis scutatus. The sequence goes on from NC_142025.1 coordinate 21,001,078, forward strand.
CACCCCTGAACTAGATTAAATAAAGACTGAACATGAGCTTTTACAAGTAATCCTTGACTTACACCCATAACTGAGCCCAGTATTATGATCATAAATTGTGCTAGTTGTTAAGCGGGTCACCTTATGCTGCACCTGACTCTACCTTTTGTGCAATGGCCATAAAGTGAAACCAGTTTCTGCAATGGGATTTTTTTTGCCAGAAACCTGAAGTAAACACTGGTTTTGGGCAAAAAAAAAAAAAAAGCATGATAAATCATGATCATGTGATTAGCAATGAGTTATTTGTTTCTCATACATTATTTTATAGCTTATGAAGCATATTATGAGATAGAAAATAAAATTAAATGGATCAAGTTGAATTAATTATTTAATTAAAATGCTCAAATTATTTGTGACTATTGTTTTCTATATGCTACATCCTATGCATTAAACATTGACACAATTCAAATAATCATAATAAACCCTTCATAACTCAAACTGGGTGAATAAAAATGAAGTTAAGGGAGTGACTAAGTAAGTATGGAATTCGAAACTATGGAAAACTGTGAGGAGACAATAATACATAAATACTGTAAGACTCTAACATAAAAGATCAGAAAAGGTTGGCATAAAGGCAGAGGTCTTTACTCCTGCCCTTCCCCTTCAAAAATGTATATCTAATTTTGAACATACAGATTTAAGTATACATAGCAAGAATATTTGTAAATATCAGAAAACTGCTCTATTTGATTTAGATAATCACAAGTCATCAGATGTGGATCAGAATGAATGAGAACCTTATTAAATAATTTTTTAAAATTAGTGTGCCTCTCTGCCTATCAATGAAAATTGTGGTTATGAGAAAATTGAATAAAATGTAAAAAATATTATCCCTTAAGAGGAATCTTGAGAAATTTCAAACACATGTATATGCTGTTTCTGTGTAAGGGCAGATTTTTAAAAATGAGTTACACTAAAGCTCCTGTTTGAGGAATGTAAACCAACAATTATTACAGAGGTGCCTCTAAATCTACAAAAGGATATGTGCAGTGGTGTACAGATTTGTATTTACATGTTTTATAGTCGATGTATATGATTAAAATGGAATCAACTTTGCTCCCTTATATTTTGTGATTCAGTTGCCTGAATATTTGTAGAACTATTCTTTTATTTAAAAATATTGCAACAAATCAGAATAACGGTTTCATAAAATTAATAATAAATGAAAATACAGGTAATTATCAACTTACAACCATAATTGACATCATTTGTGGTGGTCAGTTAGTGAAGGCCACAGTCATTAAGTGAACCCCTTGTTCACTATGGGCCAGTTTTGCTGAAAATTGGCAAAATATCATAAATCATAGTCACATGACTGAAGGATGCTGCAAATGATCAAAAATGTAGGTTGGTTCCTGAGCACACGACATGCAGTCATGCGACTGGGAGAGATGACCATTGTAACTTTGGAATCAGGTTGTATCTTTTCGGTAGTCCATTGTAACTCTGAACAATCATGAAGCAACTGCTATTAAGTTGAAGACTTCCTGTAACTCTACCAACAACCTCTATCTGTGATATTTTATTTGGTGCAGTGAACCAGTCATGTTTATAATGTATTATAGCAATGTGTTCTACAGCAGTTGTCTTTAAAGAACAGCTGGAACTGCAACTGATACAAAATGTACCATCCCATTTTTCAGCAAGTGAGAGCCAGCAGAATCATACAATACAATGTCTGTGCTGGTTTATGAGTACAATTTAAAGTGCAATATCGTCATAGCTTGGCGTCCTGCTAATTTCAGAATTGTCTGTTTCAACTGAAATGGATAGTGTATGGACTGACATTAGAATGAAAAGTGCCTTCCCATCTCCATGTGAGATTTAGGGAGAAGAGATTAGGAAACTTTATTTTTCAATATTTTGAATAAGTTGCGTGACGACAAGACCCACACGTGCAAAAGTCAAGCTAGCTACCATTATTTTCTTCTGCCTATAGTACAGAATCTGTCTGGAAACCTATATTTGGAAATGATTAGAAAAGGCTCCAAGGAACATAGGGGGATCAGTCCTAGCCCTTTAGTGGTTGCACACTGACTCCAGGCTAACTGTGTGCTTGATCTCTCCTCCCCACCTGACTGGGTGCTATCCAACTATAAATTTCCCTAAGGAATAGTTTTTCCATGGAGACCCAAATGGTGTCTCCTCAGTGGCTTGAGAAGATGATAACAATGGAATCATTCTGACAAGGGGATGATCTTTTAAGGGAGAGACTATATCCCACTTTAAGGGAGAGACTGTATTCTTAAGGGAAAGTCAGGTTATTTTAGATTGTGGTTTTTATTGCTCTATGATATATTTAAATGTCCGAGAATCCCTGAAGAATCTGCAGATATAATTATTGAAATGGTGAGAGCATAATATGTTTTTTGTAGTTGTCAATTAAAATGCATCAAATTCTATAATTTTTTAAATGTTACATAATAAAATATCACTACCTTTCTTTCCTAAACTAAATTATTCCTAATAAATGAGAGCATTAATCATTTAGAAAAACAAAAAAGAAATGTCGAGCACAAAACTCATAGTTTAATTCAAGCAGGGTTTCAAAAGTTCAGTTGTAAAATCCTGATACCCACTATTAGTCAGTTTAATCAATCCTAGAATCACTGGATTAGACAATAATGCCCTTGTTTGTTTCAAAGTGTAACTTCTATTCTCAAGCAGACAGTATATTTATTGTAATTTCTGTCAGCTTGAGGGATGCATTGGGCTTGTGTGGCCGGTTATACGCCTGAGGGATAAAAGTAAAATGAGTGCTATACTTTTCTGTATGGATTAAGAGATCTGTTTTGCTTCCCAACCTACCAAAATGCCATGTATGAATTCAGAAAGGAAATTGGGTGAGAAGAGAGAAAAAGGATGTGGCAGGCTTTATATTTTTTTAACCGTGCCTGACTTAACCTGTTAGGTAAACAGAGAAAGCTAGTTTATTCAATAAAGTATGAATACCTAGAATGATGTAACCAGTCACTTTTGACACAACAGATAATCTTAGGTTATGACAGGTATTGGGACTATTGCCATTGCTAAGTGATACAATCATAAACTGTGACATCTAGCACTGATGGTATTATGCAATTTCAGTAATGAAATGTTTGCAGGAAAACAGCCAAGCTCAGAGAGCATCAAGAATCCCTTGTTTTAATTACAAATATCTCCTTTATTGAAACTATGACATCACATAACTGCACTACTTAGCAATCGTAGTTCTGGCAGTCCCAGTTCAGGTTGTTAAATGAGCACTACATGGATTGTTAAGTGAAACTTCATGTGACCATGACTTCCATTTTTCTGCCAGCTTCCCCACTGATTTTGCTTGTGGGAAAATATTGTGGGAAATTTGCTTGTCAGGAAATATTGGAAATCACAAACACAACTGCATGGCTGCTGTGACAGCTGGAACTCCAAGCTGTAAGTACCCCCTCATTAAGTGCCATTGCAAATTTGAAGGCTTCCTGAACAAGTGGTCAAAACCTTAGCTATGGTTTTCATAATAATAATAATAATTTAAATGCTGGCTGACTACCAGTGACTTTCGGCAGGCAACATTAACATGTTTGAAAACAAAGAACAATACAAAAATCATAGAAACAACACAAGATATATGTCAGACAAAAGATTTGGAAAGAGGATGCATTTTCTCCTTCTGCAGAAATTGTTTCAATTTATCACCAGGTAAAGAAGCGGTAGTCATATCCACTGCTGTTTAGAAAAACATCTGTGCGTAACCAGCAAGAGAAGAAAGGTCTAGCATGTTATGAATGCACCTTTAAAAAAACCGAGTGGAGATAGCTAAAAATCTGAGAACACGGTTTTGCCAAATGCGGATGCCATTAATTATTATGATTTTGATGATCACAAAGGTACAAGTATGATTGGGAAAAGAATGTGATATCCTAGAAAAGAAAATATACCATGTATGGAGTCTATACATACACTATATACTTTCTTTTCTAGGCTATCATATCCCAGTCATACTAGCATCTTTGTGAGTCTATACATATATGGACTCTTCTACAAACATATACAGAAAAATCATATATTGCAAAACAGGTTCATTCAACAGATCAGAAAAACATTGTATTCAGCAGACCAGAAATATTTTCTATCACCAGAAGAAAATGAGAAATTTGAATATATTAAAACAAGTATTATTTTGTTTGGGACAATATTTTAAATAATCTCATTAAAATTACTAATATGCAATCTACCACTCCCTCAATTTGTAGGTAGCATGATAGACAAATGGTTAAAATACACTAATTTAAGTCCCTAAATTTACTGCTGTTCACACTGTAATTTTTTAAAAAGAAAATAATGACACTTCTAGATATAAAGAACCACAACTTACCAAAATCCAGCACTTAACTCCTTCAGTGGTTAGGATAATATTATTTGCTTTAATGTCACTGTGAATAATCTTGTTTTCAGGCAAATGCTGGCATCCCTGAAAAAAAGAGTTTCTCTTAACCAGTTAACTTGTTATCTACAACAGATAGCATGGACAAAATATTAGTAAGCTTATTTACTCCTAAACTTATTTTGGAGAGGATATTTCCAATTAGTTCAGCTTTCTATTCTTCTTAGAATACAGAATATCTGATCTTCCAACTGTAGCTGATATACATCCCTTCAATAATTTCTTGAAAGTACATGTTTCCCACATACACCACGCCTTAGTATTTATTACTATTATGTAAAGAATAGTTATACATTCAAAATTTAAATATCATTAATCTATTAAAAATTATAACTAAGTTCCCCAAACAAAAGAACCTCCAATCTTACAGTGACTCTACAATCTATTATAGGTAGTTTTAAGAGAAGAATGAAGAAGCTATCTATAAAGGTTCCAGTCTCAGCTTTTGTAAAAATAATAGGTACAAGCAAACCTTGGATTAGAATGGACAGCTGTTTCAGTATGGAGTGTGATTTACTTACAAAGCCCATGGGCACTGCAATTACTGATGTAACAAATATTATTGAGTTGGCTTTGTTGCGAGAAATTTTACTTAGGTGAAAAAAGGATTGATAAAATCATGGGGACATACATCTCTGTATATAAAATTACATAATTCCTCACCTAAATAAAAGAAAAAAGAAAAAGTGCTCTATCCAATTAGAGATATATGTAACCTTGTTAAATATGCTTAATACCCATAAACCAGTAACAGCAGTTTGTCAGGGAAAGGAGAAATTAAGTCACCTAGTTGTTTTTCTAGTACACACCAGGACAACAGATATGCAGTTCTGGGTATAGGTTGGAAACACCTTACATGCTATTTCCAGCCCAAAGACAGCTTCCATTCACATATAATTCACAGCAACTACATTAAGAGGAAAAAGTAAACAATACTTACAATTTAATACCTAGTTTAAGAAACTTCGATCATGTTAAATGAATACATGCCAGTAGATGTACTATTTGAACAAGTTTTTCTACTTGTCATTAGAGCATTATGTACAAAATAAACAATGGTATATTCATTCATTTTTCCCCTCCTCAAAAACACTTTCAAAAAATCAGTCCCAGACCTGTGTGACTATAGTAAAAAAAAATTGGGAAAAATATTTCTAAATCCCTCAACTATTTTCAATTGCTCAGCAGTAATGATCAGACATATCACTACGAATAAAGAATAAATATTCAATAAGTATTTACATCAATAAGACAGCTGAAAAAGCCACTTAAAATTACTCAGCTCTCTTAAGAGGAGACAATGTTTAGCACAATAGGACATAACCCCAGACTTAAATTTAGTCCTCATAGACAGGAAGGATGTGTAGACTGTAGAGAGGATGGCAGAAAAGATTATGTCACTTCCTTCTATTCAGGACATGGCACATAAACACTGTTTGTCTGCAGAATTGTAAGAGATGCCACATATCCTCTCCATGAGGATGAGGAAGAAACGTTGTGGTATCTGAAACAGAACAACTAGATACTGTAATAGCTTTGTTCTCTTATAGCAACCTTGTTAAAATCTCAAGAGTCTTTTTTCCACTATGTATTCAAAATGCACTGTGACTAATACAGTGTGTGTGTGTGTGTGTGTGTGTGTGTGTGTGTGTGTGTGTGTAATCATAACTGAGCTCAGAATTTTCGTGGTTAAGTCACATGCATGTCTCTTGACTTCACTATACAATTGCTTTTACAATGGTCATAAAGCAAATCATCACAAGTAAATCATATTAGCTGTTAAGTGAAGCCATTTTCCCAAAGAGGTATTTAAATGGTGGAAACTAGCAAAACAACAGCATAAATTAGAATCAAAGATGAAAAGATGCGCTATACCCAATTGTAAATATGAGCCAGTGCCAAGTGCCCGAAATGCAATCATGTGACAGAGGAGGAGAGCCCGGTAGTCATAACTTCAAGGAAAGGTCATAAGTACATTTTTTCCCTCTTCTGTTATAACTTTAAATAGTAGTTAAGTGACCAGTCATTAAACAAAGAATATCTGTAATCACAAGGCAAATTGTTTGGCTATAGGGAATATTTTCCATGGACCAGAAGACAGTATTTTAAACTGGGACATTAAGAAATCCCAAGAAATGTGCTTGAAATGTTTCTTTCTGTTAAGGCAAAAAGCTGGTGTAAAATTTCTTTTCACAGTGACTACAGAGGTTATTTTGAAGGCTAAGATTAAATTTCTTTACCATCATTTATTTTCAAAAATGTCTTTGACTATAGATAGGGCCCTAGACAAGACTTAGGGATATTTTGGGGGGCATAAGCAACAATGTCTTTGGAGGGGGGGGGGAATGTGGCAGTGACTTAGAGTCAGTATCCACTCTAGAAAGGGGTAAAAGAAGTTTGCTTTTGGGTAAACAAATGTTTTCTACTGGTCACATCCATCAAAAGGACGCATTTGAGATCACAGAAACTTCAGGCACCATTTTGTGAATTGGATGCATTTGTTCATTCAGCAAAGTCATTGCTAAGTGAAACTGCAAATGTTTTTATGGTCTAGCTTTCCTTTGTTTTTCACACCTGTGAAGGTCCTAAATTCAATGATAGGTTGCAAAGTTACTTTTTCATTGCCATTCTATCTGCATAGTATTACTAAACAAAGCAGTCACAACATGAGAACTATCTGTATCACAGTATGTTCTCAAAATGTAAAATTTACCAACAGGTCTATCTCAGAGTCAAAACACACAATGTCCAAACTTAGAACTCAGTAGTTATGCAAAAAGTTTACATCCTCTTCCAAAAACTTGTTTAATATCTATATGGGTTACTTATTTTTACAGAGTGCTAGACAACCACTATTCTGCTAATAGTTTACTTTATTCCATTGGGAAAAATATATCTTCCACATTCTTTATATGTGATGTCAATGGAAGGGTGGAAGAAGATTTTCTACGCTCCATCTCTATGAGTTTAACATAGTCACAATAAGGCAAGAAGAAATTGGAGTGCCAGGAATGTTGAGGGCAACAGAGATAAGGAGGAATAGTAATAATAGTAATTCTTACTTCCCATATCAATAAACCAAATATGGCTCCCTATCTATTTGGATTAAATTATCCCTAGACTTATTAATTTTATCATGATATCACAGAAATATATGTTTGCTTATGTTCCATATTGGCTTATACCACTATTTATCACCAAAAATCCATTACTGTTTTTACTGTTAGACAAACTGGTCAAACGCTATTCAAAAGACAAGAGAGACCTACATTTGATATCAAAAATTACAACATCTAAAACCAGTGAGTAGAGATTTCAGTGCCCCAAGGTGTTAGATCGCGGGAAGAGAGACTTGAGACCAGTGTGACTTTCAGCTCTTTATTTAGTTCTTAAAATCTGAGTTAACCGTGGGGCCGTGGCAGCCTCTTTTATTGACAGCTGCTCGCGGCTAGCGGCCAATGACGGCTCCTTGAATCTCCCGCCATCTAGACGGACCAATCGTAGGGTGGCAATTACGGTCCAATCAGAATAGGGTAAACGGGCCAATCAGTAAGCTGAATCAGTGGACCAATCAGATTACAGGATTACAAGTATGTTAATATAGAACACAAGGCATACTCAATTATTGGGAATAAAAATGTTAAAGCTTGATTTCACTAAGAAACTGCTGAGACAGAATTCATCTGATTTAATCTCATTTCCTACAGATTAAGCAGAGCCTAGAGTTTCTTACTTCCATTCACAAGGAAGAATGTGTCACATCTAACTATTGCTTTGTTTGTGGTTACTATTGGCAATCATCTCTCATCTCTCCTTTCATTATTCTCCATTAGCCTTCTTTCTTGTCTGCCCCATAATGTATTTCTTCCTTATCAGTTGAAATATTAAATCACACAAGAAAGACTGCCATAACTCTTAAAATGCCACTTTGCTGCAAAAATTAAACTGGCTATCCTTCAGGAAATTGGAGAAACTGGAGGCTTGCAGAGTTTGGTATTTGGGTAGGCTTGAAAAAAATCCAGGTCACCTACAGTATAAACCAAGTTCAGAAATATTTCCCCTTCTGATTTCACATAATCTTAATTTTAAATGTTACATTCAATAAATGACATCCAATTGTCAGCTTTAAAGACTTGTTTCTTTTTCCCCATCTCTGCATTATCAATTATCATTATGCGAGAACTACCTATATTCCAGATGTATTATGAGTTCCATTCCTAGAAATCTTTCAAACTATGGAAAATTTCAGAATGGCTGGAACCGTATCAGAAGATTTTGATAGGGTTTGAACTCTTTTTCAACATGACATCACTATCCAGGTTATGTATTAAACATATTTTCTGTGAGCCAAGGCACTCATCTTAGAACAGCTGCTAAAGGTTAAGAATTTTTTCCAGTCCTGGGAAACCTTCTTTCTTAAGGTATGTTGAATGAAAAAGAATGGCTGAAAAGTTGAATATGATAGAAACACTTAAGTGCAGCTGAATGCATATTCTAACTCCAGCTATAGCCTTCCAAAGTAAAGCAAGCTCCAGATACGCTGTTCTTGAAATGAAAAGAATGTATCCTGATTAAATGCATACCAGGATGCATTTACAGGGCAATTTTAGACACCAAGTGTACAAATCAAACTATAATGACCACTACTCACATATCATTTGATAAGAAGACATTAAAATTCACTTATTACAAAAAAAGTATAATTAAATCGATCATTTAGAAAAATGTCCAATAAAAAATGCATTTGTGGGAGAACTTGCTTTCAGATTTCAGTAAAAATTTCATAAACTCATGCAGAAATCAGGCAGAAGAAATACAAAGTTGGAAAATTGAGAAAGTAGGCAAAATCACACTTAATTGTTGTGCTTGTTCTCATTCAGAAGAAAAAAAAATATTCACAGTAATATGCCTATTAATCCATACCTGGAACATTCAGCACATTACCGAATGATAATATATTAAGAGCCTCTGCAATCACATCTGAGAGTAGTATAGTTGTTATGGAGAACCCATACTTAATGTTCCATCTGGCTTTTCTTTCCCACATAATGATAGAAGGAAATTATCTTTTGTTCTGTACTCTACCATAGACAATAATTTATGCCCTCAGTCTGCTCAAGCAAGGTACTTGATTATATAATTTCCCATAGAAAATCACCTTTTACCAGTACTTGGCTTTCTAAAGCCTACTGACATCACAAAATCTTTAATTTTGCAAAGAGCAAAGGGCATTATTCTAAAGAGCAGGATTACTTTAATTGGAAGGTAAAGAAAATATATTATTTTTCCAATTATTAGAAATGTCTAATTTAAAAGGCTGATTTAGAGCTGTAATGGGTTAAAGTTAATAGAACTGGATTAAAAGGAGCAATTATTAAAGGACTGCATGGAAAGTACCCTCAAAATATAGGAAAACATATAATTGATTTCAACATTTATTTCTAATACAGAGTTCCTTTTCAAAGACAATATATTTTGAAGGATAATTAGAACTCATGGCCAAAATAAAGCAACTTCATTTTTACTTCTATTGAAATCTGGACAATAATGCCATAGTGAACCGACAGTGAAGTAGTTTCAAATAACCTGCTTTTGTCTACATTGTCATTTACTTGTTTTTCTCACTGGTGATAGCATTACAGATTAATGCAAGGAAGGACATCTAGAAGAAAAACAAATGTATTTAGACAAAAATGAAATGAAAACACTGGCAAGCTTCTAGAGAAAAAGTTATTATACCTTTATTTTAAATAAAAGTATTCTAAAATAAATGTCCATTGTGGGTTCAGTCTGAAAGAGCATAGTCCTTAGGAAAAGAATCAAGTTTTATTGAAACCAAGAAAAAGGAATCTGAACAATGGAAAAGGGAAAATGTTTATAGAAGTTGAGGCCACAAGGTGGACATTCTAGGTAATCTGATTTGGAGCAGAATAGGTAATTAGCTCGGTTACTGCTATTTGGTACTCAGATGTACTAAGTAACACATCAATTTTTTTAAAAAAACCCTGAAAATGTATGTTTTCTTATGCTACTGTTTGATTTTACTTACTCACTATAAGGATCATCATAAACTCAGCATGCAATATGAAAATAATATAAATTAAGAATTTCTCTTTCAAATAATACCTCTTACCCTTTATTTCTACATATAACCATGTGAATAGTTTTCAGTTGCAAGTTAATTAAAGCTGTTAAGGGAAGTCCATGTCCTAGACTGGTTTTCATGCAATCAGCAGCACAACTTTTTCTAATGATTTTTTGACAATAAAACCTTGGAAAGCAGAGGTAATATAGATATTTCCTTTCCAAAACCTTCTCAATATGGGTGGAATTCTATCTGCCAGACTAGATAAGAAGTGATTTTGAGAAGCAAAATTCAGTATTTCTGAAGCCCTCAAGATTTTGCAAACGATAAAGAGTAAAGTATACTAGGAGTATTATAATTTCTGAAGAATTCTTTAAGATCATTAACAAGCTAAATATCTAAGGTAATATGTAACAAATGTGTACAGAGCCAGAAGGTAACACTTATCATGTAACACTTAACATATCCTATCACCTATAGGTAGGAAGAAAAAAAATCTGGAAAACAGAAAAAATACCATCCAAAGAGATGTTGATACAAAAATACTAGGCTGTGCTGAGATGGATAAACTTACAGCAGAACTAAAAGGCAAGGAAGAATCAGAATATTATGCGGTTTGGGATAGATGGTATAAATGGATAGAACATAAGAATAATGATTAATGTATAGGAATAAATGTAAATATATGTATTATTGATAACACAATATTGTTAACAATGTAAATAGAGACATGTAAATTTTTTAAAATAAATAAATAAAAAGAATATAAAGTAATGTACTAGTGAAGAGATTGAAAATAAAACCCCAACTAAAACCAGTACATTCTTATATAAATAAATTCTACAAATAAAATATAGACATTAACCATTTCATATTAATATTTAAATGGTTATATATTATACATATTATTATTTTTACTCTCAACCACTTTACTCTACAACCTTGAGTTCTAGAAATTTACAATAGTTGAATTGTTTTGAATTGCTTTGTGAGACCTGAAGAGAATTTTCATCCAGACAAATATTGATATTCCTACACCAAAGACTATTCAAACCTAGTCTGCTGTTAATTCTTCATGGAAGAGTTGTTTTGCTTATTTCAATAAAACAAAGCTCAGAACTGATAAAGGGCAAACCTAGTGAGAAAACTGCAGTGAAATGTAAATATTTACATATTTCTCCCGAGGAATGAAATGTAAATGAAATGCAAGTGTATGATGTTAACTTTGTAAAGATCAAAGTCAAATAATATAATTTATTAACATTTCAAAGGTTTAAATGAACAAACACTCTGTCTACTGGATCACAATAAGCCTCTGGGATTATTATTCTTTTGGATTAGCACTGTACAGTTTGCATTATTAATTAAATTCTAATGCTTTTGCAAGAAAGAATTTAGAAACTAGCATTTCAACTACTGAATACTGAATAAATCTTTATATATCATTCCTTTATTACTAATATTCAGAAGTATGTCATTTTATTTAAAATGGTATCCCTTACACAAAAGAGTATGTAGAGATCAAAACCTATGGTTCAACATAATTTACGACAGTTCCCCAACCTTTCTGGCTTCATGGAGTGGTGTTGGGGGAGAGGATAGTTCCACATGAGCAGTGGGCAAGCAGGCGTGAACACACAGCTCTATTTGCATAAGTGGTGGTCACACATGCATACCGTACATGCAAATGGAGCATGTACTCATGCACTCATCTGCTGCTTGCACAAACACCATTTCTGCGGCCTGGTTCCAAACGACGCAATTCTCTCTTTGGTTAATTTTCATCCATTGTTTCTTGTCCTGCCCTCTGGTGCTTTGGAGAATAATTTGACCCCTTCTTCTTTGTGGTAGCCCCTCAAATAAAAAAGTTTGTAAATTCTTAATAGGTGGAGCTACAATTTAAAGAAGGTGGAGCTCTGAATATGTGTCCTTGTGTGTCTGAACAGAAAATATATGTCTGAAGAGAAACGAGCAGGAGAAAAACAGGGCATGTGGAGGCTGAAAACGGGGCGCGTGGAGCCAGCAATAGGCTATGGCAATCTCTGAAGCCTGAAACAGCTGTTCGTTGGGAGCCCAATCCAACCAACAATCAGCTGTTTGTGCTAATCAGGCTGTGCTGAAGCTGACCCGACTGTTTGCTGTTTGCTGCAAGGAGGCAAACTGCTGAGAGGCAGAGGCATATATTTTTCTTGTTTTTCTCCCCAAATGCTAGGTGCGTCTTATGCTCTGAAAAATACAGTAATCATTTTGTCAAAGAATGATATAAGATTTGTTTGGCATGATCTGTTTTTGATGAACCCATGTTGGCTTCTGGTTACAACCTTGTTTGCCTCTAAATGTTCCCAGATCTTTGATTGATTAACTTTTCCAGGATCTTCCCACATATTGATCAGGCCTTTAGAAATTGGTCTTTAGTTACCTGGATCTGTTTTTTCCCCTTTTTTGAAGATGGGAACCACATCAGCTTTTTTCCAGTTCTCTGGTAGTTTCCCAATGCTCCAGGATCTTTGGAAGATATGGTTCAATGGTTCCAAAATTACGTCTGCCAGCTCCTTCAGAACTCTGGGATATAATCCATCAGGACCTGGTGATTTGAATCCGTCTAGACTAGACCATTTTCTTGCCTATTTTAATTTATCTGTCTTTTACAGTTCTGTTTTTAGTAGGTTGGGCTATTTTTTTTTCTTTTTGCGTGAAGACAGATGACAAGAAAGAATTAAGCAGCTCTGCTTTCTCCCTGCTGCCCATCACTTCCTTGCCATTTTTTCCCATTAATGGACTGTTTCCTTAATTTTTTTCTTGTTGTTTTATATATTGAAAGTTTTAAAATTATTTTTAACATTTGTTGCAATCTTAGTTCATTCTGAGCCTTAGCTTTCCTAACTTCATTTTGAAGATTCGGACTATATGCTGGTATTCTGCTTTAGTTATGTGTCCCTCTTTCCATTTTTTTAATACATCCTTTTTGTCTTTCAGATTATGAGAGTGTTCTTTGTGCAACCATGTTGGTTTCTTATTTTTCTTTTTCAGTGGTACGCTGAGTTTTTATAATTATACTTTGAGTTTCCCAAGCTTCTTGAGTTGTTTTTGCCTTTATGATTTCCATCCATGGAATCTTTCCTAAGCTCTCTCTAGTTTGTTGAAATGAGCTCTTTTAAAGTCTAAGGCACTAGCTTGATTTTGTTCTATTTGCTTGTGTCTGCTTTTTATTGAATTCCAATATAAAAGGGTTGCTTTCCCGCAAAATTCCTGCAATTTCAACCCCTTCTATAATTTCGTCTCTGTTAGTAAGAATTAAGTCCAATATTAAGACCCTTTAAGTCTCTCCTCTACCTTTAAGATGATTAAGTTGTCAGTTAGAAACCTGTTTGATCTCCCACTTGATGCAGAATTTGTTTCCCAGTTGATGTCAGGGTACTTAAAGTCCCCCATTACTATTTTTTTAAAATCAAGTTTTTTATTTTATATTACTTGTATATATCAATGCGTGAACAGTGTGATACCTGGGTATCATACATTTAGTACAGATAAACATAATGTTGTAACTCATGGTTATTACATTTCATTTTCATTGTTGCATGTTATTTAAACATATCTAATACTGCCATTTAATTTCTAAACCTCCCTCTTGTTATTGCATAGATTTTGTTATATTAAAATATGTGTATTGTTGTTCCCCTCTTATTTCTAATTCTATTCTTTCTTATGTTTCCCACTGATTCATTTAAGCATGCATAACATTTCTTTTTGCCATTATTTATTATCCCTTATCTTGTATTTGATATTTTAAAAATTACTCATTTTTCCACCCTGGTCTCAATATCCCAAATGTCCAACACTACTAATCGATCCAAATATTAACACTATTTAATCAATCCCGGGTTTACATCTCCCATTCCCCACAATTTCTAATCCTTAAAAGTTTAAAATTCACAATATATTTTAATACACTGTTATTATTAATAATATCATTAAATTCCCTAATCCTAAATTTCCACCTTCTACCCTTAATATATTTTTTAATAGAATAAATTCTATTTTTCTATTAGTATATATGCTACTGTTTTCCCTGTTTATGTTTTCTACTTTTCCATTTTACCAATGTCTCCCATTACTATTGTGGTGTGTTTCTATATATATTAACTAACTGGTTAGCAAAAAGTTCTATTTCTTCTGCTTGGTTGGATGTCCTGGACACCTATGGCAAAGCCATTCATTTTCATTTCTATTTTGTTCCAACAGTATGCCAATTCCATATTTACAGATGGCTTGTGGTTGGAAAGGGCTCTATAATCCAATATTTGCCACCGTCACTGCATAAAACTGCAGACTCACAGAACAAGAGAAGAAATATGGGGGTATATGTGGAATATCAGGGGTGACGCAGACAATTTTTTTCTGTACTTTGTATAGGAGGCAGCCAACTTCATGGAGATGAAAGCTACCAATCAATTTATGCTATACAGAAAATGAGAACAAAGTTATGTTCATAATCTGAAAAAAAGGCAAGAACAAGTTATTTTCCCAATTCTGCCACCACCAAGATTGTTTTTGCCAAGAATGTTTGCCAAGAATGCAACTTCAGGATTCAGTACAATGAAAACAACAAGTATTTAATATAGCAACCTAAAGTTATGTTTTCACAACCAAAGGATCAATTATTCATTCCAGAAGGCACTGAGAGAATATTTATGAGACTTCTCCTTAACCCTATGAGAGACCCTAGGTTGATGCCTTAGTCATAATTCTATCTCAAAACTGTAAATAAATGTAGATTGCATCAAACTGTATTTCTCTCTCTCTCTCTCTCTTTTGACCAACAAAGATTTCCTGCACACTATGTGTGATACTGAGATAGAAAAGATAATGCTCTAATATGGATTTTGGAATCAACGACCTTGGATAGCCTCTTCACCTGTCAAGTCTTCCTAGCCTTGGATTTCCAAAGGAACATAGAATTGTTTAAAGCCTTTTGTGTTTGTTTGTTTGCTTATTCCAATGGCTCCCTCTGCAGCTACTCACAGTTTCTTCAGCTTAAATAAAAGGAAACAAGTAATTTCCGCAAACAGATGCATTTGAACAAAACAAAGGAATAGCATTCATGGTGATCAAATTACTGGAGATTTAGAGATGACACAACAAAATTAGAAGAAGCAATGAAAAGTGTTAAAAAATAGAATTAAAGGAGGCTGTTTATAAAACTTAAGGAGGTTTTATAGAAAGCTAAGCCTTGGATGCTAAATTTTGACCTATGGGATTATATACCTGTATGATTGTTCCACATACATGAGGAATCTATGCAATAAAATAAGAAAACAAGGATATTTTTCTAATCATTTTAATCTACCATTCAATACTATTAGCTCCATGTTCAGTCTTTGTTCCTATGGTCATGTGTCCCCCTGTAAATTTTGGCCACACCTCTTTAAAATTTATGGTCTATAATTTTTAACTAGGATCTAATTAAATAGATAGCAGAGTTATCCTATTAATTATATCTTCAATTATTTAGCTTTCATCTTGTTCTTACCCATTTCTTTGTGCTGGGCCCACCTATTTTAGGAAGTGAAACCCTCAGCATGTTATTCAAAGATCATTGCAGTCATAATCCCCCCAAATAGAGTATATGCCTGTTTTAATGGATGTGGGCTGCAATGGATGTGCTCCCAATTCACGTATTTTAGAACACACACAAACTGTACATTAGAGTATTAGTCATATCCAGGTACAGATGCTATGGGATATAAACTACTTTGACTTGTGAATACCACTATTTATTATGACCGGATTATATACATCAACGTTTCTCAACTACTTCATAGCTGGAAATCTTGTCCCTCTTTGCTGCAAATAAGTGTTATTTTGTTATTATTTCTTTTTGTAATTATTTCATTATTTTGTGTGAAAACATAGGTCTATGTACCAAGCATTCTTCTATCAGACAAAAGAACTGGAGCCTTCCAAATGAGTGAAATTCCATCCATAGATTCACATATCATAAGGCTAATTCATAAGGAGCTTGGTCAGAGATTATTAATAAGTTTAAATTAGTTATTCACTTCAAGGAAACTTATATGAACAGGATCCAAGATCTTGAGTGCTGCCTTGCTTTTTCTTATTGAACTCCTTGGAAACTTGCTATATGTTCCTTTGCTAATTGTTTTAATTATCTGCCAAGTATACCATGCTGACTGTATCAAAAGTAAGCCACGCAACCCAATACTCAGCTTTTACCCTCAACCACAACCCTACCTCAACCGATCCACCATCACACAACACTAGGCACGCACGCCCCCAACTACCTCAATTCCAACTACTGCCGGCCTCAAATGCAAACTACTCAATGCAAGAAGCCTCGTGAATAAAATACCTGAATTTCTCATCCTCCTAAATATGGCTAACTTCGACATTATATTTGTCTGTGAAACATGGCTCAACGCATCTCTCCCTGACTCCATTACCACAGTAAGAGACTATCATGTTTACCGATCAGATCGTGAAAATCGTCGAGGAGGTGGTGTTGCTATATTCTATAAAAAATCCTTACATCTAAAAAATATCCAAGTTACCCAGGAGCTTGCCCTTCCTGAGACCATCATCTGTGAACTATCCTTAAATATCACATTTTGATTCTTACTATGTTACAGAGCACCTGATTATGACATTGAACATGTAAACAAGCTAAATTCACTACTAACATGGGCAACATCCTGCCCACACACTTTTATTTTTCTTGGTGACTTCAATCTACCTCATATTAACTGGACCCTAAATGAATGTACAACTGAACCCATACATGCAACCTACTACAATGCTGTTACAAATCTGGGACTGGAACAACTAGTAACCAACAATACTTGACTTAACAACTGCCTCAATCTCATCTCCTGCAATAGTTTGAATTTAATTTATGGAATACAAACTTTTCTAACAGTGACCACAATATGATTGACTTTTGTCTCAACATACGTCCACACAAAAATCACTACAATGATGTAATCCCCAATTGTAACTTCAAAAAAGGCAACTATGATCTTATAGACAACGATCTCTCATCCCTTGATTGGCAATCTCTATTCACTGGATGCAATACTGTTGAAGACCATTACAACATATTTTTACTTGAAGTCAAAAGAGTCATCAAACTATATGTTCCAACAACAACTCCCAAAACAAAACAAAAAAGCAGATTACCCATATCAATAAGGAAACTTCAATCCAAAAAGAGATCACTCTGGCGGAAAAACAAATCTGGTCACGTTGCCAATTTCAAAAACCGATACAAAAATTTATGCCACCAGATAAAGACCAAATGCACCAATTATCACATTAAACAAGAGGAAAACCTTCTAAGCACCAATTCCACCCGTGCTTTTTACAATTTTGTAAACAACAAACTAAAAGACTCAAGGTCCATCCCTCCCTTGATAGGACCTGATGGTAAAGACTGCAACGACGACACCATTAAATCCAACATCTTTAACACATTCTTCGGCTCAGTATTTGTAAACAGCAATGGATCATGCCCTGTATTTCCTAGCCGTACCACAGATAACAACAATGATCTAATACATATCGATTTCACAGAAGACAATGTTGAAAAATCACTACGCAATTTAAAACCATCTCTATCTATTGGACCGGATGGAATATGTGCCTACTTCTTAAGAAAGCTATCCACTGCCATAGCCAAACCTCTAAGCATAATCTTTGAAAAATCTTTCAGAACCAGCTCCTTGCCTAACCTATGGTCACAAGCCACAGTCATCCCCATCTTCAAAAAGGGAGACCCAAGCCTAGTTGAAAATTACAGACCAATCTCCTTATGCTGCGTCACCTGTAAAGTCATGGAATCAATTATTAACCAATCCATCATCCTCCACTTAGAGACAAACAACCTACTCTCCAATAAACAATTTGGTTTCAGAAAAAAACTATCCTGTAATCTGCAACTCTTACACTGCAAAAACATATGGACGACACAACTCGACCAGGGCAAAGCAATAGACGCAATCTACATAGACTTCTGTAAAGCCTTTGATTCAGTGGTACACGACAAACTACTCCTAAAAATAAAATCCTATGGTATCTCTGGACAACTGAATAACTGGATAGAAGCATTCCTGTCAAACAGACAACAAATGGTCAAAATCGGGAGCGTCCTATCAAATCCAGTACCTGTCAATAGTGGTGTCCCCCAGGGCAGTGTTCTAGGACCAACTCTCTTCATACTCTACATAAATGACCTCTGCGATCATATTAAGAGCAATTGCGTTCTTTTCGCTGATGATGTAAAGCTGTTCAATACCACAGACAATACTGCTACCCTTCAAAAGATCTCGACTATGTATCTGAATGGTCAAACAAATGGCAACTTCAAATCTCAACAAATAAATGCTCTGTCTTACATATTGGCAAAAAAATCAGAAAATAAAATACAAGCTGAATAGTCAAGAACTTGTTGATGACCCAAGCTCTGTAAAGGACCTTGGAATACTCACCTCTAATGATCTAAGTGCTAGAGCCCACTGCAACTACATAGCCAAAAAGGCATTAAGAGTTGTTAACCTAATCCTACGTAGCTTTTTCTCTGGTAATATCACACTACTAACCAGAGCATACAAAACATTTGCTAGACCAATACTCGAATACAGTTCATCAGTCTGGAACCCTCATTACGTATCTGATATTAGCACAATTGAGAAAGTCCAGAAATATTTCACAAGGAGAGTTCTCCACTCTTCTACTCGTTGTAGAATACCTTATGCCACCAGACTTGAAATTCTAGAACTAGAAAACCTTGAATTACGCCGTCTTCGGTCTGACTTAAGCATGGTATATAAAATCATACATTGCAATGTCCTACCTGTCAATGAATACTTCAGCTTCAACCATAACAACACAAGAGCACACAATAGATACAAACTCAAAGTAAACCGCACCAAACTTGATTGCAGGAAATACGACTTCAGCAACAGAGTGGTCAACGTCTGGAATACTCTACCCGACTCTGTAGTCTCTTCCCCAAACCCCAAAAACTTTAACCTTAGACTGTCTACTATTGACCTCACCCCCTTCCTAAGAGGTCTGTAGGGGGCGTGCATAAGCGCACCAACGTGCCTACCGTCCCTGTCCTATTGTTTCTCTTATTCTTTTATTTTTCTTATATGTACCCATTTCATGTATTCACAACTATGTATACGCTTATACTTATTATCTTGTAAACAATTGGCAAATCAAATAAATAAAATAAAATAAAATAAATAAAGTATTTGAAAGATTGGGAAAGCTGTCAGATACAATGCCTCTTGTATCTGTTAAGGGAAGCATCTTAAGCAATGAATTCTGAAAATAAAATGAAAATGTTAGGATTGAGATAACATTAACAACAGCATAGTTCTTTAAAAGATTTTTACCTTGCCTTTTTTTCATGTGCAGTTCAAGGTGTACACAACTGTATTTCTTCTTCCTCTTCTTTTCCCTACAAGAACCTCCGGCCCAATGTCACCCAGCTATATTCATGCTTAAATTGGGATGTTTCAGATTTAACAGATTTAACAGATAATCAGAATTGGAAGGGACCTTGTAGGTCATCTAGTCCAACCCCCGCCCAAGCGGGAGACCCTACACCATTTCTGAAAAATGGCAGTCCAATCTCTTCTTGAAAGTCTCAAGTGATGGTGCTCCCACAACTTCCGAGGGCAAGCTGTTCCATTGGTTGATTGTTCTCACTGTCAGAAAGTTTCCCCTTATTTCCAGGTTAAATCTCTCCTTGTTCAGTTTCCATCCATTATTCCTTGTCCTACAGGCACTTTAGAAAATAGCTTGACCCTTTCCTCTCTGTGGCAACCACCTAAATATTGGAAGACCGCTATCATGTCTCCCCTGGTCCTTCTTTTTACTAGACTAGCCAAGCCCAGTTCCTGCAACCGTTCGTTGTATGTTTTCGCCTCCAGTCCCCTAATCATCCTGGTTGCTCTTCTCTGTACTTTTTCTAGAGTCTCAACATCTTTTTTATAATGGGGTGAACAAAACTGGGTGCAGTACTCTAGGTGTGGTCTTACTAAGGCTTTATAGAGTGGTATTAGTACTTCCCTTGATCTTGATTCTATCCCACTGTTAATACAATTTAGGATTGCATTAGCTTTTTTGGCTGCTGCTGCACACTGCTGGCTCATATTTAGCTGGTTGTCCACTAAGACTCCAAGATTCTTCTCCCAGTTACTGCTATTGAGCCTGGTTTCACCCAGTCTATATGTGTACTTTTGGTTTTTCTTGCCTAAGTATAGGACTTTACTTTTCTCTATATTTCCTAGGCCAGCACCTCAACCACTGCACCAAATTGGCTTTCATAACTGGGCAAGGTTGGTTTCAGGATCTAGTGACCAAACCTCAGCAATCAGAAACCAGCTCAGTCAAAGTCTAAACAAAAGTCTAGACACCTGGCTATAAAGATAGAAGCCCAGTCAGTCCTCACTTAGTTTTATTGTAATTTGCATAGCAGGTCACTTGGCTTCTGAAGATGCCATCTACAGTTGCTGGTGAAATACCTGTCAACCCTGAAGCTGGTCTGGCTGAAGCCATCTTGGGGCTTCAGTGCTGCCACACTAGAGCTGAAGGATAGGGAGCGGGGAACAGGGGTGTCAAACTCAATTTGAGGGCCGCATCAGGGCTGTGGTTTACCTCGTGGGGGTCGGATGAGCATGGCCGATTGGGTAGGTGTGGCCAACTGTGTGGGCATGGCCAGCTTGACACTACTCCCCAAACTGCTGGCATGTTTCCTCTTTGCACTGGGAAAACTGGGTAGAAGCCATGCTGGTCCAATATTTCCTCTTTTCATGCGGTAGATTGGGCAGGAGAGATATGGGCCGCCCCCTTATATTTTCCAGGGCCAGATCTGACCACATCGTGAGCCTGATCCAGCACTCTGACATTGTGTTTGACACAATGGTCTAGAATGTCTGTTCTATCGCCAGAACAAAGTAGACTCAAGACCGGAGTTGAGTTCAGCTCTTTATTTAACTCTCAGTAACTTCAACTAAACTCGAGCTGCGGCAGCCTCTTTTATAGCGGCTGCTCGCGGCTCGCAACCAATGGCATCATTTTAAACCTCCCGCCGTTTAGGCGGCCAATCATAATCCATTGTTAACCACCAATCGCTAGGCGGTAGTGATTGTCCAATCAGAACATAGTATTACGAGTATGCAAATGTCTATATACAACAATGTCAATATTCTATTTCTATCTTTCTTCTTTTCTCTCTGTTTAATATTTGCAATGTCGTTAAAAAGCAATTTGGTCTAATATTTCCTCAAGTGCATTTGTTTGAACTGGTGCTGACAAAACATTACTGACTAAAGAAACTGGGTAACCTATAACTTAAGAACTAAATGCTTTATCAATTACTGAATTGAAGGTAAAAATTAAGGTAACACAATTCAGAAAGCATGGCCCCTCAGATAAAGCCCCTAAATTAAATAATTTTACGTAGTGAAACAATCTGTATGACATTATGAATACATTGTTAACCATTACATAAATCACAGCTGGCTTGATTCAGACACCATACTAATACTAAGCTGTAGTTTCCAGTCCAGAACTAGTCAGATCACATCTTGGTTTAAGATATGTGAATGTGGCTTTTTAATCTTATAGAAGTCACGTTAGATTATTTGAACAATTTCATTAGAGGCCACCAAAGGCACAATATATTTACTAGAATGTTTCAGATAATATTAGCATGACCAATGATTTTAAGCAACTATCATTAATGTAACAAGGAAAGTTGAGATAATGATAACTGTGAGATATACACTTTTCTTTTAACTATACTGAGGCATTTTAATGGCAAAATGCACACCAAACAAAATTGAAAACTAATTTTGTATAAATTGTGTCAGACAATAATCCCATTCAATTGATTTCCATTAATTCCATAGATTACAAAATACAGTAAATGATTATTTGGAGAAATAAGACCACTGAGATATGAGTGATATGACTCCAAAAACAAGTCAGTCACTGGGCAAGTGATATATGTCCAGTTCAAATAGTATTGCAAGCTATATAAAAGAAAAAGATGATAGGTGATTAAATTACAAGATTTTTATCATTGGGCTATTAAAATAAGTTTTTTTTTAAAAAGTTACAGCCTATTCAGAATTCTAAAATCCACCTTAAAAAGATATTCTACTCAATCAATCCTTTAAAAACTAGCATCATTTGAGGACCCAAATTGTTGGGGGCAATATGCTGACTCTGTAAACTGCTTAGAGAGGAATGTAAAGCACTATAAAGCAGTATAGAAGTCTAAGTGCTATTGCTATTGCTATCAATCTTAACTTCAATATAAGATTTGCTGTTGATTTTAAACATTTGCTTCATATCTCTTTCTGTCACAATCTCTCCAAATTAGTTCTGAGTTATGTATGCTCAATTTGAAATTATTTCCTATTTACTACATGATTGCAAGTTATGGTTACACATCATTTACTAGGGAACAGGTATCAATCCAGCAAGATTATCTGAACAAATCTGCATCAGAGGCTTGCTGCACAAATTCTATAAAAACCGAACAATGTTATTTAAAAATGGATACCTTGCAAATGTACCTTGCAAACATGCGGCATGCAGATTTCTCTCTCAGAAGGCCTAACTGGAGAAATAACGTTTATCACCTTTCCCTCTTCCCACTCACCTACCCATAATCCTGTATGAAAACCTGTGATTTAAACAAGTTTTGTTCAGTCAGCAACAGGTTATTTGTCGCATTTCCCCTCTTCTACAGAGGTTATCTTAGCACACATTATCTTATCTGTTTTTATCTGCTGGCCCTGCGCAACATCCTAAGACCCGCTGTTTTAATACACCTGCCCAGTGTTGGGATTCAATTTTTTTTTTACTACCGGTTCTGTGGGAGTGGCTTGGTGGGCGTAGCAGGGGAAGTATACTGCAGAATCTCCATTTCCTCCCCACCCCACCAACCTGTTTTCCAGCTCCTCCTGTGCAGGGCAACAAAAGAAGACCCAGCTGATAAGCTGGGACTTGGGAGGCAGAGAATAGATGGGGTGGGGCTAGTCAGAGGTGGTATTTGCTGGTTCTCCGAACTACTCAAAATTTCTGCTACCGGTTCTCCAGATCTGGTCAGAACCTGCTGAATACCACCTGTACACCTCTGCCCCCTTTTTATTGCTCTGTCTACGCACTCCAACCCTACCCTTATTTCCTATATGGGAATTGAGAGCGGGAGGCTTATTTCACAAGAACTACGTGCCATTTTTCCCTCACCCTCTTGCAGGCAGATGGAATTGGATAAACTCTGGCAATCTAAGACAGTTCCCTTGGGCCACAAGTGAATGCTTGACACGTTTTGCAGAATCAGTCAGTCCCTAATGACCTTGTGATGGGCCAGTGTTGCACAGGAATGCTTGTACAGATAAGCCGAGTAAAGTTCCGATTCCCCAGAGGCTGTTTCGCCCGCATTCAATGGAAAAAAAAAGGGGGCTTGGAGCCTATTTCCAGACGCCGCATTTTAAGCTTCCAGGCATCATCCAGACGGCAGCCTTTCTTCTCGCTCCCAGTCTTGTTATTCAAGCATGCAACGGATGTGCGCCTCGGCGATTTGGGGGAAATGGAGTAGCCCCTTAAGATTGCCCCTTAAGGCAACCACACCAAGTGTGAAGAAACCTGGAAGAAACACCAGGGAGTTTTGATTTAGCGGCTGCTCAGCTTTTCCCTTGTGCTTCGCCTGCCAGCCATGAAAGCCTTCAGTGAAATCAGGCATGTTTCCATTGAAGCTCATTTGTTTTATCAGGTTGACTCAGTCTTCCATCCTTCCGTGGTCGGTAAAATAAAGGACCCAGATTACTAGGGGCAATATGCTGAGTATATAAGCTTAGAGAGGGCTGTAAAGCACTGTCACGTGCTATATAAGTCTAAGTGCTATTGCTATCAACCAAATACCTATGAAACTGAAGCCAGAGAAAATGTAGTATTTCCATTCCTTTACCGACTCATCCTTAGAGCAACTCCTAGGATCCATTAAATTTCTTGGTGGTAATCAGGAGTTTGATTCCCAGGTTTGCTATCACTATCTGGGGGTGGAATCCCATGGTGCTAAATGCTCCATGCACAGACCATAGGTAAGACCTGTGAGGGGGCTGAGGAGAAGGTGACCAGTGCCGACCTGCCCTCCAACTACAAGCCACAAAGGGCAATGAGCACACAGTGGCCAATGGATTTGTGCCTCTTGGCTCACCTCACATAATCCTGCAGGATGAGCTTCCTTCCCACCACCCCACCCACAGAGATCCCTGGATTCCCACCCCACCCCAACCCCACCCAACCCCACAGGCACCACCCACGCGAATGACATCAAGCGGGCAATGGCTCCTGGCCATACCCAGTCAGTCGTGACCATCCTTGCCATGCACCTTGCCCTTGCCATGCCCTGTGGCCCATGGAGGACAGCCACAATTCTGATCTCTCTCTCAATAAAATTCAGTTTGACACCCCTGCTATATGCTGTGGTACGCTATGCAATGCCATGCTATATGCTATGCTACTCTATCTATATGCTATGCTACACTACATTATGCCATGCTGTATACTCTGCTATGCTACACTATGCCATGCTATACACTATGCTATGTTATGCTATGCCATGCTATATGAGGTGCTATGATATACTATATACTATGTTATGCTGTGCTATGCTATGCCATGCTGTATGCTCTGCTACAATATCCTGTATGCTATGCTATGCCATGCTGTATGCTCTGCTACGATATACTATATACTGTGCTATGCTGTGCTATGCTATGCCATGCTGTATGCTCTGCTACAATATCCTGTATGCTATGCTATGCCATGCTATATGCGGTGCTACGATATACTATATACTATGCTGTGCTGTGCTATGCTGTGCCATGCTGTATGGTCTGCTACAATATCCTGTATGCTATGTGGTATGCCATGCTATATGCGGTGCTACGATATACTATATACTATGCTGTGCTGTGCTATGCTGTGCCATGCTGTATGGTCTGCTACAATATCCTGTATGCTATGCTATGCCATGCTATATGAGGTGCTATGATATACTATATACTATGTTATGCTGTGCTATGCTATGCCATGCTGTATGCTCTGCTACAATATCCTGTATGCTATGCTATGCCATGCTATATGCGGTGCTACGATATACTATATACTGTGCTATGCTGTGCTATGCTATGCCATGCTGTATGCTCTGCTACAATATCCTGTATGCTATGCTATGCCATGCTATATGCGGTGCTACGATATACTATATACTATGCTGTGCTGTGCTATGCTGTGCCATGCTGTATGGTCTGCTACAATATCCTGTAAGCTATGCTATGGTATGCTACGTTATGCCATGCTACATGCTGTGCTATGCTATGCTATGCCATGCTATATGTTGTGCTCCGCTCCGCTATGCCATGCTATATGCTATGCTATGCAATGCTACATTATAAAATGGTACGTATCATTCTTAGTGAACAACCTGATCTAGTGCCTAAATTGTTGCAGGAGGTTAGGATTCCAGATGTACACCTTTTAACAGATTGGCATGATGCAGGCTGTAATCACTTTACATGTGCTCATAATCTGGTCTGTTTGGTCCCATTTTGATATTACACTATTATTCTTTTTAAAATACCAGTAGAAGGTGGCTTAAAATTGCCTTCTTATATGTTCCCTTCTTCCTGGCAATCAGTGGCTGCCTTCAACAGCAATATTTTAACAAATGACTGTTGCAAAATGCCTCTGGTTGTAAGAAAGCAACTCTTTCTTTCCATGCAATGTTCCTGAATAATATAAACCGTATTTTTCAGACTATAATATGCATTTCCCTCCCAAAAAATGTGGGTGGAAATGTCTGTGCATCTTATAGAGCAAATATTGTGGTGCGGGGATTGGGGGAGTTGGTGCGGTGCCAATCAGCTGTTCTAGGCAGCAGGGATCGCCACAGCTTATTGCCGCCTACTGCCGCCTCCCATTTGTGGCGAATGGTGGCGAACGGGCTATGGTGAATGGACTGCAGTGGCAGTGAACGGGCCACAGCAAATGGGCTGCGGCAATGGGACCCAGCAGCAAATGGGCTGCAACTGCAGCAAACGGGCCATGATGAATGGGCGGTGGGGGCAGAGGGATTTTTTTTCTTGTTTTCTTCCTCTAAAGCTAATGTGCGTCTTATGGTCCAGAGCGTCTTATAGTCCAAAAAATATGGTATATTGGCTGTGTCAGTCACTCCTAAAATCACCTTGTTTTCAGCTTCTATTGTTTTTAGGTCTATTAATAAATAGTGTGTATGTGCGTGGGAGAATCAAAGCATTTCTTGTACATATTCCTATAATGTAAACTGTTGATTAGTTCATGAAAATAAAATCAAGATGAATTCAATTAGGGTTTTTTTTTAATTTAATCATTAGATATATTTATATGTATCCATGCTTCAAGTAGCATACATGGCAATCTTTCAATTTTTTTTTTAACTATATCAATTACCCACTGAGAAGTTTATGGGCAAATGTGTTTGGTCTAAAATCACCCAATGAATTTTCAACCTGAGTTTCTTCGATCCTAGACCCATGCCTTAACCATTACATTACTTGCATCTATGCTTGTTAAACATCCTAGAGCAGTGATTCATAACTGGTGAATTAATATTAATAGTTGTTTGGATACCTAGCCCTGAATATTCAGCTTGGTTTTCCATGGTTTTTCGTCTTGCCTTTTGGTGCTTTGGAAAATAGTTTGACTCCCCTCGTCTTTGCGGGAATCCCTCAAATATCAAAACACTGCTATCCCAACTCCCCTAGTCCTTCTTATCATTAGACTAGGCATACCGAATTCCTGTAATTGTTCTTCATATGTATTAACCTCCAGTTCCCTAATCATGCTCTTTTTTGCACTCTTTCTAGAGTGTGGCATAATAGTCATATTAACTATTGTCAGAAACCTGTAATTGAATTATATTAATAGTGATATGGAATAATATCCATGGTTCCCCCCCCCCCCAAAAAAAAATCAAGAAGTTGATTGTGGCAGTGCAATCAAAGCCTTCCATCTTTTTGTGTGTTTATCTCAATGTCACACACATTTACAAAGGAACATTACTTCCTTGCATAGTTGCAACCACTCATTTTGACTGTTTGGATCCTCTCCTCCTTCCAGCAGAGGTATAAAGCTTGGTTTATGACTTATTTTTCAAAAACTGACAAAATTGCTTTGCATTTAATGAAACCATGTTACACATTGGCACAACTGAAAAGGATTAATGACAACAAATTAAATTGAATTTTCTGCATGCAAACCTATCCTCAACGAAAGCTATTCAAGTTAATATTTATTTCTGCTGATTGGTTCATGTCCCTCAAGGCCAATAGAGTCCCTTGGCTTTGTCACATGAGGATAAATGACACTGCCCTTAAATAATTGGTATTCCCGCAGCCATTTAAAGACCTATTATTTTGTTAATCCACAGGGGATTTCTGCACGTGTGGCAGATCATGATTGTTAAGAGGAACCGGTTGTCCATAAATCTCCCAGGCATTCAAAGATAAGCACTTACACTATGTTCTTTGCTTCTCTAAATGACTGGAGAAACCCAGACCATATAATATGGGAAATGTCATTAATACAAACTCAAATTTCTTTCCTGCAGATAAATAGAATATTTCTAAAAAGAATATGCAGAATTTCAAATTGATAATTTATAGCCTGGAAACAAAAAAGATTGATGAGTGGAAAATATGTAATAAATACTAATTTGTAATAGATTACTTTGGGGAATTCCCTTATTTAATTTTTTTTTAAATGCAGCTTCCTTGTTCCATGTAGCCTTAAAATCAACTCTGAAAATTTAGTGCATTGAAAAATAGGAAAGTAGAGTCTTAGATTTCTGTAACAAGCAGAAATTTGCTGCTTGAAATACACAGATCTGGTGATGCTTAAAATGAGAAATCATGATTAAGACTATACTTCTCATTGGTATTCCAAGAGACTAGTATTTCTGGTATATCGGTTTATTTCTTGCTTCACTGACTTACAAATGGTAAGAAGTAACAGGGATCATCATAGTGTTAGATTGAGAGAAGGACCCTAATCTCTTCACAGCTAGCAAGCAAAGGGCTAAAGAGCACTGTTTATCTAAAACTCCAGAGTGAGAGTTGAAAACACATATGATGGATGATAATGGGAAAGCTGGAAAGTTAAAGAAAAGCAGCATGTTATTGGAGTTTAAATGTTTTGCATCATTCTTGGGAGAGTGAACACTTTATTTTTGGCAACTGGAAAAATAATCACAAGAAGAACCCTGCTTCATGACCAGGATTACAGTTATCTAAGTGATTTTACCAATTGGGAGGAAAAATAAATTATGCATGCAGAATGATCCATGTGTTCAGCTGCATAGAATAAACAGAATACTTTTTATTGCAGCAGTGCTATGGATCAGCCATCTTCTGCTAGGTCATTTTAAAACTGCAACCTGCTTTAGACAAAATTCAAATTCTTCTCAGCTATCACACCAAGAATATTTTGATGAAGCCCAGAAAGAAGCAACCTTTTGATAGCTCCTTGATGTTTATTTTTGGGGGTTGGTGGATGAGGGGAATTATCAGTCATCCTTCCTCAAACTAGTATTTTTCAGAAATATTAGCAGTGCATACAGACCTAACATTTACAGGTTACCGTCATAGCACTTCTAGTAAGTGCCAGATAGGCTAATCAATAATATTTCTTAATATTACTATCTGATTAGCCAGATAGGTTAATCAATAATATTACATTTGGCCTAGATAATTATAAACAAAAGATTCACCTTGACTTTCTGAGAATGTAACAAAAAAAATCAAACGTTTTAAAGAAAATATATAGATGCCAGAGAAACAGGAAAATATTTGATCTTGTTGAACTTTACCACAGTATGAAAAATGGGAAAATAAAATAACAAATCTGTCCATCACTCATCATTGACAAAGGATAGAAAAGCTCAAGAGAAAGTACAAAAGGTTCACAAGAATTACTTGCTGTTTCTTTTCTGATGTGACCAAGTCATGCTATTAAATACATTTATGTAAAAGAAATATCACAATAACAATCTAAAGATTGTGTGTTATGGAACTGGGAAGAATAAGTACTCTATTGAATTTAAAAATGGATTTGATTTAATCAAATCTAATTTAATTAATTTTTAATTAAATTTAATCTATACTCTTTATGTGCATGACTGCATTCTCACTCATGCTAGTAATACTATTGCTAAATTTGCAGATGATACAACAGTGGTGGGACTCTGGGGGAGATAAGTCTTCCTACCAAGATGAGGTGGAGCGGTTGCTTTTGTGGTGTGGAGACAATAACTTGGTCCTCAACATCAATAAGACCAAGGAGCTTATAGTAGACTATAGAAGGAACAGATCAGACATCCAGCCTTTGCTTATCAATGGAGACCAAGTGGAGCAAGTGCCAGTTTTAACTTTCTGGGTGTTACCATAAAAGAGGACCTGACCTGGGGTGCTCACATTGCAGTCAAAAGGGCCCAGCAGAGATTATACTACCTGAAAAACTGCTGGTGATCTTCTACTGCTCTGCTATAGAGAGCATTTTAACTTACTGCACCTCTGTATGGTTTGCCAATTGCACAGGGGCAGATAGGAAAGCACTCCAGAGGGTTAACATTGTCCAGAAGATCATTGGTTGCCTTCTCCCATCTTTGGAAAAGATTTATAGCTCCCACTGCCTTAAGAAAGTTCAAAACATTCTCAAAGATCCATCTCATCCTGGCCATCCTTTTTTTGAACTATTACCATCTGGCAGACAGTACAGAATAATAAAAACAAGGACAAATAGGTTAAAAAAAACCAGCTTTTATCCCAGGGCAGTATCTCTTTTGAATTCTGCTGTGTAATGCAGTGTTGTTGCGGTGTCATGGGTTTTCAGTTCAAAGTGTGAAGAGTGAAGGATGTGTGTTTGTGTTCATTTTCATAGTCATGGTCATGATGTGCAGTGAAAATGATTTTGTTGTATGAGGTGCAATGACAATAAAGTAAACTAACTAACAACAGGATGCCATTAAATTATCCCTGCATTTAATTCTTTGTACAGGAGCCATAGGGAATTGTTGTGGCCCCGATTCCCGAGCCTATGCTGTCAGAGGAAGAGGACCTGGAAGATGAGGAGGAGGAACTGGGAATGCCTTCCTCCCCAGGACCTTCCTCCCTGGTAATGCCTCAGGTTACATCAGACAACCGAGAGGAACAGCCTGAGATTAATCAGGAGGAAGGCATATCAGAGCAGCCCCTGACAGGGAGTAAAGAGGAAGAGTGTTGGCTCGATCCTAAGCAGCGTTGTAGGGAGAAACGTGAGCAGCAACGTAGGAGGCGTGGGAGGGTCAGAGAGTGAGCTGAGTCATTGAGCCACACCCCACAGGGGATAAAAGTGGGTGTGTTTTCTCCTGAAACTTTGTACGGGACAAAGTTTAACCTTACTTCAGATTTTCTTTGTGGACTGCCTTGTGATTTTCTGTAAGTAAAATTTTATTTGCTATCAGTTCGGACTTGGCAGACAGGACATGTTGGAATGCCAAGAATATTATCAGTTCCAAAGAATTAACTCTGTGAAGTCCGAGCCAGCTTGCCTGCCTGTGTTTGTGTGAGTTTGTACTCTTTCATCTTTTCGGAAAGAGGAAAGGCGAGACAGAACAGGGAATGTGGAATTCCATGCAATTGTATTTCCATGCTAGTCCTAAAAAGGAGCACTTTTACTCTACAACAGGGGTGCCAAACTGGTGGCCTACAGGCTGGATGCATCACATGCAGGCCACGCCCACCCCTGCTTCATGATTGGGAAAAACTTCATGAAATGTCACATGACAGCAACGTGACGTGCCAAGTTTGATACACTACAATAAATACTGTACTACAGGAAAAACAGGAAGCTGAAGAAGGAAAGACCAATTACCCCAACTCTGTCTTCAAGCAAAGGGTTACCTTCCCACCAAAGTGGTAACTATCTGTTCACATTTGCATGCTTTCAAACTGCTAAGTTGGCAGGAGCTGGGGTGAGGGCAGGAGCTCACCCCGTTGTGTGGTGCTCGGATATCGAACCTGGGCTGCCACCTTTCCAGCTGAAAGCCCAGTGTTTTAACCACTGAGCCACTGCACCACCCTGCAAATATATGTACCTATACCATAGTCACAGCAAAGATATTATGTCAATTGATTACAGGAGGAATATTTAGCAGGAAAAAACATTTGAGGCATAACATTTTAACATTAATGAAGGCAAAAATAGAACAAGAACCAAAATACGCAATTGGGCCATTTACTCTCATTGATGAATCTTTAGAGAATTAAAACAAGCAACACTCCGAATGCCCATTAAGCCTTCTTTCAGTCATCTACAAGGTTTTCACCAAGATAATAGCAAAAAGAATAGTGATAACATTCAATGATGCACTGCCAAAAGAGCAGGCAGAGTTCAGAAGCGGCTACAGCACAATGGATCACATCCAGGTTGTTCAGCAAGTCATTGAAAAGGACAACGAGTACACCATGCCTCTGTTCATGGCATTCATTGACTACAGAAGGCATTTGACTCAGTATTCCAGCAAGCAATAATCAAGGCATTACTCAACCAAGGCATAAACACGACTTACATAAACTTACTACAATCAGTATATGAAAAAACAATGGCAACAATTTGCCTTAATGATCTTAAAGTGGAAATCAACATAAAATGAGGTGTATGACAAGGTACAATATCACCCATCCTTTTCTCAGCCTGCCTTGAAGAAGTATTTCACAAACTAGACTGGCAAAAGATGGAATAAAAATCAGTGGTGCCTTAAGATTTGCAAGTAATGATGTTCTCTTCTTACAAGACCCAGAAGCGCTACAAAGGCACAAGAGTTTCACAAAGCAAAACTTTAGTTATAACATATAACATAGAGAAATGGCAAAACTTATGGGGAATGGAACAATAGATTAACAATGGCAACTTCTTATAAAGAAAATCTATATAAAATGTTTTATAGATGGCATTTATCACCTACTAGGTTAGCTAAAATGTTTAAAAATATGTCTAGCAAATGTTGGAAATGTAATCAAAAGATGGGCAGATTTTATCATATGTGGTGGACTTGTGCTAAAACAAAAAAACATTGCCCAAAGATACCCAGATGGCTAGAAAAGATTATAGGGAATCATGTAGATTTTAAACCTGAACTGTTTTATTAGGTATAATATCAGAAAAATTAGATAAGAAAAGTATGTATTTAATATTACATGTTGTAACAGCAGTGAGGATTATATTCATACAATATTAGAAAAATGAAGAAATATCACTAGATGAGGAGATAATTAAGAAGATACTAGACTGCATAAATGAATAGATTGACATTGAACATGAAATTTCAAACATGAAGTCTATTTTACCAGTGGTTGGGAAAAAGGGGTGGAGATTAAGAATATAATCATAATTGTTAAGCAAATTAATTACCCAGATAACACGATATTTATTATTAAGAAATTAAAAAATGATTAATATTTGTGAGGGAAAGTTTCACAAAGCAAGAAAACCATCTGGGTTAAAAATAAACCTGAAAAGAGCCAGGTTATGTTTAATAAATTTACCAAAGAAAGAAAAAAAATTATAGCTAGAGAAGAATGGACATGGTAGACTACTACATATACTACTACTACTACTACTACTACTACTACTACTACTACTACATATACTACTACTGGGCCAATGGATCTCAATGGAAGGTGATAGAGTAAAAGAAATTGAATGGCATGTTAAATGTAGTTGGCAGACATTGGGCAAACAAAGCATAATTTTCAAGAACAACTGTGATGACCCATAGTCTCTCAAAATAACCCCAAACCCAAAACATATATTAAAGTAATAAGCACACGGGAACAAGGTGCCTGCGGGAGCAGAGGCCTGGAGGAGCACTGCACCAACAGCTACATTGGAAGCATCTGTTTCTATCACAAATGGCTGGCCCGGATCAGGGTGTTTGAGGATAGGCTCAGAAGCAAAGGCGACTTTCAACGCCTCGAAAGCTGCCTGCTCCTCAGAACCCCAATGGAATTTCTCCCCCTACTTGAGCAGATTAGAAAGGGGAACAGTCAAGGCAGCAAAGCGGGAAATAAATGTGCGGTAGTAGTTTGCAAACCCAACAGTTGTTGCACATCCTTAAGCTACTGTGGAGGTCCCCACTCCTGCAACAATTGATTTTTTTTCCGGGTCCATTTCCACCCCAGCAGGTGAAATACAATATCCCAAGAAGTCAATCTTGGTTTGTGCAAACTGACACTTCTCACGTTTAGCAAAGAGGTGGTTATCACGCAAACATTGCAACACCAGCCGCACATGCTGCCAATGTTCCTTCAGGGAGTCTGAGTAAATTAAAACATCATCTAAATAAATGACCACAAATTGATCCAACAAATCACAGAAAACATCATGCATGAAATGCATGAACACAGCTGGGGCATTTGTTAATTCAAAAGACATCACAGTATACTCAAAATGCCTGTACCTCGTCCGGAAAGCTGTTTTCCACTCATCCCCTGCATGAATGCAAACCAGATTGTAGGTCCCACGCAAGTCCAACTTCATAAATATCTTAGCTTGACGAAGCCGCTCAATCAGTTCAGGGATGAGGGGAAGCGGATACCAATTCCTCACTGTGATTGCATTCAACTTGCAGTAATTACAACACAAACATAGCTTCCCTGATTTCTTTTTCACAAAAAGCACCGGTGCAGCCAATTGGGAGGTAGAAGGCCGGATAAACACTTTCCAGAGGTTCTTGTCAATAAAATCCCACAACGCGGCCAACTCCAGTTCTGACAGGGAATATATCCGACCCACCAGCAATTTTGCATCAGGTAAAAAGTCGATTGGACAGTCATACACCCAATGCAGAAGCAACTGATCCACCTCCTTCTCCCCAAACACATCAGCAAAGTCCACAGGTAGATCCAGGTCCACGGGTGTAGCCACACTCCCTGCACAGGAGCGCAAGCAATGGTTGGCACACTTCCTATCAAGGAACTGCACAGCTTCAGACGACCAGACAATCTGTGGATCATGGGCCTGTAACCACTCCAAACCTAGCACCACCAGAAAGTGAGGCACTGCGGCAACATAAAACATGGTTTCCTCCACACGCTGCCCAATACGCATGCAAAGGGGTTTGGTAGCAGCAACCACAGGTTCCGAACGAAGGGGCCAACCATCAATCGTCTCCACCATTACTGGTGGGGATACCTGTTGCTGAGGAATGAACCACTGCTTGACAAAATGAGCATCCATGAAATTGGCTGTGGCCCCTGAATCGACTAAAGCTGGGATCTCCACCGCTCCCATACCAGGCATGAACACACTTGCTGGCAGCACAAGATGCTTCACCAATAGTGACTGTGGTGGAGATGTCGAAGATGTCAAAGGTGGCGAGGGTGTCAAGGTTGGTGAAGATGGTGGGACTATGGACTTTACACCCTGACCTGCAGACTCCCGTAGGCCGAGTGATGCTCATTTCCCACCATCGCAGGTATCGCTTCTGTGGATGTCTTAACAGGACACTTGGCCGCATAGTGGCATAAACCATCACAATGACGTCAATTCTTTTCTACTTGAGTCAGGCAAGGGCAGCCAGCCCCCAACTGCATGGGTTCCTTCAAAGGCACTTCCACCAAGGGTGCCATCTTGCTGGAAACAGATACGGTCTCTGTCTGTCGTCGCACCCGTCGCTGCTAGCATCGATACAAAGACACAAATGCATGAGTTCCTGAAGGGTTTGAGGGCATTCAGTGCACGCCAACTCATCCAGGAGCTCTGACGACAAACCCTCCTGGAACTGGTCTAATAGTGCTGCCTCATTCCATTGTACATCCTGAGCAACCACCTGAAAACTAGCAATATAATCCATGAGTGAGCCACGCCCCTGTTTCAAATCTTTCAAACATCTGTTTGCTGTTTGGCTTCGAACAGAGTCCTCAAACATGGCCTGAAACTGATGGCAAAACTCGGCGTAATTGTCCAACATCTGGTTGGGCTGGGTTAGCAGAGGCATTGCCCAACGTGCTGCAGAGCCTGACAACAAACTAATCAAAAACCCCACCTTATCCCAGTCAGTGGGAAAGTCCTCAGGCCGAAGGCCCATGTAAAGGTGGCACTGCCCAAAAAAATGCTGGAAATTGGGTCAGCGAACCATCAAATTTATCTGCCACTGCCACTGGGCATTTTTGGCATGGCCAAAAAGCTTGCATTTGTGCCACCTGTGCAGTCAAAAGAACCACTTGCTGGGTTAACTGGGCAATCTCTGCTCTGAGCAGAGCAAAAACCAAAAATAAGTTGAAGGGGTGGCAGGAGTCAAAATGTGATGACCTATAGTCTCTCAAAATAACCCCAAACCCAAAACATATATTAAAGTCTGGTAAGACCTTCAACTTAACTTCACTGTTTTATTTGACACAGTTTAAAGTCACAAAAGTAACTAATGAGGCAAACAGAAAACCAAAACAAACTGCATTGATGAGAGTTCTGAAGCAAGCCAAGATAACTAATCATAAACTCCAGGAAAATAACCGAGAAAAGTCCATGGGAAGAACGGCAACAAAGATAAACCTCTTTCAAGTTGAACACTAAAATTGACTCCTGCAAATTCTAACTGCGCAGTTGCAAACTTATATGCATAGCTCCCACCTGCAAGCCACGAGGAGGATCATGGTAATCTCCTCTTGAGTAGGCCTCACTTTTCCCTGATCCTCTCCTACCTGTGTGACCTAGGATGGATAGGGGATGGGCCTGGATCCTCTTCTGACTGCTCAGCTGGCCTCTGCCCTTCCCCAGCCCCCTCCACCACCTCTGGAGCCACACTCCCACTCCCTGTTGGCTGTTCCTCCTCTTCCTCAGAGTCAGTCTCCACCAGGGGCATGACAACAACATTCCCCTATGCCTGAAGAGAAAGTTTTCGATTGGTAGAGCAGGTGTACCTGCTCTAACATAAGCCAGTGAAATAATGACACTAATGTCACAATTGATACAAAAGTTAAGAATGGCACAAAGAGCCATAGAAAGCTACATGCTCAGCATTACAAGACAAAGTAGACCTGCACATGGATTAGAAAATAAAAAAAAGTATACAAAACAAGTATACAACAAGTATCAAGAGAGTAAAAGAATTGGAATAGAAATGGGCTGGTCACATAGCAAGAAGAACTGATGGCAGGTGGACCAAGACACTATCCTACTTGATAAAAAACATCCATAAAAGAGACCTAAAACAAGTTGAATCAACATCAAGTATTGTAGGCCCAATTGACAAACGAAAGCTCAGGACCATATTGGTTGGAAACATGCGGACGACGCCTTCATCCTGTAGTGGATAGAGTGATCTATTACAACTTCCCATCCTTTCACAAGTGGATAACTATAAACAAAGAGCATAAAGCAGCAAGTTTGCATGCTTTATTTTAGACAATGCCACAGTTAATTTTTTTTTAAAT
Organism: Notechis scutatus; assembly: GCF_049901735.1. Taxonomy (NCBI): domain Eukaryota; kingdom Metazoa; phylum Chordata; class Lepidosauria; order Squamata; family Elapidae; genus Notechis; species Notechis scutatus. The sequence goes on from NC_142025.1 coordinate 21,038,177, forward strand.
GTGCAAGAAGGAGTCTTTGGAATTGTAATTGTCAGCTAGTCATCATTTAATAGATGGTTGTTAATTACAGGTACTTTCAATGAAAGTGAATTATTTCAATAGTTAATCCTCTCTTTGTTCTACTCTCCACACAAACACAATGCAAATGATGATAACATATTGTAATCTGGTGGTTTGTAATGAGGCTGCATTATTACAACCTATAAATATGTTTTAGTATTTTTCCAGTTGAGCATCATGAAAGATGCTTCCATAACAGGTGGAAGATGTATCTATGGTAGCAATGTCTGATTCTTTCCACAGAGTATCACAGGCCAAGAAAAAGAGCCAGCATGTATTGTATCCACATTACAAATAAGGTGGTGATAGATTATGTTATCCTTAGGTGCTAACCAGTTTCCTTTGTTGATCTTTACCCTACACAAACAGCATGCCACCATGTTGATTTTCTACAATACCTTTACATAATGTTACATTTTTGTTCATTGTAAGGAAATAAAATGGAAGCATTCTATAAGAGATCTGGGATATGCCATTGGAATGGTATGTTAAATGTGGTTGGTTGGCCTTCACCAAACTAAGCATAATTTTCAAGAACAACCTTCCCCTACCCCTGAAGAGAAATGTTTGGGTGTTATAAGCCTTCTGTAAATATTGTTTCCTGGCATACACGAAAATTAAAATACAGAGCTGCCCATCACTGAAGCACATTGGATAAAGATAAGCTTGACACTCTCCACTGTCAATCGATGAGTATCTTTGCATCCTGCTCTGATAATAATTTATCTTCAAATCATTTTTTTATTGTTTTGCAAAAAGCACTTGCTATAAACTCAATGCATCAAGCACAATCAGAAAGCAGTGACAGCTAAATCATTTTTGTGAAACCCTCCACTAGCATTTTTTGCAAGTAACTTTCCCTTAACTTTCCAATAATGACCTCTAGCCCACTCATTCTCAACTTTGGCAACTTTCATAGGTGTGGGAAAATGCAAAGTCATAACTTGCTTCTAGAGAATGTACAATCTTAGAGGCGAGCTATGACTGGAAAGACTAAAATTCCTAAAAAAAAAATAATTTCCTTGTATTGGGTCAGAAGGAGCAACAGTTAGAAATACTCTTCAACATTAATGAAGTTGGCCAGTTGTTATTCCTGATCCTTAAAGTCCAAATAAGTCAGCAGGTTTTAAGCAGCAAATATTCTATGCCCTTTAAAACAGGTTTTGGCAATTCATGTTTCTTGATTTTATCAAACCTTGAGGTTTTTACAGTTAAATTTAATTCACTAATAAATATGGTAGTCCTTGAGTTAGCACCACAATTGTAATGTGAATTTCCATTGCTCAGCAAGGCAGTTGTTAAGGGATGCCTGATTTTATGACCCCTTTTGTCATGGTTGTTAAGCAAATCACTCCAAGTGAATCACGTGGTCATTAAGAAAATCCAGCTTCCCCCATTGACTTTGCTTCTCAGAAGCCTGCTAGGAAGTTCACAAAGGGTGATTGTGTAATCCGAGTTCACTGCAACTGTCGTATATACATGCCAGTTGTCAAATATCCAAATTTTGATCACATCACTGTGGGGATGGTGTTATACTCATAAGGTAAAGTTTGGTCATAAGTCATTTTTTCAGTGCCACTGTAACTTTGAACAGTCGCTGAGCAATTGATTGCTAGTCAAGGATCACCTGTACTTTATAGGGTTATAAGAAGTACCATTTTTAATTACCATTGCCTGTGGATGAGGTCTTACATTCCTTTTCTACAGCTTTCATCTACTATTAGTACAAATCAACAGCATGGTGTCCCATGATTTTCAGAAGGAGTAAATACATTAAAAACAGTGCTGAAATATCCTTACCATATTTAAAAATCAACAGGAAAAGTTCAAGCTACCTTGAAAATCTACTCAGTTTGTATTATTGTCTAGTCTACTATGGTTCTCACTTTCCCCAAAATGTTAAATATGGCTTTCAGCTACCAAAAAATTGTCCATCCTATCCTAAAATAACCACTCAGTTTTAAAGCATAGTAGCTGATTCTACAAGAGACAGCATCTGGATGACTTTAGCTAACTCTGTCCAGAGACATAGAGATTTAGACCTGATTAATTCTTGGACAGAGACCACCAGAACATTGCAGGGCTATGGGATAAAATTAGAAAGTTGATAAAATACCTTTAGAAAAGGAAATTATAAATCCCTTTGGTACTGTTGACAAAAAGCAACATGCCATACACCAGAGGTATCAAATTCAAGGCCCAGGGGGCACATTCGGCCCACAGGGTGCTTAGATATACTGCAATGTCCTACTTGTCAATGAATACTTCAGCTTCAACCACAACAATACAAGAGCACACAATAGATACAAACTCAAGGTAAACCGTACCAAACTTGATTGCAGGAAATACGACTTCAGCAACAGAGTGGTAAATGTCTGGAATACTCTACCTGACTCTGTGGTTTCTTCCCCAAACCCCAAAAATTTTAACATTATACTATCTACTATTGACCTCACCCCTTCCGTAAGAGGTCTGTAGGGGATGTGCATAAGTATACCAATGTGCCTATTGTCCCTGTCCTATTGTTTCTTTTTTTTCTTATTCATATCCATTTCATGTATTCATAACCATGTTTATACTTATACCTGTTATCTAATAATCGCTTGACAAAATAAAATAAATAAATAAAATAAATAAATGAGTGATGTTGAGCTGGCCACATTCGCCCTGCCTCCCCAAGGACAAACACAACCCTGAAGCAGCCCTCAATGAAATCGAGTTTGACACCCCCACATATGCATAGTAATGTTAAAAGTTGAGCTTTTCTGTAGAAATTTTATACATAATTTACAAATAAAGAGGGTAAACTTTTCCTATGAAAGCAAGATATTTTTTGTGCTACAGAATTACATATGTGATTGACAGTAAGTATTTGTTACCATGGCAATCATTTTATCTCTTTGCAGATTATAACAATTATGAAAATGGGCTGGAAAGCACCTAATAGAACAATATGGTTAGAAATGATAGTTCATATTCAGTTACTATGCACACTCAAAACTATTCCTTTTCTGTGAAATATTAGGAGAAATAGGGGCAGACACACAGGGCAAAATACTTGCAAAAATACAGCAGGAATACCATTTAAAATCTCCAGATACAGCTACCACTAATTCAGGAAATTAAGAATTTTGAATATGACTTGTATGTGTAAGCCTTCATGCCAATTTATGGCTCCTGGCAACTGCCTGGATTAATTCTCACAGTTTCTTGGCAAAAATTTTCAGAAGTGATTTTCCACTGACTCCTTCTAGGGCCGAGAGAGATTAACTGACCCAAGATCGCCTAGGCTGAGAGAGAAGTCACTGGCTTTGTGCCTAAAGTGGAACTAGAATTCATAGTCTCCCAGTTGCTAGCCTAATGCCTTAACAACTATATCAACTGGCTATAAATAGGATTTAGAATGTGCAAAATAGTCTGAGAGGGGAAAAGCTAGTTGGCTTTTGTCCATTGGTGCTACATACATGGCTTTTGTGCTACTACATACATGGCTTTTGTGCTACATTCCTTTATTATTGTACTTGTGAATTTGTTTACTTTGTTTTTATTTGTTTGTTTGTCAAACATGTACAAGATAACAAGTATAATTCTGAACATAAACAAGAAAGGGAGTAAATACAGATAAATGGGGACAGTAAGACAGGGACAGTAGGTACACTGGTGCGCTTATGCATGCCCCCTTTAAGGACCTGTTAGGAATGGGGTGAGGTGCACAGTAGACAATTTGAGGTTGAAGCTGTGAGGGGTTGAGGCTGTAACAACAGAGTCAGGGGCATTCCAGGCATTGACTACTCTGTTGCTGAAGTCATATTTTCTGCAATCAAGTTTGGAGTATTTTACCTAGAGTTTGCATCGGTTGTTTGCCCATGTATTGTTGTGATTGAGGCTGAAGAAGTTGTTGACAGGTAAGACATTGTAACAGACAATTTTGTGTACTATGCTTAGATCATATCACAGGTGATGCAGTTCTAGATTATACAGGCCCAACATTTCGAGCCTGGAGGCATAGGGAATTCTATTGGGAGTGGAAAAATGGAGTACTTTTCTCGATAAATACCTCTGAACCCGCTCAATTGTGTTAATGTCCGATATACAGTGCGGGTTCCAGGCGGATGAGCTGTATTTGAGAATTGGTCTGGCAAAGTTTTTGTATGCCCTAGTTAACAATTCAATGTTGCTGGAGAAGAAGCTTCGCAAAATAAGGTTAACAACTCTTAAAAGCCTTTTTGGCAATGCTGTTACAGTGAGCTCTGGGGCTTAGATCATTCAAGATAAGTACTCCTAGGTCCTTGACAGAGTGAGGGTCGTCTACAAGATCATTTCCTCCTAACTTGTATTTGGTGTTCTGATTTGGGTTTTTTTTTGTGGCCAATGTGTAGGATGGAGCATTTGTTAGTTGAAATCTGGAGTTGCCAATTGCGCAACCATTCTGACACATAGTCAAGGTCTCTTTGTAGGGCAGCAGCAGTGTCAGTGTTAAATAATTTTATGTCATCAGCAAAGAGGACACAGCTGCTTTTAATGTTGTCACATTTAATTTCACTTGTCTGGCGCATAGATGAAGGGTCCATTTATGGTAGTATCTGCACTGAGCTTACAACTCAAAAACAAATTCCTTGAGAAGTTAGGAATCTGATTCGCATGGGATCAGATGATACCTAAATTTTCTTTGTTCATGAATCCAGTCAAAGATGCTTATAGTCAGCCATGGTTCACGAGTGCAATCATCTGTAGGCATGTGCCACCCACCTCCAGTTGAGTTTTAATGCGTAATCAGTGGATTGTTTGCAAAGTTCTCTCCCTCCCTCTCCCTCATATTTGCACTATAATTACCAGCAAACTGAATTAGTAAGAGGACATGCTTGACATTTGTAGCCCATAGGTTGAATCCGTATTGCATAAGCAGTCCCTACACTATGCACACATTGTTCCTGTTTATTTGATCTCACTTCTGTTTTAGAATATTCCACACATATCTTTAGGTATGTATATTGTTTCAAGAAAACCACATAGGTGAATCCATAAAGTCACCAGGAATGAAATGCAGCTTAAGGGCCATTTAATTTAGTGAAACTTGGTAATAAGCAGAATGGGTATTAGAGTTATTTCATTTTAAGTCTGGGAAGTAATGGGTATAGATATAAATAATTTTGTGTTTTTCAACTACCAGTAATTATAGACTACTCGAGAGTAATAATAGTTTTAATTTTCATTCCGCCTTCTTCATAATTTCATAGTATAGTTCTTTCAAAGTTGAGTGGCCTTCTAAAATTACGCAGATAGGCTGGAATGATCCCCAGCCCTGCATGTATAATATGGACATCTGCTGGGAAGGAGCATTTGCACATGCAGCAGGATGCAAAAGTGTTATGGCTCAGGATTCAGACACTGAATGTAAAGAAGCAGCTTCAGCAGAAACTGTGGCATGCCAGCTTCTGGAGACACAAAGCCATGAATCATCTGAAACTCATTGAACACAAGCAATACCTGAACAGCTGAAGTAGTCAGATGAAGATGATGTAAACTTTCCCAGAGAGTAGAGCAGAAAGCAAAGCTGTCATGGCTCTCTCAGAGCCTGAATCCGTGGAGGAGGACAAGCCATAGCTGTGGCCAACAAAGGTTGAGGTGGGGGGCTCATTGGCTTCGGAGGAATGTGAGAAGGAGCAGAACAAGGCAGCCCCAGGTCCCTTGGGCTTGGGATGACTTGCTAGCAGGGAGGAAGGAGGGGCAGGACAGCAGAGAGAGGGGAAGAGAGAGCAGGCATTGGAGACGAGAAGTTACGGAGCTCGGGCAATGAGCAGGGATTGCCCTCTCCTGATCTCCAAGCATGGAAAATGGAGAGGAGGCAGGGACAGTGCAGGCCAATCCGATGACTCAGGAAGAAAGCACCCTGCCTCTCTTCACAAGGCATGTGAATATCTAAGGAAGGGATTAATAAATGTGTGTGTGTGTGTGTGTGTGTGTGTTCAGATATTTGAGCTAATCCCACATGTGCATTTAACTTGCCATCATACTCTAGAGAAAGGATTATGTGATAGGGAATGGGTAGAACTGCTAATAGATTGGATACCCACGTGTATTTTCAAAAACAAGTTGTAATTCTGTTATGTGAATCATGATGCATTATTAGAATTTCTGGTGTGTGTGGGGAGAGATCTAGATCAAGACAAATAGATAAAGATACAGGCAAGATATTTTAAAAGCTACTAATGTCTGAAACATCAGCATCTTGTTTCCCATGGAGACAGCTACCTCCATCCCCCATTTGTCTAAATTATCTTGGCAATATGACAGAGTGATTGCTCACTAATGGTCAGTAACAGTTTCCTTTGTCATTTTCCCAGTCATTACCTCTTCTGAATGAACTCGAGAATAAGCTTCTAAGACATCGTGACAAGAATATTAACCACAGTCTTTTTACAAGCAAGACAAGTGCAATTAAACTGGTGTACCTAGATATCAGAGGAGGTTTTTTTTTGCCATTTTCGTTTATGAAAAATAATAGTCTTTCATTATAGAGTCTGATAAATGGAGAAATACTTCACTCATAAAGCAATGTTTATTTTTTTTCACAGCTGTCTCAATTTCCTGCTAACATATACAGTAGCTCTACAGTCTCTGTTGCCACTATTTATTGGAACTTACAGCATAGATGGCTGCATGTCTTTTCTTTATTTGATCTGGATATTTGTCCATATGCCCTTTTCATAGGCTATGCAGACTCACTGATTATACACTGCCAGACTGAATCTAATTTTCCCTGCTGAGTGTTTGAAAAGCCCAGGGTTGAAGCTGGCACATAAAAAGTCTCATAAACTAAGGCAATTTTCAGAACTGCAGGTCTGGCATATATTTATAAAGTCACATTATTTCAGTCTTTTTTAAAACTAAAGATAAATATTCATTTTTGAATATTGTTTAAAAAGATATATTCTATCAAAGCATTCTTAGTGGGGGAGGGGGAACTACAAACAACCATTACAATAAGTCTGTAAATAAATAGAAAATAGACATTTCAACATGGAGTTGTTGGAGCACAAGTGATCACAAATTATTTGTCAAAATTGTATAGATAATTTAAAAAACCCTCCAGAGGAAAGAATTTCTAAAGCAAACTTTCTTACATTAACTTGAATAAGAATTCAGAGTGGAAAAAAAACTCTCAGGAGAATTTAAACTATTTTAATCAGAGAAAATCATGGAAATATATAAGGTGAAATGCCAGTTTTAGCATAACTTCTAATGCAGTCAGGTCAATTCACCTGAATAGAATCAGAAATAGGAAGCTCTTTAAGTGGGGAATGGCTGAGAATCCACAATGTGACTGTTGTGCATCAGAACAAATAATACCACACATAGGTCGAGAACGTCTCTTCAGGAAATTTCAAGGCACCTGTCACGATCTCTTTCATCCACATCAGAAACCGTTAGATAGGTAGTTTCCTTAGCTATCAAACTATAAACTATTGTGATTCTGTGGCTTCATGGGTTTACTCTAACTTAATATTTTATCTTGTCTGTTGTATTGTCTACACACTTTGCATCTATGTATTTGTGGATGCTTTATTTGAACATGTTTGTATGTATAATGTAGTTTATTAGTGTTGCACATCAATGGTTACATGACGTTTGTAGACACCATGTGCTAAATAAATAAATAATAATGAAGAAATAGCTGTATTCATATTATCCTTTTCTGCTGATAGCAAGGAAAACGAGTAATCAAATCATAGCAATTTCTATAATCCAGAGCAGGTGGTAACATTTACCATTTTTGTTGGCCTGAAAGTAATAGTGCTGACATGTATATATCACTTGAGACAATTTTAAAATGTTCTAGATAAGCATGTTATCTGCACAGGGCTTTCTGATACATTCATTGGCTTTCACACTGGCATAGTCTTTGTGAGCTCAAGAGTTTCTCTTTTAGCTCAGTTGGTTTGTCATTTGAGATGCTTAAGTTCCATGGGGCTTTGGGGCAGATTGTGCCAGCAACTTTCCTCTCCTCTGTTCTCTCTGGCTCCATGCTCTTCTCATTCCCCTTGGCTGCTTCTTAGTGCTATTGTGCCTTTGTAATAGACTCTGGGCCTTTTGGCAGCCAAACTGCTAACTTTCCCTTGTGCCAGAATTGGAGAGAGTAAATATCCCCTGCTGTCCTGTTGCAGAACATCCAGATATGCAAACTCTACTTATGGTGTAAAGCCCGTTTCTGGAAAATAGCTGAGAGAAGAAGAGATTTCAAAATTGAGAAATTATCTTTTTGTGGCTAAGTTTCCTAAAGCACTAGTAAAAAAATAATACCAGCTTACTAAAAACAAGAAACCAAAGATAAATAATACCGGAGTGCTTTTTCGAGATGTCTTTCACATTTCACCCAAGTTCAAACATTTCAGAAGGAAACATAAACATTGCCAGAAATGGACAGTCATACATCAAGAGGTTCTGCTAAAAAACAAAAGCTTTTTGCTGATACTGTTTATTCCATCCCATATATAAAATAATTGACGTTTTCTGTGCACACATAGATAAAATAACGAGAGACATATATCTAAATAGATTCCGGGGAGAGGAAGATGTAAAACACCCAAAGGTGACATCACAAATGACCCTTAGGTTATCTTGTCAACTACTCTAATGCTGAACATTTACAGTATTGTTACGGACTAAGCAAACGCACTGTTTTAAAATCCTAATAGTTTTACTTCTACGGCAGGTTCGTAATCCTGCACTTCTGATTGGCCCGTGAGCAGCGGATCCTGATTGGTCAATTCTGGCCGATCTGATTGGCTGTTAACGGGCGCCGCTGATTGGTCGTCCCAGTGCGGTAAACTCAAAAAGCATTGGCTGTTGTGACAGCAGCCAGCCCTATAAAAGGGCTGCTGCTGCCCAAGTATTTTGCTCTGTTCTGAAGTCACTAATAAAGAGTTGAGTCACTACCTGATGCCTCGTCTCCGTTCCTTGCACCCACGCTCCAGACATAACACTGGCAACGAGGGTGGGATGCAGAGATATTTAGAGCTGACTGAACACTCAACGAACCTTACAGAGCACGTGGCTGAGAGTGCACCGAAAGAAGCGGCAAAATGACCAGCAGCGCCATACCACCCGCTCCATTTGACCCGGCAAACGAAGACTGGGACTCGTATATGGACAGGTTTCAGATGTTCCTGGAAATCAACAAACTGAAGGATGCTTCGCCTGGCAAGAAACGAGCTGTATTCCTGACCCATTGCGGGCCGGCCGTTTTCAAAATGGCAAAGGCGCTTGCAAAACCAGCAGAAGTCAAGACTATGGACTGGGATAACCTTGCCCCAATCCTCCGGGTCCATTATGCCCCAGCGGTACCAACGCTCATCCGAAGACACGAGTTTTACCAGAGGGACCAACAGGAAGGCGAGAGTGTTGGAGACTTCATCGCTGACCTTAGGAACCTAGGTGGACTCTGTGGCTTCACCAACCTCGAAGAAGCCATGAGAGATCGGATTGCCTTGGGTCTCAAAGACCCCACAAACCAGAGCAAGATAATGGCGAAGGGAGACATCGCCCTTGCAGATGTCATCGCCGATGCTACTGCAGCAGAAGCAACCAGGAAGTCAGCCGCTCGAATGCGCCGAGCAAACGCACCGCACCGCCAACTCGCCAGCGATGCTACATTGTTTTCCGAGAGGCATGCATCAACCACTCACCATGAGGACCTCGAATCCTCATCAGAAAGCGAGGAAGAAGAGGTCAACAGACTCAGGTCAGAACGCGACCAGTGGGACCAGAGGAATTGGAAATCCCCGTACCAATTCTCCGGGTGCGGGGGTAGCCACCCGCGATCTGACTGCAAATTCCTAGACGCACTCTGCCGTTCCTGTGGAAAGAGGGGCCACATTGCGAAGGTTTGCAGAAGCAAGCGAGGACCCAGCCCAACCAGGAGAGAAAACAATTTCCGACAGACCGCCGGCACCCCACCAGCAAATCGGGACCGCCAAGGCACTCAATGGAACCTACACTACAGAAACCGAGCACCTGTCACTTCATCCAGACGTGAAGAAGCGCATCAGACTATCATCATTGGCCACGCATCGTCCATTGATGCAAGAAAAATCCGAGTGAGGGTCAGTATCGAGAATCGTCCATGCATTATGGAAGTCGACTCTGGATCATCCCTATCCATGGTTTCATGGAAAACCTTCAGGCAGCTGATCCCTGACATCCGCCGCCAGGACCTCAGCACTCAAAATATCATATTAAAAGACTACCAGGGAAACCGAATCCCAGTTGCCGGATCCAGCAACGTCCGCGTAACATTCAAAGACCACACCACAACCCTACCTCTGACCATCATCGATCGAGATCGACCCAGCCTTCTGGGTTTGCAGTGGTTTGCACCATTAGGAATTGAGCTAGCTGGCATCAACCAGACTGGAAGCGATGACTGGGAAGCAGCCCTCATCCAGGAATTCCAGGACGTGTTCAGCGAGAAGCTAGGCAAGTACAAGGGATCTCCCATATCATTTAACCTCAGCCCCGAAGTTGCGCCCATTCGCCTTAAGCCTCGTCGAGTGCCCTTTGCACTCAAGCCAAAGATTGATGAACAATTGGACAAATTAATAGCCCAAGGCATGTTGGAACCGATTGACCACGCTCGATGGGAGACCCCAATTGTGACCCCCATAAAACCAGATGGATCGTTGAGAATTTGTGGGGATTACGGGCCACCCTCAATCACGCGCTCCAGCAGAGCGCTTACCCTGTACCTGTGGTCTAACACCTTTTTCATTCCCTGGGAGGTGGAAAAATATTTGCAAAATTGGATCTAGCTCAGGCGTACCAGCAGTTGCCCGTAGACGCCCAGACTGCCGAAGCCCAGACTATAGTTACGCATAGAGGGGCCTTCAAATGTAATAGACTTCAGCTTGGAGTAAGTGTAGCACCTGGCATTTTCCAGAGTTTGATGGAGAGATTACTGCAAGGCATAAAAGGGGTCGTGCCATACTTCGATGATGTTTTAATAGCTGCCCCTACGAGAAGCCTGTTAGAAAAATGACTCAGACTGGTTCAACAGAAATTTAAAGATGCTGGCCTGAAGGTCAAGAAGGACAAGTGCCAACTCTGTACGGAGAAGGTTGAATTCCTGGGCTACCTTCTTGACAAACAGGGAATTCACCCAACTGAAAAAAAACTATCCGCAATAAAAAACGCCCCAAGACCTAGGAATAAAACAGACCTCCAAGCCTTCCTAGGACTCATTAACTTTTATAACATCTTCTTGCCCCAGAAGGCGACTGTTGCTGAACCCCTGCATAGGCTCCTCGACAAGAAGGCTTCCTGGGTCTGGGGACAACGGGAAGAGCGTGCCTTTCAGCAAGTCAAGGACCTTTAACTTCAGATGCTGTATTGATACAATACAACGAGACTTTACCTTTAACCATCACCTGCGATGCCTCACCGTTTGGGGTAGGAGCAATCCTGAGCCACATCCTACCGAACGGTACTGAGGCACCAATTGCATTTTTTTCAAAGACCTTGTCAAAAAGTGAGAGGAACTATAGCCAACTTGATAAAGAGGCCCAAGCTATTGTAGCAGCGATCAAACGATTCCACGAGTATGTATATGGAAGACCCTTTTCCATAATCACCGATCACAAACCGTTACTTGGCATCTTAGCGGGAGACAAACCAACGCCCCACATCTTATCGCCTAGAATGATGCGTTGGTCGGAGTTTCTAGCCGCATACGATTACCAATTGCTACACCGCCCGGGAAAAGCCATTCCCCATGCTGACGCCTTAAGCCGCTCACCGCTACCGAAGTCATAGACGATCCAGCTCCAACTCTGACTACGCTTCAAATCGAAACCCTTCCTTCTCCACCACTGACTGCACGAGATATCGACTCAGAGACAAGAAAGGATCCTTGTTTGGCACGAGTCCTCAGCTGGGTAGAAAGAGGTTGGCCTGACAACAAACCCAACGACACCTTCAAACCTTTCAAAAACCGCCAGACAGAACTCTTCTCACAAAAAGGATGCATATTGTGGGGAGACAGAGTCATCATTCCAGAGTGGCTACAGCACAAAGTCCTGAAACTATTGCATGATGGACATCCTGGCATCGTGCGAATGAAGGCACTAGCGAGGAACTACGCTTGGTGGCCAGGTATAGATAAGCAAATAGAAACTTGGATGGCCACTTGCAGCAAGTGTCAGGAAACTCACTCAGCTCCGCCAAGGGCCCCGCCAACGAAATGGGAAACACCCCAGGGTCCCTGGTCCCGCATCCACATCGATTTTGCGGGACCTACCAAGGGGCATACATTTCTCATAACTGTGGATGCCTATTCCAATTGGCTAGAGGTCCACAAAATGAAGAGCACCACAGAAGTAGTCGTCAAAAAACTAAATAAAGTATTTGCTACGCATGGGTTGCCAGACGTCCTGGTCTCAGATAATGGACCGCAATTCACTGCTCTTGCATTTGAACAGTACCTCGCAGACCGGGGAATACGCTACGCTTTAACTTCGCCTGCTCACCCTGCAGCCAATGGGAGAGCTGAGAAAATGGTCCAATTCGTAAAGAAAACCTTACACAAGATGGAGAGAGGAGACATCGACGAGAAAGTGACCAGGATGCTCCTCCTCCAACACATTACCCCACACAGCATCACAAACAAAACCCCAGCCGAACTCCTGATGGGACGGAAACTTCGCTCACATCTTGACCGCCTACATCCCACCTACACGCCGGAACAACCCCTGGGGTCCAGCAGCAGGTATCGCACATTCAGGGTAGGCGACTCAGTTTTTGCGAAAAACTTCTCGGGTGACCCATTGTGGGTCCCCGCTACGATAACTCAAATTACGGGGCCCCGTTCCTACCGTTTACAAACTGCTGATGGGAAAATGTGGAAGTGCCACATTGACCAACTTCACTCCAGACTAGCTCCTACCCCCATCACAAGTTCCGAACCTCAAACCTGGGGGGGGAGGGAAAGCGAGGGGGCCGAAAAAGAGCTAGCATACGACACGGGACTTGAAAACCGAGAGTCAACGCAACCAACCCTGAGATATTCACCTTCCAAAGGAGGGCTGGACCAGATGATTGCCTCACCACAAAGCAGCCCTGCGATAGCAACTAATCCAGGAAATTCAGGAGCCAGTCTTGACGGGAGCAGGAATGACAGCCCCGAGGCGCCCAGCGTAACAGTTGACCCAGCCGGGCCGTTGAGCTCAGTGAACAGCCCAGCGGAACCAGAGTCTGGGCAAGGACTGTTGGAGCAACGCAGATCAGGCAGACAGGTGAAACGACCTGCATATTTAAAAGAGTACATCACCCCACCCCTCAGACGGAACCTAGGGGGGAGGGGTGTTACGGACTAAGCAAACGCACTGTTTTAAAATCCTAATAGTTTTACTTCTATGGCAGGTTCGTAATCCTGCACTTCTGATTGGCCCGCGAGCAGTGGATCCTGATTGGTCAATTCTGGCCGATCTGATTGGCTGTTAATGGGCGCCGCTGATTGGTCGTCCCAGCACGGTAAACTCAAAAAGCATTGGCTGTTGTGACAGCAGCCAGCCCTATAAAAGGGCTGCTGCTGCCCAAGTATTTTGCTCTGTTCTGAAGTCACTAATAAAGAGTTGAGTCACTACCTGATGCCTCATCTCCGTTCCTTGCGCCCACGCTCCAGACATAACAAGTATATTGTTAAAAGTTATCCATTGAGCTTCTTTTGTGCAAGCTACACTGAGCTTTAGCCAATCATGGAGAATCATCATCTCTTTGACATGAAATAGTTTGTTTTTTTTCTTAAAAGAAAACCCCATATCTCTAACTTTTTATACAGGTTAGAACTAACCACTTTGGATATCCCACTTCAGGATGAGATCTTTTTGCGTTTTCCAGAAGTAAAAATACAACAGGGTCCTTTAGATGTTTAAGATTAACAATTTATTTTTTCCGATAAACTTCCATGTATCCATGACATCTTGTCTGATTACATCATAAAGATTTTTGTTGCATCTATTGTTCACATTGTGAAAGAGGAGAGAACAGATGAGGAAAAAGTGCTTCCAGATGCAATAGAATAGAATAGAATAGAATAGAATAGAATAGAATAGAATAGAATAGAATAGAATAGAATAGAATAGAATAGAATAGAATAGAATAACAGAGTTGGAAGGGACCTTGGAGGTCTTCTAGCCAACCCCCTGCTTAGGCAGGAAATCCTACACTACTTCAAACAAATGGTTACTCAAACTCTTCTTAAAAAATAATTTCTTGCTGTTAGAAACCTCACCTAAAATGATGACATTATAGTTTTGGAGCTAAAAGTTTATGTAGAGGTATACTTTCATGTACATTTTTCTTGTCTACTCAAATTTATATGAAATACCATATATTGATTGATTTTATTTATTTGTATTGTCGCCCATTTTATAAATGTGATCCTGGGCAACTAAAAAAAAGTAATATTAACAAAAGGCAGAAATTTACAATTTGTTGGGTGGGGGAAGGTAAACTAAAAACCGCAACAACTAATAATATACTCCTGAAAGACCAACTAAACTTGCAGGTTCTATTGAGGTCTTTAGTGCTTTATAAAAGACTGGTAGAATTGGGGACAATCAAATCATGGGGGATGGGGTGTTGTATGATGTCCTGAAGAGCAGAAAACCTATCTTTCTGAGGCCAGTTGTACAAATATGGTGAGGTAAATGTCCTAGAAGGAACAGGGATGGCATTTACCGTGGAGATTGATGGTCAATGTTAGACCACAGCCAGTGAAATCACTCCAGACAAAGGAGAAATTTTGAGATTGCCCACATGTATTTCAGACAGCTGTTCCTTGTGAGTAAATTACAGGAACTGAGGTTTTTATAGTCAGCTTATGAGTCAAGCTGGTAAAAGTTGAGGGATTCCATCTAAGCTCACATAAAACTCTACTGAGCCTCATATCTTAATTACTTATTTTTGGTTTTTTACTACTTTTCAAATAAGAACTTTTGGAATGTCAGGTTTTTATTGCATTCACTGGCCGAGTCTCTTTCTCTTAGTGAAAGATATTTTAAATATGAGTTTAAGGACCGATTAAAGAAGGCATTTTTGTTGGTCCACAGATTAAATACACTATTAATGAAAAGCGGTTTGAAAATCTGTTAGTGGGCCCAGAGAAAAATCACTTGGAAAGCAGGGTGAATCAACAAAGACCTAAAGCCCACCGTCACTCTGACTTGCCTATTTTTCTCCATCTAGACGCCTATAACTTCCAGACACCATGACAAAACCCCATGGGATCTCTCAGTTGGCCTGGGATGAGATGATAACCTCGCCCTATGCTGACACCCAGTAGATTCATATAGATCAGTGGTCCCCAACCTTTTTTGTACCAGGGACCAGTTTCAAGCAGAAACACTTTTTCAAGGACCGGCGGCGGAGGGGGGGAGATTCTATTTTCCATTCCCAAAACTTTATGTTTACCCTACAACTAGCATTAAAGACACCTGACTGCAGTCTCTCTAGTTCTAGGTCTTGCCCAGCTGTGTAGCTACAAAATTTCATGCAGATGTTTCTCTTATCTCTGTTTGGTGAAAACAGGAATTGAATGAGGAGCATTTAGTCAGTGTGTTTTCCCTAGGAAGCTCCTGTAGTCCTTGTTTAGGGATCATTCAGAGCTACAATGGACCTCTAACATCCAGCCCAGGAAGAAACTGCTTCAAAGAAGCCGGGGAGGGTGGCTTTTCCTGTCGCCGCAGCTCCTCCGAAGCGCCCGTTCACCCCACCCCACCCCCGCCCGCCCGTGCGCGTTCAATCCAGTGCTCCGTTCTGCCTGCCTGCCTGCCTGCGTTTCTGGTTGATTCGGAGCAGCTTCGGCCTGATAAAAAGAGGCGAATAGTTATTATTCTCAGCCGAAGCTGCTCCGAATCAACCAGAAACGAAGGCAGGCAGGCAGGCAGAACGAGCACTGGATTGAACCGCACGCGGGCGGGTGGGGTGGGGGTGAACGGGCGCTCGGAGGAGCTGCGGCGACAGGAAAAGCCACCCCCGCTTCTTTGAAGCAGTTTCTTCCTGGGCTGGTGGAGGAGCGAGAGAGCGACTGAGAGAGGAACGAGGCGGGAGGAAACCGAAGCCGCTGAGCCAGAGAGCAGGACAGGCTTTGGTTGCTTCCTCCCTCCCCTTCTTTCATTTGTGTCCTTGATCCCTGATCCCAGCAGCATTCACCGAAGGCGAAGAAAGCCGCCATTTTTAAATTTTTTTTTCTTTGCGGTACCGGTCCGCAGCCTGGTGGTTGGGGAACCCTGATATAGATGATAAATATGAGTGGAAGAGCACCTGTGAGAGACCCCACAGAGAAGGGGCCATAGGCTAGATCTCTTGTCTCCATCAACATGGAATATATATTTCTGGCTTGAAGATTAGACTATGGTCAGTTTATCCCTGTGATGTCAATTACAAATGTATCCCCCATATTTTTCTGCCTGCCTTTTGATCAGGCCCTTACCAGGGAAACATCTTCCATCTTTTCCACTATTCTGAAGAAATGTCCTTAGCTTCTGACATTTTTAATAGAGCAAATAGCTTGTACTACTTTTATAAAAGTGTAAAGGTCAGTCAGCCCATGAAGAGGAAGTGAACATAAAATAAATTGTATTAACTGTTTGCTGGTAAGAGAAGTTGATAACATTTAGAGTGTAAACATCTACAACATTATTTGCTAAGCCAAAAGAACTTTCAACAAACTTGATAGGTTTACTAGATAAGTAGCCTTTACTAGACCAACTAGCCTTGGTCATTTTATTTTTAGTACAGAGAAGTGTTTCAGTATATAGTCACAAGCCAACTTTATGCTCAAGACAGGACTAGAATTCACAGTCTCTTAGTTTCTAGCTGGATGCCTTAATTATTATAATAAATCTAGTACAAAGTTTGAATTTAGCTAAAATAATGTTGCTGGTAGTGACATTTATACACATTTATTTGCTATATTTATTGTACTTTCTTCATATCAGTCTTCAACAGAGAAAACAGAGAAATCAATGTTATAATAATTATTTGACCTATCAAAAGATGGGAAAAACTATTGAAAAGCCATTTTCAAATTGATAAATTTGAGGGCTGTTCTAAGAAATTATTGTTTAAATATTTTAAGTTATATTTTGCCCTACAGTTTACTTCACTACACTAATTATATTTGCCCTTGAAACATATTTCTTGTACTTATGATAGTTATCAAAAACGCACATGATATTTGAGATATTGTGATGTTAGTCAGAGCACAAATACTAGTGGTTATGGCCATGGGGTAATTTTAATTTAGGAACTAAATGCCAATAACCAATCCTGTAGAGAAATTTGATAGAATGGTTTTTGGGCCTTAGGCCTAGCTTATCATCAGTTGCCATGGAGACATATTCTGTTTATTAGATAATATAATGCTAGCTTTGTTCATTTTATTTTTAGTGCAGAAATGTGTGGGCTTCCAGTTTTGATTTGGATCACTGGAGGTCACAGTATTTTCAAATCCTGTTTTGCGATGGTAAAAAGAAAACTGGGAAAAGAATGTCTTTAAGAAAACCTTTGCATTTTGGACTTCCGGTTTGCAAGGTTTCGGCGGCGGCAGGGATTCGCGATACTGCGTGATCCCTGCTGCGTTCGCCGCCAAGGTTCCCCCAAACTGTTTGGATCTGGGGGATATAGCTGCCCCGTAGAGGCAGCTGAAGACAGGGGATCCGGACAGGGGCTTGGGGTGTCGCAGACTCCCTCCCCAGCCGGCAAAACCCCTTTCCCAAGGCGGAGGAACGGTGGTCAGCAATGGCCGCCACGAAGAAATCTGCAGCCGGACAAGCAGGTGCAGG